>NC_141067.1:50479520-51679520 GCF_041138505.1 Cibotium barometz
ATCTTTTGACATGAAGAAGAGGAATACACAAAAAATTGAAAAAGAGATTGAGAGTGCGAGTGTGTGCATGTGGGAGTGCGAGTGTGTGCGATATTTCATGAGTGAGAGTGCGGGTGTTTTTGGTCTCTAATTTCCCTAATTTGAAGAGGGAATTTGGGGCTTCAAAAGCTTAATCTATACTTAATGTGTATAGGTTAGGGTCTGAATTGATGATTTGATGATAAAATTGGACTATGACTAATCCCTTTTGCACTCTCATCACTTCTTGAGTCCAATTATGTGTTTTTTTTATTTTTTCAAGTTTACTAATTACCTACTAAAAAACCAAAAACTAACAAGTAATTAGCAAAAATTAAGCAATTTGTGGAGGTTTTACGTAATGTTTTTCATTCCTAATGACGTTATACACTTTCTGCGCAAGATTATGCACCTAAAACAACAAAAAACACTGGATTAATGCAAAAATCAGAGATTTCTCTCTTTTCAAGCATAAACCCTCTTCCTAAATTGCTCTTTTTCTTGCAATTTCTCTACTCTAATGCAATAAAAATTAGCCTAAATCTGAAAAGCATGTAAAACAACATTAAAATACAATCGAAGACCTTCAAAATCACTTCCAATTATCCAATACCATTGTTTTTCAGAGTGTGAGCTTCACCGATGGTTTCAAATGTCAACATTTTTCTTGTGCATGAACAATGGGCTTGTGATGCACAATGCAAACGACATTTCTATAGTAGATAATTGTGAGTTTTAAACAACAAAGAATAACACTATGCATTCTCTAAATTTAGGTCTAACTCTTTGGTATTTTGTGGTGTAAGGTATATCTAGTCAAATATGCAGCAAGAATTATGATCAAGAATTATGATGAGAATGTAGGTGAGAGGTTCGAGATGCGTCATCTCCCAAGGTGATATGGGGAGGGGGGAAGGGGCAAGGAAGAGGACGAGGAGGTCCCTCTTGAGGGTTTGGAGAGAGGGGTAACCTTTTTGGTTCTAGGACAAGACAAGCAAAACAAATTCATTGAACACCATTAGAGGCATATTTAGTGAACTTCATTAGAGGCAGATTTAGTGAACTCCATTAGAGGTAGATTGAGGACAAGACAAGCGAACCAGATTCAGTTAACTCCATTAGAGGTAGATTTAGTGAACTCCATTGGAGGCTAGAAACTAAAAATAGGGGCCTACAATGAGTAAAAAAGAGAATCAATTAATTAATTAGAGGAAGAGGGAGACTATTAAATTAGTCCGACTAAGGTTGAGAAACAGGGAAACAAAGAAATGAGGCTAGGTTAGTTTCACGATGTTTCAAGCATATGAGAAAGTGTGGGTTTGCCTTATGCGCATAATTAGCAATTACAATGAGGAGGTACATGGGTTTGAGCCACAAATGCCCTTGCATTAGAGTAGTCTAGGAGGAAAGAGAAATTGAGACATATGTAGGACAGTCGGCCAAGGAAAACAAGTTACCATCTGGAGAGAAGAAGATGCATTGTGTAGAGAGCTGGGGTTACTGATTCAAGAGCGAGAGGGAGACTTGGTGTTTGGACAAAGCAGCGCTTGAGCTAGCCATCTCATCGTTAATATTTTTATCAAGCACTCTTCTCTCTCATGACGTAGATGCGAGAGGCTGGGATTGGGTCACCATTGTTGCTTAGTTATTTGAACCTTTAATAATCACAATTTCTTTATACATATTTTTACTCCATAGAATTTTTTAATGAATTTTTAGAAACTTGTATAGTGACACTTTTCTCTTCCATGTAGTAAATTGGAAGAAAATAGTTTTCAAAGAAAGTAGAGGCATTAGAGGCATAAATTAAAGAGGGAGATTAGATAGAATAAATGTAGCCTAGGACCTTTGTTTTTTAAAATTTCAATGGGGCTTTGAAGGCTCTAGTGAGAAAGGAGGAACCTCTCAATTAAAGTGAAACTTTGCCTCTCCTACCTCACCTACTAATTAGAGTGAATCATTGCCCCTCCTACTAATTAAGTGAATCCTTACCTGTGCTGGCCCTTTAAGCGATGGTTCGAGAAATTCCATTTACTGAGCCTTACATCAATCCTTTTATCATGAATTCAAGAGGATATTGTAATTTTGAACATGTTTTTTCTTTATACTTAAATCTATTGAAATTAGGGTTAGGGTTGCAACAATGCACACACACAAGATAGAGAAGCTTGAGAGCACACAAAATCACTAGATTAGAATGAACAAATATGTGCCAGATACAAAATATAAGTACACACTAAAAAATGAGTAAATAAGAGGGTGTACATATGCACGGGGGAAAAAACCTCCTAGTGAGGGAAAAAGTTCCTCGGCGGTCCTAAGTGTGTTCACACACATCAGTACCATATAATGCTACAAATCCCCCTTGGAGTGATGATGTGAGCTTGTACAAGGTATGGTCGATCAATCGTGAAAAGGCAGTAAGCCCAAAGCTTA
Organism: Cibotium barometz; assembly: GCF_041138505.1. Taxonomy (NCBI): domain Eukaryota; kingdom Viridiplantae; phylum Streptophyta; class Polypodiopsida; order Cyatheales; family Cibotiaceae; genus Cibotium; species Cibotium barometz. Next base: position 50,481,975 of record NC_141067.1, read on the forward strand.
TGACCATAAAACGTTTGAGTTACACACACTCAACTGTAGCTGTAAAAGCTGCCCTATACTCAACTTCACAGATAGACGTGACCACTATAGGCTGCTTCTTGTGGAGCGATGATATACATGAATCACCAAGGCAAAAGAAAAACCCACTAGTGGACACTCGTGTGTCATAACACAATTTGAATCACTGAAAGCATGCAGTTGTGACTCACCCCTCTTTGGAGAAAATAATCCAAAATATTGAGTGCCCTATAAATAGCAAAAAACCCTATTAAAAACAGCCTGTCAATGCTTTGTACTTGGGCTATGCATAAATCTTCTCAACTGTGAGACCACATAATGTATATCTGGCCTTGTACATATAAAGAAGGGATCCAATAGCGTGCTGATACAAACTAGCATCAAAAGAGTCTCATGCATCTTGAAGACTAAGTCGAGTACCTGTCTCCATAGTTCTAGCCACAGGTTTACAGTCTTCAAGATTAAACCTCTTCAATAGCTTCTGTATATATTTAGATTGCAGCATAAAAATGCCATCATTGCATTGCATAAATTGAATCCCCCAATAATAATGCAAGGGCCCCAAATCTAACATCTCAAACGATGACTGCAAGTCTGTCTTAAAGGCTGAAATATGATATATATCGGGTCTCGTGAGAGCAGCATGTCATCAATGTATAGAACGATGACATAAAATTTATCCTTACTTATCTTCACATAGAGGGTACTCTCTGTTGGACTGTTGCAAAAATAGTTTTGTAATCAAGTATGCATGAATCTTCTCATACCATGCTCTAGGAGCCTGCTTAAGGCCATAAAGAGCCTTTTTCAACCAGCATACTTTAGACGCTTCTCCTTTCATAGCAAAACTAGGAGGCTGCGATACATACACCTCCTCATATAAATCACCATTCAAGAATGTAGTCTTAATGTCCAATTGATGTACATTCCACCCATGATGTGCTACCTAAGGAATGAGACACCTAATGGTAGTCATACGACATGTGGGTGCAAAGGTCTTATCATAATCAATGCCCTTTTAATGTGCATACTCCTTTGCAACAAGTCTGGCCTTATAGCTTCATAAGGAGTTTTAGACTACGAGGCCTTGGTAGGGCATTTGTTCAACACATAGTTTGCGCACATAGTTGCCTCTAACCAAAAACCATGAGGTAAATCTTGGGCTTTCACCATACATTGTGCCATCTCCATGAGAGACATATTCTTCCTCTCAGCCAAACCATTTTGTTAGGGTGTATATGGCACTATACATTTATGCCTTTTTCAGCCATATATGCCTGAAATTCCTTGGACCTATACTCCCCCCCTCGATCTGAATGAAGGGTGCAAACTTTACATTCACATGCATTTTCAGCCATGGATACAAAGTGCCTAAAACATATAAAAACCTATAACTTCTGCTTTAATGGATACACCCAGCTATATCTGGAGTAATCATGTGACGAAGTAGAGATATTCTCCATGGTGTCCTCTCATAGGACAACATACATCACTATGTATAAGCTGTAATTTCTTAATAGCTCTCACAGATCCATCCTTTGAAAATGACGCCCGATGCATTTTACCAAGAATACACCCGTCACATACATGTCTAGCAGGGGTCTCAAGAGTTGGCAACTCAGACACCATACATGCTTTTGAAGGTGTAATAAACTGCCATAATTTAGATGGCCAAATTGAGCATGCCATAATTCTGTATCACTCATAGCACAAGTCATAGTGACTCAGCAAGCATTATGCTGCAACTTCTCAAATACCTCCATCTTGTATCAGCCATGAAACAAGGTACTTGAGGCAATGATAGAATAACCATCATTTCTATCCAGAATTGTACATCTAGTATCCACAAATTTCACCCCATCAAGCCTCACAAGGCTAAGGCTGAAACTGACCGCAAGTTCTTCTTAATTCTTGGCACATATAAAACTTTAGAAAGAGTACCATTTGCAGTAGTGAGAACAACTCTACCAACTCCTTTGACAGTATATAAGGAACCATTCGCACATGTGATGGTTCCTGCACTTGCGATAGATTCCAAAGATTAGAACTTTTTTTTTTGTGAAGTAATGTGCTTACTAGCACCACTATCAAAGTACCAAGCATTTGATTCTACCATTGACACGTATACATCATGAACAAAAGGGTCATAACTGCAATGTATAGTCCATGCCCAATCATCTTGAGCAGAACTTACAGATTTCTTCTTTTCTGTACTTGGTGCAGATGCATTAGCCAACCATACCCGATTATTTCTTTTTCTCCTTCTCTAGCCTTTTCTTGCACTCATTTATGTAGTGCCCTGGTTTCCTACAATAGTGACACTTGCCCTTTTTTAAAGGCTTTTCACCTTCTTTCTTTGCATCCTTGCATGAGGATTCTGATTTTGACTTATAGCCACCATGCGAAGAAGCTTTACCTTTGCCTTTCTGATTGGCAACAAAAGTTTGGTCACCAACACGCATAACAGATTTGTTTCGCCTAGACTGCTCTTCTTGCAAGAGTTATGAAACTAGCTCATCAAATGTAAGGGCATTTGGATTTCCCTTCATCATGAGTCTAAGGTAGAGGCAAAACTCTGATAAGAATCTGACAATGCATTGAGAACTGTTGGCACTAATGTATTATCAGGATATATCTCATCCACACTAGCGAGATGCTCCTTAAAATCTTTGATCTTGGTCAAGAAGTTGTCCATTGAGTCTCCCTCATTCATGTGCTCAGACTCCAATTGCTTGTGCAGATAAGTAACACGTGCTTCATTGCGCACCTGGTAAGTGCATTCCATGTCTATTTTGAAGTCTTACATGACTGAATATGAGGAATAGTGCTTCGCTTCACAGAAAGTGCAAGCAATGCATATGCGTGTGCATCTCTTCCATCCCATCTCATTTGAGCAGCAGTGGGAGGTACTCGTGGTGCATGTGGAGAAGCCACATCTATATCAAATTCTCTTCAAATGTACCTGCAGCACCTGGTTGCACTAGTAGTTGTGAAACAAGACGAGTTTCACTACCATTGACCACATTCCAAGGGTCTTTAGCATCTAGTACATGCCTCATATACGACCACAATGGGTAATTAGTCCCATCAAGTTTGTCCTCAAAACAGACAACATGTTGAATACATCACGACTGTCTACCAAATGCAAAATATTTCAACACACTACAAGTACTCAGTATTCACTGAATGCAACCCTGCATGGCTACCAACTGACTGAATCACCTGCAAAGTGTATGAAAAATAACACAAAGTAGAGAATAGAGTGTTACTGGTGAAAGTATGATGGTCAATGTTGATGAAGACACTATAGATGCTACTGCACACCAAATCTTTGTTGGTGCACAGTCCAAACACCCAAAATCGAGCAGAACCAATCCAAAATGATGCCTCTCCAGAACGTCTCCAGAAACCTTGCGGTGCCCAAAATGCGCCCGAATCACGCCGCGGACCCTGAAACCATCGTATACTTTGTATACATCACACATTATAGTATATACCTTCTTCTCCTAAGAGGGTATCTCAATCAGAGACAGAAAAACAAGGTCGTGTGATGATGAGGAGGGAGGCCGACTACTAGACCAAGTGTCAAGGAAGCTAGCTCTGATCTACCAATTGTTGGAATTAGGGTTAGGATTGCAGCAATGCACACACACAAGATAGGGAAGCTTGAGAGCATACGAACTCACTAGATTAGAATGAACAAATGTGTGACAGATACAAAAGATAATTACACAACACCCTAAAATGAGTAGATAAGAGGGTGTACGTATACGCACGGGGGAAAAACCTCCTAGTGAGGGAAAAAGTACCCCGACAGTCCTAAGTGTGTTCACACACATCACTACCATATAATGCTAGAAAATCTAAATATAACAAAATCTTGAAATTTTTGAGGAAGTGTTTTTCCTTTTTCTCTCAATTTGAGAAGGTTTTTAAAGAAATTTTAAGAAGCTCAATGGTACAGAATCATAGGTCCTGTTAGGAACTTCTTATGGAGAAACAGGAGCAGTAACAAGAGAGTGACAGCATGGCTAGCTTGGGACAAAGTAAACTTGTCACAAAAATGGATGGAGGCCTAGGGGATTTTGCATCTCCCTACCCATGCTCTTGCCACAATTGCTCTTCCTCTCCCCAAATGTCTACTTCAGGAGGAAATATGGTGTAGAATGTTCAAAGATGTGGTGAAAGACTCTTTTGTCCTTCAGAAAAGTAGCTGGTTGAGACTTAACTGGAGAAACAAACTATTCTCTTTTGCTCCCATCCAGATCTCAAAATCCCCTTTTTGTAGCTTTTTAAATGGCAAATGGAAGGAAGTGTTGAACCTGTCCTATTGCGATGGCTACCCCAAAGGTACTTGAAATTATTTTCTCATCCTAGGGATTTGGTGGTCCCATAACTTTAACCCTCCTCTAGCTCTTCTAGATATTGCTCTTGCAAAGAAACTGAACAATAGCGGACTAAGAAGACTAGCTAACTATTGGGACTGGTCTCTGGCAGGTTGGAAAGAGTTGGATCATCTAGTCACAAGTCTTTGGCCTACTATCTAGAGAAAGGCATCTGGCTGGACATATGATGGCAAAAGTACAAAAAGTATGGGTGCCTACTGCTTTTGATGACTCTTGTTGATTAAAAGACTGGATGTGGTTCAATGGTTTGTATAAAGCTGGATAAAGGGACAACTAAGGTCCTTTACTTAGAATTGAGGAAAACTGAACTCAATACTGAAGTCTGCAATAGAGCGTGGAAAGTAAACTAGAGAGCAGGAACTTGGAGGAAGAGGTGGAAACTCATTTAGGAGTCAAACATTCCCTTGAAATTTTAGGTCTTTTTATGGAGACTTTGCTTTCTAGCCCTTCCCATTGGGTCTAAACTCCTTCAAAAAGGAGCTTCACTTTAGGTTGCTACCCCAGGTGCAGATCAGCTCTGGAAGATGGAAGGCATGCTTTCTTGGATCGCTCTACTATCTGGGACTCTTGGGTTAGAATTGGAAAATAGGTAGCCAAGTCCTTAGGTGTTCAGGGTCGCTAGGGGGACTGGGTTCTAGGTAGGGGTGGAATCTGAAGATGTCACTAACTTAGTTTTTAATGTTATTAGATATGGCTGCTTATGGGAAATATGGGTATCTAGAAATAGTATTGTGAGACCAAAAGATGGTACCTCAAGGAAAAGCACCCTAATGAAACATTTGTGGCCTTCACTGAGAATCCCCAGGGGACCAGACCAGTGGTCAAGGTGTGGACTGGCAAGTATGTGTTGGAAAGGTTGGCCCCTAAAGGATGCACCACTGAAGCTATGATGATTGCATGCATGCAGCTGTGTCTTGGAGCCTATCCTCATTTGTGTGGGAAGATGATCGACAGGATATGTTATGTAAGCTAATGAGTTGGAATAGTCTCTAGCTCATAGTCTTTGGCCCATGGTATTTTTGGTACCTTTTGTACAGTTTCTCCATACTAATATTATAAGTTTTGAAATTTGGTGCGGGTTGGAAGTTATGGAAGCACCCTTGCGTTCAAGTCGCCGCCGCGTTAAAATAAGTGCACTAGCGACTCTACCACTGCAAGTTGCAAAGGCTATAATTCAAATCACGCCTTTTTTTTTGAAAAAAAAAAAGTTGCAAAGGCATCAAACTCCCAGGCAGTGGCGCGGGCAAGTTGCCCCCTAAATTTCGCCAGGCGGTTGGGTGCTTGGCCAAGTTGGTTCGTGTACGAGAGTGTGTGAGTGCGCTGTAGAATAATCCAGAGCTGGTCCGTGCAGTATGCAATGCGCAGTGTACTCAGCACCGGCAGCTACGTGAAGCACGTCGCAAACCGTAAGCTATTAAGAGGGTGGTGCTGGGCCACACGTGCCAGCCTCGCCATTAGTGATCACCTTCGTGACGGAGATGGGAGTTCTTTCCCTTCTAGTTTTTCCCGTGACGCGTCCTCCCCCTCCTCAAAACCGGAGATCTTGCGATTCTCATCTATCTATTACAAGGAGGAGTCCTCACCCCTTTGTATGAGAGTGTGAGTGCGCTCACCCCTTTGTATGAGAGTGTGAGTGCGCTGTAGAACAATCCAGAGCCGGCCCGTGCACTGCAATGCGCAGTGTACTCGAAGCACGTCGGAAACCGTAAGCTATTAAGAGCGTGGAAACCGCCGTAAGGTTATTAAGAGGGTGGTGCTGGGCCACACGTGCCAGCCTCGCCATTAATGATCACCTTCGTGACGGAGCTAGGAGTTCCTTCCCTTCTTGTATTTTCCGTGCAAAACCGGAAATCTTGCGATTCTCATAGAAATAAAACACACGACCTGCTCTTTTTTTTAAAATATAAACAGAAATATAAATTAAATAAAAAACATATATGTATATATGTGTATACATGTGTGTGTTTTTATTTATATTTATAAGTACATACATACATATGTATGTATGTATATGTATATATATATGTGTGTGTGTGTGTTTCGACGTGTGTATGATATATCTATCTATATATTTAAAAGTGACCACGGCTTATCACCCATCTTCGCACATTAAAATTTAATCAAAATTAATGAAATTATGTTGATGTTTGTATTTATATTTTTAAATACATGTATATATGTATAAGTATATGTGTCTATGTATAGGTACATGTATCTAAAACATAATATTATTGATACTATATATTTACATATGTGTATGTGTGCGTGAGAGAGAGAGAGAGAGAGAGTGTGTGTGTTTGTGTGTGTGTGTGTGTGTGTGTGAGAGAGAGAGAGAGAGAGAGAGCGCTTCTATGTGTGGGAGAGTGTAAGAAGAGAGAGGGAGTGTGGGCATGTGTGTGTGTGTGAGCGAGAGAGAGAGAGAGAGAGAGTGTGTGTGTGTGTGTGTGTGAGAGAGAGAGAGAGAGAGAACAGGTGTGTATATGTGTGTGCAAATGAGAGAGAGAGAGAGAGTTTCAACATTTGAGAGTGTGTACGTGACAGAGAGAGGGAGAGGGCCATGTGCATGTGCATTTGTGTGTGTGTGAGAGAGAGAGAGAGATACAGAGAGAGAGATGGTTGTAGAGAGGGAATAGTTCTTTTCTGGAACCTTGGTCGGCCCCGTAGCAATGCGCGGGTTCAATACTAGTAGAAATAAAACACACGACCTACTCTTTTTTTAACACTCCGTGCAGCCTGCTGCGCTTAAACCCTCGCACTTGCAAGATCAGCCAAGCCAAAATGACGTCGTCCTGCACCACTATTTTCCAAGCAGCTGCTGCAGCCGTCAATATGGCTCCTCCCTTTAATCTGTTGGTTGATCCTGCGCCTGCGAAAAACCGACCATCATCAAAAAGAAAGGAGGAGAGAAGATAAGTGTTTGGGGGTTTCTTTCCCACACGCGTAGATGCATTGGTGTTCACAATTAGTTATCACCATCAAACCATTTACTCATTGAATGGGTTATATATATATATATATATATATATATATATATATATATATATATATATATATATAATACATTAGAAAGCAAATTGCCCACCCTTCCCCCCTCCTCTTTACACACACACACACACATATATATCTAATATTATGTGCATGTGTAAGAGAGAGAATATACACACACACACATATATATATTATGTGCATGTGTAAGAGAGAGAATATACGTACACACACGTATATATATTATGTATGTATGTGTATCTATAGGTATGTAAGCATGTATATATAAATAGATTTATATGTATATCGACGCACACACATGTATGTTCATGCACACACATACACAAGCACATGATACGTGCACACACGCATACAAACACATATACACACTCGCATGCATGGACACACGTGCAACACATAGAGATATGTACACTTGCACACATACACACATGTGTATACATGCACATAAACACATAAATACACTCACATACATAAGTACATGTGTACACACATGGACGTGCACACACTCACACACACATATGCACCTGCATATGTGCACACACATAGATGTACACACGAGTGTATCCACATGCTCACACACACGTACATGTAGACACTCGCTATGGATACACATAAATAAAAATATACACACCATGTACACACACACACACACAATAATATACACTAACACATACACACAATTAAGACACTTGCACGATAAATGCACACGTGAAAACATTACACAATCACACATACGTGTGTATGTGCACACACAATCACACACATATCTATGCAAAAGAGAAGACAAAAGACATTGTATATAAGATACACTTATTTAAGAGTGAACACACCTCATTATGTATCTCCACGTATTAAAATTTAATATGAATTAAAAATATATATGTATATGTGTTTATTTATTTTACAAATATACATGTATATATAGATATACGTCTCTAAATATAATAAAACATAATATTATAAATAATATATATTTACATGTGTGTGTGTGTGTGAGCGAGAGAGAGAGAGAGAGAGAGAGTGCACATGTGCATGAGAAAGAAGTGTGTTTATGTGTGTGCATGAATGTATGTAAGAGAGAGAGAGAGAGAGAGAGAGAGAGAGAGAGTTTCTATATGTGGGAGAGTGTGTATGAGAAGAGAGATAGCGCGCACGCACGCATGTATGTGTGTGTGAGAGAGTGGAGGAGAAAGAGAGAGAGAGAGAGAGAGAGAGAGAGAGAGAGAATTTCTACATAGGAGATAGTTTGTATGGGAGAAGAGAGTATGTGTTTGCATTAGTGTATGTATAGTGTGTACATGTGTGTGTGTGTATGTGTGTGTGTGAGAGAGAGAGAGAGAGAGAGAGTGAGTGAGTGAAAGAGAGAGTGTGTGTATATGCATGCATGTGCGTACATCTGCATCTATGTGTAAAATGTGCTTGAGAGAGAGTGAGATGGGGCAGACCTGGAGAGAGAGATGTAACTAGGGAGTGGATGAAAAGAGAGAGAAAGAGAGCGAGAGAGAATAAAAAGTAGGCTTTAATAAAAGTTGGTTCGTGTATGAGTGCGCTGTAGCACAATCTAGAGCTGGCCCGTGCAGTGTACTCAGCACCGTCAGGTACGTCAAGCACGTCGGAATTTGGAAACCGTAAGGGATTAAGAGGGTGGTGCTGGGCCACCCGTGCCAGCCTCGCCATTAATGATCTCACCTTCGTGACGGAGCTAGGAGTGCTTTCCCTTCTAGTTTTTTACCGTAACCCGTCCTCCCCCTCCTCAAAACAGGAAATCTTGCGATTCTCATAGAAATAAAACACACGACCTGCTCTTTTTTTAACACTCCCTGCAGCCTGCCGCGCTCACTTGCAAGATCGGCCAAGCCAAAATGACGTCGTCCCGCACCACTATTTCCCAAGCAGCTGCAGCCGCCGATATGGCTCCTCCCCTTTATCTGTTGGTTGATGATCCTGCGCCTGCGGAAAACCGACCATCATCGGGGCCGCTGTCCGCCACCCAGGGCCGCGCCACCAACCCCATCAGTCGAATCGAGAAGCCCATCAACCGCCGGCTCACTTTCTCCAAGCGCCGCAACAGACTACGAAAGGAGGATTACGAGCTCTCCGCCCTCTTCGATGCGGAGGTGGACGTCGCCGCCACTGGAAAGCTCTTCGAGTTCGCCAGCTCCAGGTAAATTCTCCATTGTATCGTGAATTAAAGCTTTAGAAACCAATATTTGGAATCTCAAGATTAGATGAAATTAGCTTTGGAGAGTAAAAATAAACGGCTTTCTCCTTTCTCCCTTAATAAGCCCCAAGGAAAGCTGCTATCTCTTGTTAAAAATAATATTTTCCAGTGACTATGAAAATGTTTGCATAGCCATAAATTTGCACATCACGTGTCCTTGCTCAAGGTTCGTGAACTCGTGGAGTTTATCAAGATTTTATTGATGAGTAATCTCACTCAAAATATAAATATTGGGCCTTAATTTGCGTCTTGATTTTCAGAAGTCTAAGGAGTGGAAAGCTACATATTCAGTTTTTTCAATTAAAAGGGAATTGCTTTGTTTTGATAGCTTGATATAATTTGAAATGTGATTGTAAGCTTCAATGTGATGAGCTATTCTCATCAAGTCATGCGTTCATTAAAACTTTGGTCATTATAAGCAAAACACTTGCATAAGAATATGTAGTATATTGCCAATGAGGTGATAGCTCAACTGGTGAAGGTGTTTGCCTAGGACCAAGAGGTCCTAGGCTCAAAACCTCCCTTTTGCTTCCTCGGTGGACCTACGGGTGGATAAATAAGGACCTACGGGCAGCTGCCTATGGGCAGTGAAATTTGGTAACTATGGGATGATCTTGCGCCAAAGGCCACTTGAAAAAGAAAGAAAGAATAGGTCTAGTATATTATCATTTCTTTGGTCTTGCAACATTAACCTTGACGAAAACACTTCAATACAAATATGTAGCATATTGCAAAGGCACATGAGCTATAAGAACTAGAGTACAAAATGATGTGATGCGTATGAAAAAATTCTCTCTTCAGAATGGTGATATTATGAGTTGTGATTTTAAACTCATATGATTAAGTTGATCAAAATGTATTATCATTTCTTTGATCTTGCAATACTAACCTTGACGAAAACACTTCAATACAAATATGTAGCATACTGCAAAGGCACATGAGCTATAAGAACTAGAGTACAAAATGATGTGATGTGTATGAAAAATTGTATCTCTTCAAAATGGTGATATTATGAGTTGTGATTTTAAACTCATATGATTAAGTTGATCAAAATGTAATTTGTAATACTCATGATGTCATGCATTCATTAAGAATCAAAATCTTGAACATAAAGAGTTAAGGGGTTGCTTAAAATCGTAGATAATATTGACATAAATCTTAAAAGAAGGAATCATGTATTATCATTATCATAGGAAATATTTTGTCCACAATTAATTTGACCTTGAAACATTGACAATAAGTAAACACTTCTATAAGAACCTGTAGGACAGTAGACAGTTGTGTGAGCTGTAGAAACCAACATGGAAAATTTTGTGACATGTAGTATATCTTGCAAGAAAATGTTCTTGAGAACATTACTATAATGTTTGCATTTTCTTTATCCTATCAAGATTATTATCCTATTGTGTGTTCTTTTACTTGAATTTCTTTGCATGTTCTAGATGAAATTTAAAATTAAAGTGATCTCAATGAGAATTCTTATCATATATAGTTTCTATATTCGACCAAAATACTATGTAACATAGTTTTGCATTTCATTGTATGGATCAATAATTATCTTTGTAAATTAAATAAAGAAGAAAAGTAACCATGAAGATCAGAACCTCATTTTTTCACCTACCATAGATCTTTCAAAGAGAATTAAAAAGTACGAATAGATGTTTACTAAGGTAAGACTAAGTAAATAAATCGAGAAAATACTGCCATTATCTCACCATTTTTTCATAACAAAAAAAGTGAGACTTCACGGTACACAAAATATGTCTATGTTATGGGTTACCACACCTCCAAGAGGAAACTCAATGCATTTACCTTAGGGAAGAACAATAGAACACAACTGTCATAGGGCACTTACCAATGTTTCGAACTTGTGTCCCTTGAGGTCTTCAAGCTCACTTGAGAAGCTCGAATCCTCCAAGCTCCACCTCCTCGCTTTCACCGTAGAGTTGCTCACACCACCACACAAGGGAATCACTCTCTCTCACTTCTCAATACAACCATGCAACATGTAAGTCTTGATTAAGGAGGATGATAATAACAATTAGCATTAAATAAAAACATAATAATACTACAGATGATTGAAAATAGAGACCACACATTGCATTGATTTGATGTCTTTTTAAATAGGCAGAGATACACGCATTAGCTTGGCTGCTTTAATGATGATTAGGTACTAACCTTTTTCATAATTATCTCCATGATTATCTCCACTGCTTGCTTGATTGGGAGCCAAGAATATCTCGAATGTAGGCGTGTAGCCAAGAATATCTCCAATGTAAGGTGTGTCTTTTGTGGTACATCTATGAGCTTTAACAAGAGTAAAAGGGCCAAGACTAATGCCTCAATAACCTTTGAGATTTGAACTACACCAAGAGGATGTTAATGTGTGCATGTGATGGAGCATATCCAACACCCTCCTTGATCCATACATGGAACATGAAAACATAATGCAATAGCATAGCTCCTATGAGCATAGCTCTACATAAAAATACATGAGTTCGAGGAATTTTCTAATCATAGTGCATTCCTCCAAAGCCCCATCATCACTCCATGAAACATAGTCCCTCATGTGCACTATCATGAGTTAGGCATAGAGATCCAACACTCCCATCAATCTCTCCTTTCCCAATAGATAGTGCTTGAACTTCTCGATCAAGTAGATAATCCCCAATGACTCCTTTTTTGCGATAGAGTAGTTACTTCTGGCTTAGATAATCTCTTGCTTGGATAGTTAATTGGTATGAACCAACCTTATGCATCAAAGCACTACAAATGGAAAATCAAAGGCATCAACAAATATGTGGAATATCAGATCAAAGTTCGGTTGTTGGAGGATGGATGTTGATGATGACAGTTTCTTCTTGAGATTTCGGAATGCCTCCGTATAAGATCCTGACTAGACATATTTTGCATCTTTCACCATCAGGTTATGCAGGAGTATTTTCACATTTTCTAGGAACCTCATGGATATTCTATGTCACTTTATTAGTCCAAGGAATCCGGCAAGTTCTTTGGCATTCTTGGGCAGCTGTAGCTTCACATTAATCGCGACCTTGGTCAGATCTACCGCTAGTCCTTTTGCAAATACTATGCGTCCTAAGAGGGATCCACTCATTATACATCAAAGGTGCACTTGGAAGGATTTAGGCTTAGTCTAGTTTTGTTGAACTTCTCCCAGGCACATCATGAGAGGTGTGTTATGTGGTCTATTTTCTTTTCAAGCACACTGAAGTCATCCACGAAGACTGTCATGAAAGTGGTTAAATAATCATATAATATTTCTTAAATCATCCTTTGGAATGTGTTTGGACCATTCTTCAACCCAAAAATCATTACATTTGAGGTAAAATTTTTCTCATTTTGTCTCACAAAGGCAGTTTCATATAGTGAGCTTGAAGATCTATTCATGCCATGCCTCAATTTGCTTAATTGGGAGGTCTCGGATATAGCAACACTGGCAAGCTTAAAAGTAAAGATTTCACAAGACATCCAGAAGGCAATGTGTTGTAGGACCATGGTACATGGAGATTAGAATATTCCATAAATTGAATAATAGAAGAAATAAACCATAAACACCATAACATAATTCAAGAGCATACACATCAAAGAACATGAGATTGGGTGCAATCTCCCCTCCGACGTGCGTGTCTCTACTCCCACAGACGGTATTTAAATCATATTATCATAAATTTAGTCCTTGGAGCCATAATAGGCATAGCTTTTTCAAAATTAGGCTTTTATAAAATTGAACCATAATCGAACGCTTTTAAAGTATCTCATAAAAAATAAACCTCTCAACATATGTACAATGGACCAAACCATACAAAATTAAGTATTTAGCACACGTGCTGGACTAGATAATCTTGTCCAATGTCCACCTCGGTTGTTTCGAACTCATGATCTATACTCAACAAAGTCCACAATGTTAGATCACAATTACTTTGAAATCACTCACAAATATAATTCTAACAAATGAAAAACATTTATTAACATGCTTCACACATAAACCATGCATCACACATAATTAATTAGATTCACTCCCATTATAAAATATTCTAAAAAATCTCACTCATGATAGTCCTCGTATTTGAGAAGACCACTGTCCTCGGTTATAACTATCCGCACACACGAGATGAAACACATTAATCGTTCCCACATGGGATTCACTCACAAATGTGTTTTACACACATCACACGTGTCTTAGAGTTGATCGGATTCACTCATGATTAAACTTACACAACCTTTACATGCATCACACATGTTTTAAAATTGATTGGATTCACTCACAATCAAACTCCCACATTTCTTACATGCGTCACACGTCACAGTTGGTCAGATTTTAAAAAACTTCAACAATACATAATTATGAGTTTTAGGCTTATCTCTCTAGGGATAGAAATCATGATTGGGAGTACCGTCTTGTTTAGGCTGGTTGTCGTCATCTTCTTCTTTAACCACATTCGTGATCGTAGTTTGATGCTTTGTCTTCTCAAGACACTCCTATGCATAATGCCCTTCTTTGTTGCACCTTTAGCATGTGATTACATGAGGTTTTCAATGTCCACCACCATTGTTTGTCTTCTTTGTAGATTCATTTTTCTTCCCCTTCACTTGTGAACCATTGTGCTTTCCTGCTTCATCTTTGTGCTGAAACTTCTCAAAATCTTTATATTGAGAAATTGAGGAATATGAGGATCTGTCACTATAGTGTCCCTTGGAAAGACATTTTTCTTCTCACACTAAGGAAATGAGGATGAAACATGTTCACTTTTGCTCTAATAACTGGCTTCAGACCTGCTATGAACTTCCTTCTTTGCTCTCTCTCATGCACCTTCTCTATAGCTTGAAGTTACAATAAAGTTTGCAAAAACCATGTCAACATAGGCTGCTATGTTCTCCTTTTCGATCTATCTTAAAATATCCCATTGCTGTTTGGCTTTACTCTTATATGACGGAGGTAAGAAATCCTTCTTGATCAATTTCTAAAATTCTTTCCATGACTCTGGTTTGTGTTTTTTCTATCTAATAACATTCCACCAAAGAGCTGCACTACCTACCAAATGATTAGTGAAACATTTCACCTTACTCTTCTCATAGAATTTCTCTCTAGAAAAATAATCATCAAGTTGGCTCAACCATGTGAGTATGATGTGTGCTTCCTTTTTTTCATCATAATCTTGAAAATTAAAAGCCTTTTTGTTGATCTTACGTCCCTTTCACGACTCTTGAGCTTTGAGAGTAGCTTATACGGTCCTTTGGATAGGGTCCTCCCCGTAATCAAAAGAATCAGATTCCAAAGATTCACGTCTTCGCTTCTTGCGAGATAAATTTTTTGCCAAGATCTTCTCTTTGTCTCTTCTCACTCAACAATTGAGCTTGAAGTGCGTTTCATTGATCTTGGAGAGTAGGTGGTTGTGGAATTGTAGCCATGATTAATGAAAAGAAGGAAAAATATTGAGATAGTATGAATTACGATAAAATAAATAAACTTAGCTATTATTTTCAATGTTCCATCTCAAGTCAAAGTCGATGGCATCCACCAATCAAGAATAAAAATAAAAATCAAGTAATGCCTTGATGTTGACGATAAAAACTCGTTGAAAGAGTCTTCAAAAGAGTCGAAAAAATGTCCTAGAGGAAAACCCAGTTGATCATGCTGAATTTCTTTTCTCCTAAAATCTAAAAAATTACTAATATTTGATGTCCACAAATTGCACTTTGAAACCCTCTTTGATGATATGTGAAAGCTTTATTTTAAAGCTTTTGTCAGTCTTTTGAGTTTAAACCTTTTTTAAAAAAGGTAAAAGTTTTAACTTTTAAAGCTTTAAAACTAAGCTTTTCATTAAAAGTTTAGTAACCTTATTAAATATTTGTAAAAAGGTTCTCCAATGAATGGAAGATGGCCCTCAAGATGATGCACAATAGAAAATCTGCCAAGTGCGTAGCGCGATTTAGAGAGAAAAAAAGAGAGCAGTGCGTAGATGTTGAAGTCATCGAGGAGGGTAGAGAGGGAAAAAATATATAATTAAGCTTTGAAAAGAAAGATCCAAATTTTTTTAATCTTAGTCTCCCTCTCTTGAAACTGACGCAAAGAACTTTCTTCCCATGAGGATAATTGGAATATCTTTGATTTGTAGGATTATACAAATTCAACTCAGTGTAAGCTTACCAATTTTGAGAATGCGTTCTTGATCTCCTCAATGAGTTTATTTGATCAATAAGGATGTATTATGGAGAGGATTAGAATTGAGAAATGTGGTTTTGGGAAACCATAGATAGTTTCTCTTCAAAAGGTGGCTTTATTTCTAGCCCTTGATCTTTAATCACATCCAAGGGTGTAAAAAATTCACATAACCATGTCTTCTTTTGCTCAAGAGTCTTCGACACCTTCTCTTCCTTTATCTCTTAGATGTTTCATTAGACTCTCTCTTTTTCCCAAAGTATTTGTATCCTTGCTATAGGATTTTTACAGATTCTCTCTTCCCATGCAAGTATTTTGAATTTGTTGAAAAGTCTTCAAATTTTCTCCAAGTCAATAACCTTTGAGGAAAATTCAATTTCTTGATTTTTCTTCAAGTGTCTATGACCCAAATTCAACACTTGAATTTTTCGTGCTATGATACCACTATTACAAGACCATGGTACATATAGATTAGAGTATTCGACAAATTGAATAGTAGAAGAAATAAACCATAAACACCATAGTATAATTCATGAGTATAAAAATGAAAAAACACAAGATTGGGTGCAATCTCTCCCCCGACATACGTGGCTCCATTCCCACGCATGGTATTTAAATCATATTATAAATTTAGCCCTTAGAGCCATAAATAGTATAGCTTTTTTAAAATTGGGCTTTTTACAAAATTGAACCATAGTCCAATGCTTTTAAAGTATCTCATAAAAAATAAACCTTGCCCAACATATGTACAATGGACCAAACCATACAAAATCAAATATTTAGCACACATGTACTCGGCTAGATAATCTCGTCCAATGTCCATCTCGGTTGTTCCAAACTCATGATATATACTCAACATAGTCCACAATGTTAGATTACAATTACTTTGGAATCACTCACAAAAATAATTCTATCAAAAGGAAATCATTTACTACCATGCTTCACACATAAAACATGCATCTTACATAATTAATTGGGTTCACTACTGCTATGATAAAATATTCTAGAAAATCTCACTCCCATGATAGTCTTCCCATTTGAGAAGACAACCATTCTTGGTTATAACTGTTAGCACACATAGAAGATTAAACATATTAATCATTCCCACATTGGATTCACTCACAATGTCTTTTACATGCGTCACATATGTCTTAGAGTTGATCAGATTCACTCATGATTAAACTCACACAATCTTTACGTGCATCACACATCTTAAAGTTGATTAGATTCACTCACAACAATAAAACTCCCACATTCCTTACATGTGTTAGAGTTGGCCGGATTCATTCACAACCAATTAATTCTTTAATGATCACACTTGGGTCACCCTAGATAAATAGTTAATATTATTATTCATAACACAATGACACCAGGAAGGATATCACGAAGGGTAAGGCTTACATGGTTTGTACCTCTTCACATCTTTGTGGCTTGTTTTAGTCCCTTGGACTTGCAAAAGACAAAGAATATGTGGCAGAAAAGAAGACTGACTAAGTGTGACATGGACATTGTATTTGGAGAATGTTGAAAATCGAGGGAAATCTTTCACCTAGTTGACTATAAGTTGAAAAGCTAGTCCCAATTCGTTGGCTCTTTTCTACCATGTTTCTCGTCAATCTTTAGTTTTAGGTCTTGACTATTCGAGGTGGAGGAAATGTCTAGGAAAATGGGTTCCCAAGACTCTAAAGAAAATTGTCCAGAGTTGGAGCTTGAGATAAAGGTTTCACCATTCTCAGACTCTAGGAAGCTTGTTGTAAATGCCAAATGGGCATTAAAAGATATTAAACACTCACTCGAGTTTCTTAACTGTATATACTCTGAGTATAGGTTCAAGCTTAATGGCATAGCTATTTGTAGTTGAAGGGTTGAGAAAACCATATCTTGTTTGAAATGCTTGTCCCCAAACCATTGTACTTTTTGAACCACTATCATCAAGAGTAAACTAGGAGATTCCATTGTAATATTCGTATTAAAATTCTCAAATGAAATCAAACGTTTCAAATTGTCACTCCATTTGTCATCTTGATAATGAGTAAACACAAATGCAAGATGGGAGGAAGGTGATCATTGCAAAAGCTTCAATTACACAAAATTTTGGGATTTTGATAACACAACGGAATAGGGTTTGTAATTACAAGTGAAAGAATTGGCTACAATGATACAAAATAAGCATGACAAAAAAAAAACTACGAAAGATAAAGAATTTGATTTTCTCTTATGAGACTATTTTAAGGTGCCCAAAGAGAAGTATAAAGAGTGGAGAGCTATGTATACCATTTTGTTACTTAAAAAGTAAGTGTTTTGTTTTAATAGCTTGTTATAATTTGAATTGTGATTGTAAGCTGCAAAGCTTAAGTAGATAAAAATGTGATGAGCTTAAGTAGATAAAAATGCGATGAGCTATTCTCATGATGTCATGCAGTCATTTAAACTTTGTTCTTGCAACACTAACTATAAGAAAAACAGTTGTATAAGAATATATAGCATATCATCATTTCTTTGGTCTTGGAACACTAACCTTGACAAAAACACTTCACTACAAATATGTAATACATTGGAAAAAGGCACATGAGCTATAAGAACTAGGGTACAAAATGATGTGATGTGCATGCAAAAATTGTATCTCTTCAATAGAATGGTAATATTATAAGTTGTGATTTTAAACTCATAAAATTAAGTCAATCAAAATGTAATGTGTAATACTCATGATGTCATGCATTCATTAAGAATTAGAATCTTGGACATAGAGTTAAGGGGCTACTAAAAATCATGATATTATTAACATAAGTTTGAAAAGAAGAATGCATTATCATTATCATAGGAAATATTTTGTCCATAGTTAATTTGACCTTGAAACATTAACAGTAAGTAAACACTTCTATAATAATATGTAGGACATTAGACAAAGGTGTGTGAGCTATAGAAATCAACATGGAAAATCTTATCTTATCTTGCAAGAAGATGTTCTTGAGACCATTATTGCATGGTCAAAACAATATTTACATTTTCTTTACACTCAAGATTATTATCCTATTTTTACTTATTTTTCCTTGTATGTTTTAGATGAAATTTGAAATTGAAGTCATCTCAATGAGAATTCTTACCTAATGTAGTTTCTATATTTGACCAAAATACTATGTGACATAGTTTTGTAATTCATTGTAAAGATCAATAGTCATATTTGTAGTTAAAAAAAAGATTAATAACCATGAAGATCAGAACCTCATTATTGAGCATTGAAAAGTACGTATGGATGTTTATTGAGGTGAGCCTAAGTGAATAAATCAGAAATATAATGTCATTATCTCTGCATTTATTCACAAAACAGAAGTAGGGAAATTTCATGGCACACAAAACATGTATAGAAATTCAATAGTTATGAATTGAATTTGTAGCCTTTGTCTACACTTAGAAAACTCACAGCATTCTCCGATGGGTGAATGTTCATTATTTATATTACCATAAACTACATCTTACAAGGCAAGGAAAAGAAAGTAGAAAAAGACTACCTACATGTCCCAAAGATGACACACTTGAGTGTTTACATGGAGCAAGTGGTAGACTACAACGTGCAAACTTCAAAGGGATGTGGACATCCCTTTGAGGGCAAGTTGCATTTTTATTATCATTACAATAATTCATTTTTTTCTCATTACTCTAATATTATACCCTATCCTTAGTCCCTCCTTAAATTCTTTATCTATATTTGTAGAAATATAGCACACATCAGAGTCCTAAAATACTACTCTATATAATGCAAAAGGAAGAAGTAGTACAAACTAAACTCAAGTATAAGATGTAATCTGAGCTTTACGACCTATTATACACTCATCATCTACTGTAACATATAAATGCTATGTGAAGTCCAAAATTGAGAAAAGAAGATGAATATGATGGTTTAGCTACGGGCCCACGTATTTATATGCACCAATGCTCCTAATTAGCCAAAAGTAGTTCTCTTGGCCACATGTACTTGATTTCCACTTCCCCACTACCACAAGGTAGTGCCACATGTTATGTGGAGTGTCAAACTTTGCATGTGAGTTGCTATCCAATGTATGAGTGTGTCATGCATACTCATAGGTGTCACATTCTCTCGTACATGCATTACAGATGTCCTCAGCTACTTGGCCTTTTGATAAGCTCTCAACAATGGGAAAGATCTTCTGAACTGATCCTCATAAAACCTAACTGATCCTCATAAAACCTAACTGACTATTGGATTAGGTAGCCTTTTAAAACTTGAGGAGATGCTAGAGCTATGTTTGACTAGAACCCCACTTGTACTAGTGTAAAACGACATTCTTTAGTAGTATGACCTCATGTAAGCATTTGTCATCCACCAACTCAAGTTTATCCTCGTTCAATAGAGTGCTACATGATACTATATAAAGTTTCTTGAATGAAAGAATAGATGCATCCTCCAATGGCTTGGTAGTTCTAGCTTAAAAACTACATCACTGAGCTTCTTAATAAAACCCTAGTCAATGGGTCGTTCCTCTTTGGAGCTAATTTGGAAGCAACTTCCCTACGATGTTTGAGCCTTTGATTCATGGTCTTCAAAAAAACACAATCTCTTTTTTGAAAGTGCTATCGTGATGATGTTTGTTACCATCTTCAATTTTCTTTGTCTGTGCCTTCTATATTTCTTCTAGAACTTGTCACAATAGCTAGTCCAAACCTTGAACAACCTGGTCTACACCATAATTCCTTGTGGGAATCAGACAACCATATGCAACCTCAAAGGGAGACTTCTTTGTCTATGCATGCACTTAATCGAATGTCTTTTAAAGTATTTGTCTAAGTTGTGTTAAATTGGCTTATATCAACTCACAACCTCAAAGGGAGACTTCTTTGTTTATGCATGCACTTAATCGAATGTCTTTTAAAGTATTTGTCTAAGTTGTGTTAAATTGGCTCATATCAACTCTTTTTATCCAAAGAAATATAAATTTCCAATGAGGTACCATGTTAATACTTTTTAATGGTTATCAAATAAGATTTGTTTACAAAAGTGCCATATCTTTTTGTATACACTATACATACACTTGCACATTGATGACATGGGTGAAATTTCATACTTGTTTTTGTTTGTATTATGAGATGATTAGGTTGATATTATGAAGCTTTGTCAGTAGATTCACATGGAATCTAGATCAACCTTGGTTTTCTGTGAAGTTGAAAGAACAACATGGACTTTCCATTGATGTAAAATTTTCTATCTTGAATCATAGGTGTTTATGCATGCTTTTACCCCTACACAGTAAGACTATTAAGGTTACAAATTTCTACATTATTCATATACTTGAACACTTTGTTTTTAAAATATAGTACAAGTCTTAGCACTCAAAATGAAGTACCATTAGAAAAGATTTTATGCTCTTTTCAAAACTATTAAATATTTAAATTAGGATTTTCCTTTGTTCTAAGAAATCTAAAGTTATTAGATTAGCTAAATTATTCTTTTTTAATCACGACTAGATCATAACATAATGATTTATTTCTTTATAATATCTCTAGCATGCCGAATGGTGTGGACAGATATCGAGAGCATGCAGACAAAAAACACTCCAAAGAGTGTCTTCTTCAGGATGTCGAGGTAGGTAAAACTAAGACGATAACACTTATATTTCATCCAATAAAAATACATAATAATTAGTCTCTTTTATTTTCTAATGTTTCCTCTATATCTTTAAATTTGTATTCATCCATTAGAAATAAACTGTTGTATTAGTTTTGTAAAATTTTTAGTTTTTATTTCTATCTTTGTATTTATATAAATTTTAATCATTGATGCTTAAATTTATTTATATGAGTGCATGTGTTCTCATTTGGATATTGAAGGCTTATAATTTTTAAGAAATATTTAACTTTGTGCATATTCTATCTAAAATGATTCTAAAAGTGTGAACAATTTAAAACTCATCTTGCTATATGGATTTTAGTTATCATATTACGTAATATTTCCATGTCTTAGTACTATAAACATCTTATATGAATAACATTAATATTTCCATGTCTAAATACTATAAACATCTTACATGAATTTAACATTAACTCATTTCTTTGATCTCAATAATTCCAAGTTTGAATTTGAAGTATGTTATTATGCCTTTTGGTTTGGTGAAAATGTCCATATACATTTCACAAAATTTTCCCAACTTTGAAATGGAACCTTGCTTATGCTTGGTTGATATTTTGTAGTAAAAACAACTAGAAAAGTACTAGCTACACTACAACGAGTTTAATATTATGTACAAAATGCTATATAAATTTTTCAACCAATAAGTTTTAAGAAGTTCTTGAGTTATGTGTGTATATTAAAGATTAAAACCCTAGAGCTATAAGTCTTTGCACACTCGTTTTTGTTTTCTTCAAGATAGTCAATAGACACTATAGAGGAGATATGACTATTTTGTTAGAAAGTAGGTGATCAAGGGTAATTTGAAATGACGGGGTGTATGCACCTTAGAGATAGAAGTGTTGCTAAGGTTATGAGAAAATGCACTAGTAAATTATAAACCTAGAAAGGTGTTCCCACTAGGCATGATAAGACTCCTAGCATGGACTTTGAGTTGAAGTAGACATGATAAGACTAAAGAGAAGGAAAAGGATATTAATACTTCCTAGGAAGGTAGTTAGGACTCATATATGCTCTTTTAAAAGGGAGTAATGAGGAGCATGAATCTCACCCATACTTGTAACCCTTTTTCCACCTAATAGTGTGAAGACTCAAGTCAAAGTCAAAATTGTAGCCAAGATTCAAAGTGAGGTGGACCACTTTATAAAATGAGTAAGAGTGTAGACCTAAGACATGTATGCTGATAGGAATTCAACAGTTAAGGGGGGGGAGTGTTAGAAAATAAGTGATGAAGGAGAGGATACACCTTAGAGATAGAAGTGTTGCTAAGTTTATGTGGAAATCAAACTAGTAAATGTTAGGAAGCAATGTAAACCTAGAAAGGTATTCAACATGCATGGTAGATTCCTAGGATGAAGACACCTACTTCAAGTGGGCATGCACATGATGTGTATTTAATCAACAAGAAGATCAGGGGGAGGTATACCTAGAATCAAGAGAGATGATAAGGGCATGTGTACAAGATATAAGAATATTTAGCTATCATTGATCCATGATCACATCAACTCTTATAGCTTGATTTGCTCTCTAACCTATTCAAATCTTCAATGTACTCTTTGTTTTATAGCAAACCATTACCTACAAATAGAGTGTACAGTTAATGTAGTGTTAATATTAATCTTTAAGGGTTTAAATATCTGATTAGGCCATTGATAATCTTCTATTTTGTATCATATTACACTCCAATTTCATTTGGGCACATATATCACTAATTTAAAACATGTTTTTTTTGGACATTTTTGCTTAAAATAATTCAAAAGTTTATTTGTTTTCAACCCTTGGATCGTTGGAAGCCTTTAAACTTAGATTTTATCTCTTCTTGTTTTTGTCACAAAGTGTGAAGGGGAGGTTAAAACTTGGAAAACTGGATTGGTAAGCTTTGAATAGAGGACACCAAGCTTGCAATAGAAAGCTTTTAATATCAAGATTTGGTATACAAGGTTTGGAGATCAAATGCTTTTCTAACAAAAGAATAGTAAAGCGTGTTTAGATTTAAAGATTAATTATGATTTACCAAAAGCTTTATAAGAAAGTGTATGGCAGTAGCACGTAGCGCTTACATAGACAATGGAGATGGCATGCCATTCACATGAGGTGATGTAATGCTGCTAGTAGGAGGCTAGGTGATCACCAGGTGGATGAGGGGAAAATAATTAATTGGCAGCGACGAGAATTTTAGCAGGCGAATGATGCGCAGTCGGTGTATTTTTTATTTTTATTTTTAAAGCATTTTTTTAAATTTTTTAATGTAGAACCCCACGTAGCATAGGAGGGTGAATTTTGTGATTCATCTCTTCTTCTTTTTTTTTTTTTGAAAAATCAATAAAAAGTTATTATGGCCCTCGATTATGGAAATTGACTCTAGAATCCAAGACTAGGAGGTTGGAGCCCTTGTCCTACTAGTAAATCACATCCATATGGCTTGATTATTAAGGAATTAAGAATTGAAGAAAGTGGTTTTACAAAAAAAGAGGTGGTTTTTGGGTTTTGTAGAAGTTGTTGTGAAAACGTTGGTATTGAACCCTAGTTCTTGATCTTGATCTTAATCTAACGGCTCATAAGATTCCCATAAACCATCCAAGCTTTTGCCTAGAGGTTTTACAGCCTTCTTCGCTTTATCCTTAATGATGTCCAGATGTTTTTATAGCTTATACCACACCAAAGACAATAATTGAAGTGTTTTAAAAGAAAGAAACAATAATTTGTGTAAACTATGTTCTAATCCAAAGCATGAAAAAAACTGTGTACACTATATTGAGATAATAACCATGAAAAAATATTCTTTTAGAATTTCTCATGTTTATTCTTTTGAAATCATAATATTTTTTCCATAAAATTTTCATAGGATTTTTTTGTTGACCTCATAGTTAGTTCTCTTTATCCTTTGGATCTTTGATGATGTCCTCTCTTTGTCCAAGTACTTGTACCCTTGTTGTAGCTTTTTGAAGGCCTTTCCTCTTTCGTAATATTCCTCCTTGATTTTTAAAAGCTTTAGATATTGTAAAAATTAAATGTTTGGCCTTCCTTGCACCAAATAAAATTGCATAAACCTCGATTTTTTTAACTTTTTCTTCAAAAGTCTTTCTCCTTAAGTGGCCGCCAAATCTTTGATACCACTATCATGACCTCTAAGACACTTAGAGAAGGAGACTCTAATTCCTCAACACAAAAATTACATTAGAACATATATTTGCATAAACCTTAATAAACCAAATTGAACAAACAAAGAAAAACATGGAGAATGGAGTAGAAGTCACCGTCAACACAAGAGTGGATTGAATCCCTCCTCATTAGAGTGTGATCCTTGTAAAACAAGTCTCCCATATTTATATATATTAGAAAAAGTGCTTACTTTCCAAAAAGATAATTCTAAAAACAGAGCACAAGCAAGTACTTTTCTTTATTTATATGTATTAGAAAAAGCGCTTACTTTCCAAAAAGCTAATTTCAAAAACGGAGCACAAGCAAGAGCTTTTCTTTATTTATATGTATTAGAAAAAGTGCTTAATTTTTAAAAAGATAATTCCAAAAATAAAGCACAAGTAAGTGCGTTTAAGTTTATGAGTATGCAAGCTCTACTAAAAGATAGTAAGTATTAATATAAAGTATTGGGCCTACCAAAAGTATAAAGTACTATTTGGTATGTACAAAGGTATACGATCTTAGCCTTACCAAGATATAGATGCCTAAATATGAAATCATAAAAGGTGTTCACATGTCTTCCAAAATATCTCATAGTGGTCCAACACATGTTTCACCCACGATTAACACATAATCCACCACTCATTCTTCGCCTACATCCAAAATAGTAATGGTCAGTGCACACATCTGATTAAACACATTAATCATGACCATATCAGACTAGTGCACATAGATTGATTAAGCACATTAATTTTGGCAAACAGCGTAATAACTCACACAGCTTGATTAAACACATTAATCTTTGTAGATGATATAAAAGGGAGCATGTAAGAATACAACATCCCAAAATAAAATAATAGGCATCTCCAAAGAGGTTACGACTAACATATGCACATACATTGCTTGAAATTTCCATGAAATTAACCATTACTCCTTATATTTACTGATGTAAAGCTACCAAGTACGTTGGGGGATGTGCTTGCTTTCCTTTACTAGGTGCGTAATGAGCCACGCCTCCAGCTAGCCTTCTTACGCAAGCATGCAGTTAGAGTGCAATAATATTAATAAAGGAGACTTGATATATGAGCTTCTCACAAGTATTAAAGAACTGAGAGAGAATCTTACGTGAAGACACTTGATTGGTGTAGGGTTTATCAAATTCACACCAAGATTTTTCATCCACAAATCTTCTTATGATAAAGGGTAACCAAAATTCTCCTATGTTTGATGAGTTGGTTGCAGTATTGTTGTAAGAAGATAAATATCGATAAAAGAAAATTAGTATAGGAGTGCCTGTTTTAAAGGTAAAGGTAAAGCCTTCTCTCAAGGTGGTTATAAGCTAAAGTAGGAATCAACCTAGTCTTCTGGCAAGGATGGCAAGAAGGGCCCGGGTGATAATCCTAAGAAGAAAGGAAAATTCAACTATTGTCAAAATCCAACTTGTTATATTAATATATATAGAAAAAAAGGTTTGAGATGGAGAAGAAGAAAGAGTCAACCATGACTATAGCTAATTCATTAGCACCAAGTGCTAAAAATAGGGAATTAGCGAATCATTCACATGATGATTGGGCATTGCATAATAGTTGATATTAGAGTAAGTGCTCTTGGATCTTACCTTTCTCGTTTTATCTGATTATCACCTTCTCAAGATTCTCTTTTGATTGTCTTAAATTGAGCTATCCTCTGAGTAGGTGCTTTTGGCTCTCACCTTTCTCATTTTCTCTCATTATCACCTTCTCAAGATGCTCTTCTAATTGTCTTAGATTGAGCTATCATTTGAGGTGGAGAAGGTATATCATATAAGTTAATAAATTTATTGGTTAATAAAGTAACATGATTTTTAAAACTTTCAAGCTATTTTTGTCAGATTTCATGACCTATTTGCATGCTATAATGTTTCAACAAACATCCTAGGGGAGTGTTCATTTGAATTGTCTTTATTGAATTTTAGGTTTCAAGTAGTGTAACGACATAAATTTTTTGTTCCGACATGGTGTGCATATTCCATAAGTATAAAAAGGTTGTCTCATCATCACTTCTTTGTCATCATTGACATTGCATGTTTGATCTCATCATTAACTTCTTTGGTATCATTGTCATCATTGTTATCTACTTTTGCATCCTTGCTAGTAACATTTCTACAATACATTGTGTCATTTTCACATACAATTTGCATGTCTCTTCACTATCAATTCATTAAATGGGCATTGCCAATACTTGTAGGTTGGGATATTTGCATTTTGTGTTATAGATTCATTAATTGCAAAATAAAATGGTTTGAACTATGTATTTAGGATGATTTGCATTTTGTGTTATAGATTCATTAATTGCAAAATAAAATGGTTTGAACTATGTATTTAGGATGATTTCCACCATTAGGAATAAGATTAAGAGAACTAACTACCCATTGTATTGGTTGCCAAAGGGCTTTATAATGTTTTTATTAGCATTGATCTTACCAACATAGAAACATGGAGGAACTTTTGACAGTGGCCACAACAATGAGTTGAGGAACTTTTGACAGTGGCCACAACAATGAGTTGAGGAACAAAGGTCTTTGCTATAAATGTGGTGAGAAGTGGCATAAAGAACACTTCAAGTCATGTAAGACTAAGGATGACACTATCAACATGGTTGTCTCAATTGTGAATGAACTTTATGCATTTAATATATTGTACAAGAAATAGCCCACTTATAAGGGTACTAGAGAAAGGGTGCTACACACTGTGGAATACCTCATCAAATAGAAGGGTTTACGTAGTGAAGAAGCGTCATGGAATCCCGCCATAGTTTTAGAAGGTCATGTGAGAAAATTTTGGATGCATTTGGTGAGGTAAATGTAGGGGAACAACATTGATTCAACTTGCTAGAAATTTCTATAAATCATTGTTAGAGAGATTCATACCACTTGAGAATGAAGATACTTGCATTGCTAAGGTAGCAAATTTGATGTACTTTCTTGGAGAGTAAGTTTTGGGTTGTTTTTAGGAAAAATGATGAAGTTTATAGCTATTGGAGATCATTTACAACCATGCTTGAAAAGTATAATGATGCTCTCACAATTGGATTTAATATGACATTCATTCATTCACCTTTGGATGATTGGTACCCAAGCACTTATGATTGGAGATCCTACCCATGTGGATTATCTGATCGATGCAAGGTTTCACAGATGAAACCCGTAGGTGGGGATGGTTTATAAGAAAGTTCTTATGGACCATCTATAATAGTGGGGTCAAGGCCATGGGCTTGGGGGGAGTTGCCCAAGTATGGGGTGCATCAATATGTGGTAGTATATAAAGGTAGGAAGTATAAATAGCAACTATGGGATCTAACCAAGGATATAATCATTTTACTAATCAAATGAAGCTTTCAATATTTCTTTGCTTTGGTGTTTCTCTCCTA
The DNA here is from genome assembly GCF_041138505.1 of Cibotium barometz. Classification (NCBI taxonomy): domain Eukaryota; kingdom Viridiplantae; phylum Streptophyta; class Polypodiopsida; order Cyatheales; family Cibotiaceae; genus Cibotium; species Cibotium barometz. Next base: position 50,509,997 of record NC_141067.1, read on the forward strand.
CACAAGAGAGAGAGTGTGGACTCCTCTTAGATCTAAACCATGTAAACTTTGGTTAGATTTTGTAAAAAAAAATTGCTTCCTTTCTCAATTAAGTTTCTCTTGTCTTTATGAGTTACTCATAGTGCTTAGTCGCATTCATTATGGCTAGTCTCATTATTCTTATTGCTAATCAACACTTTGTGTGAGTTACTCTATGTGAGTGTTAATCTATCCTTATTTCTTAATTTGTTTGTCCACCATTAAGAAACCCTCTTGTTTTTAACATGTAGTAGATCATTAAGAACTATGTTTACATATCTAAAGTCACAAAATATATTTTTTTTCTTTCTTGTTTAAATAACTTTTTTATCTTCATTTATTTGTAATGGTTGTTAAAATAGTATTGGAGGTGCAAAGCTCTTACAACAAGGGAGAAAATAGACCACTTAAAGAATCTACAAAGGTACTCTTAGTATATCTGAAAGTTTACTAAATAGTGCTAAAACGGATATACATTGCATATAATTTTTCATGTGATACTTTTCTTAAAATCATGTTACACCTCCTCTAAAAACTTTTACAGCTACATGTTGGGTGAGAGTCTCATGCCCTTGAATCTTCGTGAGATTGAAGATATTGAAAATAGAATGGTCATTGCACTTAACAAGATAAGAGAAAGAATGGTAAGTGTTGATTACATTTTATTACAAGTTTTATCTTTGAATGGTATGTGAAAATATTATTCAATATGGTAAAAATATCATTATTTTCTTAACGTTAAATTTTTCTATGTTCAATGATTTAGGTGCAACTATTACAAGATGAAGCTCAAGAACTTTGTGAAAGGGTAAGATTTATAAATAATAATGAGATAACGAATATCATTTTGAATCTTTGATATGTTTTATTTAATATTTAAACATTTTAAACATTTTTTTGTTTAAATAAAATTATAAATTTAGCAAATAGAATTTTCATGAATAAATCTATAATAGAAACAAGTTAGTATTAATTGTATACTATTATAATAGACATAATATGAGCCACCAGATTTACAACAAAATAACAGGTATAATAAGAGTCTACAAAATATAACAAGATTAAAATTTTAAGGCCTCTATTTGTAGTAAAGTGAAATGGTCTCATATAATGAATAATGGACCCAAGGTCAATGGACCATGTCCATGGACAACACTTGTGATAGTGTGAAAGCGGTGGTCATGTAGATATGTCAAATAGGCTATATTTGGGATACCTTTTGTTGATAACCAACATCATATAAGTCTATTGCGTGATAGTGTGAAAGGGGTGGTCATGTAGATATGTCAAATAGGCTATATTTGGGATACCTTTTGTTGATAACCAACATAATATAAGTCTATTGCTCTCTTCTCTCTCTAAACCTAGGCTAATCATCCTAATCTAGGATAATTAGGTTAATCCAAGGCTAATCGAGAAGCTCTTTTCTTTCATTGGTATAAGAGCTTAGTTTTTGATCCACTTGCTTCTTGGTTTCAAGAAAATTTGAGAAATTCTTGGATTTTTTTATTTTCTTGATTAAGAAGAGGGACATGGTGCCTAATTTCAAATCGCTCCTAATTTCAAATCCCAGGACCAAAATTGGAAAAAAGTTTACTAATCAAGATTAATGCTAATCCAAAGATGTTTTTTTCCTTTCCTCTTATTTCTTGCTTGATTTTTGAGTGATACAAGGCTTAAATCTCTAGTTAACAGCTTGCCATATCTTAGAGCTTTGACTTGCGAGTAATAAGCTTCACAATGAGACTAGCTTTGGTAACCTTCGTTGAGGATTTCTACCCGTGAGGGCGCTCGACAACTACGTGCATCTTCTCATCTATTGGAGCCAAATATCTACCATTAGAGCTTTTCATGACTTGTGGAAGGGATTTAACATTGATTGGATAGTATAATGGTGGAAAGTGACATCTAGACACTCCTTCTTCCTCATGGCGAACTCGCACAGGTTGCCGCCAACGATTGAGAAAAAAATATCTAGAAAATCATGAGGTTCAAACTTCATAAACCTTTCATAACCTCTCAAGCTTATTCCATAATGTCTTCTCTTCATGTTTGAAAGTTTGTTCGGGCTACAATTAGGCAAAAAATGGCTGTGTGTTTTCTTCTTAGGGTTTTTTTGAGAAGAGAGTGCACAATGTGGCCTAATTAAGTGCTAACTAAGATGCTAATCATGAGTAAGATTTGATTAATACTCTACATAAACCTTTAAATGAGCCTTGTCATGCTAAGATAGAATCCAGTTCATCTGAACCCCCTCCAATCATCTCCAAAGTGCCTGGTTGTGTTGATATTTTCACTACAAGGTTGGATTTCTCAATAGAATCTTTGGAGGCAAGGATGTCATCGTCTCTTTTGCAACTTGAATCTCCAATCTCAATGCTAACAGGAAAGTACCTACTCTCTCTACAGTCATGTACTTTAGCTTTGCATCCTCCTCGTAGATCGCTTTTGACAAAAGTGGCTCATTTTATTTCTTTTGAGGTAAAATTTTCAGCATCCATGGTTGTAAAATAGTTTTTGGATCATGTTTTCAAGTTGCATGGAGTGTCCTAACAAATTGTTAGTGTGATTAGGATGTGAAGATTATGAGTTCATTTTGAGGATATCATACTAGTATGCATCATGAGAGCTTTGGCATGTCACCTTTTGAGGCACTCTATGGGTATAAACTGAATATGTCAATGATGGTTAGAAAGCAAGAGGGGGTGAATCATAATGCAAAAGAGGAGATGGAAAAGTTGGATGCACTCTTGCAACAATGAAAAGCTAATATGAAGCAAGCTCAAGAAAGAGTGAATTATTATGCTAAATGCTCATCGGAGGCCATCGGATTTCATCAAGGGTGATTAGGTATTCTTGAGGATTCCCAAAACAAGATATGGTTCTCTCAAGGACAACACAAATACCAAGTTAGCTCATCGTTACTATGGGCCATACAAGGTGGTGAGGCGTGTTGGTGAAATTGCTTATCAATTGGCACTTCCATTAACCTCACAGATTCATGATGTGTTTCATGTGTCATACTCAAATATTACCTTGGAAGATGAATCATCTCTAGTGAATAAGCAGGGGATGATTGAGTATGTGTCGGAAGCAATTTTGGGTACAAGAGAAAGAGTTTTTCGCAACTGTACATTAGTGGAGTACTTGGTCAAATGGTGAGGGCTACCTAAGAAAGAAGCTTTTTGGAAATCCTCCTGTACATTGAAAGTATTTTAAGGGTTATTGGATGCATTTCGGAACTCCAAGGAGGGTCAAGAATAGTTAGATAACTTACTGGAAATTCACGTAAATTCACCGTGAACATCCCTACACCCTTGGAAATTCACGTAAATTCACCGTGAGCATCCCTACACCCTTGGAAATTGGATCGATGCATAATGTTTGGAAGCTACTCAAGGTTTTCACGCCATTATGGAGTAGATGTTATGGCCTGTTTTTTGAGGGTTTATTAACTATTTTATATCCATATACATGCAATTTGGGCTTCCCATATATTATGTGAGCATGAGCTTCATATTTGACATGAGTCCATTAACATATACTCCATGCATGTGGATTGTGGTTGTACATATCAATGGTTTCGAGGATGAAACCTTTTGGGTGGGGATGGTTAAGTGAAATTGTCTTATATGAATAATGGGCCCAAGGACAATGGACCATTCCCATGGACAAAATGATAGTGTGAAAAGGGTGGTCGTGCATATATGTCAAATATGCCATATTTGAGGTACCTTTTGATAACCAACATAATACAAGACAATTTCTCTCTTCTTTCTCTAAACCTAGGCTAATCATCCTAATCTAGGCTAATCCAAGTCTAATTAGATTAATCCAAGGGTAATCTAGAAGCTCCTTTCTTTCAATATTCTTCTAACTTGAATATTGCATGGTAAATAACACTTGACCATCATGTGTAACATATGCCATTGAGGGAATGAAATGGGTTAAAAGATGATGTTTTTAGGGACTATAAATTTATCATGAGTGAAATAAATAGTATCTAAAAATATTATATAAAAATTTTCCAAAACAACCTTAGGTCCAACTATGTTACATTCCTAGAAATAGACATCTTAGTAAGATGTCTCTTTTTAGTGAGAGACTTCTTATTTGTACATATAGCCATTAAGATGAATTGTGTTGCATATTCTTTTTAGATGTCTATTTTTAGTGAGAGACTTCTTATTTGTACATATAGCCATAAAGATGAATTGTGTTACATATTCTTTTCTCATGTGGTATGAGTGTCAAAAATATAAAATATAAAAAACTTATATTAAGTCGTATCCATCTCATTTTCTTTTAGGGAGAATCTGTAAGAAGATCCATGTCATCCCGATTTATAGACTTTCCTTATAGACCTATTTTCCAAGCCATATTTTTCACAAGCATCATTTAGGTAAATTTTTTTCTAAAAGACTACTATGTGGCCAATTAGGTGATAGCCCAAGTTGTGAAGGTATATGCCTAAGACTAGGAGGTCCTTAGTTCAAACCTGATAATGTTTTCCTCAATGACATCGCCGACAAGTGAATAAAAGGTGCCTACTATGGGTGGTGAAAAATGGCAACTATGAGGGGATCTTGGACCTAAAGCTAGTTTTTTTAAAAACCAATATATTGTTAATAATTATAAAAAAACATCCTTGGTCTTTGATTACAATCATTTTAAGAGTATAGCTTCTAGATGCTCTAAGGTTCTTGGTTCTTAGGCTTAATTTGATTTTACAACATGTTTAGGAATACTTACTCTATATTGTAGCGTATAGGGGCCCTAATATTCTAGTGTTGGAAAACAACTTTGAGTTTTAAGCTAAGGACTAGCATGCCCTTAGAATGCCACCCATAGACATGAACATAGAAACACTTGTCATTAGCTTATCTCTTGTAGTTCTTAGAGTAGTTTGATACCCACCTAAGGCATTACCTTGCAAAGTGGCTAGAATCATGACAACAACCAATTACTACCTTATGAGGAGTTATCATACTATAGACTGATGTGCCATAGCATACCCACTAAAAACTCTATATGCACCATAATTTTTTGAGTAAACCATACCCTCACTAGCTCTTGTCTCAAATAAGTTTGTGTATTACATTTCTATTTTGCTTTATCTATGTGAGAAAATGATACCTATAATACTTTTAATGTTCCCAATACCAAACTATTGTGGCAAGACAGTGAGCGCACGACTAGGCATGCATTAGAGGTATGAAGTGGATGAGATTTTAGGAAAGTGCATGGGATTCTAATAATTTTTCATAATGAACATGATTTGAATGTGTGACTTGAGTGACATGAGTGGGTGATCAATGTGGTTGGTTGTGAGAGCTTCAACATCATGTAGAATTTGTTGAAGATCTTGAAATTTAGTAAAGATGTGGATTTTATTAAAAATCTTGAAAGTAATTTGTGTAGTGTGTTGCATTTTTGTTTTTGAATTTTTGATTGTAGGAAGTCCTTCTTCAAGAAGAAAACAATCTTCTCAAACTAGAGGTAAGAAGTTATGATTCACTGTTTAACAAAGTTGTGTGATGAAGAAACTTAGGTGATCTTATGAACGTTCTATTGACATATGTAGCTTTCCAAGGCTATTTCTATAAGGGACAATGTTCCCTTATTGGGTTTGAGCACTCATACCATCCAAGAGTGTTCAAGTGACAACTTATCCTCCACCCACTCTATAGAAATAGAAGTTGCTAAATCAACCCAAGAATCTCCAAAATCAACCTAAGAAGATAAATTTGTGACTTCTCTGTATCTTGGGTACGTATGTCTTCTACTTGTATTTTGAAGACTTTAATTAATAAAATCTAATATAGTAATGAACCATGTTTCTAAACATCTCCATTATTTCCATGCTCACAAGTCGAAAAAGCTAATGAACCATGTTTCTAATATTTCACCATTATCTCCATGGTTTTAGGTTGGAGTTGTTTCCATCCAATGTGGAGTAATACGACATGCTATCCCTCTCATAGATGTAATGCATCCAAGCCACAGAAAGCGTCCAAAATGTGTAAATATGGACTAGAATATTCTTCTTGAAGGATATTCTTCTAGTATGTGACTACTCTTATTAAAGCTTTATTAACTACCTCTATTTGATGTGATGGATTATTTGGTGATTCCATGTTCCCACATATTAATTAGCGAGTAAGATACAATATAGTTACTTTTTTTCTAACCTCTTCTTTATCATACCTTATGCAAGGACATTGAGAGACTTCTAGGAAAGCCTTAATCAAATGATATTGTTAATAATAGAGGGATTCAAGCTGGGTAGAGACTAAATATTGCATCATTGTTTTGTCAATAATAAAGGAATTCAAGGTTAGACACTAAATATTTCATCTTTGTTTTGTTTGCATAAATTTGAAATTTTCTTTGGATGAGTCTTAATTGATATAAATGAATTAAGTTACATATTCTTGTTTGTCAGTCACATATTTTTATGTTTTGCAGTGAATTAAATTCAAATGCTATGCCTTGATGAAAAGGCCACCCCCTTCTTTTCTTTACATTCCAGTCTTTCTTAATTCTAGAAAGATTAACTAAAAGATTAATTAAACTCTTCTTATTGTTTACTCTCTTGAATTTAAAAAATTGTGTAGATTAGATTTCTATGAATCTAATTTGGGTTAATTTAAGTCAATTGAAGAATGATAAAAATGAGAAATAGTTAACCATAAAAGGTTGTTATGGTAAAATTTTTCAGAATTTTGTGGAAAAGAAAGTTTGTTTTTATGTATTCCAAAGAGTAATTCTCACCATTTTTGCATCTAAAAGAAATATTCTGATTACTCCATGTACATATTCACCTATGAATATGCATGGTGGATATCATTGATATTAATTTTTTTTATGCATAGAAAGATGCATAAAGGAATTATGTTTATTTCAAAAGTGTTATTTTCATTAAAATTGATTTTTATGCATAAAAAGATGCATAAAGAAATTATTTTTATTTCAAAAGTATTATTCTCTTTAAAATTATTTTTTATGCATAGAAAGATGCATAAAGGAATTATTTCAAAAGTATTATTCTCATTAAAATTGATTTTTATGCATAGAAAGATGCATAAAGGAATTATTTTTATTTCAAAAGTGTTATTCTTATTAAAATTAATTTTTATGCATAAAAAGATGCATAAAAGAATTTTTTTTATTTCAAAAGTGTTATTTTCATTAAAATTGATTTTTATGCATAAATAGATGCGTAAAGATTTTTTATATCAAAATTAGAATTCTCTTAAATTCTATGAATAGATGTGAATAGAGGTGATGAGATGTGAGGTGAATAGATGTGATGTGAATCAGATAAATGTGAATGAATGGATGGATCGATGTGATGTGAATAGATGTGAAGAGATGTGATGTGAATCAGATAGATGTGAATGAATGGATGGATGTGATGTGAATAGAGGTGATGAGATGATGTGAAAGAATGTGAAAGAATGGATATGAATGTGTATGTGAAGAATAGATATAAATGTGTATGTGATGAAAATGGATGTGAATGCGTATGTGAAAGAATGGATGTGAACGTGATGAAAATGGATGTGAATGTGTATGTGAAGAATGGATATGTGAATGTGTATGTGAAGAATGGATGTGAATGTGTGAAGAATGGATGTGAATGAGTATGTGAAAGAATGGATGTGAATGAGTATGTGAAAGAATGGATGTGAAGAATGGATATGTGAATGTGTGTGAAGAATGGATGTGAATGTGTGAAGAATGGATGTGAATGAGTATGTGAAAGAATGGATGTGAATGTGTGAAGAATGGATGTGAATGAGTATGAAAGAATGGATGTGGATGTGTATGTGAAAGAATGTGATGTGATGTAAAGAGATGTGATGTGACATGAATATATGTGGCTGTGAAGTGATAGATATGAATGTATGGATAGATGTGAGTAGTCATACATGAGAAAAATTGGATGGATGTGAATGAATGATATGCGATGTGTATGAATGAGATATGATGTGGATAGAAGTGATGTGATATAATGTGGATAGAATGTATGTGATGGGATGGTTATGATAATGTATATGGTGGATATGAACGATTGAATGTGATGGATATGAATGAATATGATGTGATGTAAATGGAGATAGATTTGATGTATGATGTGAATGCATATGATGTGATGAGATGTGGATATGGGTAGATGCGAGTGGATGAGATTTGATGCGGATAAATGAGAAAAGATGTGATGAGATAGAAAATGATGTGATGAGAATGGGAATACATATGAAATAAATGAGGATTGATGTGAAACAATATGGAAAGACGAGAGTTCGTTATAGAAATTGTATTTGACCTGTTTTTAAATGACTATTTTATGTCAAAAATATTGGGTAAGCATTTTGACCGTCTTGTGAATGAGGTCGTGGAGACCTATCTGTTAAAGTTGCAACAGTTGAGACGGAGAAGCTTTGGTGAGTGGCTACTTGCCTCCCATGTTATTGCCTGACTGGTCTATTACTTTAGACTGCTGTCTTGCTATTCCACCGAGAGGGAAATCGGTGAGAAACGGTCCCCAGAGGGAGTGACATAGGTTATGGATATGATGATGATGTGCTCATTGTGGGACCACATGGTGGGGTGTGTGCCAGTCACATGGAGGCCTTGGCTCAACATTTAAACTTGTACATGTAGAGAGATGGTGGAGGGGAAATCAAAGATCATGCTTTGGCCTATGAAGCCATAGCTTATCTTGGCTCCAAAGGTAAATAAGCATGGATGTGTTGACACACCCCATGCTTTCTTGCCTTTGGAGCCACACCCCATGCTTTCTTGCCTTTGGAGCCATTCCAAAGCTATGGCTACTGAGGCTAAAGCATGGGCTATGATAAAGCTTAAGTATCATAAACCTACCATATTCAATAGGCCATGCTCGATTCTTCTCATTCACATTCCTTCCATTTTGGAAGCTCATAGCCTCCCGTGTCTTTCTCACGCCACAGTCTTCCTCTCCATCTCATGAGTGCTTGTCTACCTCCAAGTTCGTGGCACATTCAATGGAACATTGATTCATCATACATCAAGGTTTGAGGAGAGACTGAGGTAGTAAGTTTTGAAAAAGGATGGAAAAGAATTTGTTCTTCATGCGCCATACCTGCTTGTGCATGAATAACAATCTCATTTCTTACCTTTTTCAAGTGAGGGTTGTGTTTACAAGTATTGTGTACATTTTGGTGCATCCAGGATACCAACAAGTTTGTTTGATGGGGACAAGGAGGTATTATTTAATAGTGATGTTATTTTTTGGTTTTAATGAAGCAATCTTCTTCACGGGAGATAAGTGTAATATCTTTGGTTTCTTTTGGTTAAAGTGTGAGTTCATGATGCTTTTTGGTATTGTTAAAGCACAAAATAATGCAATGGAACGTGTGAAAGAAAAGAAGAAAAAGGTGGACATTCACTTCCAAGTAGAAGCCGATTATGTTCCCTGCTGCTGTAAGAGAAATTGGTCTAGGCCAGCATGCAAAGTCCACATTATTGAGTTTCGAAATGAAGGAAAGAAAAATATGGACCTATGGTTGGATGGTAGTATTTACCCACCAGATCCAACCTCCTCTCAATCTCCATCATTCTTTGGGTTAACAAGTTTCTTCAAGTTTTTGTGTGAGGGTGAAAATGGATTGCTTGGATATTGCAAAAGATTGTTTGGCCAATGTCAAAGTATTATTCAATGTAACTTTGAAAGACATTTGAGTGATAGAGATGATGCCAGAATAAAAATGCTTGAAGACGCGAATTTTTACTTGTTGGCATCGATCACAACAGCTTTGCAAGCTTCATATGAGGACAAAGCAAAAGTTTGTTCTGGGTTACAAAAAAAGATTGATCATTTGCAGCAGCAGACTATTCGTAAGATGCAGGCCACTATTAAAGAGAATAAAATTTTGGCAGTTCGAGAAATCAATAATTTCACTTTGGAGAGTGAGAATGCACACCTTAGAAAACAACTTGAAAAGCTTAACAAAAAATGACAATATTTGGAAGACATGCCATTGGGTGCTCGATTAGGCAAGAGACAGTTCAAACCATTGGAAGAACTCAATGTTGGAGGTGGCCAATGGAAGCGTCGTGTAAAAGCTTGCAGGTATTATGCGATCTATAATTTCTTTGAGCACTCACTTTTCATTTTAATCTTTAGTTCCTTTTTTGGAGATGGGAGATTGGGTGTGGGAGTGGTATAGTTAGATGAATGATGGACTGCAATAGCTATCCTTGTTGCTTCAGGATGGTCATAGATGTGGGTCCAAAAGAGCAAGGTTATGATATATTTAGCAAAGTTATGACAAAAGACATCGTGGAGTCAGCAATACATCATCCTAAGTTTGCAAGACTTCGATCAGACATAGCAAAGAAATCCTTGCAGAAGGTGAGTGAAGCATTCACTCCTGCTGCAGATGTACAAGGTATATGTAAGATCCCTGTTCCCACCGAGCAACTGTATTCGGGATACTAGCAGCGGAAGTAGTACTTCTCGCGCGGGACAGGGGTCCCACACTCGGGGCCTCACCCACGGATATCCGGATAAGAGACTAATCCATCGGTTGTTCCAAAATCGAACCCGGAAAAACTTCCTTTACCGAAAAGCACGGGCGATTCCACCAGGATAACTTTTTACTCTAACGTAGTCAAGATCATTTCTGATCAAGTTGATCCAATTACATCTAAAAGATACTTGGTCAGATCAAGGAAGAAACTTGCACTTGGATCATTGGGATCAACGCTTTTTTCCCCATTCAAGAGGCACAGCCGTTGATTCCTATCCATAGAATAGTTACTGTCCGGGTTTTATTTTTTTCTATCGTAAAAACAAAAGTTTGAGTCTCGATTTACGGATCCATCAGTCCAGCCTAACCCCATCCGATCCCATGGGTTAGCCAATCACCCAACCACTGTAGTGATGGGATCCAATTAAGAATTTGGTTAGGTTTTGTCTTGGGTACCAAGGAAAAGAGTTCCAAGGTCCCCTAGCCGGATGTTCATGCAAAATAAAACTAGTCACACCACTCACACACCCAATATGAAATTGCCTTTTCACAGATTCAACCAGTTTAAAACAATCCTTTAATAAAACCATAGTATCACTGATCACCATCTTCCAATTTATCCATTTGATTCTTAATTTTTTCATCATTTCTTCATCAGAGTATCTATGGCATCATTGGCAACTAGGACGCTCACCACCTGTCCACTCAGGGGCCGTTTCCTAATCCCTAGCCCATAATACTTGGCAATATAATCACTTATCAAGATGGACTCTCGTTGAAGATCAGCAAGATCAACCAACAGATCCATATAAAGAGCCATGGACTCATCCATTGAAGACCAGCAAGGTCAATTAACCAGATCCATGCTCGACGCGTGGGTATCCAGGCGACCTAGAGCCCAAGCACCGTATGGTCAGCACCCTCTAGGATCCTTCGCACCAGGTGACCTAGCGCTTCACTCATAGGCCGCTTCCTTGGCCCCTCATCCACCGTACTGGAAGCTCACCATTTTAATCGCACCGAGGCTGGTCAAGACCTCGGTCGACCTTACTACGCGAGACGTCCTTCATTGACTCCCCGTCAGCAGTTGCAACTTTATCATCACGACCTTAATCACAAGACGGTCAAAATGCTCCCCCCAGCATTCTTGACATAAAACAATCATTTACAAACAGCATTTGCAAACAGCATTTACAAATAATTTACAATACAATTTCTATTTTAACTTTCATTTTTCCACATTATCCCTCATCAATCTACATTACTTATTCCATATTCCATTTATATGTATACTCATCCTATCACATCATTTTCATCTCATCACTTCAGATTCCCTCACATCACATATCGTATATTCATATCCATACATCCACATCTATATGCGTACATTCACATCTACATGCATACATCTACATCTCTATGCATACATCCACATCCACATTCACATTCACCTCCATACATCTACATCTACATGCATACATCCACCTCCACATTCACATCCACATCTATACATCTACATCTACATACATACATCCACATCTACATCTATACACCTACATCTACATGCATACATCCACATCTCCATTCACATCTACATCTATAGATCTACATCTACATGCATCCATCCACCTCCACATCCACATCTACATCTATACATCTACATCTACATGCATACATCCATATCTCCATTCCCATCTACATCTATACATCTACATCTACATGCATCCATCCACCTCCACCTCCACATCTACATCTATACATCTACATCTACATGTATACATCCACATCTCCATTCACATCTACATCTATACATCTACATCTACATCTACATGCATACATCCATATCTCCATTCCCATCTACATCTATACATCTACATCTACATGCATCCATCCACCTCCACCTCCACATCTACATCTATACATCTACATCTATATGTATACATCCACATCTCCATTCACATCTACATCTATACATCTACATCTACATCTATATATCTACATCTACATGCATCCATCCACATCTCCATTCACATCCTCATCTACACATCTATTTCTACATGCATACATCCACATCTCCATGCATACATCCACCTCCACATTCACACTCACATCCATACCTCTACAAAAATTTCTATAAAAATTTTATCATAGTTCCGCTACTATGACTGATAAATCTCAATTTTTTCTAAGGGATAAAGCTTATCATTAAGGAGATAATTAGAATGGTCTCTAATTGGATCATCAATCTATAATGGATTGAATCATCAATATACATAAACTAAAAGCATAGTAAAAAGCTATTAATTTGACCTCAAGCATAGCTTAATCTTGGATTAAGGAAAAGCCTTATGAAAAGCTTCATTTGGATTGAAAAGGGTCATGAGTATGACCATTTCTTAAGTGAGAGAGAGAAAGACCATTAGAATTAAATATAAGTAAATCAGTTTGGTTGAATTTGGACTAGATTTGGACCTAGTTTGGTTACTTTTTGATTCGGTTTGGTTCCATTTTGATTTGGTTTGGTTCAAGAGAGATGAGAGATAAAAATATCACATTATTTTTTAGTTTAAAACTCATTCAAGCATGTGAAATATGCACCTCCTTTAAAGAATTCTCCTTCCTCCTTACACATATGTGTCGAAATTTTATTGGTCATAGTTTTTTACTAATAAACCTTGTACATTTTCAACTCTTCATCTTATGTGAAATATGCACCTTCTTTAAAGAACTCCCCTTCCTTACATATGTGTCAAAATTTTATTGCTCATAGTTTTTTACTAATAAACTTTGTACATTTTCAACTCTTCATCTTATGTGAAATATGCACCTTCTTTAAAGAACTCCCCTTCCTTACATATGTGTCAAAATTTTATTGCTCATAGTTTTTTTACTAATAAACCTTGTACATTTTCAACTCTTCATCTTGTGTGAAATATGCACCTTCTTTAAAGAACTTCCCTTCCTTACATATGTGTCAAAATTTTATTGCTCATAGTTTTTTACTAATAAACCTTGTACATTTTCAACTCTTCATCTTATGTGAAATATGCACCTTCTTTAAAGAACTCTCTTTCCTTACATATGTGTCAAAATTTTATTGCTCATAGTTTTTTACTAATAAACCTTGTACATTTTCAACTCTTCATCTTGTGTGAGCATTTACTCATTTTTGGGTATCTTCTTTTACAAATTGGATTTATCTCCTCCCTACACATGGATTGATGCTATAGGCCCATAGGAACCTTAATTGGACCATAATCCAAAAATTTCTAAAAATCTAGACCCTTAGACTAAGGTCCTTTATACCCATTTTCAATTAATTGCAATTGCACATTGGAAAATTATATTTGAATTTCTGTTTCAGGGAAACTTATTTTAATAAGATGAGTTATTTTTCTATCCAAAAATATTCATAATTTGAATATTCTCTCTCTAGAATAATTTTCTCTCTCTAAGCTAAAACAGTTAGAAACAAGGTCTTTATATTTCTGAAGAGGGATTGATTATAGGGGAAGATACTAGACATCAAAAAGGAGCTGGGGGAGGAATCTTACATTCTACCCCACTTAAAAAAATACGAGATGTCCTCATCTCGCAAACTGGGATAATTTCGCAAGATGCACGAATATGAGACTTAGAGAAAAATTTTAATCAAGATTAACCACCAAGAAAAGTCTTAAAGAAAGCAAGATAGAACAAGATTTAAACTTTATTCATTCTCGAAACTTATATAGTAAAGATAGAAGAACTCTTTACACTTTCATAAGCCCGTCCATCATATGGTCACAAAAGCAGCACTCACAAGCTGCACAAGTATAGGGTAACTCATCTATGGGAATGATTCTGCTGGTTATTACCGCACCTATCTCAGTGGTATGAGGTGATCTAACAAAAGGACCTCTGAGAGGCAAGCCAAAAACAGGATAAAGGCATATCTTCTCATGAGAAAGAAAACACGCCAGTAAGAAGATCCGCTTAGAAAACCCAAGATGCCTTGATCTCATGACGCAGTAGTATCGGGGACCCAAACCCAAAGCTTCAATAACCATGGCCAAGCGGACATTGTTACGAAAGTGCTGCTGACCCCAAGGTGTTACCCTAGTTATGTTTTGATAGGTCCGCCATTTGGTCTGCGCTACAGAAGTTTTCAGGTGAGGAAAAAGTGAGCGCTCATACTGTTCTATAAAGTCTTTCTTCAAAGACTCTCTTGCGTCTTGAAGGTGAGAAATCATCATGGATAAAACTAGTTCTTGTTGCCAAGCCATGAAGGAGATTAAGAAAGAAAGGAGATCGATGGGAGTAAGATTACTGTGAGCGATAAGTAAAGTTACGACTATATAAAGGAAGGAGCTAGCGTAACCTAGAAGCTAACGGTAACTTGCCACCACTGAAGTTTTACCGTCTTTCCATGATTTGAGATTGATACATTTTTCTATAGAAGGCATTAAGAATTTTGAGATGAGGAGATAAAAGAAACTTGTAGGCTAAGTCATCTACTTTCATTGAATTCAGATATAAGGTCACAATATCTGGGAGATAACTTCTTATACTCCCCAAGAGATAAAGAACTTCTTTTGAGCCGTACTCGAATGAAAACCAAAGCCTTGGTATCCAAAACACCGATTCTCACTTCTGAACTCATTGTTCTAAATCCTTAAAACAGGTGGGACTCCTGAGAAGTATTCTAGAGAAAGGGTCTTCCTTTTTTAAACAGAAACTTTCTTTTATTTTAGAGAGGGAATAGTTATAAGATCAGAAAGAGAGATTCTTACTCCTGTATACCTCGAAGGCTGGGGAGGAATCTTACAGTATATGTGACATGGCTAGCATAAGCACAAAGTCTTACAGGATGTTGTTTAATAAAGTTACAGAAGGTTTCAATTCTAAGCTTGAAAAAAAACAATAATTTCCATTCCAAAACCATTTCACATGAACAAAGCTCGAAATATTCTCAACTTGGGAATGGTCGAACTTGTTGGAGAGCCTTGTCACGTGTCTAGTACATTTACAGTGACAAAAAAGAGCGGGGAACAGAAAACCATAGAGCTTACAGAGTTCAACAATTTCATTATGGATGTTCAAAAATTACAAATGGCTATGGTGAAATTTTATGACATTGAGTGCAATGGAAGGCTGAAATTTGTTTTAAAACTTGATGAGAGTGAGGTGATCAAAGGACAGAAGCTGGAAAGGGTTAGCTTGACTTTAATGAATAGAGCTTTGGATGCAAGTATCAGTGATGCTGATGAGAGGCACTTTAGTGTACAATCCAAAAATGAGATTTGGTGGCTGGGCTGCATTTGAGGTGAGGTGCTATCCATTTTAAAAAAAAGTATATTATGTTGCTATCCATTACATGTTGTAGACAATTTAACTGGCCTCTTGTTTTAACAGGTTCCAACAGAGACCTGTGAAACTCTAAAGTGGTACTTTAACTAGACTGAGCTTCCTTCCACTATCCAGCAGCAGTCGAATGGCGAAAAGCTTTATGTAGAAGGATATGGTGAATATGAGGTTGAATGGCAGCTGGCCTGCTGATCTTAAAATCTTGAAATGCATGTTTGGTATTTCCCAAGGAGCAATGGCCAAGTATCCTTGCCTGTATTGCATGGTCGAAAACGAGGTGTCTCCAAAGGAGGAAAATAGAGAGAATGGAAATGCCTAAATGCAAATAGTAATAGGCGTCATGCCCCAAATCGTGATGCTCCAGGAGTGAATCCTAATTGGGATCCAATTCTTGCTATCCCTTTGATCAGAGTTCATATTTGTGTTTTGCATGCACTGGTTAGAATAATTGAGAAACTAGTCTACATGTACATCGAATTGGCAATCATACCCAGAGAGGTCACCTGGGTACAAATTTTGAGGTGTGGAGAAAGCTTCATGTAGCTGTACCTAATGGCTCTTCAGGACGAGCAAGGGTGGTAAAGGCCAAAGCGTGGTTGGCACTTGATTGCCTAGCACCTTTGTTTTGCAAAAATCTAGGTTTGAAGATGGAGATATTGAGAAATTTGAGGCAGTTTTGACAGAGTTCTACACTAGCTATCTATGAAAAGGCATGGGGTGCGACAAACTTAATACATGGTTATTACTTGAATACCTACAGCTTTGAGTTTTTATTGTTGTTCAAAATATATTGTACGATACTAAATGTCTTGTTGTTGTTGAGCATTTGTAGCACATTTTGCATGCACATGGGCCCTTTTTTGCGGAAGAGTGTGGAAGCCTTGGGATTTGGTCTACCCAAGGCATGGAAAGATCTCATTGGCAAGCACGTTGTGTCAACATGGAGGAGGAGTGAAGAAAAGTAATCCCATGAAGCAACTATGTCAGTGGTGGTATAGGCGGATTCAAGTGAGGGCTCGTGTGAAGATCAAACAGTCTAAATCAGTTGTGTCATGTGCAATAAGAGAGATGCAGGCTGAACGGAGACGATCAATATATGTCTCCTCACAGGGGAGGCAAATGTTGAAATTAGAGCAATGTGATAAGCTATGGTGGATCAAATACTAGAATCAACATCATTAACAAAGTGATTAGCAAATAATTAAGATATAATTAGTGTGTAATTAGCAAATAGATTAATATAGGCATGGATAATCAAAAACCAGCAAATTCTCATTAGGCCACTGCCTCAATTTATAGAGTTTACATCCAAGTATCTAATCCTACTGATTTCTCCTTGATTCACTCCACCTCTTCAATTTTTCGAGAATATCTCCCAGAATATCTCCACACTTCCTAAATCTTCTCATGCTACTGTGACATGAAAAATTGATATCTTTCATTTTCAATTTTGTGCATATTTTGATGGTTTCTCAATGGTAATAAGGTGGAAGCTTGTCCAAGAAGATTGCGGCACCCACAATGGAATAATGGCGTGGTGATGCAGCGGCTTGGCGGCTACATTGATAACAACATTCTATCTTCAAATATAATGGTTTTACTTGATTTAGGGTGCACACATTGTAAATGCCACAAGTATGCTCGATAAATACTTTGGTATGGTAGATAGGCTAGTGATGTGGAAAATAAAAGTGGCCCTTCATGCTCACATGGATTTTTATTGTATTATTAATATGGTATTCACCATATTAATATGGTATTTATCATAAGGCTACAAGTTGGGGAGTGTGGAAGGCATGTGGAGGAGTGTGTGTAGGTGCATAATTGGAAAAAGATTCTTCTAGAATGCCTACATAGAAGAGGAGAATTCCGCCATGTGTAAGTGGGATCTCCACCTACATGCCACTTAGACTTGGCTATTATCTCATCACACTTTCAAAGTCAAAAAGTCTTCAATTTAATAATCAATAGAAGACAGCCTAAGAGGACAATTGATGGTGACATCTACCCTTATGTCACTGAAGGGTTGAAGATTTTTATGTTGTAATTTGTAACAATGGAAGAGAGGGTGATTCTCCACCTATAAAAGGAGCCCTCCTCTCCCTTTCAAATCAATGAATGAGCCTCCTCAATTGAGCATTTTGTGTCATTGCTATTCTCTTATCTTCAAACCCTTATTTCAAACACTCTCTTTACATGTGAATGTCTCATTTAGCATTAGCTCCTCATGCTCAGCCCAATTTTGGACCTCTTTGATGATTCATGATAAGTGGGATAAGGAGTTATTATCTTGGCGGGCCTGTGACTTCTCAAGGTAGCCCTTGCCTTATTGTCGCCCTCCTTTGGAGGTACCAATGGTTTTAGCGGTAATGAGCATGTGGAAAGACTTTGGGGACCATAGGTAAATCTTTACAATTGTCCGCTGAGCAATGTTAACCCTTACCCTCTAGCTTGAATCATGAAGGAGATGAGAGGCAAGAGGCTATGTGAAAATTGAGGTTTCATGCAAAGAGAGGGAAGTGCAGTTTTTGTGGTCCAATACCCAAATTTCAACCGGTAATTACTCATCACTCAGGTGTTGGTTTCTGAAATTGATCATATGTCTAGGAAGCTCTTGATATGCTCTTTCAAATCATGTAACTAATTTCTTAATCTTTTACTTCATTGATGATCAGAATTTCTCCCAAATTTGCTAACTTTTAGGCGAATTTTGACAGTTTTATAGTCTTGTAGTAAAATGCTCATAACGTTTCGCTTGGTGGTCCGTTTTTGAAAGTTTTTATATAGACGTGAAGCTCTCTTCAATCTCTACGCACCTATGTAATCCTATTTTACACAATCTATATGGATTTAAAACTTCAATTCTCTGTGTCTCTCTGTTTTTGGCCATTCTTTCTTCTTAATAATGATTAATTTCTCTTAATCTCTTATCAAAAGGCCAATCCCATGTGTCTTATCCTCTTGTAAGTGATTGTTATATTTATTTGCTTTAATATGTTCCGACCAAATTGTCCAATTTGAATGGATGAACCTTACCAATATTCCCCGTATGTTCCGACCAAATCGTCCCGTATGTTTCCGTTCACATAATCCTGAGTTGGAAGATTTTCTTCGAACAAAGAATCACCCTTTTGTTTGGAGCTGTAAGATTGGCAGAAATTCTTGCTTCTCCAAAGCCTTTTATCTTTCCTTCCATGAATTATGATCTCACCTTTGATGTGTAAATCTTTATCTTAACCTAGGGAGAGAAAGGGAGGTGAGGAGGCTGTGAGGTTTCATACAAGTTTGTTTTGATTCTAAGAAGTGACCGAACTCCAAACCCCAACTTCGTGTCACATCTTTTGGTGGAGACGGTAGGCAGGTTTTACTTAGAATTATTCTATTTTAACTCAAGGTCCCGCATGATTAAAGAAATATTATTTAAAAAAAAGTAAATTTTTCTTATCGCTACTCATCTTTTGGTGCAAGATGTTCAACATTCTGGTGTTCCAAGGATCGAAAGGAGAAGACCCGGAGAGTTATCTCCGAGAGTTTAACCGAGCATGCCATTTGACGGGTTGGTCTTTGAAGGAGAGGATAGAAATACTTCCAGATTTCCTGGAGGGTGTTGTCTTTACTTGGCATGAGGCTTTGTCAGAGGAGTCCAAGAATGATTGGGAAAGGTTGACCAAAGCAATGAAGGAGAGATTTGGGACAGTGGTGTCACCAAATGCTTTACTATTGCAATTGGATCAAATTTTCCAAAAGGAAGAAGAGTCACTTTCTGCCTTTTCAGTGAGGTATGAAGCCTTATTCATCTTCTTCCTCACCTTCTATGGAAGATTCAAAGAGTTCTTTAGCAATGGAGCACCTTAAGATAAGCAAGTTCATCAGGGCTTTGGATCCCCGCTTGCATGGAAAAGTTCTTAGCGAAGATCCCACTAATTTTAAAGAGGCTCTTCGTATTGCTTTAAAGAAGGAGGCCACTCTTCATATTGAGTCCACATTCCAATCTTCTCGGAGTGTGCCAACCCCACCACAAGTAGAGATAGCCTCAACATCTCAGGTGTACAAGCTCCATCCTTGGATCATAACATTGCACAACTTATGGCAGAATTTGCTGATTTGAAGTTACACTTAGTCAATGCAAGGCCACCTAGGGTTCCACGAGCTGAGGATAAACCTAGGGATAGTAGTGTCACATGCTATGAATGTCAAGAGGAGGGGCACTATCGCACTGAGTGTCCAAAATTGAGGAAAAGAGAGGATAAAAGTTTAGCACTTTTAGAGGAAATATGCTCAAAAGAAGAAGAAGAAACATTGATGCCATTAATAAAAAAAAGGGGTCGTAAAACTAGAAGCTAGGAAAAGGAAGAACAAGAAGATAAATCTGAAGAAGAGGAGAAAAATAAAAAGAAGAAGAAGTCGTCTAGGAGAAAAATTGGACAATCTGACTTTCCTCTTGGACAAGGATCTCTTAGTTATGACCTCTTAACAGATCTTAGGGAGAAAATGGCACAAATCACATTTGGGCATCTTTTGGCACTCTCTCCAAAGCTTAGAAAGGAATGGGGTAAGATGACTAGCACAAGGGAATCTTAGAAAAAGAAGAAGAGGGATAATGGGACTCTTGTGGTTCAAAAGGTGGATATTGATGTAGGAGATGATGTGCCTGTGATTGATGTCATCATTGAGGGGCAAACAATTTCTAATGCATACATTGATGGAGGTGCGTCAATCAATGTCACGAGTCAAAAAACAATGAAAGATGCTAATTTAAAGTTGTCTTCTACTAACTCTCCCTATCGCATCAAACTTACTAATAATACTAGGGTGAAAACCTTAGGAATTGTCAAGAATTTGGGAGTGGATGTATGTGGTATTTCTGTGCCTACAACTTTCTAGGTCATTCCTACAAAGCCTGATGCTAGGGCTTATCCATTGATATTGGGTAGGCCATGGCTTCGCCAAGTGAAGGCGATTCAAAAGTGGGAGACAGGTGATCTTATTCTACAAGGTGAGAATAAGAAGGTCCACTACAACATCAAGAGTCATCGCAAGAAAGTGGTAAGAGGTGAACCTTCAACTTCCGAAAGTTCAGAGTCAGAGTCATCCGATGAAGAGGAGACAAGTGGTAGCTTCGAGGATTCCGTCTCAGAAGGGGAGGTGGAGGGAGTTGCATTTGGTCTTTCCCTAGGAAGGGATCGAGGGGATGCTGAAGACAATGGAGCCTTGGAAGGGGAAGCTTCTTCAACCATGTGCAAGAAAGGAGATGTGGACCTCACTAGTCTTCACAAACAAAATTAACTTCTTCTTGATGAGTCCATAGCAGGTACTGAAAGGGAGAATTACTTAAAAATGTTGGATGGATTTCCTAACCTTTTGCCAAATAGCTACTCACAAGTACGCCAAGTTACCTTAGTAGAGCACAAGATTGATCTCAAGCCCCAAAGTAAGCCAGTGGTATAGCGGCTAAGGCATTTGGGAGTAGTGCAAGTAGAGGTGCTTAAGAAGGAGGTAACTAATTTGCTTGAAGCTGGATTTATTTTTCCACTAGAGAATTCAGAGTGGATTTTCCCAGTTATAGTCACTCCCAAAAAGGGTGGAAAATGGCGTGTATGTGTGGACTTTCGCCCTTGAATGCATGCACAAAGAGGGATTATTATCCTCTACCCTTTCAGGATGAGATTTTGGATCAAGTTGTAGGTCATGAGTTGTATTCAGTGTGTGATGGATACTCTGGATACTTGTAAATCCGGATTTGTGAAGAAGATCAAAGGAAAACCTCATTTATCACACCTTGGGGAGTGTATGCCTATAGGGTGATGCCATTAAGTTTATAAGGGTCTTTCTGGATAATTTTTGCATTTATTCAAGCCGCATGGATCACTTGGAAAAGTTGAGGTTGGCCTTGCAAAGTATTGATGATGCAAAAGGGTGTCTTAATCCTGGAAAATGCCGCTTGGCAGCACGAAGGAAGGTGGTTCTCTTGGGACATGTTATCTCAAAAGAAGGCATAGAGATGGATCCTGAGAAGGTGCAAGCAATTGTGGCCCTCCCACGAGCTACCAATGTAAGGGAGGTAAGGAGGATTTTGGGTTAAACAAAACACACTTGTATGAAACCTCATAGCCTCCTCACCTCCCTTTCTCTCCCTAGGTTAAGATAAAGATATACACATCAAAGGTGAGATCATAATTCATGGAAGGAAAGATAAAAGGCTCCGGAGAAGCAAGAATTTCTGCCAGTCTTGCAGCTCCAAACAAAAGGGCGATTCTTTATTGGAAGAAAATCTTCCGACTCAGGATTATGTGAACGGAAACATACGGGGAATATTGGTAAGGTTCATCCGTTCAAATTGAACGATTTGGTCGGAACATATTAAAGCAAATGAATATAACAATCACTTACAAGAGGATAAGACACATGGGATTGGCCTTTTGATAAGAGATTAAGAGGAATTAATCATTACTAAGAAGAAAGAATGGCCAAAAGTCTATAAAAACAGAGATACACAGAGAATTGCAGTTTTAAATCCATATAGACTGTGCAAAAGAGGATTACATAGGTGCGTAGAGCTTGAAGAGATATTCGCGCCTATATAAAAACTTTCAAAAACGGGTAACCGAGCGAAAAGTTATGATGAGTATTTTACTACAAGATTATAAAACTGTCAAAATTTGCCTGAAAGTTAGCAACTTTGGGAGAAATTCTGATCATCAATGAAGTAAAGGATTAAGAAATTAGTTACATGATTGGAAAGAGCATATAAAGAGCTTCCTAGACATATGATCAATTTTAGAAACCAACACCCGAGTGATGAGTAATTACCGGTTGAAATTTGGGTATTGGACCACAAAAACTGCACTTCCCTCTCTTTGCATGAAACCTCAATTTTCACATAGCCTCTTGTCTCTCATCTCCTTCATGATTCCAGCTAGAGGGTAAGGGTTAACATTGCTCAGCAGACAATCGTAAAGATTTACCTATGGTCCCCAAAGTCTTTCCACATGCTCATTACCGTTAAAACCATTGGTACCTCCAAAGGAGGGCGGCAATAAGGCAAGGGCTACCTTGAGAAGTCACAGGCCCACCAAGATAATAACTCCTTATCCCACTTATCATGAATCATCAAAGAGGTCCAAAATTGGGCTGAGCATGAGGAGATAATGCTAAATGAGACATTCACATCTAACGAGAGTGTTTGAAATAAGGGTTTGAAGATACGAGAATGGCAATGACACAAAATGCTCAATTGAGGAGGCTCATTTATTGATTTGAAAGGGAGAGGAGGGCTCCTTTTATAGGTGGAGAATCACCCTCTCTTCCATTGTTGTTACAAATTACAACATAAAAATCTTCAACCCTTCAGTGACATAAGGGTAGATGTCACCATCAAACCCTTATTCAAACACTCTCTTTATATGTGAATATCTCATTTAGCATTAGCTCCTCATGCTTAACCCAATTTTGGACCTCTTTGATGATTCATGATAAGGGGGATAAGGAGTTATTCTCTTGGTGGGCCTGTGACTTCTCAAGGTAGCCCTTGCCTTATTGACGCTCTCCTTTGGAGGTACCAATGGTTTTAGCGGTAATGAGCATGTGGAAACTGCCAAAATTTACCTAAAAGTTACCGCTAAAACTATGCCAAAACTCCCAAAATTTCTACATGCTCATTACCGCTAAAGCCATTGGTACCTCCAAAGGAGGGCGGCAATAAGGCAAGGGCTACCTTGAGAAGTCACATGCCCGCCAAGATAATAACTCCTTATCCCACTTATCATGAATCACAAAGAATCGCCCTTTTGTTTGGAGCTGCAAGACTGGCAGAAATTCTTGCTTTTGCGGAGCCTTTTATCTTTCCTTCCATGAATTATGATCTCACCTTTGATGTGTATATCTTTATCTTAACCTAGGGAGAGAAAGGGAGGTGAGGAGGCTGTGAGGTTTCATACAAGTGTCTTTTGATTCTAAGAAGTGATCGAAGTCCAAAATGTGCCCGATTTGGGTGTCCATTAGAAATCCTTACGGATGGGGGGAGGTCTTTCAGGAATGACTTGATTGAAGCTTTGTTGCAGAAATTAAAAATAAAGCATGCTATGTTAACTCCCTATTATCCCCAATGTAATGGTTTAGTAGAAAAAACTAATGGACTGCTTTGTGGATCTTTATCTAAGCTAGCGGATACTATGAAGAGAAAGTGGGATGTGCATTTGCCAGAGGTCCTATGGGCCTATAGGACAACTCACAAACTCTCTCTTGGTTTCACACCTTTTCAGTTAGTTTATAGAATGGAGGCTATTTTTTGCCAATAGAATTGGAAATCACAAGCCTTCGCACATCTTTTTCACGCTTGAATAATGAAGAAGAAACACATGCCCAACGCCTAGCACAGCTGGAGATCTTGGATGAGAGGCGACTTCAGGCACTTCAAAATTTGGAGGCTGCACAACAACGGCGCAGGGCAAGGCATGACTCTCACGAGGAAGAAGAAGAAGCCAGAACTCAAGCAAGGAAGCTTAGTCACATGAGGTATGATGGCCGTGTGGAGAAATGGCTAGATAAGAAGCTTCTTTGACGCTGGGAAGGTCCCTTTAGGATAAAGCAAAAGTTCAAAAATAATACCTATCTTCTAGAGGATGCAAGTGGCCAAAAGGCTCCCGGACGTGCCAATGAGTACCGGCTAAAGATATTTTACCCTCGAGCACCATGGCCAGCAGACCCCCAAGACAAGCATGGAGGATCTGCTGGGGGGGGGAAGATGTGACGTGAAAAATTGATATCTTTCATTTTCAATTTTGTGCATATTTTGATGGTTTCTCAATGGTAATAAGGTGGAAGCTTGTCCAAGAAGATTGCGGCACCCACAATGGAATAATGGCGTGGTGATGTGGCGGCTTGGTGGCTACCTTGATAACAACATTCTATCTTCAAATATAATGGTTTTACTTGATTTAGGGTGCACACATTGTAAATGCCACAAGTATGCTTGATAAATACTTTGGTATGGTAGACAGGCTAGTGATGTGGAAAATAAAAGTGGGCCTTCATGCTCACATGGATTTTTATTGTATTATTAATATGGTATTCACATAAGGCTACAAGTTGGGGAGTGTGGAAGGCATGTGGAGGAGTGTGTGTAGGTGCATAATTGGGAAAGATTCTTCTAGAATGCCTACATGGAAGAGGAGAATTCCGCCATGTGTAAGTGGGATCTCCACCTACATGCCACTTAGACTTGGCTATTATCTCATCACACTTTCAAAGTCAAAAAGCCTTATGTCACTGAAGAGTTGAAGATTTTTATGTTGTAATTTGGAACAATGGAAGAGAGGGTGATTCTCCACCTATAAAAGGAGCCCTCCTCTCCCTTTCAAATCAATGAATGAGCCTCCTCAATTAAGCATTTTGTGTCATTGCCATTCTCTTATCTTCAAACCCTTATTTCAAACACTCTCTTTACATGTGAATGTCTCATTTAGCATTAGCTCCTCATGCTCAGCCCAATTTTGGACCTCTTTGATGATTCATGATAAGTGGGATAAGGAGTTATTATTTTGGTGGGCCTGTGACTTCTCAAGGTAGCCCTTGCCTTATTGCCGCCACCCTCCTTTGGAGGCACCAATGGTTTTAGCGGTAATGAGCATGTGGAAAGAGTTTGGGGACCCTTACTCTCTAGCTTGAATCATGAAGGAGATGAGAGGCAAGAGGCTATGTGAAAATTGAGGTTTCATGCAAAGAGAGGGAAGTGCAATTTTTGTGGTCCAATACCCAAATTTCAACCGGTAATTACTCATAACTCGAGTGTTGGTTTCTAAAATTGATCATATGTCTAGGAAGCTCTTTATATGCTCTTTCCAATCATGTAACTAATTTCTTAATCCTTTACTTCATTGATGATCAGAATTTCTCCCAAAGTTGCTAACTTTTAGGTGAATTTTGGCAGTTTTATAGTCTTGTAGTAAAATGCTCATAACTTTTCGCTCGGTTGCCCGTTTTTGAAAGTTTTTATATAGGCACGAAGCTCTCTTCAAGCTCTACGCACCTATGTAATCCTCTTTTGCACAATCTATATGTATTTTAAACTTCAATTCTCTGTGTATCTCTATTTTTATAGACTTTTGGCCATTCTTTCTTCTTAATAATGATTAATTCGTCTTAATCTCTTATCAAAAGGCCAATCCCATGTGTATTATCCTCTTGTAAGTGATTGTTATATTCATTTGCTTTAATATGTTCTGACCAAATCGTCCAATTGGAACGGATGAACCTTACCAATATTCCTCGTATGTTTTCGTTCACATAATCCTGAGTCAGAAGATTTTCTTCCAACAAAGAATCGCCCTTTTGTTTGGAGCTGCAAGACTAGCAAAAATTCTTGCTTCTCCGGAGCCTTTTGTCTTTCCTTCCATGAATTATGATCTCACCTTTGATGTGTATATCTTTATCTTAACCTAGGGAGAGAAAGGGAGGTGAGGAGACTGTGAGGTTTCATACAAGTGTGTTTTGATTCTAAGAAGTGACCGAAGTCCAAACCCTAACTTCATGTCACACTACCCTTTATTCTCTCCCAATAGATTCTTCTCACCTTTTCATAGGTTCTTTCACATTTACACATCCTCTTTTATAGTCTCTAACCAAGGGCTTGTTCCCGCACACACCCTATTCACTTGTATATTTCAACACCCCCCCTCAAGTGAATACTTCTAGCACACCTAGACCCTATACCAAGTTTCTATTGAAATGTAGAGAGAAAGAGACGAGACAAGAGACACATCATGTACGCTCCCAAAGACTGATTCATATTGAGGACAAGATACATATATATAGGTGAGACCAAGTTAGGTAGAGTGAGCCATATATATAGAGCTCCAACACTCCCACTCAAACAAGGGTCTCTAGCTATGGATGAAAAAACCCTTGGGGAGTACAAGGGAAAAACCCAAGCCCCTATACAAATGTGAAAATATGAACTAGAAGTAATGATGTGAAAGTGCATTGTGCATCTATGTACAAATATACAAAAGGACCAAGAGGTCATAGTGTGCAATTGTGAAATGTGCAAAGTGCATGGTGTCTAGAAGATTACAACGATATATGTACAAAGCTACCATAAGAGTAAAGAGCCTAATCTAGAAAGAGTGAGCCCGCGGCAACTCCAAGCTCTCAGCACAAGAGAATGAAGCAAGAGAATGAAGCGTGACTCATTGAGACCTTTGGTAAGAATATCTGCAATCATCTGGTCACTTGGACAATGTTCAATCATGATAGTGCCTTTGTGTACTTCGTATCGAACATAATGGTAATGCACAGCAATATGTTTTGACTTGTTATGTTGGACATAGTGTTTTGCAAGACTAATAGCACTCTGATTATCACACCGCAAGGGTGTACTAGAAAGAGGAGAATGGCCAATATCTGTCAACACTTGTCGAAGCCAAATGAGTTCACGAGCTGCAAGTGATGCCGCAACATATTCAGATTCGGTTGTAGAAACTGCAACACAACGTTGTTTCTTGCTGGACCAAGAAATAAGACAACCATTAATGAAGAAACAATTGCCACTAGTAGATCGCATAGATAAATGTGAGCTGGCCCAATCTGCATCTGTGTAACCCAAAAGAGAAAGAGATGGAATGGAGTCGGATGTGAATTGTCGTTGATAAACCAAACCATAATCTGTAGTGCCTTTCAAGTATTTCAACACGCGCTTTGCTGAAGACCAATGCTTAAGAGAAGGACATGCAAGGTGTGGCCCGAGATAGTTAGCAATAAACAAAATGTCACGACGAGTGTTCAAACCAACAACTTGAAGACATCCAACCAAATTAGCATATGGTTGATTTGTAACAAGCTGGCCACCACCATCAGAAGTGTTTTTCATGGAACTCGCAAGACAAAGAGTAGTTGCTGAATGTGCAGATTCCAAACCAAACTTCTTAATAGTATCTTCAATAAACTTTGACTGTTGAACTAATAAAATACCTTTGCTGTGCGATCCCTTTGAATCTGAATGCCAAGACACGAGTGAAGCTCTCCAAGATCCACCATATCAAATGCCGAAGATAACAACTGCTTACTTTGGTGTAGAAATCCCAAATCATTGGAAACAAGGATTGTATCATCCACATAAAGGGCAAGGATTACAAAACTACCATTTTGGTGTTTGGTAAATAAGTTGGGATCAAAAGAGCAAGAGAGAAAGCCATGGGAGGTAAGAAAAAGATCAAACTTGATGTACCAGGCTCGTGAAGCTTGTCTAAGACCATATAAAGCCCTATGAAGACGAGCAACAAGATCTTCCTTACCTGCAATAACAAATCCTTCTGGCTATTCCATGTAAATTTCTTCATTCAAATCTCCATTCAAGAAAGCTATGCGCATGTCCATCTGATGAATTTCTAAGTCAAATTGAAGAGCAAATGCCAATAAAACCCAAATACTAGTAATGCGAACAACTGGTGAAAAGGTTTCATGATAATCAATGCCAGCAACTTGAGAATAACCTTTGGCAACTAAACGTGCCTTGAATTTGTCAAAGGATCTATCTGCTTTAAATTTTTTCTTATATACCCACTTACACTTAATGGCAGTATGGCCAGGAGGTAGCTCAGTGAGTATCCATGTACCTTTAGAGATAAGAGAATCGTACTCTGCTTCCATAGCCTCTTGCCATTGATCCTTTTGTGGAGAACATATAGCATCACTATACGTGGCAGGATCTTTAGAAGAAGAGAAGACATTAGCCTCAAAATCTTCATCATAAACATGACAAGAACCATGCTTAAAATCAATAGGCAGATCAATAAAAATGTCAACATCATCAATGACAGCATTCGGAATCAATGGTTGTGAAGAGGAAAGTTGCTCTATAGAAGAAGATTCATCATCATCACACAAGAATGGAAAAGCTTGAAGCAAAGATTTAGTATCATCAGAATCATCCATGGACCATGTACCACCCATAAGCTGTTCATTGAAAATAGCATCACGATTCACAAGCACTTTCTTGGAGGACGGGTCATAGAATTTGTAGCCTTTGGAAGTGTCAGAATACCCAATAAAAATAACTTTAAGCCCAGGAGCATCAAGCTTTGCTCGTGTTTCTTTAGGAACATGAATATAAGCAATACATCCAAAGGTTCGAAAATGAGATACAGAAGGAATTTCACCTGTCCATGCTGTGATGGGTATCTTACCAGAAGGAGCAGTAGTAGGAGATGATTCTGAACAAAGACTACTGTCAAGAGAGCTTCACTCCAGAAAACACGAGATAACCCAGAATGAATCAGCATATATCGTATAGCATTGATAATAGTGTGATTCTTACGTTCAGCAACACCGTTATGTTGAGGTGAATATGGAATAGTATGTTCATGATGAATACCATGGTCCATACAATAACTCTCAAACTCACGAGACACATATTCTCCACCATTATCGCTGCGAAGTTTCTTGAGGCGATGACCAGTTTGAAGTTCGGCAGCCTTGTGAAATTGCTTAAAAACAGAAAACGCCTCAGATTTTTGTCGAAGCAAGAAAACAACTGTATACCGTGAGTAATCATCATCAATAAACATAATGAAATAATGATGTTGTGTTCTCGATGGAGGCAAAGGTCCACAGATGTCAGTATGAACAAGATCCAACAAATCATGAGAATGAACTGAATTCGAGAGAGGAAAGGGTTTACGATTATGTTTGCCAAGAGCACAAAACTCACAGATTCCCATATGAGGATGAGCTTTAAGATCCATGCCACGTATAAGACCTTGACGATGAAGATCAAGAAGCTTTGAGAAATCAGCATGAACAAAGCGATGATGCCATATCTTGCAATCATGATCACATGGAGTAGTGACAACATTTGCTACAGCATCATTAAGAGAGAGCTCAAACAAATTGCCATTATGAGAAGCAGTTGCAATAATCTGTCCATCTTTCTCAATGCGGCATTTGGTGTGGTCGAATCCAACAAACAAACCAAGATAAACAAGTCTTGCAACTGAAAGAAGATTACATTGAAGTTCTGGGACCCTCGTAAAACTCGAGTTGAAGAAGATAAGGTGCCAAGATATAAATCTCCAATGCCCTTGACTTGGCAAGTTGTATCATCAGCAAGATAAACAACACGCTTAACAGGTAAAGAATGATAGTTATATAGCCACTTAGATTCATATGTCATATTTCCTATAGCACCAGAATCAATAATGAAAAGTGAACCATCACGTACATGAAGTATTCTGTCTGGGGGAACTGAACATAAAACACAACTTGTTTCAAGCACAACATTATCATGATGCTCGGCTGCATATGCTCGATTTCGATCTACATCAAATCGACGCTTAAAGCACATGGAAGAGGGATGATCAGATTTTCCACAACAACCACAAGAAGAAGAATCTCTAGATAAACGTGGTTGTTTTGTGGTAATGTTGTGTTCTTCATCATATTGACATGCCCAACAGTCATCTTCAGTATGACCATTCCTATTGCAGTAAGAACAATGCTTGTTAGGAAATTTGAGACAAGAGAAATTACCACCACGACGACCACCTCTCCGGTTGCCTCGTTGAAAAGGATGCCTTCGCACATAAAAGGTCCGTTCCAACTGTTGTGACTCAGTCTCCTCTTGTTGTGAAAACATAGCTGCATCATGACCAACACTACGTCGTTGTTGACGTTGAGAATACTCAATCAAAGATATGCAAGTTTGGTCAAAATCAAGACCATCCTTCTTAGAAAGAATGGTAACAATGTTGTCATAAGACGGATCCTTTATCGTATCAAGAAGAATTGTAATAAGTTGCTTTCGTAGAACAGGATCACCTGCAGCAGCAAGTTGATTAATAATAGATTTGAAAGAATCAATATGCCCCATCATAGCAGTACCAACTTCATACTGTAGCTTTGAAAGCAAACCTCTCAAATAAAGTGTTTCTGTAATAACAGACTTTTTCTGAAAATTTGCTATAAGATACTTCCGTACGTCATGGGAAGTAGAAAAGTCATACACATCAAGCATGAGAGAATCACTAAGAGTAGAAAGAATGTACCGACGAGCTGCTTTATCATGCCTCTGCCAATCCATATAAGCAAGATGCCATGCATCAAAAATAGGGCCTTCCGTGATAAGAACGTTGTCAGAATCCGGAATAGTAGCCTGAGATGGACATAGAGAATTGCCAATAACAACATCTGAGAGCTCATTGCCTTCAAGAATTAACATCTTTTCTTTCCAACTGGGAAACCCTTGGCCTTGAAAAGAAGGAATAGAACGTTGGCCTGAAGGAAAACCATTGACGAGAACAGTCATAGCCATATTTATCTGCGAGATAAAATCACAAAATTTGCACACCATAGACAAGGACGACCGCAAGAGATAAGAGACGTCAATAAGAAAAGAGTCCTCAAAATAGAGAGACGTGGGATGCAAGATTCATTGATAGACGCTTGATGAAAAAGCTAGATTGGTCGTTTTGCTAAAAATAGCAAAATAATAAGAGATGCTTGACAAAAAAGCTAGATTTGGCGGTTTGCTAAAGACGCTTGACGAAGACGAAACCTGTGTGCTCACAAAGACGCTTGACGAAGACGAAACCTGTGTGCTCACACAAAGGAACCTGTTTGCTTATTCAAAGAACCTGTTTTGCTGTTACAGATGCAGTTTACCTGAACTATCATAACTTTTGACTCACAACTCCGTTTGACAAACTTTTTTGATAGGATTCACCAGCACAATACAATCTACGCGATTAATAAACAACTTTAATTACAACAAGTTAAGCTATAAAATCATGTAGACAACACATAACCAAAGAACAATCTTGTAAGACATCAAATTATAATCATGAATTTAACAAGAAGACATAGATGCTTCCCCTATAGATGCTCTGATTCCATGTTGAAATGTAGAGAGAAAGAGACGAGACAAGAGACACATCATGTACGCTCCCAAAGACTGATTCATATTGAGGACAAGATACATATATATAGGTGAGACCAAGTTAGGTAGAGTGAGCCATATATAGAGCTCCAACAGTTTCTCTCTTACTTGATAGCCTGCGAGCAGTGCCTCAAGTCCCTAAACTCATAGTCCTTGACATTCTCTCATTCTCTCTATGTGTCCAAGGCTACTACAAGTGCTCGCGACCTTGACTAAAGTGCTCACACATACGTCTACCACTTTGCCTACATCATCGGTGGCTCTCAGAGGTGGTTTTACTTTGTTGGGACAGGTTACATTGGGTTGTGGGGTCTCTCTCTCTCTCTCTCTCTATGTGAGAAAAGATGATCCGACTCCACTTACTTTGGAGCCTCCATGAAGTTTGCCGATGTCATTCCTTCTCCATTGGGTTTGCTATAGCATTTAGAATCCATGTTAACCAACATCCTCTACACTTTTGATAAAACACATATTGAATATCCTAACATAAGTTTTGAGGATATCACTGTGGTCCAAGATTTTATGAACCTCCAAAAACCTAGCCACCCACCCCCAAGCTTAGGACATGGTCAAGAAGAGACATCTAGTTCATCATCTAACCCTACTCGCCTTGTGTATTCTAATGTAGCCAATAAATTACTTTATCCATATCCTAATGCTCTACCTACTGGGCAAGTCTCAAGAAGATTGCATTTTTCCTACTCTCCCTTCTGAACCTTTAGAATTTACCACTAACACTCTCACCCCCAAGGAGGTACCGCCACCTAACCCATCTCCCCCACGGCAAACTCAGGAGGTGTGTCATACTCTTCCACAAGACACCATTGAAGCTTTTACTGATGATACTATTATGGAGTCCTTGTCTTGTGTAGAGTATGAAGGATTCATATGAGCTAGAAATCCACCTGAAGCCAAAACTGATGTTCAAGGTGTTAATATACAAATAACACCTTTTGACCCAACTAGGTGGATTTTACCAGAGGCCTAGTAAGATGTCACACCAACAAAGCAACATTATGTACCATACCCTCTTTCAGCACCTTGCCCAAAATTAGAAGAACTGCTACCTTTGACTGGAGAGGCCACCTTATGATCTAATGTGGCAAGGCACACCAAGTTAGAAATACATAATTGGCTGACCTATTGGAAATTAGAATGGTAACATTTATGATCAATTATTGCTTCCGCAGGTGGAAGAAGGCTCACCAAGTGCACAACACAAAAGGAGGATATATAACAATTATCAGATGATGCACATATCCCAAGCTGGAAGATTTCGGCATACATCCAGACTGGAGAAAGGAGTTTCTCACAATTCCATAATATAGCCATGAATATATGTGTGCACCACCAACTCAACGAGTTTGATCCCTTGTACATGCCACTAAATAGGAGATGGACACCCCTGGAATTTCAAGAGGCCAAGCAACGGGATTCACATGTCTGTTAAAACTTCGCCATCTTCATGCCAGCTACATTTACATAAATAAGGAAACAAAGAAAGCAAATGCTGAATTGGATACAGGCATGGCGCTGTATCTCGGACCCAACAATAGTGGCCAATGTTAGATTCTTAAAATTGTTTGTGGTCCTGATCGATAAAACCCAAGGAGCGATATGATGGTGGTATGATGCTGAGCAGCTGCCATTTGACATGAATCAAAGTCCCTCTGACAAAGACATGATGTTGTATTATTATCGCCTAAGGTGTCTTTCAAGATATATGCATGTCACATTCAAAGATATGGTCGACACCGGTTTTGGAGATCACACTCAGCATTGAGAAGAATCCGCGAAAAGATTCAATCACATTGTAACTTCTACCATCATGAGTTTGATGACTAGGTCTTTTGACCTCAGTAATAGGTTCTGAGGACGGAACCTAGATCATGTAGGGAGAGATGTTAATCCCATTTTGGATTAACAACAAGTATGCTCCTCCAATTGAGGACATTAATAAGTATCATGCGAAGGCACTGTAAAAATTGTATATTATAAGATATTGGCCACCCACCAAGGCCTTAGTTAAGTAAGTTTTGGGCACCCAAGTGTAAATAAAGGCCAATTGTATATAAGGTATTTTCTCATAATGAATGGACACAATCCCCCTTTGTGCTATTGAGAGCTCTTGTTTGTGTGTCTTGAGAGACATTGAGAGAGAGCATTCTAGCACTTGTGCCTGTGCTATGCTTATATGTTGCATGCTTGTGTTGAAGATTGAGAGAGAGTGATTGCCTTGTGTGATGGTGCGAGCGACTCTACAATGACAGCATGGAGGTGGAACTTGAAGGATTGGAGCTTCTCAAGTGAGCTTGGAGGCCCCAAAAATTACTCAAGTTGGAAGCATTTGTAAGTGCCCTACAATATTTGTGTTCTATTACTCTTCTCTTAGGTGAATGCATTGAGTTCTGTCTTGGAGGTGTGGTAGCCCATAACACCACTTAGTACCAATGGTCTTCTTGCCATGAGGTAGATCTATCAAATACCAAGTGTCATTCTTGAGTATAGAGTTATACTCATCCTACATAACATGCATGCAATGATTATCATCATGTGCTTCCTCAGAGGAAACATGTTTCTCCTCATTACATAAAGTAGAAATGAGAACATGATCCATATGAGAATAATTTGCATGATGAGAACCTACACGAATTTCGCTAGGTAAAGGAGATGCCAACTTGCTACCCCTCAATGTATGCATAGGCCATTTTGGCATACGCCTAGATTCCTATATGGTTTCTCTCTCCTCGTCTACTACATCCTTAATAATTACCTCATCAAAAGGTTGATTTGCAGGTTGATTTTGCACCTGCAAAAGTTGAATTTCGGCACTTGGTTGAGCATTCAACTTCTCTACATATGGCTTCCCTCCATTAAACAACAAAGGTAGGAGAGAATTAAACATGTCATGTGAGAGCATACATCTTGTTGCTTTTTACATGAAAGCATGGACTGAACTAAGTTTTCAATAAAAACAACATCTCTACTTACCAAAATCCACTTTGAGGCCGAATAGTAAAGTCTATATCCCTTGCTTTCTGAAATGTATCCCATAAATAAGCATTGAATTGCCCTATCATCAAGCTTATTGCATTGTTGCTCAGGCACAAGAGCATAAGCAAGACAACCAGAAACATGCAAATGAGCCACAAAAGGATTCCTGTCATGCCAAGCTTCATAAGGAGTTTTAGAATACAAGGCCTTGGTAGGGCATTTGCTCAACACATAGTTGCCTCTAACCAAAAACCATGAGGTAAATATTGGTCTTTCACCATACATCGTGTCATCTCCACATGAGAAATCTATTCTTCCTCTCAACCACACCATTTTTCTGAGGTGCGTATGGCACTGTACATTGATGCCTTATGCCTTTTTTAGCCATATATGCATGAAATTCCTTGGACATATACTCCAATAATCATGAAGGGCTCCAATGCATGATAATCCCACATTGGTACATGGGCTTTATTCACACATCTATTCCATTTGTGATGCATGCATGTGTCACAAAATCATGCGAGGTGTTTGGTGGCAAGTCCTGTAGGGTCTCAAGGATTATGGCCATGAATAGCATGCATAAAATGATTCCTTAGAATGGGCCCACCATTCCATTTTACCTCCCTATCAGCATCCCCTTCTTTAACCTCCCAAAAGACTCATCCACAGAGCCTCTATGTGTAGAAGGATAGCAAGATTCAGCCCCCTCTAAAAGGTTGGCCCTACAATACTTAACCACATTTGCAACACACTTTAAGGTAAGTGCATCAGGCTTCAGCTATGTGTTAACATTATCTTTACCACAACGTCTACTCCATCATGTTCTCCCTTTCCATGCCCTCATGCTAAGAAGAAATGGCTCATTTCTATCCCAAGTAAACCACTATATGGGGCAAAAAAAATAGAATGGTCTTCACGCTTTGAAATTTGAAGAATAACCATTGGAACATACCCAATGGTAGTTTATACTTACATATTACTGCCTGAGCCATTCTAGGTGCGACATAAAGAAATGTTGCACAAATAATGTGTCATACACTCTATTATCTTAAATGAAAAAGTGAACTGTTTTGATGACCTCACCTATCTTCCTATAATTATTTATGTGCACAAATATGGTGTAGTGAGTCGAATGCCAATGCATCGATTGGATCTCATTCTGCTCTTTAAATGCATAGTTCTCACTAAAGTCCACCACAGATACAACTGTTGAAAAATAGGTAGAGGGAGAGGAGACACACATACAGGAGCAAACCC
Organism: Cibotium barometz; assembly: GCF_041138505.1. Classification (NCBI taxonomy): domain Eukaryota; kingdom Viridiplantae; phylum Streptophyta; class Polypodiopsida; order Cyatheales; family Cibotiaceae; genus Cibotium; species Cibotium barometz. The sequence goes on from NC_141067.1 coordinate 50,546,063, forward strand.
TAATGTATATTGCAAACCCTAACCATAGAGGGAAGCCATCTCCCTTCTCACACAATGCATAAAGCCATAATCCATAATACACACAACACACTATGAGTTGTGTCCACACACATCTAACCCTAGCTAAAGTCCACACACTATGACGAGCTGGATGCGGTCATTTATGTTTCACACATGTTCCTACCTAACATGCCAGCACATAGCATAGCTGGCTCACACTGACATCGAGCTTGAATCTCAACAGCCCCTCTCAAGCTCATGATGTACTGCCATAGATGAAGATGTAGATGAGCTTGGGATATCAAAGCTCTCAACACTCCCCCTCAAGCTCATCCCATGTACTCCCAACATAGTATGGAAGTACTCAAACTTCTCCCTACTAAGTGGCTTTGTAAAGATGTCTACCACTTGCTCACATCAGTCTTCACATACTGTAGATCCAATGTACCATCCAGCACTTTCTCTCTGACAAAGTGATAATGGACCTCTATGTGTTTGGTCCGCGCATGAAATACTGGATTCTTGGCCAACTGTATACTGCTCATGTTGTCACAATGAATGACAACTTTGCCATCAATAGGCTCACCCAAATCTGCCAAGAGACTCTTTAACCAAATTCCCTCACAAGTAGCAATGGCTGCACACCTGTATTCAGCCTGGGTAGAAGCATATTAACGTGCACAAAAAATGCTGTCCCGAACAATGCTAGTTAGTAGTGCTTGTTAGCATACATTCGAGAGCCAAGAATATGTCCATTTTGAAATAAACTTTCCATAATTAATGTTAAATTTACTCGGTGCCAAATTCAAATGTAGCATCTTTTCAGTTACTGAAGTCATGGTGTAGTGGATGAGCGCTCTCTCTCTCTCTCTCTCTCTCTATCTATCTATCTTTGTCTCTGTGTCTCTCTCTCTCTCTCTCTCGCTCTCTCGAGGTTCTCCATGATCTGTGTAAGCCAAGCTCTCTCTCTCTCTCTCTGTGATGCTGCTCAAATAGTCTCACCCTCTTCCTTTGCCTCGCATTCTCTCCGTGTAGCCCACTTCCTCCCCATCTCATAGAGTTATGGCGAACCATACCTTGCAATCTGATCTGGTAGGTTTACTTGAGCGTTCAAGGGCAGCAGATGAAGGTAGCAAAAGGGATCCTTTACAAACAATGAATCCGAACTTGGAGGACCCAACTTGTAGTGCCATTAGGGATTATGAGAGACAAAGAAAGAGGAAACAACGAGAGAAGAAAAAACTTAAGCAGGTTCAGGTTCGAGAGCTTGCCTTTGAGGAGGAAAAGAAGAAGAAAATCTCGTCTGAGATTGTGGCACTATTCAAGAGGAGGACTGAAGGAATTAGTACAGAAGACAAGCAAGAAATTTGGAATCTAGTATCTCATCATCCTGTCGTGCAAGCAGTGTGTCCAGAGGAGTCTACTATTTAAAGTGCAATCATGTGCAATGTTCGTAACACCTTGGCACTTGTAAAGTAACCAAGCTGTATGAGGAGTTGTATTTGAAGCATACAACATTGTCCATGATGTTGAATTCAAAGGAGAACATGCAAATGTCAAAAGTCTACAAGGCTAAATTGCGGGTGACATCGAATGTTGATGGTGAAATGTTTTCATTGGCTGCATGTTAAAAACATGCCCGTCGTAGCACAATCACAGATGAAATGAAAGAGCTGGTTTACACATTTTGGAGGGATGAGACACGTGTATCCCCTAACAAAAAAGATGTTTGTCGAAAGAGGATGGGGAGAAAAAATTACATAAAGCACCCTGTACACCTCCTTGATGAACCTCAGGTAATTGATCTAACCAAAGCACCATTATTCGAGTACACTAAAAAGCATGTGAAACTTTATAGTTAGCATACTGGTTGTTATTTACCCTGTGGTTGTTTATGGTTTATTCTAGCTAGAACATGCTATACTGTATATGCTAGTTCAAATCTTCAATATGTTGATCACCTTATAGAGTGTGTTATTTATCATATTAGTAATGCTAATTAGTATACAAGCCATACCAGTTAGCAGACTGTGTATGCTAGTTAGCAGACTGTGTATGCTAGTTAGCATACTCTATGTGCTAATTAGCACACTCTACATGCTAAAACATGCTATACTGTATATGCTAGTTCAAATCTTCAATATGTTGATCACCTTATAGAGTGCGTTATTTATCATAGTAGTAATGCTAATTAGTATACAAGCCATACCTGAAGGCACACTGTAAATGCTAGTTAGCAGACTGTGTATGCTAGTTAGCATACTCTATGTGCTAATTAGCACACTCTACATGCTAGTTATTACTATACAAGCCATACCTGGAGGCACACTGTAAATGCTAGTTTTAGTAGACTGTGTATGCTAGTTAGCATACTCTATGTGCTGATTAGCACACTCTACATGCTGTGAGTGCTAGTTCGTATATGGTAGGTGCTGATTAGCATACTTGAAGTGCTAGTTAGCATACTCTAAGTGCTAGTTAGCATACTCAAGGTGCTAGTTAGCATAATGTAGGTGCATCAATGTAGGTGCATCTTAGCATACTGTAAGTGCTAGTTAGCATATGATTAGTGATAGTTAGCACTCTGTATGTGCTTATTAGAATATTGTGAGTGCTAATTAGCATACTTTAAGTGCTGGTTAGCATACTGTAAGTGCTACTTAGCATACTGAATGTGCTAGTTAGCATAATGAATGTGCTTTTGTTAGCATACTGTTTGTGCTAGTTTAGCACTGTTTGTGTGCTAGTTAGCATTGTTTGTGCTAGTTAGCACTGTTTGTGCTAGTTAGCACACTGAATGTACCAATTAGCTAACTGAATGTGCTACTTAGCATACTGAATGTACCAATTAGCCTATTGAATGTGTTAGTTAGCATACTGTCAGTGTGCTAGTTAGCATTCTGCAAGTGCTAGTTAGCATACTATGAGTGCTAGTTAACATACTGCACATGCATGGAAGCATACTGTAAGTGCTAGTTAGCATACTATAAGTGCTGATTACATACAGTATGCTTCCATGCATGGCCTGTATACTAATTAGCATAACTAGCATAACAACCGCCTTCTAACTCTCATAATTACAGGTTGAGCTCTTCTACAGATTCAAAGAAAAGCATCTAGATTGCAAAATAGGTATGAGAATGTTTGAGATGATGAAGCCATTTTTTGTACGGCGGCTGAAAGATAGATACACATGCTGCTGAATATCATGTGCAGATGTCCTTTTTAAAGGGCACACTTAACCATATGCGATCTCAGTCATTCGGGCTGCATGGAGCCTAATGCAGATGTACATGCAGTGTTTGCGTCAGAGGTGATGAAACTAGCAGGGGTTGCATGGCTTTATGTCAAACTTTCAAAGGTGTCACACATCTATGGGAGTCAGTTCTCTGCCCGAAGTAGATAGATGCTGGTTACCACAATAGTGAGTATTTGAAGGGCGAATGTAAGAAATGTGGTGTGAAAAAGCTAGAAACATGCTGCTTAGAGACACAAAGCCCAGGTAAGAATATCTTTGTAAAATTGTTTGCATATGTGGAGGCAACATATAAGCACTGAGACAAAAAAAAGAGAAAAGATCTTGTGACTAAAGAAATGCAGTGCTGGGAGTTTCTTCAACTCTTACAGACCAAGCTGAAGGTTTTTATCAAACATAACTATATCGCTCGATGGCAAGTACAACAGTTCAAGGATTGTATTCTTAGATTTCTTGAGACGATGTGGTTGTGTCGGTTGTAGACTTTGCAGAAAACTATGCATTCAAGGAGTAAAATGAGATTCAATCCATGCATTGGCACTCAAGTCAAGTAACTATTTTTGTGCACATAACATACTACCGCAGGGAAGGGGAAGTAGTAAAGAAAACCCACTTCTTCATATCAGATGACAAAGTGCATGACACATTGTTTGTCCAACATTGTTTTATGCTGCATTGTGGCTGGTTACAGAGAGAAGGTGTCACTCCAGAACGTCACTGGGTCTAGTCAGATGGCGCTGCCTCACAGTTTAAGGCTGCTAGGCCTTAAACTGTGTTGCAAGGTATGCTGGACTGATAGGAATGGAGATGCTAGGCCTTTCTATTTTGTTGCAAGGTATGCTGGACTGACAAGAATGGAGATGAGCTGGTTCTTCTTTGGATCAGGACATGGCAAGGGAGAGCATGACGATGCACGCGCAGCTGTTAAAAGATCGTTGACACATGAACAACTGAAGCCTAATGGGGCCACTTTAAAGTGTGCTGCAGATGTGGTTGCCTATTGCCAAGCCAACCTATCAAAGGGAGCAGCTATATCATATCCTCTAAAAGAAAGGGAATGTGCCCGTGTGTTTTGGGAGATCAAAGTAGGTGATGTAAACAGGGAGGTTAAATGGAATTGTGCCACGGTTGAGAAGTCTCGCACCTTGCATGCTTTTCGCAGTCACAACCGACAGGATGCAACTACCATTGCCACAAGACCATTGGCATGCTTTTGTGATGCATGCGTGAACCATAGTTGGAATCGCTGTACTAACAAATCTCATGTGCAGCCTTGGGATTAGCACATTCTGATGCCATTGTCTGATGAAGTTGAGGATGAAGAAGACACTCCGACTGATGATGCCCTTGAAGGACAAATCATTGGATATGAAAAATTTGTGTATGAAGGCCACCATGAAGCATTAAGTAGTGCTTTGTGTGTTGGTGACACTTTTGCAGAGTGAATCCGGATGCTACAACCAATGATGAGAATGTATACTTTTACTTGGTAAAGTGCATTGCAGTAAAAGAAAAGGCAAAACAAGGTTACATTGATGAGTGGAACAATGTAATTGACAAAGGCTCTTATGTCGTGCAAGGACTGTATTACAAGCAAGTGGATGCATACACCTTCAAACTAGACTACAATCAACTTGTTGTTCACATACTTTCAAATCTTGTACGTTGTATCAAGATACCCATGAAACACATGCAAAAGAGAAGGCAAATGTACACAATCACCCCCGAAGATTATGAAGCAATCTATAACAGCATGCCATTCGGTTTTTGACATGAGCGTCATGGTCTTTTATTCTATTTTGTATCTTGTGTATGCTTACTACTACCACCGTATATGCTAATTGTGTACTAACAAGCTTCTACAAAGTGTGTGCTAGCTAGCATAAAGCGTATGCTAACTAGCATACAGTGTATCCTAACTAGCATATAAAGTATGCTAACTAGTATATAGTATAGGCTAACTAGCATATACTGTATGCTAACTCGCACAATATATGTTAACTGTATACTAACTACCTAATTTATATTATGTGCTTACTAGCATATAGCGTATGCTAACTAGCATACAGTATATGCCAACTAGCATATAGTGTATGCTAACTAGCATATAGTGTATGCTAACTAGCACAATATATGCTAACTCTATGCACACTAGCTACTATATAGCGTGTGCTTACTAGCATACAGTATATGCATATAGTGTATGCTAACTGCCGCAGTATATAATAATTGTTTACTAACAAGCTTCTACATAGTGTGTGCTAACTAGCATAAAGCGTATGCTAACTAGCATACAGTATATGCTAGTTAGCATATACTATATGCTAACTAGCAACAGTATATGCTGACTAGCATCTACAGTATATGCTGACTAACAAGCTTCTACAAAGTGTGTGCTAGCTAGCATAAAGCGTATACTAACTAGCATACAGTGTATGCTAACTAGCATATATAGTATGCTACCTAGTATATAGTATAGGCTAACTAGCATATACTGTATGCTAACTCGCACAGTACATGTTAACTGTATACTAACTACCTAATTTAAATTGTGTGCTTACTAGCATATAGCGTATGCTAACTAGCATACAGTATATGCCAACTAGCATATAGTGTATGCTAACTAGCATATAGGGTATGCAAACTAGCGCAGTATATGCTAACTGTATACTCACTAGCTACTATATAGCGTGTGCTTACTAGCATACAGTATATGCTAACTAGCATATATTGTATGCTAGCTACCACAGTATATGATAATTGTTTACTAACAAGCTTCTACATAGTGTGTACTAACTAGCATAAAGTGTATGCTAACTAGCATACAGTATATGCTAGTTAGCATATACTGTATGCTAACTAGCATATACAGTATATGCTAACTAGCATTCAGTGTATGCTAACAAGCACAGTATATGCTAACTGTATACTAACTAGCTGCTATATAGTGTGCTAACTAGCATACATGATTATGCTAACTAGCATATAGTGTATGCTAACTACCACAGTATACAGGGATTTTACTGACGTAAACGAAAACATGTGAACATATGTTAATAACACAAAAAATATTGTGATCACATGTTATATTCACAAAGCTTTCACAAGGGCCTAAAAAAATTATCTTTTTCGGTCATAAAAAATCTTCTTAGGTGGCCACTGACCTGCTATTATGCGAAGATGGTAACATGAGAACATGTGAATAGCTTATTCCCATGTGTAGCCAAGTTTTTAAGGGGTTCCCAAATGGCAAGTGACCTGTTATTTTGTGAACGGTAACATGAGAACATGTGAATAACTTGTTCACATGTGTTATTATCACAAAAAATCTTGTGATCACGTGAATAATAAATCCCTGACAGTATATGCTAACTGTATACTTGCTACTTTATAGTGTGTGCTACCTAACAAAAAACCCAATACATAATTCTGTAACACATAAAAATGGAATAGTAGGAGGCAATTGTTGAAAAGATTATCTCATCATATTAACTTCCAGCATCAAATAACATTACATACGGTTTAATTTTACAATGAGTCACACCCGCCAAAAATCTTTAGGCCTCCTCAGAGGGCGTTTGTAGTGACCGGGCTTTTTGCTCCCCCTTTTTCTCTGCTTTCTCCTTTTCCTCTGCTTTTTCCTTTCTCTCTACTTCTAGGTCGCCTCTCTGCTGTTCCTTTTCTTCTCTTTCCCTCTCCAGCCTAGCTTTCTCCTCTCTCTCTGCTTCTAGGTCATCTTCCTTTTAGTTGCGAAGACGAAGTTCTGCTTGTCTCTCAGCCTCTAGCAACTGTTGATGACTGCATCAGAGAAGTTATCAAAACCTGTATCAAAGAAATTGTCAGCCACATACGCTGCCCGATCATCCGACTGCAGCCAAAGAAAAAGCCAGTCTTTCAAAGTTTCTATAAGAAACACTACAAAACAATGCTGCCATACACGCGTTTCATACACACGATAAATTACGAGCGCGTGTATGGTCGCGCATGTATTTGAATAGAATCGGACGCGTGTATTTTGGCATTTAAATTCGCATGTATATTTACATTTATCAGCGCGTGTATAAGCGCGTTTATATACACGCAATAATACACGCATCAATACACACTGCCATACATGCATTAATACACGCTTGGTAAAGAAAAACTGAAGAAAAACTGAATTCCTTTACAAAATTAAGAACTATTTTCTTTAAACCATCTCATAGTACATTACAGTATATATCATTACACAATCCCACTACATGCATTTACAACAATGAAATATATTCAAAAATAAATCATGCATATGAGATGATAATTAAAAGACAACACATACAATAGAAATGTCATCAATTTAGAACGATACAGTGATGGATTGGTTAGGGTTCGATCTCATCTTCAATAAGATCCATCCTTGCCAAACAATCACAACATCAATATCCATTTGATCAATTTGTAAGGCTACGATTAAATTTATTCCACTATCGATATTCTGTACTCCATTGATAATGGTATCGATGTCCTGATCATCCTCATCAACATCACCATCATCCTCAATGGTAGGGTCATTCTCATGATCATGAGAAATGGCACGCTCATCCTCATTATCATGATCATCTCTTATTTCTTGATCATCGATCACAACATCTTCATTGGCATGTTCGACATCATCTTCATTGTGGCTTGTTACATCCTCCATATGCTCCATATCAGTGAATATATTATACATCACTTTGGAACGTGGTGCAATAGGGATGACGTACCACCATTTAATGTCATGCACCATTTGTAGATAGATAACCTACTCAAATACACATACTACAGTAATTAATTAGCATATCAAAAGTCAAGGGGTACGCGAGCTTAGATATATATGTACATGAAACACATTAGTAAAAAAATGCATACCTTCTCACATTGTTGTGGCAATACGAGCCTATCTTTCTTTGTTTGCCAAAACTTTGTAGAGTCAATAGTTACATAGCCACTTGCATGGCGTTTTATCGTTGCATCAAGCCCTTTTTCCACCACGTTCATTTGCCATTTGACATCCAAAACATACACAAAGAAGCGACGAAAGTCAAGCCTAAATATGTCTTGGATTGTGCCACAATAATCATCCATTTTTCCATTAGCTCCCTCAAAGCTACTAATGACACCGCAATCTTGTGTATTCCTCTTCTCATCAATTCTTTGTGTTCGAAAATGCTTGCCTTCACACCATATAGCATTGAACATAGTGCATTGGACCAAAATTGAAGCAATATTTGTGTAAGCAATGTGAATAAATATTAAAAGCAAATCACTTACAACTAATGCAAAACATTAGTTCTATGTACCTTTAACATGCATCCTCGTGCATACTCCCATTCTTCCGCCGTGATATGTAGCCCCTCGTCACTCTTCTGCTCTCTCCATTTCCTCATGCAACCAATCAACATGGATATCATTCGGAAGTGTTGCTAGATGCTTAGGGTACGCCTTACGAGAGCCATGTTGCCTCCGAAAGAGAGCTCTTTCTGCTTGCCTTTTTGTCTTTGCATCCTCATATCTTGTAACCCATCTGCTCATCACATCACTATTAAGGATGCAAGTGAAATTGAGATCATCAATCAATGTTCTCTCAATTACTTTACTCTGTCCTTTTCCTTGAGGCACAATAGAGGTCATCCTCAAGTCCTCTCCATTGCTCCATAGTCGTTGCAAAGAGCTGTCCACCTGACCAAGAAATTCTGAAATATATACAAGAGACTCTTGTATCAACCAACCCTCGGCCATGCTTCCTTCAGGCCTTGCACTTTGCCTCACAAAGTCTTTTAAGGTCTTCATGAAACCTGATAAAATATAAATAAAAGTTAGAATAATAAAGTCAATATTTATAATTAATATATATAGCCAATAGTATTAGAGTAGGGAGGTAATTAGAATTCTTACCAGAATAATCGCTGTATCCTGGAAAGTCATGCATTGTCCACATCAACACTGCTTTTAAGTCGAAGTGTCGAGAGGAGGGAGGCCTACTAATGTCCACCCCACCGCAACACCTCTCCATAGTTCCTCCAACTCATCAATCAACGGCTCAAGATAAACATCCATATGCTTGACATTATGTTTCCCTGGATTTAGAAGGGATAACATAAGATGTCCCTTCTTGATCGCCATTGATGGTGGAAGGTTGTAATTCAGCAACACAACTGGCCACACGCTGTATGCGGTGCTTTTAAAACCAAATGGATTCACTCCATCCACACCTAGGCCAAGTCTCAAGTTTCTAGGCTCTATTTTAAAGCTGGGGCACTCATCTTCAATATGCTTCCAAGCAGGAGTGTCTGCGGGAATTCTCCACATGCTATCATCCGATCGATGTGAGGAACGCCATGACATGAGCTCTGCTATGGATTTGCACTTGAACATGTGTTTGATGCGAGGAATTATAGGAAAGTGTCGCAAGACTTTACGAGGTACATCAAAACTCTTCATATCTGTTCTATAACTTGCTTCACCACAAGTGGGACAATGTCAAGCCTCCTTATGCGTCCCACGAAAGAGAATGCAATCATTGACGCATGCATGTATGCGATCATAATCCAATCCTCCAAGAGATGTCACATAGCGCCTCGCTATGTCTCTTGAGGTGGGTAGTCTATTTTCCTTTGGAAGCATGTTTGATAATAGCCTGCATCCAATATCATCAATTATAATTAGTCTTAAATCCTAAACCTTGTAAGTTAGAATGCTTACTTCAATAATGCATCAAGACTTGCATTGCTCCATCCATAAACTGTTTGTATATTGAGTAGTTCAAGTGAAGCACGTAAAATAGAGAATGTGCACCCTTCAAAAACTGGTGTCGATGAAGCCTTGTAAAGATGCTCTTGTTCCATATCATTGTCGTCCATACCTTTGGGATCATCCTTAAAAAGATTCTGCACCATATCATCAAACACTTCCTCTTCCACAACTTCGTGGGGTGCAGGGCTATTGTCATCCCTTTCCCACTCATCTCTGACAATAGATCCCGAAGCTCCAGTATCATCTCGTTGACGCTTTGCATGCTCTCGTCGCACGTAGGGCACCATGTTAGGGTGTGGTACTGCATCCTACTTCAATTAGATTTTATATATTACAACTCTATTAATTTAATTTGGATACCATGAGTCATTTGAATACCATCAATTTACATCTACTCACCTCTAAACCTGTTTGATTCCATTCTCCATACATGGAGATGTGATTCAAGGTAATTCGACGTGCTCGTACAATGCATCCTTGACATCGATTATACATACATTTGATCCGTTGTCCCAACCACACATCGCGATTACGATGACGCATTGTCTCATCTTCCCCAGAACTGCTTGAGGAGGTTGATGACATCCTATGTACAAACCAGAAAACACAAAATCATAATATGTTTTTAATGAAAGTATAAAAATCGCGTGTATTAACGCGGCTATTTCTTAAAAATTGCGTGTATTAACGCGGCTATTTCCTAAAAATTTGGTGTATTAACACGGGTAATTCCAACAAAACGCGTGTATAAACGCAGCTAAATTATCATACACGCGAACATACACGCGTTTATAAATGCGACGATCTATTTAAACTAAAAATAGCCCACCTTCCCCAAATAAAGATTTTGAACTAACATATCTGTTCTTTTTCGTTTTCGCCTCTTCCAACAGAAATGAAACCTAAGTGCAAGGAGGGAGCAGAGAAGGAGCACATACGGGAGGAAACCGACCAAGAAAGAAGACTCACTTTTTCAGAGGTGAGTCAGTTTGTCCTTTGTCTTGTCTCCTTCCTCAGATTTGTTTATGCTATTTTCTCTTTGCTTTTTGGGTTTGTCTCCGTCCTTTTGCTTATGTGCACATGATTTTGGGTGAACGATTCTGATAGGGGCGACAGTGGGCCTTTTATAAGGACACATTGTCGGAGGTCAGTCGCTTTCAAATTTTTTTTTGTGCAGGTCGCGTGTAGAAACGCGTGTATCCTGTCTGCACAGACTGTTCACGCGAATATACACGCGTTTCTGGATAGGTGTATACACGCGTTTTTTGACAGGTGTATATACGCGTTTTCTGGACGGGTGTATACACGAGACTACGTTTCCTATTTCTATGGTTTGCAGGCTGATAGGTGACTTGAATGATGATATTTGTGTGAGTCAAGAGACAGCCCATGATGTACATGAGGATTATTTTTGCAGATTCTTTATGGATATTCCAGGTTCTTCATCCGATCCATTTGCGTACAGCAATTGGCTGATGGAGATGCTAAATCATTTTGGGCACCATCCTGGTCCAGTTGAGCTTACAGAGTACATGTATGCCCATCCCCCTCCTGCCATGCCTGGTGTCTATACCCCTATCGCGAGTATCCAGGGCACTCCACTGCCATCTATGCCTACTACTAGTCCGACGAGACGGCATGCAGCTTCTCTACTTTCACACCCACCGAGGAGACACCTCATCCCAGACACACTCACGCACACCCTCCCAAGCACCATCACGTCAGGGCTCACAGCCACCATCACGTACTCCCTCAGAGCCACCGTCACGTCAGGGCTCACAGCCACCGTCACGTAGACAATCCCCCAGTCATGACTCCACCCGCAACAGTAGAAAGAGTGGGAGTGGAGGATGCGGCAGGTGCTTTGGTGGGGGAGGTAGTAGGGCACGCGGTGAGAGAGGAGATAGAGGGAGAAGAGTTAGAGGAGACAGTTCGGAAGAGGAGGAGATGAGAGATGTGGCTGTCCTTGTGACAGAACACCTGCTTATCCTCTACATTGTATTAAAACATTTCATCTACATATGCAGGGGGCTTTTCGCCGAAGCGAGTCTCTACCACCCTCAGCAAAAGACCGTTGAGATCTAGTAAAAGAGCCCTTTTTTCATCACACAGTCGCTTAGGCACCCATATTGGGTCTGGAAGAGGATACCATTCAGCATATATAACCTCCCCTGATGGGTGAACATAATTTAGGCGCTCAAAAATTCTACGGGCATGCTGTGAATATCGTTCGAGCCGCTTTTCAATGTCCAATTTTTGTCTCCTTATTTGCCTGGCTTTGCGGACTCGCCATTTTTGTAATTTCTACCATTGCATGGCCGCATTTACATCAGGCAAGGCAATTAATGCCAGTTTCTCTTCCTTTGCAAAGAAACAGCGATACGAAGTGAAGAAGTTCATAGATTGGTAAAAAATTATAATGGACTGCTGCTCAACATTATATTACACAAAGACATTTTCACCGAGAAAATAAAAAAAATTACATGACAGCCACAAGAGGCATTAGGTTTTCAAAATGGCATAGCCATAAGAGTGAAGGGCACAGGTATGGGAACACTAAGTAAAGGCTAAACAACTGAACAGTGACAGTTGCCTGCTTACAGTACAGAATCTGGGCAAAAAAGGAAAGGTCTTAACACAGTTTTTTGCAAGCTCTTGAGCGGGTGGCTTTCTTTTCACCTTTGTTGCTTTCAGCTTTGTCCTCCATCTTCTTTGGGGAACCGTAGCCATTGCTTGCAGTTTCTTCAGGTATCTCTTCCAGGCTCACTTTTCTCTTTGCCTTAGCCTTTCGCAAAAAACCCTTGAGAGGGCTGTTATCACCAACTTCCTGTGGGTCCTCTATGCTGTTAGTCTTCAATGTTTCCCCTGATGCACTGGCACCAGCCATTGTCTGCTGAGAAGTTTTTACTGTGTCAGTTGCAGCAGGCATGGCACGCGTATGAGGAACCATGACAAAAAAATCATCTTCTTCTGATTTACTACTCATGTCACCGCCTTCCTCTGTTGTTTTCATGCTTGCACTTTGCATTTGCTGGGATCCCACATCTACTCCTTCATTCATTGTATCTAGCTCACCACCCTTCTCACTCGAAGGGTTCTCAGTTGCAACCTTTCCCTTACCTTTGGTGTCATGCACACTGCCCACATCATGTAGGGGATTAGAGAGGCCTGCAACAAAAAAATATTTGATTACACCCTTTATAAGCATGTCATGTATGCTACATAGTATGTTTCATATGCTAACTATGTGTGCAGCTAGGCCAGTATGCTAATTAGCACTCCCGTGTATGCTAGCTACTAGCATAATCATATATGCTAACTAGAATATCAAGTATGCTAACAAGCATACCAGGTATGCTAACTAGTAAACCTTATAATCTCTAAGCAATTCAAGTGTACCCAAAAGCTTCTATGTGCTTACTAGAGCATAGTATATGCTAATTAGCATATCCAACATGCTTAATAGCATATCAAGTATGCTAATTAGCATATCCAGTATGCTAGTTAGCATACAGGATATGCTAATTAGGATATCCAATATACTAACCAGCATACTAGATATGCTAATTAGTATATCTTGTATGCTAACTATCATTCTTGCTAGCATATCCGGTATGCTAATAAGCATATCCAATATGCTAACTAGCATACCTAGTATGCTAACTAGTAGACCTTATAACCTCTAAGCTAATCCAATATGCTCCAAAATACTTACTAGCATATAAAAATTTGGTAATTAGCATATCCAACATGCTTAATAGCATATCAAGTATGCTAACTAGCATATTCAGTATGCTAATGAGCATAACCAGTATGCTAGTTAGCATACAAGATATGCTAATTAGCATATCCTGTATGCTAATTAGCATTTCAGATAGCAATCCAATATGCTAACTAGCATACTGGATATGCTAATTAGCATTCAATATGCTAACTCCTGTATGCTAATTAGCATTTCAAATAGCAATCCAATATGCTAACTAGCATACTGGATATGCTAATTAGCATTCAATATGCTAACTCCTGTATGCTAATAAGCATACCCAATATGCTTACTAGCATATTGGATATGCTAATTAGCATCCACTCATCCAACTAGCATATCTAGTGTGCTAGTTAGCATACTGGTTACGCTAATTAGCGTATCTTGTATGCTAGTTAGCGTATCCAGTATCCTAACTAGCATATCCATTGTGTTTATTAGCATTCTGGGTGGATATGCTTTTTAGCATATCCGGTATGCTAGTTAGCATGCTAGTTAACATATCCCGTATACTAGTTAGCATACTGGATATGCTAGTAGGCCTACTTGATATGCTAATTAGCATATCCGGTATGCAGGTATGGTTTCTTACCAATCTCTAGTGTGGTTAGATGTTTTTGTGTTGCAAGGTTGCACAACCATGTGATAGGTATGATTTTTTTGCAGAAGGGAGCCCTACATATGATCCCAAGGGAGCATGTAGCAGCAAAGCACAGAAGGTGATAATTATGCTCACAAGGGAGCTTGACCATTGCAAGGAATGGTTGGACCTCAAGGGGCAAACCACAGCCAGTACACAGGTTTGTTCCGATGCTGTCTTGCACCTCTCTATCCTTCATAAAACTAGCAAGGGCTAGATTAGTTAGGGCAGTTTGGAGAAACGAGCCCTGCAGCTTGGACTGCATGTGCATCAGAAGTTCAAGTTGGCTTTCAGAGTTTTGCACCTTGGATTTTGCAATTTCCACCTCAACCTACAAAACCAAGACAAAAAGAGCATGGTAAGTACATGAGTTACCTGAGCACATGTACCAAACATAAAGTGCAAAGATGAAACTTACGGACACTTACCAGTTTATAGGTTATGTCTATGTCACTATTTATGGGGTCATCTTCACGAAGAGGAAACCCCATAGCCTCTATGGTGTCTTTGGTTGTCTCTATTCTAACTTCAAGCTCCATCTTTCACCAGGAATCCACATCATTGCTTTGCAATAGAGCCTGCAACTCCATCTCAGCTGCTTGCAACCTTGTCTCATGGCCGTGACAATAGGAGTGACCTTCGCATTTTTTGCATTCAAAGCCCTAGCAAGTTCCAGGCCCTCTTGCACATTGTTCAGATTCTGTTTCTCATAATGTAGCTGTGTTTTCATTTGAAGGACAGCTGCCTTCATGCACTGCCATTCCTCCAACCCACAAAATGAAGAAGCTTCCATCTCCTGTCGACTATCTTGATGAGGCTGAAGTGTGGCCTTGGTAGATTTGGCAGTACTCTTTCCTGCCAATGCCACATTTTCCTCGCAGATGTCAGTAGACTCATCCTCAATTTTTGAAGTTGGAAGCTGAAGATTGCGTAGTCTCCACTTGTTAACATGGCCCTCATAATAGCCCTTCTCTCGAATATCCTGCAAGTACTGCACTACAAACTCGCCCCAATTGAACCTAATGGCTGTCCTGCTTGCAACAATCACGGCAGGATTGAATTCTTTCACGAAACCCTTTGCAAATGCAGAGGAAATTTCCATGTTGGTTGGGTCCTTCTGGTATACATTGTAGTGCAGTTTCATCATCGACTCATACATTTCGGTGTGGATGGTGCTGCATTTGATGCGGTACTGGCTGGGATCCTTTGTTTGTTTGAACACACTGAACCATTCAGCATCAGTGACCTGCTCCCACCTAACCATTTTGGGATCTAAACCCTCCATGGAAAGGCCATAAGTAGCATTGAACTCTACCAAAGTTATACAAAATTTTTCCTGCATGGGGATCACGACCTTCGGAGCTTTCCATTGGCCTGCACATATCAAAGGGAAATGTGCTCAACTGTAAAGGGAAATGTGCTCAACTATATTGCATGGAAATGTGCTCAACTGTATTACATGGAGCTTCTTGTGGTATTGAAGCCGAAAGTAGAAGAGAAAACACACAGAACCCGCACAAGAGAGAGAGAGAGAGAGAGAGAGAGAGAGAGAGAGAGAGAGAGAGAGAGAGTACCCGAGAGGGACATTGGGGAACCTTGAGATCACTTTACACTTTTGCAGGGACATGGAGAAGTAGAAGGGGCTCTGCGTTTTCTGTGTATAGGAGAACGCGAATGCGCCACCTTGCTTGTGGGCTCCATGGTGCTCTGGCCTTTGCACTTCATCACCCCACCACTCCGCTGTAATGCCCGTGCTAACTAGCTTCAAAGACTAGCTCGTAATTCAATATACCACAACTTTCATTGATTATTCTTTTTTTTTTGAAGTGCTCATTTGAGCTTTTTGTATCAGCCCCTAGAAGTTTTAAATATGATTACTAATATAGTGACTTACATGCCTAAACTTATGCTAACTAGGAATGCTTGTTCACACATGTGAACTAGCATAAAAAGCGTAGCACGTTAACATGCTTCTACGTGCCTCTGTACTAGATAAAGCAACTGTAGGTTGCTTCTTGCTACTCCAACTCACCGCGGCACTTCCAAGTGTAAAAGCATAACCACTAGTAGTCCTCTTGTCATATGAGCTACTTGCCCAATTAGCATCTGTGTATCCATGTATATCCAAGCCTTTACCACTCTCATAAAGTAGACCATAATGTGCAGTGGTCTTTACATATCGCATAATGCGTCTCAGTGCATCCAAATGAGGTTTTCTGGGGCTCTGCATAAATTGGCTTACTAGCCCCACAGCATAACTCAAATCTGGGCATGTGATAGTCATGTAAATGAGACTACCAACCATCTTTCTGTACATAGATGGATCATCCAACTCCTCACCAAACTCAGCCCGTAGCTTTACATCTTGCTCCAAAGGTGTACTCATAGGCTTACACCCTGTCATGCCATATTTTGCCAACATATCCAATGCATATTGGCATTACACTAACCATGTACCTGCATGGTCTTTGATCACTTCAATTCCAAGAAAGTATCTCAAATCACCAAGGTCTTTCATGTCAAATTTTCCACTCAATGCTTTCTTGACATGCATCACATCTGTACCATGATCACCTGTGATAATCAAGTCATCCACATAGATAAGTAAAACAATCCCATGATATGTTTTCTTCACATAGAGTGAAGAATCTGTTGTAGAAACCTGAAATCCAAGGGAGATAAGATATCTGCTCATCTTATCACTCCAAGCACGAGGTGCTTGCTTCAAACCATGTAATGCCTTTTTCAATCTGCATACATGAGTGGAATACTTTGGGTGTACATAACCTTCTGGCTATGCCGTATACACTTCTTCTTGTAGATCACCATTTAGAAATGCATTTTTCACATCCATTTGATGCATTTCCCAACCATTTGCTGTAGCCATAGCAATGACTGCTCTCACCGTTCCCATCTTTGCCACTGGACTAAATGTTTCATCATAGTCCAAGCCTTGGGTTTGTGCATAACCCTTAGCTACCAATCTTGCTTTATGTCGTTCAATGGAACCATCAAACTTGCACTTCACTTTGTAAACCCATTTACAACCAATGACATTTTTGTCCTGTGGTAATGCAACCAAATCCCATGTATCATTATGAACCAATGCGTCCATCTCAACATCCATTGCCTTCTCCCATACATGCTTTCCAGCTTCTACATAGCATGTAGGCTCCACATGCTTCACCAAAGAAGTCATATATGCATAATGCATAATGCATAGCAAAATCTCGATATGTCAACTTGTCAACTAGATATCTGACCCTTTGGGATCTCCGCAATGCATGCGGATCACTCTGAACACCTGTCACTCTAGCATGTGGTGGCACATATCTATCTTGCCTAGCACTAGGTGTGCGTAAAACAGGTATACCAAGTTCCTCATCCAAACTCTCTGAACTTGATGACTCATAACCTGTAATTCCAATTCCTTCAACCTTCTTCTTCCCTTTATCCATAGCACTACTCCCAGTGCTCACTCTCTCATGCCTGACCATGGACGTACAGTACTACTCTCAGCCTCTACTGCTGGCCCAGACATAGAAGTAGAACTAGAACTTGCTTGTGGCAAGTTCACATGCACATCAGCTTCAAGTGACTCAATGACACCCCATCCTTTGCTTTGTACCAACTAGCAAGCTCATCAAACACCACATCTCGTGAGATTGACACTTCTCTAGTTTGTGGATTGTAACATTTGTATGCCTTGCAATCCTGTGCATATCCAACAAATACACACTTTTCTGCCTTAGGATCCAACTTCCTTCTTCTTTCATCAGGCACATGTACATAAGCTATGCAACCAAAATATTGAGGTGTCCAATGTCTGGCCTATAACCTGTAAGCTGCATCTCTGGCGTACTTCCATGTATGGCTGCTGTAGGTGTCTTATTCAGTATATACACTGCAGTAGCACATGCTTCTTCCCAATAATAATGTGGCATGATCTTTTCATTGAGCATTGCCTTGGCCACTTCATATATGCCTCTATTCTTTCTCTCAGTCCCACACCATTTTGCTGAGGTGTATACCTGCAAGTCAATTGTCTTCTTATTCCATGCTTTCTCAAGAAGTGCTCAAAAGCATTTGAGGTGTATTCACCACCTCCATCTGTCCTCAAACATTTGATCCATGAGCCATATTTCTTCTCTGCAAAAGCTTTGAAATCCATGAACTTTTTCAATACTTCACTTTTCTCTCTGAGAAAGTATATCCATGTCATTCTGCTGAAATCATCAATGAATGTCACTTAGTATAAACTGCCTTTAATAGATGGGTTTTGTGCAGGACCCCATACATCGCTATGTACTATCTCAAGTGGCCTGCTACTCATGTTTCCTTCTCTAGGAAACCGCAACCTTGCCTGCTTTCCAAATTGACAGGCTTCACAAACATGCATATTCCCATCATACTCATTAGGAAGTGAATGGGGTCTTCTTGGGCCCTTTAATTTGTCCAAGCCTAATCAAGGTGATTAAGGAATAGCCAAATGGGGGATTGCCATGTGGACTGAAATGTTGGGTTTGTAAGAGAGGTGTACGAGTGGTCAAAGGGTGCACTTTTTCCCCCAAAAAGGGGGGGAGGCAATTTTACAATTTTCGGACCTCCATAACTTCTACATACAAGCTCCGATTTGAGCGGAGATTATAGATCCGTGATCTACGCATCAAGAGCTTTCCATAGATATGTTACATGATATGGTTTTGTCCGCTAGATTTTAAATTCCATTTTCCCCCCCAAAATTCAAATTCGAATAAAGTAGCCGTTTTGAAGCTTCTAATTAGAAAACATTTCTTCTTAAGAGAAAAGGTTTGACTCCTTAAACTGCCAAATAAAAGGGCCCAAGAAGCCTTCCATTGAGGTCCTAATGTTGAATCTAGGCAGCCCACTAACAATGCCTCTTGCTTGCATGTTCTTTAACCTTTGTATATTGACATGTCCAATCCTCTTATGCCACATATCAATGTTCTGTACCACATTTTTGCTTTTAGAGAACATGGTTGATTTTAACTCAGGAATCCCAGCATCCAGCTAAAACAACCTACCTTCTTTCTTACCTTTAGCAATGACTCTACATCCATTCTTGAATTCCTCAATGAAGTAACCATGCTCGTTTGAAATGAACCTATAATCCCTGTTCCACCATTTGACCAACTGAGGCCAAGCTTTTTGTGATAGAAGGCACATACAATACATCTGACATAGATTTTGTTTGACCATTGTGCATAACCAATGGTACACTTTCAACATGTGTAATGGCATGCTGAGTATCATCTCTTGTTTCCACATAGCCTTTCACATCCATAGGCTTCATATGCTCAAACCATTCACCATGACAAGTCACATGGTTTCATGCTCCAGAGTCCATATACCAAGTATCATCATTTTTAGCATTTGTCATCATAGATCCAACAACATGTTTCATGGCAAACAAGTGATTTGCAGTGCCATCATTACTGCTTGATGCATAATTTCCACCATGTTGTGCATAATTTCCACCATAATGTCCACCACGTTGTGCTCTACCCTCTCTCAAATCATTCTGTTTGCGAAAACAATCACATGCCATATGACCAAATTTTCCACAATAAATAACGGCATTCCACATCTTGCATAGATGTTTGTTGGCCTTGTCAACGTCCTCTACCACGAGGATTACCTCTGCCTCTCTGACTGTTTATCCACGACCACCTCTGTTGTCGCAATTGAGACTTGCGAGCACTGTGTGGACATGATATTTTGTTACCTTGAACATGCTTTCACCCATATATGTGACAATGCATCTGCCAGAACATTCTCTTTCCCTTTCATATAAGAAATTTCAAAATCATAATTTTGTAATGTAGCCACCCATCTTTTCTTGGGAGAGAGTGTAGGTTGAGACAAGAAGTATTGAAGCACTCTATGATCAATCTTCACAAAGAAATGACTCCCATATAAGTAATGATGCCACTTCTTTATTGCATGAAGTATTGCCAACATCTCTTGATCATAGACATGCATAACTATTTCTCTCATTAAGCTTTTGGCTCTCAAATGCAATCACTACGTGATCTTGGAACAAAACAGCCCCAACGCCTCTTTTACATGCATTGGCTTGAACCACAAATGGGTTCATGAAGTCCGAAAATACAAGTATAGGGGCTGGTGTGAGCATTTCCTTAAGCTCTTGGAAGCTCTTATCGGCTACTGTAGCAACCCAAAGGAAGGTTCTTTCTGTTGGTAAGAGGAGAGGTAATATGAGCATACCTCTTAATGACCCTCCTATAAAATGATGAAAGGCCTAAGAATCCCCTTAATTGAGTGGTATTTGTAGGCATGGACTAATTTTTAACACACTCAACCTTATTAGGGTCCACATAAATGTACATTTGCTCTCCTTTGCATACAATTTATTGTCTCATAAAGCATCCAAAACAGCCCTTACATGCATTAAGTTCTCCTTCTCCCCTTTGCTATATATCAAGATATCATTGAAGAATACAAGCACATATTTGTAGAGAAAAGGTCCAAGCACCTTATTCATTAGGGCTTGAAGTGTTGCTGGTGCATTTCACAACCCAAACATCATAACCAAATAATTGTAAAGACCTCTCTTGGTCCAAAATGCCATTTTGTACTCATCACATTCCTTGATTCTTAATTGGTGATACATTAGGAACTCAATGGAGTCTTCTTGGGCCCTTTAATTTGCCATGAGGTTATGGAAACGTTTAACTTTTTGACAAATAGGAGCCCGCCATGTAAGCAAAAACCATTGGTTTGTAAGAGAGGTGTAAGAGTGGTCAAAGGGTGCACTTTTTCTCCCAAAAAGGGGGGGGGGGGCAATTTTACAATTTTCGGACCTCCATAACTTCTACATACAAGCTCCGATCTGAGCGGAGATTACAGATCCGTGATCTACGCATCAAGAGCTTTCCATAGATATGTTACATGATATGGTTTTATCCGCTAGATTTTAAATTCCATTTTCTCCCCCAAATTCAAATTCGAATAAAGTAGCCGTTTTGAAGCTTCAAATTAGAAAACGTTTCTTCTTAAGAGAAAAGGTTTGACTTCCTTAAACTGCCAAATAAAAGGGCCCAAGAAGACTCCATTGAGTTCCTAATGGCACGATCTCAAATAAATATTGGAGAAGAAATAAGCACCTTTCTACTTATCAAGGAAGACATCAATTCATGGAATAGGGAATCTATTATTGATTGTAGATTTATTCAAATCCCTATAGTCCACACACATGCAAAAAGTGCCATCCTTCTTCTTGACCAAGACACAGGTGATGAAAAAAGTGATTGGCTAGGAGTAACCTATCCCATGTCCATAAGCTCTTGTACTTGCTTTGCCACTTCATCCTTCTCCACTTTTGACAATCTATATAAGGTGGTTTTTTAAGGAGCTAGGTATGCGACTCAAGTTCTATTCCATTATCCACCTCCCTTTTTTGGTTGGCAAAGCACTTTGAATTTGGAACACATTTTCATACTCTTTTAACAATTATTTCACACCTTTATGCATAATGTCACCCTTTTCCTCATTGCTTTCTTCCTTACAAAGCTGTAAAACATATATACATCTGATGTCCTTTTGCTGCCTCGAGTTGTGCTGCTTAATCCTCTTAATACTTAGTACATGATTTCCGGTCAATGTAACCTCATGGTTTCCATGCATGAAACTCATATACCCTTTCTAGTGAAACAACCCAAGAGCTGCCAATTGTATCCAAAACAATGTCAATGGGACCCATATCCAATACAAGTAAATCAGCCTTGTACGTATAATAATTTGTGAGAATCAACCTCACATCTTTGCATACCATTGTGAAATCCATCTTTGCTCCATTATCCATTTGAACTTCATGCCACAAAGATAAAGCTATGGGCTATAATTTGAGATTGCACATGGATTTGGTGTTTATAAATCTATGCGTGCTTCCAATATTAATCAAAACATCTGCCACCCTTCCATTAATTTACGCCTTCAACCTCATTGTATTTTCCCCTTTACAACCAACATAGGCATCACTTGAGATATTGCATAGGGTAGCCATATTGTCCTTGTCATGATGATAAGCACACATAGGCAATGGTAACCCACATCATCATAGTCAACATCTCTCCCAAGTCAAAAGGGAATTCACCATCCTTTTCTACATCTTCAACTTCATTTTTGTTATCGTCAAAATACTCCTCATATTCATCCACATCCTCCTTAATGTCTTCATGGCAAGGTTCGGTGAGAATCATACTTAGGTTCATCTTCTTGGTCTTACAAACCTTTGAATGATCCTTGTTCCATTTGTCACCACACTTAAAGCACAAACCTTTGTCCTTAAAATTATTAATACAATCTTCCCCAATAACATTTCTCTTAGTGGATGCTCTCGCATCAAGTTGCTTCCCATCAACATTCAGAGGGCAAGGAAAATAGTTAGCAAATCTGAAATTTCTTCTTCCACCTCTTCCATAGACGGTTGGGAATCTAGGATGACCCGTGTGATAAGCAACTCCACTTTAAGATTTTCCTAAAGTTGAAGCGCCAATATTAGCCCTAAATCCATGCCTTTATCCACTAGCATGTGTATCTCATTTATTGTTGCCTGAGCAGAGCAGTTTTTTTCTCCATTCCTAAGTCTGACATTTCACAATGACACTCACTCTGACAAACCAACACAGTTTCATCTTACTCCAAAATTCACTAAAACTCTACACACATGTCCACACAACACTACTGCACTTGCACTACTCTCAATACGCACAATACAGAATGAAAATGACTAGAAGAGGTGAAGCACAAAATCTGTCAATTACAGAATCCACCATAGCTACACAAAAAATCTGCCAAGAACCATATTCATGTCCCACTGAACAAAACGGCTCCAACTATATAGACTTCCCACGACTCTCTACCTTCCAAGATCCCAAAGCTAACCAACTTCTAAAAATACCAAAAATCCATACATATAACTTGAAAAATAATCTGCCTATTAAGGTCTCTACCCCAAAAGGTCTTTTCTAAACACTTGGCACAGCTCGGTGGCTTGAGCCAAAGGCTGACATCGGACCCACAATCCCTTGATCCGTAAACTAGACAAGCAAAGAATCTTGAAAAGATAAAACAAAATCAGCATAAATGCCATCAAAACATCCTCCTCTTTGAAATTTTGCATATCCGCTGACTTTCCATTTGAAACATAATGCTCTACTGATTTTTGACTAATCTGCTGCACTACTGACTTTTTGCTTATCTGACTTCCTATCCGTTTGGATGATGGGATTGGGTGAAGGAACCTATCGAACATGTATCTTATTCTGTTGACAACACTGAAATCCTTGTTCATCAATGTGACTCGATGGGCGTGTGCCGCAACAATGTAACTATCATTCATACAATCTATGAGCATGTCCTTTACAACCTCCTGGAAACATAAAATAACGACATATTTCCATCTCATAGTTTGGAAAATGCCAATCTTAATCCTCTCGCATAACCTATTAGAAATGTCCTTCACAAGACACATAAATGGCACCTTGGGGATATCCAAGTTTGATGCCTTTTTTTCTTTCCTTATCTCTTTCAGGCAATGAAACTGATAGCCGATCCTTCCCTTCACTTTCTTGTACTTGATACCTTCAATTCTACTATGGAGGATAGTTGCTTTTTTTTTTTTGCAAGACCTAGACCATTCCCAACCATTTCTTATAGTTTTCTTTGTCCTTGTTGTCGTTATAGTGTAAAGCAAAAAGATAAGTTCTTTGGCCAAGGAGAGGCTTTTCAAAAAAATGTCAACACAAAGACAGGGGTCAAGCCAAATCAAATGGGCCTTTTTTGTGCTGTGTGGTTGTGGAGCCAAATCAAAAGACATATGCGTATGGTCGTGGAGAGAGGCATATGGTCATGGAGAGAGGCATATGGTCATGGAGAGAGGCTCAAAATCTCAATAAAGAAGCAATACAGTGCCAAAAGGGGGGTCCCCAGAAACCCAAGTGGTTGATTTCACACCATATGGTCATGGAGAGATATGCATATGGTAGTGGAGAGATTGGCCTGAACTCTCAAGGAAGATATTAAACAATATGGCATGAAAAGTTGAGGTCCAAAGTGGGCTATTTTCTGTTGTATGGTCATGGAGAGGAAACACAAAAGATACTTTTATAGGGATTATATACAATGCCATTGACACGTACTGGTTAACTCTGTAAACCATACCAATGGGTAGTACACATGTCACATGATGATTGACTCTGTGCACCATACCAACAACGCGTAGTACACGTGGCACCTTATGATTGACTTCATGAAAATGGTCATCTCACACGTCAGCGAGTGACATGTGTCAGTCTCTTATTGGTAAAAAAATTACAACATTAAGAACATGTCGAGAAATTTGATTGGGTACATGTGTCATTGTTTCATTGGTTGCAAAGAGGAACACTTGCATATAAAGAGGAACGGCTGCATATTTTTTCTTATTTTCATCCACAATAGGCATTCACATAGTGACCACATAGCGCGACTTTGAGGTTTCCTCACACTGCTTCCTTAGGTCATTTTCACATCCTAGTGTCATTTAGTGCAAAACCTTTGTATCCCATTGACCACACAACGTGAATTCGAGGGTTTCTCTTTGCTTACATGGGCCCTTTTTGGGCTATATGGTCATTTGTTCTTAAGAGTGTAATCAATGGAGGGTAAAGAAATGACGTCCTCATCAGGGCTTCAAAGAGCTCACAACTGAAACTCCCAGTGAAAAACTCTTTGAATTTATCATTAAGTGGGGGTGAAAGAGCGGATATTTCAATGATGCGAGGGAGATTTTCAATGCACCCGTTGTTTCTCTATTATTTGACCACTACAAGGAATTCTTGCATGAAGAAAGAAGGAGTTTTGAAAACCTCATTGAGCAACATACAGTGACTTTGGATGGTGGTCTTTACATGCATATTTCAGCCAAAGGTGCTACCCCATCGTTAAGGGGTAAGAATACAAGGAGATGCATGATAATGGGAGTTGACGATATGCTGATGCCGATCAATGTGAGATATGCCCATTACACACAAAGTGTTGCAGGTTAGTTTTGAAGTCCCTTACATTCATTATATTCCTCTATATGTGAAAATTGATATGAAAGATAAATTTTATGAGGACGATATTATGGATAAAAAGAAACATTTTTAATCATCAGTGAGCTAGAGGAGGGGGAGTCTACAAATTTTGAAGAGCCTATTCAAGTTGATGATGAAATTAAATCTAGTGTTACATTAGATGTTGCTGCTTTCAAGGCTCAGAAAGTTATTGTTGATCCATCTTCCAGAGAGGAAGTCGAGATTAAATCTAGTATTACATTAGATGTTGCTGCTTTCAAGGCTCAGAAAGTTATTGTTGATCCATCTTCGAGAGAGGAAGTCGAGATTTCAGAGAACTCTGTCACCCCTCCTACCTTACCCTCATTCCACATCAATGGGAAGGACTTCATTTTGATTCCTCATATTCAAAGTCTCTTCAACTTCATGGAGGAGGACTGTTGCTTGTCCATTATTGCACGGGGATGTGAGGCTGTTTCAAGGCTTATTCATGCGGAGAATGAATCTTTGAAGGAGTTTATTTCTCTAGGAATAGAGACATCCAATGACAAGTTCATAGATGCATCTTCAGCTCTAGCTTTATGTTTTAGAAGGGCTCGATATTGGTGATATTGGAACAGAGAAGGTAGAATATGTAGAGCCTAAAGAGGACAACCAAGGCTCCATCAATTTATGAAAGGATGAAGTTCTAGAGGAAGATGAGAATCAGAAGGTAAGAATTTTCTCCATTTTTGTGTTACTTCTTTTTGACTATTTGTTTAATTCAAATCCTATTTTGAATGTCAGATCGCGTGATAGATGTAAACAACTTTTTGGGAAGGGGGAAGGGTTCTAGAGGAGCACTAGACATGGAATCAAGTAAAAGAGACAATGCTCTGGCTTATTATTTGCCATATCTTAACAAGCACATGTTTATCATCTACCATAATGTTCTCTCTGAGATTCCTGATATTTTTTTGTGAAGGTACTTTCTAGGTTCATGGGATACACATCCATTTAGTTGAATGCAAACAAACTTATGCTCTTGGAGAGGAAAACTCCCATAAGGATCTTTGGTTATGGTTTTGGATTCTGGCCTTCATGGACATGATACTTTTTATGCGATTCTTCTTGTTACTAGTAGATAAGAAGTCGGATATAAACCTACTTGGAGGATACAAGAGAAAGACATTTTTGAGATATAAAGGCAAAATTCCTCTTAACACTGCTATAAAGAAAAGAAAAAAATAGTATTGTACTAAAGAAGTTTGTACATTATAGGGGATTTTAAGCCATACATTGTAGGGCTCTTAAAGCCATTCTATGTTTTTCAACTGGATTTTTACTTTTTCTATATAACCATATGCTGAATTTTTGCATCAAGATAGCTGAATACTAGTTGATGTATGCCTTTTATGAAATATATTCAGCTGAATCCTCTATTGTTTGTGTTTACGATTGATGAACACCTACAATTCTTTAAAGTTGTCTCATGTAAAACCAATTTGAAGAGCTCTTTTAATGCATTTCTCCTTATTCTTCCACCTCCATGTCACGTACTTCAAAAGAATGGTGTTCGGGCTTGGTAGTGTGATTTCTTCATGCCTTGAGTACTCCATGTTGCATGTGATCCTTGGCTCTCAACAAATAATGGCCCATGAATATAAAGTATATGTTGTATGGGTAATGGTAGTATTTTAGTTTTTTGATATACATCAGTAAGTTGTTTCACAAGTGTAAACTAAACAATAGCTTAAAGACCTTACTAGGTAGTATGTGATGTCCTTTTCTCCCAATGCAACCTTGATTGCCTGCATCAGACATGCTATAATTTCTTTGTACTCATGAGAATATGTATTTGTTCTCACTTGTTCCCTGAAAAAGCTTCAAAAAGTCATCAAGTATCATCTACACTTCCATTCTTTTTTTGGCTACTTGAGGATTTCTCGAGACATTTGTTGTTATTTGGCATAGCTCTTTCCAACACTTCCACATTACGTTTACCTATTTTTTGTCATGATTGTTGAAAAATCTTCTTGCTTTTGATCCTCCCATTGCAAGAACATCACCTGTTTTCCTAGAAAGGTTTGGGTCTTTCTTGAGGTGCCCTTGACCACCATGGAAACCCATGCTTGCAGATAGCAAATTTTCACATTTATCTATGCATTCATTTGCAATTCTGTAGACTTCAATGAATATGCATAGTCTAGATGAAGATGAAGAAGTTTATCAAAAGTATTCTTATTTCAGCATCATGCAACATGCAAATATGAACATTTGTAAGCTGATTTGGGAGTATAGGATCTTGAATCAATTCAGTGTTTCTAAATTTTGATAAATCCATTGTTTCTTGTTATAAGCCTACCAATAGCTTTTGTGTTACACCATTCATTTGTTCCTATACTAGCCATGCAATATAAGCAAAGATGCATAGAGTTAGCACCATCACTAATACCATACATTGATTTTAATGCCTTTAAATCAGCACTCATATGCCATTCAAATGAAAAACTACCAACACCATCAACATTCAAGCATTCACCTACACTTTGGGATTTAATAATGTTAGGAATGTTAGTATGAGGGAAAAGCCATTTGAGTGTTTAATGGCTTTCAACCGGTACTTAGGCAGAGTTTATCCACCATAGCTCCATCTCTGATTGTACATTATGACCAGGAACATCCCTCATGCCCTCGCTATACTCTAATGATGGATTCATAAGAGAGATACTCACTCTTTCCATTTCCTAGCACTTACGAATATGTGCTTCATCTAACTTTAAAACAAATTTAAGTCTCCCATTACACTCATCTAGAGTTATTTCATACAACATAACCATAGCAAATTGTACTTTTATAATATCCATCCAAATGTTATTCAGTTGTATTCAAAGACACTATCTTTTCTATTTTTCAAATGCCATAGAGCCCTCTATATGATAATAGTTTCCAAAGTAGTTAGGAATTTTAAGATTCAATAGGTTTCCTACTTTAGTGACCTTATGTGGCCTTTGCAAGTCCAAAGGCCTAATTTTTTTATGTTTTAACTTTTTGAACCATAATTTGGATAAAGCTTGATATCCGTTTCTACTTCCCCAACCTTGTCACATGTGTCTAAAATCTTTGATGGGTCTATGTTAGAGTTAAAATCCTTAAGCAACTCTTTAAGAATAGATTTTCTCAAAGTTGAATTTTCTAGTAACTTAAGAACTTTAACATTATCCAACTTATTCATCATTATCTCCTTAAGTAGTTATACCCTGTCTTCTGAATTATCTAGACCTAAAATTTCAGCTACGTATTGCTTAGTAAGTTTCATCCTCCTTTTTCTTGGCCCCACATGTCTCTAGAAAACTATTAATCTGCTTCATTTGCCTTGATTTTTCTATCATCCTAATGGTTGTGTTTTTTAGCCTATTTACCTTAATTTACAAGTGTGCATTTGAATCTTCAAGAAATTTTACTTTCTTCTGAAGTTGAGAAACTTGAGTTTAAAAATTTGATATAGCTCTATGTAAGTTATAGATATTATTAGAATGTTCATTATACGACTGGTATAATATTAAACAATACCCTAGAAAACCATTAACACCATCTCCCACAATCCTTATTAGATCATAAATAGATGTGAAGGAAGGACACCTACCAGTTAAGGGATCAATAGGCTAGAAACTACCATCCACCCATAAGTCAATGTGTTTCCTCCCTTCATTCTGAAGGTGGTTTGATTCAATTGAATCTCTCAATGACCTCTGATTTGCACTTCGCCAAGTTGCGTATTCAGAGCCAAGCTTGATGTTCATGTGAAACCTCCTTTGAGAGGGGATATTTGAAGTGGACATGTCTCAGAAAGCAAGGAGAGCTTGTAAGGGAGAAAAAATTGTGATGGTTGAAAAAATAATGCGGTAGAAAATAAACATAGAACAATATGTTGAGCGAGAATAGTCAAGAACAAGGTTGAGGTAAGAGGTGAACATTTGGAGGGAAAAACGTTGAGGGAAATG
Organism: Cibotium barometz; assembly: GCF_041138505.1. NCBI lineage: Eukaryota > Viridiplantae > Streptophyta > Polypodiopsida > Cyatheales > Cibotiaceae > Cibotium > Cibotium barometz. The sequence goes on from NC_141067.1 coordinate 50,575,557, forward strand.
AGTTGGGAGGATTCAAATCGTCCAAACTACATGAAAGGTATGATACACACACAAGGAAAAGTGACCTTTGACATAAATTTGAACTATCTTTACATTAATGCAAAGACATGCTTTATAGACCACAAATATTCATGAATCTAGTCAAAACAACCATATTTGGAGGCATTTGACCTCTAAAACCTCTACTAAATTAACAAGTTAATCTCTTTTGTTTGGGGCCCTTTTTTTTCATTTTTGGCCCTAATGATAGAAGAGTTTTGTGTTGTAATTTGGGTTTGTAGTTTGAAAAATCATGGTAAGGTGGCTTGCTTTTAAAATTAAAAGAGCTCTATACAAGATATTCAATAGTTATGAAAACATATCAAGTTCTAGTACTAAGGATTTGTTTTAATAAATTTAATTTTTACAAGTATAATTATAAGGTACCAATTAAGAGTGCTTCATTACCTATAGTAACATTTCCAGGACATTGCTTTATATCACACTAAAGACCATATTTGAAATGTTTTTAAGAAAGAAACAAAAACCATATGTAAACTATGTTCAAATAGAAAACATGAAAAAAACTTTGTATTTCCATAAAAACATACAATGTTAGAACTTCTAAGGTATTTTTTTTTTGGAAACTAGAAGGTTTTATTTAGAATATATTTATAGAAATCTATTTAAAACCTCATAGTTGCTTTTTTTAAATAACTAGAACCTCATTATTGAGCATTGAAAAGTACGTATGGATGTTTATTGAGGTGAGCCTAAGTGAATAAATCAGAAATATAATGTCATTATCTCTACATTGATTCACAAAACAGAAGTAGGGAAATTTCATGGCACACAAAACATGTATAGAAATTCAATAGTTATGAATTGAATTTGTAGCCTTTGTCTACACTTAGAAAACTCACAGCATTCTCCGATGGGTGAATATTCATTATTTATATTACCATAAACTACATCTTATAAGGCAAGGAAAAGAAAGTAGAAAAAGACTACCTACATGTCCCAAAGATGACACACTTGAGTGTTTACATGGAGCAAGTGGTAGACTACAGCGTGCAAACTTCAAAGGGATGTGGACATCCTTGAGGGCACGTTGCATTTTTATTATCATTACAATAATTCATGTTGTTCTCATTACTCTAATATTATCCCCTATCCTTAGCCCCTTCTTAAATTCTTTATCTATATTTGTAGAAATATAGCACACATAAGAGTCCTAAAATACTACTCTATATAATGCAAAAGGAAGAAGTAGTACAAACTAAACTCAAGTGCAAGATGTAATCTGAGCTTTACGACCTATTATACACTCATCATCTACATATAAATGCTATGTGAAGTACAACATTGAGAAAAGAAGATGAATATGATGGTTTAGCTACGGGTCCATGTATTTATATGCACCAATGCTCCTAATTAGCCAAAAGTAGTTCTCTTGGCCACATGTACCTGATTTCCACTTCCTCACTACCACAAGGTAGTGCCACATGTTATGTGGAGTGTCAAACTTTGCATGTGAGTTGCTATCCAATGTATGAGTGTGTCATACATACTCATAGGTGTCACATTCTCTCGTACATGCATTATAGATGTCCTCAGCTACTTGGCCTTTTGATCAGCTCTCAACAATGGGAAAGATCTTGTGAATTGCTCCGCATAAAACCTAACTGACTATTGGATTAGGTAGCCCTTTAAAACTTGAGGAGATGCTAGAGCTATGTTTGACTAGAACCCCACTTTGTACTAGTGTAAAACGACATTCTTTAGTAGTATGACCTCATGTAAGCCTTTGTCATCCACCAACTCAAGTTTATCCTCATTCAATAGAGTGCTACATGATACTATATAAAGTTTCTTGAATGAGAGATTAGATGCATCCTCCAATGGCTCGGTAGTTCTAGCTTAAAAACTACATCACTGAGCTTCTTAATAAAACCCTAGTCAATGGGTCGTTCCTCTTTGGTGCTAGTTTGGAAGCAACTTCCCTACGATGTTTGAGCCTTTGATTCATGGTCTTCAAAAAAACACAATCTCTTTTTTGAAAGTGCTATCGTGAGATGATGTTTGTTACCATCTTCAATTTTCTTTGTCTGTGCCTTCCATATTTCTTCTTGAACTTGTCACAATAGCTAATCCAAACCTTGAACAACCTCGTCTACACCATAATTCCTTGTGGGAATCAAACAACCATATGCAACCTCAAAGGGACACTTCTTTGTCTATGCATGCACTTAATCAAATGTCTTTTAAAGTATTTGTCTAAGTTGTGTTAAATTGGCTTATATCAACTCGCAACCTCAAAGGGAGACTTCTTTGTTTATGCATGCACTTAATCGAATGTCTTTTAAAGTATTTGTCTAAGTTGTGTTAAATTGGCTTATATCAACTCTTTTTATCCAAAGAAATATAATTTTTCAATGAGGTACCATGTTAATGCTTTTTGATGGTTATCAAATAAGATTTGTTTACAAAAGTGCCATATCTTTTTGTATACACTATACATACACTTGCGCATTGATGACATGGGTGAAATTTCATACTCGTTTTTGTTTGTATTATGTGATGATTAGGTTGATATTATAAAGCTTTGTCAATAGATTCACATGGAATCTAGATCAACCTTGGTTTTTTGTGAAGTTGAAAAAACAACATGGACTTTCCATTGATGTAAAATTTTCTATCTTGAATCATAGGTGTTTGTGCATGCTTTTACCCCTACACAGTAAGACTATTAAGGTTACAAATTTCTACATTATTCATATACTTGAACACTTTGTTTTTAAAATACAGTACAAGTCTTAGCACTCAAAATGAAGTACCATTAGAAAAGATTTCATGCTCTTTTCAAAACTATTAAATATTTAAATTAGGATTTTCCTTTGTTTTAAGAAATCTAAAGTTGTTAGATTAGTTAAATTATTCTTTTTTAATCACGACTAGATCATAACATAATGCTTTATTTCTCTATAATATCTCTAGCGTGCCGAATGGTGTGGACAGATATCGAGAGCATGCAGATAAAAAACACTCCAAAGAGTGTCTTCTTCAGGATGTCGAGGTAGGTAAAACTAAGAGGATAACACTTATATTTCATCCAATAAAAATACATAATAATTAGTCTCTTTTATTTTCTAATGTTTCCTCTATATCTTTTAATTTTTATTCATCCATTAGAAATAAACTGTGTATTAGTTTTGTAAAATTTTTAGTTTTTATTTCTATCTTTGTATTTATATAATTTTTAATCATTGATGCTTAAATTTATTTATATGAGTGCATGTGTTCTCATTTGGATATTTAAGGCTTATAATTTTTAAGAAATATTTAACTTTGTGCATATTCTATCTAAAATGATTCTAAAAGTGTGAACAATTTAAAACTCATCTTGCTATATGGATTTTAGTTATCATATTACATAATATTTCCATGTCTAAATACTATAAACATCTTACATGAATTTATATTTAACTCATTTCTTTGATCTCAATAATTCCAAGTTTGAATTTGAAGTATGTTATTATGCCTTTTGGTTTGGTGAAAATGTCCATATACATTTCACAAAATTTTCCCAACTTTGAAATGGAACCTTAGCTTATGCTTGGTTGATATTTTGTAGTAAAAACAACTAGAAAAGTACTAGCTACTTTACAATGAGTTTAATATTATGTACAAAATGCTATATAAGTTTTTCAACCAATAAGTTTTAAGAAGTTCTTGAGTTATGTGTGTATATTAAAGATTAAAACCCTAGAGCTAGAAGTCTTTGCACACTCATTTTTGTTTTCTTCAAGATAGTCAATAGACACTATAGAGGAGATATGACTATTTTGTTAGAAAGTAAGTGATCAAGGGTAATTTGAAATGAGGGGGTGTATGCACCTTAGAGATAGAAGTGTTGCTAAGGTTATGAGAAAATACACTAGTAAATTATAAACCTAGAAAGGTGTTCCCACTAGGCATGATAAGACTCCTAGCATGGACTTTGAGTTGAAGTAGACATGATAAGACTAAAGAGAAGGAAAAGGATATTAAAACTTCCTAGGAAGGAAGTTAGGACTCATATATGCCCTTTTAAAAGGGAGTAATGAGGAGCATGAGTCTCACCCATACTTGTAACCCTTTTTCCACCTAATAGTGTGAAGACTCAAGTCAAAGTCAAAATTGTAGCCAAGATTCAAAGTGAGGTGGACCACTTTATAAAATGAGTAAGAGTGTAGACCCAATACATGTATGCTGATAGGAATTCAACAGTTAAGGGGGAGGAGTGTTAGAAAATAAGTGATGAAGGAGAGGATACACCTTAGAGATAGAAGTGTTGCTAAGTTTATGTGAGAAATCAAACTAGTAAATGTTAGGAAGCAATGTAAACCTAGAAAGGTATTCAACATGCATGGTAGATTCCTAGGATGAAGACACCTACTTCAAGTGGGCATGCACATGATGTGTATTTAATCAACAAGAAGATCAGGGGGAGGTATACCTAGAATCAAGAGAGATGATAAGGGCATGTGTACGCGAGGATTAATAAAATACATAGAATAATGAATGAAGTGCATCAACATATTTAAATGCCCCCATGTAATGGAAATTGTGTTTGTGTTAGATCAACTCTCTAGCATGTCATTATCTTATCATTAGTGTTAATTAAATTTTCATGATTATGATCAAGTATTGAACCTTATCCATTACTATCCACCTTATTACTCCAGAATATCTAATTCTAATTTGGTATGAGAGCCTACCACTATCCCTTAAATATCTATGCACTCTATGATGTGTTTAACTAGTACATGTCATTAAGTATTAATGACTTTGTTAATCCAAAAATTTCCTCTTTTACCCATTCACTCTAGTAATCTCAAGTCAAGTGATTGGAGGGCTTCTCTTGAAGATTTTAAGAACCCCCATAAGCCCACGAGATCAAGGAGATCATTTACATCAAATAACATCAAGCATTCGGAGTAGAACAAACATAAATTGGGAGTGATTTCAGATCTATGTAGATTAGAGATGAGATCAATAAGTAGTATAAGACACTTTTTATGATGAAATTGAAGATATAAGAATATTTAGCTATCATTGATCCATGATCATGTCAACTCTTATAGCTTGATTTGCTCTCTAACCTAGTCAAATCTTCAATCTACTCTTTGTTTTATAACAAACCATTACCTACAAATAGAGTGTAATTAATGCATAAATAAGTGTTAATATTAATCTTTAAGGGTTTAAATATCCGATTAGGCCATTGATAATCTTCTATTTTGTATCATATTACACTCCAATTTCATTTGGGGACATATATCACTAATTTAAAACATGTTTTTTTATTGGCATTTTTGCTTTAAATAACGCAAAAGTTTATTTTTTTTTCAACTCTTGGATCGTTGGAAGCCTTTAAACTTAGATTTTATCTCTTCTTGTTTTTGTAACAAAGTGTGAAGGGGAGGTAAAATCTTGGAAAACTGGATTGGTAAGCTTTGAATAGAGGAAACCAAGCTTGCAATAGAAAGCTTTTAATACCAAGATTTGGTATACAAGGTTTGGAGATTAAATGCTTTTCTAACAAAAGAATAGTAAAGCATTTTTAGATTTAAAGCTTAATTAAGATTTACCAGAAGCTTTGTAAGAAAGCGTATGGCAGTAGCACGTAGCACTTACATAGACAATGGAGATGGCATGCCATTCGCATGAGGTGATATAATGTTGCCAGTAGGAGGCTAGGTGATCACCAAGTGGATGAGGGGAAAATATTTAACTAGCGGCGACGAGAATTTTAGCAGGGGCGGATGATGCGAAGTGGGTGCATTTTTTATTTTTTTTTAAAAGCATTTTTTTAATTTTTTTAAAATGTAGAACCCCACGTAGCATAGGAGGGTGAATTTTGTGATTCATCTCTTCTTCTTCCTTTTTTTAAGAAAAATCAATAAAAAGTTATTATGGCCCTCGATTATGGAAATTGACTCTAGAATCCAAGACTAGGAGGAGGTTGGATCCCTTGCCCTACTAGTAAATCACATCTATATGGCTTGATTATTAAGGAATTAAGAATTGAAGAAAGTGGTTTTGCAAAAAAAAAGAGGTGGTTTTTGGGTTTTGTAGAAGTTGTTCTGGAAACGTTGGTATTGAACCCTAGTTCTTGATCTTGATCTTAATCTAACAGCTCATAAGATTCCCATAAACCATCCAAGCTTTTGCCTAGAGGTTTTATAGCCTTCTTCGCTTTATCCTTAATGATGTCCAGATGTATTTATAGCCTTGTTCTCTTTATCCTTTGGATCTTTGATGATGTCCTCTCTTTGTCCAAGTACTTGTACCCTTGTTGAAGGCCTTCCCTCTTTCGTAATATTCCTCCTTGATTTTTAAAAGCTTTAGATATTATAAAAATTAAACCTTTGGCCTTCCTTGCACCAAATAAATTGCATAAACCTCAATTTTTTTTCTTTTTCTTCAAAAGTCTTTCTCCTTAAGTGGTTGCCAAATCTCTGATACCACTATCATGACCTCTAAGACACTTAGAGTAATTTCTCAACACAAAAATTACAGTAGAACATATATTTGCATAAACCTTAATAAACCAAATTAAACAAACAAAGAAAAACATGGAGAATGGAGTAGAAGTCACCGTCAACACAAGAGTGGATTGAATCCCCCCTCATTAGAGTGTGATCCTTGTAACGAGTCTCCCATATTTATATATATTAGAAAAAGTGCTTACTTCCCCAAAAGATAATTCTAAAAAGTGAGCACAAGCAAGTACTTTTCTTTATTTATATGTATTAGAGAAAGCGCTTACTTTCCAAAAAGCTAATTTCAAAAACGGAGCACAAGCAAGAGCTTTTCTTTATTTATATGTATTAGAAAAAGTGCTTAATTTTAAAAAAGATAATTCCAAAAATAAAGCACAAGTAAGTGCTCTTAAGTTTATGAGTGTGCAAGCTCTACAAAAAGATAGTAAGTATTAATATAAAGTATTGGGCCTACCAAACGTATAAAGTACTATTTGGTATGTACAAAGGTATAAGACCTTAGCCTTACCAAAAACATTAATTGGTGGCGACGACGAGACTTTCAGCAAGTGGATGATGCACAGCCCCGGTGCATTTTTTTTATTTTGTTAAGCAATTTTTAAAAAAAAATGTAGAACCCCACGTAGCATAGGAGGGTGAACTTTGTGATTCATCTCTTCTTCTTTTTTTGAAAAATCAATAGGAGGGTGAACTTTGTTACTATGGCCCTCGATTAAGGAAATTGACTTTAGAATCCAAGACTAGGAGGTTGGAGCCCTTGCCCTACCAATCACATCTATATGGCTTGATTATTGAGGAATTAAGAATTGAAGAAAGTGGTTTTGCAAAAAAGAGGTGGTTTTGAACCCTAGTTCTTGATCTTGATTTTAATCTAACAGCTCATAAGATTCCCATAAACCATCCAAGCTTTTGCCTAGAGGTTTTATAGCCTTCTTCGCTTTATCCTTAATGATGTCCAGATGTTTTTATAGCCTTGTTCTCTTTATCCTTTGGATCTTTGATGATGTCCTCTCTTTGTCCAAGTACTTGTACGCTTGTAGCTTTTTGAAGGCCTTTCCTCTTTCGTAATATTTCTCCTTGATTTTTTAAAGCTTTAGATATTATAAAAATTAAACCCTTGGCCTTCCTTACACCAAATAAATTGCATAAACCTTAATTTTTTTGTACTTTTTCTTCAAAAGTCTTTCTCCTTAAGTGGTCGCCAAATTTGTGATACCACTATCATGACCTCTAAGACACTTAGAGAAGGAGACTCTAATTTCTCAACACAAAAATTACAGTAGAACATATACTTGCATAAACTAAAGCATAAACCTTAATAAACCTAATTAAACAAATGAAGAAAAACATGAAGAATGGAGGAGAAGTCACCGTGAACACAAGAGTGGATTGAATCCCCCCTGTGATCCTTGTACCAGTCTCCCATATTTATATATATTAGAAAAAGTACTTCCTTTCCAAAAAAAGAATTTTAAAAATAGAGCACAAACAAGTACTTTTCTTTATTTATATGTATTGGAAAAAGCACTTAAAGCACTTACTTTTCAAAAAGCTAATTTAAAAAACAGAGCACAAGCAAGAGCTTTTCTTTACTTATATGTATTAGAAAAAGTGCTTAGTTTTCAAAATGATAATTCCAAAAATAAAGCACAAGTAAGTGCTTTTAAGTTTACGAGTGTGCAAGCTCTACAAAAAGATAGTAAGCATTAATATAAAGTATTGGGCCTACCAAAAGTATAAAATACTATTTGGTATGTACAAAGGTATAAGACCTTAGCCTTACCAAAATATAGATGCCTAAATATAAAACCATAAAAGGTGTTCACATGTCTTCCAAAATAGCTTATAGTGGTCCAACACATGTTTTACCAAGGATTAACACATAATCCACCACTCATTCTTTGCCTACATCCAAAATAGTAATAGTCAATGCACACATATGATTAAACACATTAATCATGACCATATCAGACTATCACACATATGATTAAACACATTAATATCAGACTAGCACACATATCTTGATTAAGCACATTAGTTTTGGCAGACATCGTAATAACTCACACAGCTTGATTAAACACATTAATCTTTGTAGATGATATAAAAGGGAGCATGCAAAAATACAATATCCCAAAATAAAATAATGGGCATCCCCAAAGAGGTTACGACTAACATATACACATACATTACTTATATTTACTGATGTAAAGCTACAAAGTAGGCTGGGGGATGTACTTGCTCTCCTTTACTAGGCGCGTAATGAGCCACGCCTGCCAGCTGGCCTTCTTACGCAAGCATGCAGTTAGAGTGTGATAATATTAATAAAGGAGACTTGATATATGAGCTTCTCACAAGTGTTAAAGAACTGAGAGAGAATCTTGCATATATTGATGAACACAGTTGATTGGTGAAGGGTTTATCAAATTCACACCAAGATTTTTCATCCACAAATCTTCTTATGATAAAGGGTAACCCAAATTCGCCTATGTTTGATGAGTTGGTTGCAGTATTGTTGCTAAGAAGATAAATATAGATAAAAGAAAATTAGTATAGGTGTGCCTGTAAAAAGGTAAAGGTAAAGGTAAAGCCTTCTCTCAAGGTGGTTATAAGCTAAAGTAGGAATCAACCTAGTCTTCCGACAAGGATGGCAAGAAGGGCCCGGGTGATAATCCTAAGAAGAAAGGAAAATTCAATCATTGTCAAAATCCAACTTGTTATATTAATCAATGGAGAAAAAAAGGTTTGAGATGGAGAAGAAGAAAGAGTCAAGCATGACTATAGCTAATTCATTACCACCAAGTGCTAAAAATGAGGAATTAGTGAATCATTCACATGATGATTGGGCATTGCATAATAGTTGAAATCAGAGTAAGTGCTCTTGGATCTTACCTTTCTCATTTTATTTGATTATCACCTTCTCAAGATTCTCTTTTGATTGTCTTAGATCGAGCTATCCTTTGAGTAGGCGCTTTTTGCTCTGACCTTTCTCATTTTCTCTCATTATCACCTTCTCAAGATGCTCTTCTAATTGTCTTAGATTGAGCTATTATTTGAGGTGGAGAAGGTATACCATATAAGTTAATAAATTTATTGGTTAATAAAGTAACATGATTTTTACAACTTCCAAGCCGTTTTTGTCAGATTTCATGACCTGTTTGCATGCTATAATGTTTCAACAAACATCCTAGGTGGGGAGTGTTCATTTGAATTGTCTTTATTCAATTTTAGGTTTCAAGTAGTGTAATGACATTTTTTTTTCCGACATGGTGTGTATATTCCATAAGTATAAAAAGGTTATCTCATCATCACTTCTTTGTCATCATCGACATTGCATGTTTGATCTCATCATTAACTGCTTTGATATCATTGTCATCATTGTTATCTACTTTTGCATCCCTGCTAGTGACATTTCTACAATACATTGTGTCATTTTCATACAATTTGCATGTCTCTTCACTATCAATTCATTAAATGGGCATTGCCAATACTTGTAGGTGTTGAAATATACAAGTGAATAGGGTTTCTGCGACAGGAACAAGCCCTTGGCAAGAGGTTGTAAAAGAGAATCTGTAAATGTGAGAGAACCTATGGAAAGTTGAGAAGTATCTACTGGGAGAGAATAAAGCGTAGCGTGAGGAGATTTAGGAGGTGTGGAGATATTCTGGGAGAGGTGGAGAGAATCAAGCAAAAGAGGTGGAGTGAATCAAGGAGAAATCAGTGGGATTGGATGCTATGGATATAAACTCTATAAATTAAGGCATTGGCCTAATGAGAATTTGCTGGTTTTTGATTATCCATGTCTACATTAAGCTATCAATTAATTACTCACTAATCATGTCTTAATTATCATCTAATCTCTTTGTTAATAATGTTGATTCTAGCATTTGATCCACCATAGCTCATCACATTGCTATAATTTTAACATGGTATCAAAGCCCAGCCTAGAATCCATCAAATTTATGAGCCCATTATCTAACTAATTAAGATTAGTAGATAATTAAAGAATAATCACTTTTGTAGTGTTTTCAAGTAGCCCATTGCACTCCCAACCAGAGTGGAGGGGATTAATCTCCCTCCAGGAGCAACATTAGGGCAAGCCCTTGTAGGCATACATAGCTAGCCTCCCTACGGGTTTGATTTTTTTGCGAGCTTTATTTGGCGAGCTTTTTGGAGATAAGAGAGTTTTATTCGCGCTTGTAAGAAAAATGATACATTTTGGTGAGCTTTTATATAGTAAGTATTTATGAAAGAGAAATAAATACATTCACATACATACATACATATACATGCATATTCTCAAACACACCTACCTACCTTCCTACATATATTCATACATACATATATACACACATTTGTACAATACATACATACATACATGCATGCATACATACATACCTACATACCTACCTACCTACCTTCCTACATATAAACACACATTTTATGTCAAAGAAACTTAAATATAGGCACAAACATACCTATCTATGTACCTTTCTTCCAATATTTATTTCAACACAAGTAAAAACAAGTATACCCGGATCATATTTTCTTACAAAAAGATTGAGTTCACATTTCCTTACAAGAAGATATATGGTTGGTACAACTCCTTTACCATAGCGTCGCAAGATACCTACAATAAGACTTTAGAGTACGTGACAGTATACTCCATCTCCCAAAGCAAGACAAAAATATTGGGTTCAAATTTTCTTATAAAAAGATTAACTTCACATTTCCTTACAAGCTTAAGTAGGCACAAACATGAGAGGCTTGATTAAAGCTTAAGTATAGGCACAAACGTCCTTGCTTCGAGGACGTGATAGTATATTGCCCACTTCCTCTGGTGATAGTGTCGGTTGATGCATTACCATATCCTCATTCTTATGTAATCCCAAAACTCGCAAGAAGACAAAATAGATATGCTTATATGCAACGTAAGACTTTCCTCTAGATTCTCTTTGGATGAAATCAGGACTGTAATCCCAAAACTCGCAAGAAGACAAAATAGATATGCTTATATGAAACGTAAGACTTTCCTCTAGATTCTCTTTGGATGCTTATATGCAACGTAAGACTTTCCTCTAGATTCTCTTTGGATGAAATCAGGACATGTACACCAAGGTTGTACCTTGATGTGTATAAAATAGTCCTCTCCACTCTCACATGCCAAATGAAAAATAGAGTAGGGGGACGACTGCATTGCACTCTCATTAAATTAAGGACTGTCGCTGTCATGGCCTCGACACTACCAATCCTCTTTTCTGCTTCTTTGAAAATCCAATGCCGCCACTTGGTTGATCTCTTTGTATTCTGTGTAGCATCATGTGGCCTCTTGTCACTTTCTTTGTTGCCCACTGCTTGTGTGGACGTTTCTCCCACCCCTGACACAAAAGGTTCCTCATGAGTAACATCTAACTTAAACCCTGCCTTTACTAATTTCTCTACCTCTTGGCTGGTTATGTTGGTCCCAACATCCACTTTCCACATATCTGGGTGTGATGGCTTGTATATTATGCTTGTAATAGTTGTGTCACGAGGCATTACGTAATACACAACACATCTACACACTTGCACACAGTGTGCAATTTTGCGAGACAAAAGTGACAAACTATTTTAGTTTTCTCATCCTCTGTCAGAAGTCCAACTACAATCTTTTTTGTCAGATGTCCATGAAAGGTGTTGTTATACCTTTTATTGTTCAAGTAAAAAGGACAGTTGAGCCTATGGCACTCCAAAGTACCAACACAATAGCTAATACGCACGGTACAACTTACAGACATGTTTGATGTTACTGGACGTATCCATAGGTGACCATCATATTTTTGCTCCATTCCGTCCATATTTCCTATTTTGCCATATGTTGGTGGAAACTCTAGGATGGAATCACCATCATAATGTCTTGGCACACCTCCTGGACTTGGATGACTCAAGTAACTTTTTCCAACAATGAACGTAGAAGAGAAGGTTGCTCCTTCTTACGAAGAACTGAAAGTATACTCTCTGAAGCAATACATTCATCTTCAGAGATATTGTGCTTTGAGCCTTTTGGATTGCTCGTGCCTTCACCTAGTTGCAAAACAGTTACTGAGCCATTCAAGTCATTCTCAGAGGAGGAGCTCGAGATATGAACATGGGTGTTTTGTGTCCCTAATTCTTTATCCACTGAAGTCTCCAAATGTCGGACATCTTGGGCAATGTAATTAGCACTAGAATCAAGACTATCAGCAGCACAGAGAGGACTACATTGTAGCATATATGTTTTACTTCGAGTAATATCTACGAGGTAGTTTTTATTGCCCTCCATATCATAATGAGCGATGATTTCCTATAGGCTTCCATTGGTCCTAGTAGCTTTCACTCCAGAAAGAGTGTGTGATGAAGGCAGAAACCCTTGTAGATATCCATGACTGACAACCGTGGTCTGGTGGAGAAGTATTAAAGTTTGAGATTTTTTGCTGCAGCCATCAAGCTCCCACTCAAAGGTGACAGTGTGCTCCATAGGGAAGGCAATACGAAGATGCAGAAAGGACATGAGAGACGAAAATGTGAAATGAAAATATAAAAACGAAGGAATAGGTGGAGTTTATGAAACAAAAATAGAAGATCAGGTATCTAGGTGGAGCAATCACGATTGAGAATGAAGGCGGTTAAAATGATAATACAAGGTAGAGCAATCACGATTGAGAATGAAGGCGATTGAAATGATAAAACAAGGTGGAGCAATCACGATTGAGAATGGTCACGATAATTTTTTTTTATAAAAAATATACAAATATATATGTATCTACAAATATGTAAAAAAATATACAAATATATACATTTATTTGTAAATATTATTTTTATAAAAGGCTAGTCTCTTTGTAAATACACACACACACACATGTCTATATTTATATATTATATTGTATATATTTTAGGCTAAGAATCTATTAGGATATATGTATTTTAGTGTGTGTGTGTGTGTATTTACAAAGAGACTAGCCTTTTATCTATTTCAGGATATATAGATATATTAGACTATATATTTAATGTGTGTGTGTGTGTGTGTGTGTGTGTGTGTGTGTGTGTGTGTAACCTAATAAATACCTAGACTAAAATATATATATATACATCAATATATATATATGTACATATATACATAGCCTAAACTATATTCTCTCTCTCTTTTGAGCCTAAATGTTTAAAAAAGTTTTAAAAGAGGATGATAATGGAGATGGTAAGAAGGTTTTCTGTAACCTTCGTATTAGAATATCCTTGAGTACATACACCTAAAATAACCTTCACAATAAACAACATCCATATAGATTGTTATGATTATAAATTTTTTTTTATAAAATCTTAAAAAATATAGAAGGTATTGGATTTATGGTGATTCTAGAACCACAAGATGCCCACCAATAGTGATTCCTTTTCATGTAAAATAATGTTGTTGAAGGGTTTTCCTAATATATACTATTATGCCTACTGTTAGTAAAAAATTATGAAAGCCTTAGAGAATACAAAAGGTAATTGATCTTACAACAAGGAAGTTTTAGAAAGATAATCTTACAATTGCATATCTTCCAAATGCATGCCACTTTTTCCAAGTCCAAGCATCCCTCTAGAGTAACCTTAGAAATATGCACGATGATAAGATCACATGAATTGGGGGCTTGTAAGATCATTTGTTGGACCACCTTGTTAGGTCTCATAGTACATAAGGGTAGATGAATTGAATGATGAAAATGGAGATGGTAAGAATAAAAATGGTAATAAATCTACTTTTCTAATGTACCTTCTAAGTACACATGGTCATCACAAGTGATCGAGGCTCCCACTTTCATGTTTGATGATATTGAGTTATCTAAATATTGTGGAGAATTGACTAGGACTCCCAACATATTGGAGCATGCCTGAGTACATATACTTAAGATAACCTTCAAATACATATAATAACATCCATATTGAAGAATCCTTCAATACATATGCCTAAGGCAGCCTTCATGAAAAACATAATAGCCTCCATATGGGATCTTATGGCTATCATAAAAGAATTATGAAAGCCTTAAAGAGTATAGAGGTCAACTGATCTATGATAATTCAAGGACCGTACGATGATACCCTTTCATATAAATAATGGTGTTTAAGGGTCTCCCCAATATGGATTGTTATGGCTGATAGAAAAAAATTGTGAAAGCCTTAAATAATATAGAATGTAACTGATCTTACAAGGAATTTTTCTAAAAAGATGCTCTTACAATTTCATAGGACTATTTTCTATGTATCTAAATGCATGCCACTTTTTTCAAGTCCAAGCTTCCCTCTATAGTAACCTTAGGAATATGTAAGAGCGCATGAATTGGGGGCTTGCAAGATTATGTGTGGGACCGCTTTGTTGTAGCGATCAATTAGCTAAGTCTCTTAATACTCAAGGGTAGATGGATTGAATGATGACAATGTAGATGCTATGGATGAAAATGGTATATTGAATCCTATTTTCCAATGTATTTTCAAAGTATACATGATGACTGTAGTTGATGGAGGTTCCGACTTTCATGTGTGATGATATTGAGTAATCTGGGAATTGGAATCAAAGTGAAAAATTGACTAGGGTTCCCAACATATCTGAGTATTGTTGAGTACATATACCTAAGATAACCTTTACATATACACAATAACCTCCATATCAAATCATCTTTGAGCATCTTTAACCGGTCATGATGCCTCCCTTGCCCCCGTTGCTCCAGCCACTCCAGGCTCCCGGCAGAGCCTGGGGATGGTCTGTGCTAGCGCAGACCATCTCCCAGCTCTGTCGGGTGCTTGGAGTGGCCGGAGCAACGGGGGGTGGAGGTGGCAGCGATGGTGGCTGAGAGTTGAGACTGGCCGGAGCAACACGGTGGTGGAGGTGGCAGCGATGGTGAGGAGGCGGCTGAGAGCTTAGACTGGCCGGAGCAACGCGGTGGTGGAGGTGGCAGCGATGGTGAGGAGGCGGCTGAGAGCTGAGAGGTGGAGGTAGCGGCTGAGAGCTGATGGTACTAGTTGCCCACTTGCCTCTGTCCTCTTTGCAGTTGTGAAAGAACACCTATTGATCAGCACAAGATACCTCCAAGTTCCAGGAAAGCGGCCAGTCCAGGCACCCGGCAGAGCCAGGGGATGGTCTGCGCTAGACAAGATGTGTATAACCTTTCAACCTAAAAAGATTTATAAATTCATGTTAATGAAGCAACACTATCAAATAGGAAAAATCTTCCGACTTGGTTCTTTATGTCATTACGTACATGAAATTTTTAATTGAAATGCAAGCAACCAATCTGATTTTTTTATTTTATAATGAGCATAGAGTTTTCAATTAAATCGAATTCTCCTTGAAGAGGTCAAGGGCCTTTATTCTTAATTTGTGAACCCAAGTTTGTCAACCTTAATAGGAATTTCAAATGTGAATGATCCATCTTTGTGTCCATCTAGCGGCGCAGACCATCCCCCGGCTATGCCGGGTGCCTCG
Source organism: Cibotium barometz (assembly GCF_041138505.1). Classification (NCBI taxonomy): domain Eukaryota; kingdom Viridiplantae; phylum Streptophyta; class Polypodiopsida; order Cyatheales; family Cibotiaceae; genus Cibotium; species Cibotium barometz. The sequence goes on from NC_141067.1 coordinate 50,591,559, forward strand.
ACTGGCCGGAGCAACTGGGGGTGGAGGTGGCAGCGATGGTGGCTGAGAGCTGAGACTGGCTGAAGCAACTGGGGGTGGAGGTGGCAGTGATGGTGGCTGAGAGCTGAGACTGGCCGGAGCAACGTGGTGGTGGAGGTGGCAGCGATGGTGAGGAGGCGGCTGAGAGCTCAGACTTGGACGTTGCGGCTGAGAGCTGAGGAGGCGGCTGAGAGCTCAGACTTCGACGTGTGGCGGCTGAGAGCTGAGTGAATGGTACTAGTTGCCCACTTGCCTCTCTCCTCTTTGCAATTGTGAAAGAACACCTATTGATCAACACAAGATACCTCCAAGTTCCAGGAAAGCGGCACCATCAGAGGGCTTAGACTCTGTGATATATCTGGTTCTTGTAAGGATTATTGGGTCAATAGATACTAGCCAACATGGGCACCAGCAAATAGTGAAGCACACTGACCTTGAAAGGCTGAAGAGTCCATCCCAATGGAGGACCAGCCTGCCCATATCATACTGCCCGAAGCCATTATGTCTGGCTTCAAAACTTCTGCTACTTGGAAATTATCGTCTGCAGAGTCACGTCCCCTTGGCAACTTTGGGAGCTTCATGGCTGAATTGGGCCTTCGCACCCCCCAGAATTTGTGCGGTTGCAGTGAAATTGGGTGCACTAGTGTAGTAGTCCAAAACAGCCTGCATTGTGCATGCCAATTAGACAAGATCTTCAAGGCATAAAATGATCATCTAATTACACACATTAACAGCTTTAGCACTATTAAAATTGAGATTACCTTTGTGCCATTCGTGGTTGGGACAATTATAGCAGGGATTGGGATTGGAGCTAATGGAATGTTGAACTGGCTATCGAGTTTGGCTGCTATAACCATCACCACACCCACAGCAGACAAATTTTTGATTGTGCTAACAACATTGCTCAATGTGGATCCCCCTAAGAGGAAATCTATACTATAGCTGCAAATCAAGACTCTGCCTTGCACCATTGGCTTCTTGAACAAGCTCGCATCCTGGCATTCGTTGGCATTTGGAAGTGTGCTACTATCATTATCCAGAGCATCGCTTGCGAGTATCAGACTATACATGCCTTTGCCAGGGGTACTTGCTGATCATGCCCACCCATCCGCACACATCAGTATTGTCCTAAGAACCCTCTTCTTGTACTTGCTCTGTCTAATCAAACCATAAGATGATGATAGTGAAAGCAAAGGAATTACATACATGCAAGCCCTATTCCTTGGACTGTCACATTGTTGCCCAGAATCATCGAGTTTGGATAGGTCCTGTCATGAACACTGGCGGCAACTGAGCATATCCAAGGGCTGAAGGACAAGATTGACTGGGGATAAGGGCCTGCATTCCCTGCAGCTTGAGCCACAAATACACCAGCTTTGTTTGCCGAAAGCATTGCCATATCAAAGGTGCTGAAGTATGTAGCAACCCCAGCTGGCGTGCCACCTGGACCAATGGACAGGCTCAAAATGTCGACCTTGTCTTTCACAGCCTGATTGGAGTATGATTCAAAGATGGGTCTCGTCAATGTAAGGATTATTGGGCTACAAAAGGCAAGCAAAGATATATCTGGTTCTTGTAGAAACTTGCTATTGCAAATGTTATTGGTTGAGATCTCTTGACGATTGCATCATTTTTTGGTCAATGGTTGAGATCTCTTGACGATTGCCACATGGAAATGGGCTGAACTCATCTAGAGAGACCATATCTTCTCTGGAATCAGATGCGACACTTAGGATGCATGACTACTTTTTTTTCTTCTTTTCCCAACTGGTCATAGCTCCCCAGATCCTCTCCTAGTTACCATTTTTTCACTACCTATAAATGCTTGTGGGTAGGCATTTGTTTTAGCAAAAAAAGATGTAATGCATACATGGACATGCATACTCATTAAGAGTACATGTCATATTAAGGTATAAAAAATTATATATAGAGAAGAATGATAGAGCCCCAAGGGTATCACTAAAAAAAATGTATGATATGACATAAGTGCATAGCGAGACCTATTTTTAATTAGGCCATTTATAGGAGGTATCCTATTTATTAGTTCGCCATTGTCCTATTTACTTTTTATATTTATAGGATGTGGCCTATTTATTAGTCTCGCCAGCGCGTTTTGTATACATACAAGAAATGATATGTGTATTCACAAAAACCATGTAGACATACCTCTTTTTTAGTACTGTCTTCATGCAAGTTATATATGGAGGTTTTCTTAAGAGTGATGCCCTTGGGGATAGAACTTAATAAGTCTTGTTCACCTTTGGTGACTATGCATGTGACATATTGCTCTAGTTTATATGCCCAAGCACCCAAAAATGACTAGTTTCGATGCTAGGTAGCTGCAAATTGTTGTGGGATAGACTTGACATTTTGTCAAGTAGTATGCATGTAAGTGTGGGTCAATAAGACCACACACATGGGTAGAAGGAGATCCTCCCAAGAAACCTTATCTTTGGATTGTGGACCCTGAAGTGGAGCCCAAGTGAGCACCTACATAACCTAGGATGGACTTAGAAGCTATGCTAAATCCTATGGTCTCTTGTTTAGTCTGTTATTATCCTAGTCACATGATGTGATCATTTCGGTCTATCAGGGTGGTCAACATAAGTAACCTAGGATGGACTTAGAAGCTATGCTAAAGCCTATGGTCTCTTGTTTAGTCTGTTATTATCCTAGTCGCATGATGTGATCATTTCGGTCTATCTAGACTAGTTGTAGGGTGGTCAACATAAGTAACCTATCTAGACTAAGGTGATGTGATCGGCTGTTCAATCTATCCAGCCTAGTCCTAGGGTGGCCAAGATGGACCTACAATACATTTCAGTCTATCTAGACTAGTTGATGTGTGGTCAACATAAGTAACCTATCTAGACTAAGGTGATGTAATCGGTTGTTCAATCTATCCAGACTAGTCCTACTAGGGTGGTGGGTGGCTAAGATGGACCTATAGTACAACCAACCAAGCATATTGGAAGAATGCATTTAGGCTATCCTTATAACTCATCGTCGTCATGAGCCTAGTCATTTAAGATTTGATTTAAGGGCATTACCAAGCCCACAAGGGGAAACCATACGTCATTTGGGTATTACCAAACCCAAGGTAATGACTATCTACAAGGACACACCTAGACATAGAATTAGGGATGGAGAAGGCAAACTCATCACATCCTAAGAATAATGTAGCCAAGACAAAGTTGTCTGTCTCTAGGTTGGATACCAAGCACTCTAGCTCTATGGTCTTGTAGAATCTATGGTAAATATGGTCTATGAGAGGGGTGAGGGTAAGGAGTTCTACTAATCCACTCATCAAAAGGCATCTCGATCATAGCATGATGAGTGTGATAACATGAGAGGAGGGTAGAAGCTAGGGAGTGTAGAGCAAATTAATAAACCATACTAGTACTATATTTATACTAATATACTTAATAGATATACTCATAACTATACTTATGTCTATAATATTTTTACTCATAACTATACTTATATTTACTACCATTCATATTTATATTTATACTTACAAATAAAGTGACTTGGAGATATACTTATAATTATAATTCTCATAGAATCTACACATTAAACACTGATCTATTTTCAAAGAATCTAAAAATTAAAATATAATCATAAATTTTATTAAAGTTAAAAAGTATTTTTATTAATTAAAGATGGTGATTAGTACATAACGACCCCACAATCTCAAGGATGTGGGGGGGTAATACATTGCTTGCATGTTACATAGTATTCACATCTCCTCCTAAGCTTTTTACCATGTGGATTAAAATCTTGGTTAGAGGATCATCTAACATCAATGTTATCTCTTGCCTAAGAAATGCAAGAGGCCTCTTTATATTGCTTGTAACTAGTTGTACCTCTCTATTTTGCACTTGTTACACATACATAGTGTTTTCCAAGTAATGAAGTTACTAACCATTAAAAAAACTATATTAGGAAAACCATGCTTTTTTAGTCACATTCATTCTAATCATAGCACTTCTCACCTAAAGGTAACATCCAGCTTTGAAACTCAGGAGTTTATTCCAATCATAGCAGGTCTCACCTAAAGGTAACATCCAACTTTGTAACTCAGTAGTTCATTCCAATCAGAGCAATTATTTGTATGAGAATGGAGAACGGGTAAGTCATAATCTCTCAAATATTTCCCTTTATGTATACATGTTATGTGGTATGGATATCCAAACATAATGTTTTCTCGTTATGGTAGGTGGATACATTGGCGCTTAGTATGTTCTATCGAGTAAATTGCCATGTCCCTATTATTGATCGCGAGGCTGGGCAAAATGTTTTAAAGAAGTTATTTAACGCTCAACGAAATTTCATTTTTGAGAAGAATAAGAAGCATTCATTCCAACGCACGATGGTCTTGGAGCGCTACATTCGAGGTGGTGCAGAAAGATCTCCTATGTTCTTTAGGTGAGACAATTTTCATTCTGTTCATTTTCATAGCTACTTTTTCAAAATACTTAGATGCACGTTTATGATTGCATTTCATTGTAGGTGGCTAGTGGAGACCTTCTCAAGTGAAGGAGATGGTGTCTTGGACGTTTTTGCGGGATGTGGAGGCTTGGGACGTGCATGCCAAGGGTTAAAAAGGTACTATATGGGGATAGAGAATGACATGGAGGTAGCCAGAGCATGTCTGGGAGATTTCTCATTAGAGGATAGGTCGGGATGACACGTAGAAGATTGCTATAGTTTGTGGATCAAAAGACTTTGTAATCGAGATTGTCATGGTTTGGAACTTTAAAGATCGATATATATATTTTTGATCTTTAAAAGATTGTGTTTTATATTTAAGTAAGTAAGAAAGTATGTATGTATGTATATATGTTAGTGCGTAGGTAGCTCTTGTATGTATGTATGTATATGTATATGTACGAGGTGTATGAATTTAGGTAGATATATGTATATATATAATTATATCAATAAGTATGATGTGGATCAAAAGACTTTGTAATTGAGATTTTCATGGTTTGGAACTTTAAAGATTGGTATATACATTTTTTATCTTTAAAGGATTATTTTTTATATTTAAGTAAGTAAGTAAGAAAGTATGTATGTATGTATGTATATATGTTAGTATGCAGGTAGCTCTTGCATGTATGTATGTATATGTATATTTTGTATGTGTATATGTATGAGGTGCATGAATTTAGATAGGTATATGTATATATGTAATTATATCAATAAGTATGATGTGGATCAAAAGACTTTGTAATTAATATTTTTATGGACTAGATCTTTAAAAGACTAAAATTTATATTGTTGGTCTTTCAAAGCTTGTTATTTATATGTAAGTAAGTTCTTGGTCCTTTACAAAGCTCATAGTAAGTTCTTGGTCCTTTGTAAAGCTCGGACTACTTGTTCATTGCTCCAAAAAGCTCGGCAAAAAAAGCTCGCAAAAAAAAAATCCCCCCTCCCCACAGTCCAGGCAAAGCAAATTGGCGCAGCAAATCGCCCTCTACAGCTCACGAAATTCACAATTCTGCAAGTGTATCTTTTTTTAAGATAATTTGATATTTTTGCTGCTCTAGATCAAATAGCTCTAATTCCTCTTGGCCCTAGAGGTTTTCAAGGGTGCTCTACAAGCTGGTGAAGACAGATTTTGATTTGATCAAGTCTACAGTGAGATCCAAGCAGGTGACTGGTAAAATAGAGATTAAACATTCAATGTTTGGTCAAATCTTGTGTTTCTTGGCTTAATCCTCTACTAGACTGATTGCTATTGATGGCTTTGAAAGGATTCAACCTCATTTGAACTCTAAGGCCTCAAATCTGGACTCCTCGCATACTCTATTTTTTGCAGATAAAGTAAATGATTAATTTGTTAATCAGTGCTAATCACTATTTTTTGGTGCAATTGAGGGTTCAAATTAACCAATTAGGTATCTGATGCAGATCCCTATAACTTCAGATTGCAATTCGGAGATGGTTTGATACTCCAACCATTCCGTGTACAAATTGGTTACCCTTGATTTAATGTAATTTCTGGTGGTAAAATTATGCTGATAAATTTATGGTAATCATCATTTTGCATTTACCCCTTGGTTAATGCCTGCAAATCACAATCAAATTCAAGATTATTCACAGCTAGAGTTGCATTTGGGAAAGTGCATACGAATGAATACTATATGCATTATGTATTGGGTACATTACATCATTGTAAAAATGGGATCAGACACTACCCTTGTCCTGAATAAGGGAAGAGGCATGACCTCCCACATAGATTTGGGTTTTCATTGCATAATGACACAAGATAAACATCAAGAGCCCAAAAGAGCTGTCAACAATACATTAAAACATGTTGCTCACATGGAGCAAGAACTGACGGCGATCAAGCTCATGACCCCAGCCATGAAAGAAGAAGAACATCTCTTTCCAAGAGGAAGATCCACACCGAGAAAAAGAGCTAGAGGAAGCATTGAAGGAAGACATGGACGCGTGAAGAGAAGCTGCCCCACAACAAGAAGATTGAAGACAAGAGAAGATGTGAGGCTCCAAGAAGTGAGAAGCCATGTGAAAATCTCTGAGAGAGTGAGAGAGAGAAACCCCACAACCCAATGTAACCTGCCCCAACAGAGTAAAACCACCTCTGAGCCACCGATGATGTAGGCCATGTGGTAGATGTATCGCGGGCACTTGTAGTAGCCTTGGATACATAGAGAGAGAGAGAGTGTGTCAAGGACTATGAGTTTAGGGACTTGAGGCACTGGTCGCGGACTTTCAAGTAAGAGGAAAACTTGGTATAGGGTCCAGGTGTGCTAGGAGTATTCACTTGAGGGGAGGTGTTGAAATATACAAGTGAATAGGGTGTGTGCGAGAACAAGCCCTTGGTGGCAAGAGGCTGTAAAAGAGAATGTGTAAATGTGAGAGAACCTGTGAAAAGGTGAGAAGTATCTACTAGGAGAGAATAAAGGGTAGCATGAGGAGATTTAGGAGGTGTGGAGATATTCTGGGAGAGGTGGAGAGAATCAAGCAAAAGAGGTGGAGTGAATCAAGGAGAAATCAGTGGGATTGGATGCTTGGATGTAAACTCTATAAATTGAGGCATTGGCCTAATGAGAATTTGTTGGGCTTTTATTATCCATGCCTACATTAAGCTATCAATTAATTGCTCACTAATCACATCTTAACTCTCTAATCTCTTTGTTAATAATGTTGATTCTAGCATTTGATCCACCATAGCTCATCACATTGTTGTAATTTTAACAGTAGGTTGGGATATTTGCATTTTGTGTTATAGATTCATTAATTACAAAATAAAATGGTTTGAACTATGTATTTAGGATGCTTTCCACCACTAGGAATAAGATTAAGGGAACCAACTACCCATTGTATTGGTTGCCAAAGGGCTTTATAATGTTTCTATTAGCATTGATCTTACCAACATAGGAAAATAGAGAAACTTTTGATAGTAGCCACAACAATTAGTTGAGGAACAAAGGTCTTTGGTATAAATGTGGTGAGAAGTGGCATAAAGAAGACTTCAAGTCATGCAAGACTAAGGATGACACTATCAACATGGTTGTCTCAATTGTGAATGAACTTTATGCATTTAATATTAGATTAAGTATTGTACAAGAAATAGCCCACTTATGAGGGTACGAGACAAAGGGTGCTACAGAATGTGGAATACCTCATCAAATAGAAGGGTTTACCTACTGAAGAAGTGTCCTGGAAACCCGCCACAATTTTAGAAGGTCATGTGAGAAAATTTTGGATGCATTTGGTGAGGTAAATGTAGGGGAACAACATTGATCCAACTTGCTAGAAATTCCTATAAATCATTGTTAGAGAGATTCATACCACTTGAGGATGAAGATACTTGCATTGCTAAGATAGCAAACTTGATGTACTTTCTTGGAGAGTAAGTTTTGGGTTGTTTTGAGGGAAAATGATGAAGGTTATAGCTATTGGAGATCATATACAACCATGCTTGCAAAGTATAATGATGCTCTCACAATTGGATTAAATATGAGATTCATTCATTCACCTTTGGATGATTGGTACCCAAGCATTTATGATTGGAGATCCTACCCATGTGGATGATTGGTACCCAAGCTTTTATGATTGGAGATCCTACCCATGTGGATTATCTAATCGATGCAAGGTTTCACAGATGAAACCTATAGGTGGGGATGGTTTATAAGAAAGTTCTTATGGACCATCTATAATAGTAGGGTCAAGGCCATGGGCTTGGGGGAAGTTGCCCAAGTATGGGGTGCATCAATATGTGGTAGTATATAAAGGTAGGAAGTATAAATACCAACTATGGGATCTAACCAAGGATATAATCATTTTACTAATCAAATGAAGCTTTAAATATTTCTTTGCTGTGTCTCTCCTACACGTCTCTCCTACACAAGAGAGAGAGAGTGTGGACTCCTCTTAGGTCTAAACCATGTAAACTTTGGCTAGATTTTGTTTTAAAAAATTGTTTCCTTTCTCAACTAAGTTCTCTTGTCTTTATGAGTTACTCATAGTGCTTAGTCACATTCATTATGGTTAGTCTCATTATTCTTATTGCTAATCAACACTTTGTGTGAGTTACTCTATGTGGTTGTTAATCTACCCTTATTTCTTAATTTGTTTGTCCACCATTAAGAAACCCTCTTGTTTTTAACATGTAGTAGATCATTAAGAACTATGTTTACGTATCTAAAGTCACACAATATTTTTTTTCCCTTTCTTGTTTAAATAACTTTTTTATCTTCACTTATTTGCAACGGTTGTTAAAATAGTATTGGAGGTGCAAAGATCTTACAACAAGGGAGAAAATAGACCACTTAAAGAATCTACAAAGGTACTCTTAGTAGATCTGAAAGTTTACTCAATAGTGCTAAAACTTTGGATATACATTGCGTAAAATTTTGCATGTGACACTTTTCTTAAAATCATGTGACACCTCCTCTAAAAACTTTTACAGCTACATGTTGGGTGAGAGTCTCATGCCCTTGAATCTTTGTGAGATTGAAGATATTGAAAATAGAATGGTTATTACACTTAACAAGATAAGAGAAAGAATGGTAAGTGTTGTTTACATTTTATTACAAGTTTTATCTTTGAATGGTATGTGAAAATATTATTCAATATGGTAAAAATATCATTATTTTCTTAACGTTAAATTTTTTCTATGTTCAATGATGTAGGTGCAACTATTACAAGATGAAGCTCAAGAACTTTGTGAAAGGGTAAGATTTATAAATAATAATGAGAGGATGAATATCATTTTCAATCTCTGATATGTTTTATTTAATATTTAAACATTTTTTTATTTAAATAAAATAATAAATTTAGTAAATAGAATTTTTATTAATAAATCTATAATAGAAACAAGTTAGTATTAATTGTATACTATTATAATAGACATATTAAGAGCCACCATATTTACAACAAAATAACAGGCATAATAAGAGTTTACAAAATATAACAAGATTAAAATTTTAAGGCCTCTATTTGTAATAAAGTGAAATGGTCTCATATAATGAATAATGGACCCAAGATCAATGTCCATGGACAACACTTATAATAGTGTGAAAGGGGTGGTCATGTATATATGTCAAATAGGCCATATTTGGGGTACCTTTTGTTGATAACCAACATAATATAACTCAATTGCTCGCTTCTCTCTCTAAACCTAGGCTAATAATCCTAATCTAGGATAACTAGGTTAATCCAAGGCTAATCTAGAAGCTCTTTTCTTTCATTGGTATAAGAGCTTAGTTTTTGATCCACTTGCTTCTTGGTTTCAAGAAAATTTGAGAAATTCTTGGATTTTTTTATTTTCTTGATCAAGAAGAGGGACATGGTGATCTTGATTGGGTGAATTTAATCTTCTTGATTCATTTTCTAAGCTTTTGGGGCCATGCATTTGCTAAGGGCCAAATTTTGAGGCCGCTCCTAATTTCAAATCCCAAGACCAAAATTGGGAAAACATTTGCTAATCAAGATTAATGCTAATCCAAATATGTTTTACCCCTTTCCTCCTATATCTTGCTTGATTTTTGAGTGATACAAGACTTAAATGTCTAGTCAACAGCTTGCCATATCTTAGGGCATTGACTTGCCAGGTAATAAGCTTCACAATGAGACTAGCTTTGGTAACCTTCATTGAGGATTTCTACCCGTGAGGCCGCTCGACAGCTATGTGCATCTTCTCATCTATTGGAGCCAAATACCTACCATTGAAGCTTTTCATGACTTGTGGAAGGGATTTAACATTGATTAGATAGTATAATCGAGGAAAATGACATCTATACACTCCTTCTTCCTCATGGCAAACTCACACAGGTCATCGCCAACGACTGAGAAAAAAAATCTAGAAAATCAGGAGGTTCAAGCTTCATAAACCTTTCATAACCTCTCAAGCTTATTCCATAATGTCATCTCTTCATGTTTGAAAGTTTGTTCCAGCTACAATTAGGCAAAAAATGGCTGTGTGTTTTCTTCTTAGGATTTTTTTGAGAAGAGAGTGCACAATGTGGCCTAATTAAGTGCTAACGAAGATGCTAATCATGAGTAAGATTTGATTAATACTCTACATAAACCTTTAAATGAGCCTTGTCATGCTAAGATAGAAGGTTATTTATCAATTTGGGCCTTTCATAATAGGAACCTTGATTGCATGCAATTGTACAATTATTCATGCTATTCACTTGTATGGAGAGCTATACCATGCCAATTAAGACCATATGCAATATTGCATACTTTTGTCAGAGGATGTGTGTTTTAAAGCTAATGAGCCAATAGAAGTGGATTCTTACAGAATGGGTTATCAGATGTGGATGACAGGTTGTCAGAATTCAGATTTTCATATGTTTCTAATTTTGTGGTTGCAAGTTGGGTTTAAAATTACAAGGTGCAATGTGATCAGAATTCACTATTTTCAAATCACATTTCACTTTTTCAGAGTCAAATTTCAAAGGATGTTGAGGAGGAAATTCCGTCAGGTTTAGAAAAATTGCACAAAGGTGTGAAATATGTAGATGACACTTTGTATAGTTCAGAACTAATGTCAGATCATTTCAGACAGAAAAAACAGATCTTGGAGGATTTTTTGATTGTCAAGGCAGACTTGTACCTAGTTTTGGAGAGGACAGAAAAGCTCAAATGTGCTATTTCAAAGGTGGAGGATAGTCTGTGGATTGCTAATCCAATCTTAGATCATGCAAAAGTGTTAAATCGGATTCAGGAGGATTTTAAGAAAAAGATTTTACCGAATGATTCGACAAAAATTCTACCAGGTGTTCAGGTGTTCAGAAAATTCCACCCCATGTTTTGGAAGTATTTAGAAACTTCTTCTTTTCAAGGAGATTCAGATCATAGACTGAGAAGTGCAGGGAGGAGGATTCAGAATTCATATTTTCATGTGTTGCAGACTTTGAAGTTGCTGATTGGGCAACGAAGAATGCATTATAGGATGCATAGTGATCAGTTTTTATGGTTTGTGGATCAAATCGCATCTAAACAGGTTCAGAGGATTCCAGAGGATTATATGCAGATTCTTTGCAAGATTTTTATGAAATTTTCAGATTTCAAAGCAAACTTGGTTTATATACATCTCAGTAGGTTTCTTGCATATTGGTGTCACATTTTCATAGTAGCAGATGGCCAAATAAACCTACAGGAGCTGATTGAGGCTGATTTTGATGGTTGGAGGATTCAAGCGGAATGCCAAATTCATCAATGGGAAGTTGCAAAACAGTGCAAGCAAGGCAACAATCGATTTCCTATAAGAGAAGTATGAGGATCTTCAAAATGAAAGTCCTTACAAGTTTTTTAAACAAGAGGTAAATGACTTTATTTAGGACCCCATTATCTTGGTCTTCTAATTATTGCTTGATTATCATATTTCATTTGTTCTAGGTTCCTCTTCAACAAGATTCAACTTCTTGTGGATGGAGAAAAGTTGCAAATTCTTAGAGATTCATAGAATCCCAACATAGTAAGCAGACACTGGCTCTAAGTATCACCAATGGCACTTTTCCCATACTCATTTCTCAGATGTTATTCTCTTACTTTTGGGCCAATTTGACTTTATTTATAGATGATTGACTATCCTGAGTCTTGGGTATGGTGGGTGATAGAAAATGCATCTTTTTCATTCTAAATAATGCTATCACACTAGTGGACTCGGACTCTCCTGCACCAGGCAAGCACTCTCTTGCACCAAGCAAGCGTACATCACATAGGAAATCTAAGAAGAAACAAAGCAAGGGGATGCCTATGTTCTCCCCACATAAGAATTTTGACACACAAAATACAAAGTCCCCCAAGGAATCAGTGAAACACACCCCCAAGGACAAAGGTGTTCCCCTCAAGTTCACAAACTTGAAGAAGTCTACAAGGAACACTAGGCAAATCAACAAGAATAGTGAGACAAGGAAGCCTTCACGAGCAAAAAGGCATGTTGATTTTGAAAAGTCCCTTAGTAACAAGGAATCAAGTTTAGGTTTGCAGGGAGAGGCTCCAAATTCCACAGGTCCAAGTGTAGATAAGGCACCTAAAGCACCAAACTCCATAGGTCCAGTTCCAGGTCCACATAAGGCACCTAAAGTAGTGAGTTCCATAGGTCTAGATGCATATTAGAAACCTATAGAAGAATAACATGAGGCTTCATAAACATTTAAGCCTTTGTTGATATATAAATTTTTTTTTTGTCATGCCTATTTTGTATCATTGTAGCCAATTCTTTCACTTGTAATTACAAACCCTATTCCCTTGTGTTATCAAAATCCTAAAATTTTGTGTAATTGAAGCTTTTGCAATGATCACCTTCCTCCCATCTTGCATTTGTGTTTACTCATTATCAAGATGACAAATGGAGTGACAATTTGAAACGTTTGATTTCATTTGAGAATTTTAATAAGAATATTACAATGAAATCTCCTAGTTTACTCTTGATGATAGTGGCTCAAAACGTACAATGGTTTGGGGACAATCATTTCAAACAAGATATGGTTTTCTCAACCCTTCAACTACAAACAGCTATGCCATTAAGCTTGAACCTATACTTAGAGTTTATACAGTCAAGAAACTCCAGTGAGTGTTTTATATCTTTTAATGTCCAGTTGGCTGTCCAGTTGGGATTTACAACAAGCTTCCTAGGGTCTAAGAATGGTGAAACCTTTATCTTAAGCTCAAACTCTAGACAATTTTCTTTAGAGTATGGGGAACCCATTTTCCTAGACATTTCCTCCACCTCGGATAGTCAAGATGTAAAACTAAAGATTGACGAGAAACATGGTAGAAAAGAGCTAACGAATTGGGACTAGCTTTTCAACTTATAGTGTCACCTAGGTGAAAGCTTTCCCTTGATTTTTAGCATTCTCCAAATACAGTGTCCATGTCACACTCAGTCAATCTCACATGGTTTAAGCTTACCAATTTTGAGAATCCGACCAACTATGACATGTGTGACACATGTAAGGAATGTGGGAGCTTTATTGTGGGTGAATCCAATCAACTTTAAGACACATGTGATGCATGTAAATGTTGTGTGAGTTTAATCGTGAGTGAATCTGATCAACTCTAAGACATATGTGACACATGTAAAAGACATTGTGAGTGAATCCAATGTGGGAACGATTAATATGTTTAATCTTCTATGTGTGCTGACAGTTATAACCAAGAATGGTTGTTTTCTCAAATGGGAGGACTATCATGGAAGTGAGATTTTTCAGAATATTTTATCATGGTAGTGAACCTAATTAATTATGTGTGATGCATGTTTTATGTGTGAAGCATGGTAGTAAATGATTTCCATTTGTTAGAATTATTTTTGTGACTGATTCCAAAGTAATTGTGATCTAACATTGTGGACTATGTTGAGTATAGATCATGAGTTTGGAACAACCAAGGTGGAAATTGGACGAGATTATCTAGCTGAGTAGATGTCTGCAAAATATTTGATTTTTGTATGGTTTGGCCCATTGTACATATGTTGGGCAAGGTTTATTTTTTATGAGATACTTTAAAAGCATTAGACTATGGTGGTTCAATTTCGTAAAAGCTCAATTTTGAAAAAGCTATGCTATTTATGGATCCAAGGGCTGAATTTATGATAATATGATTTAAATACCGTGTGTGGGAGTGGAGCCACGCATGTCGGGGAGAAGATTGTACCCAATCTTGTGTTTTTTTATTTTTATTCTCATGAATTATACTATGGTGTTTATGGTTTATTTCTTCTACTATTCAATTTGTGGAATACTCTAATCTCCATGTACCATGATCCTGTAATAGTGGTATCAGAGCACGAAAAATTCAAGTATTGAATTTGGGTCATAGACACTTGAAGAAAAATCAAGAAATTGATTTTTCCTCAAAGGTAATTGACTTGGAGAAAATTTGAAGACTTTTTAACAAATTCAAAATACTTGCATGGGAAGAGAGAATCTGTAAAAATCCTATAGCAAGAATACAAATACTTTGGGAAAAAGAGAGAGTTTACTAAAAAATATAAGAGATAAAGGAAGAGAAGGTGTTGAAGATTTTTGGGCAAAAGAAGACATGGTTATGTGAATTTTTTACACCCTTGGATGTGATTAAAGATCAAGGGCTAGAAATAAAGCCACCTTTTGAGGAGAGACCATCCATGGTTTTCCAAAACCACCCTTATTCTCTCAAAATCGCCTTTCTCAATTCTAATTCTCTCCATAATACATCCTGATGGATCAAATAAACTCATTGAGGAGATCAAGAACCCATTCTCAAAATTGGTAAGCTTACACTAAGTTGACTTTGTATAATCCTACAAATCAAAGATATTCCAATTATCCTTATGGGAAGAAAGCTCTTTGCGTCAATTTCAAGAGAGGGAGACTAAGATTAAAAAAATTTGGATCTGTCTTTTCAAAGCTTAATTATATTTCTTTTTCCTCTCTACCCTCCTGGATGACTTCATCTACGCACTGCTCTCTTTTTTTCTCTCCAAATGGCACTACGCACTTGGAAGATTTTCTATTGTGCATCGTCTTGAGGGCCATATTCCATTCATTGGAGAAACTTTTTACAAAGATTTAATAAGGTTACTAAACTGTTAATTAAAAGATTAGCTTTAAAGCTTTAAAAGTTAAAACTTTAAAGCTTTCACATATCATCAAAGAGGGTTTCAAAGTGCAGTTTGTGGACATCAAATATTATTAATTTTTTAGATTTTGGGAGAAAAGAAATTCAGCACGATTAACTGGGTTTTCCTCTAAGACATTTCTTTCAACTCTTTTAAAGACTCTTTCAACGAGTTTTTATTGTCAACATCAAGGCATTACTGGATTATTATTTTTATTCTTGATTGGTGGATGCCATCGACTTTGACTTGACATGGAACATTGAAAATAATAGCTAAGTTTATTTATTTTATCGCAATTCATACTATCTCAATATTTTTCCTTCTTTTCTTTAATCATGACTACAATTCCACAACCACCTATCGTCCAAGATCAATGAAACGCACTTCAAGCTCAATTGTTGAGTGAGAAGAGGTAAAGAGGATCTTGGCAAAAAAATTATTGCAAGAAGCAAAGACATGCATCTTTGGAATGTAATTCTTTTGATTACGAGGAGAGGACCCTATCCAAAGGACTGTACGAGCTACTCTCAAAGCTCAAGAGTCTCGAAAGGGACGTAAGATCAGCAGAAAGGCTTTTAATTTTCAAGATTATGATGGAAAAAGGGAAGCACACATCATACTCGCATGGTTGAGCTAGCTTGATGCTGATTATTTTTCTAGAGAAATTCTATGAGAAGAGTAAGGTGAAATGTTCCACTAATCATTTGGTAGGCAGTACAGCTCTTTGGTGGAATGTTATTAGACAGGGAAAACACAAACCAGAGTCATGGAAAGAATTTCAAAAATTGATCAAGAAGAATTTCTTACCTCCGTCATATAAGAGTAAAGCCAAACAACAATGGGATATTTTAAGATAGCTCGAAAAGGAGAACATAGGAGCCTATGTTGCCATGTTTTTTGCCAGGGAAGCACAATGGTTCACAAGTGAATGGGAAGAAAAATGAAGCTACAAAGAAGACAATCAATGGTGGTGGAGATTGAAAACCTCATGTGATTACATGCTATAGGTGCAACAAAGAAAGGCATTATGCATAGGAGTGTCTTGAGAAGACAAAGCATCAAACTGCGATCACGAATATGGTTAAAGAAGAAGACAACGGCGACCAACCTAAACAAGACGGTACTCCCAATCATGATTTCTACCCCTAGAGAGGTAAGCCTAAAACTCATAATTATGTATTGTTTAAGTTTTTTAAATCCTGACCAACTGTGACATGTGTGATGCACATAAGTAATGTGGGAATTTGATTGTGAGTGAATCCAATCAATTTTAAAACATGTGTGATGCGTGTAAAGGTTGTGTAAGTTTAATGGTGAGTGAATTCGATCAACTCTAAGACATGTGTGATGCATGTAAAAGACATTGTGATGAGTGAATCCAATGTAGGAACGATTAATGTGTTTAATCTCCTGTGTGTGCAGATAGCTATAACCGACGACGGTGGTCTTCTCAAATAGGAGGACTATCATGAGAGTGAGATTTTTCAAAATATTTTATAATGGGAGTGAACCCAATTAATTATGTCATACATGGTTTATGTGTGAAGAACGTTAGTAAATGTTTTCCATTTGTTAGAATTATTTTTGTGAGTGATTTCAAAGTAATTTTGATCTAACATTGTGGACTTTGTTGAGTATAGATCACGAGTTTGGAGAACAACCGAGGTGGACATTGGACAAGATTATCTAGTCGAGCACATGTGTGCTAAATATTTAATTTTTTATGGTTTGGCCCATTGTACATATGTTGGGCAAGGTTTATTTTTTATGAGATACTTTAAAAGTGTTCGACTATGGTTCAATTTTGTAAAAGCCCAATTTTGGAAAAGCTACACCCAGGAAAATTGAAAATGAGATGGATGAAATTCAAGATCTTTGAAGAAGGAGATGCAGTCCTGCTTTTCTCATCAAGAATAGGATCCCACCCCAGGAAAACTGGCCCATTCAGAATTGTTAGAAAAATGGGGACAGGAACCTTTGAGCTGGTAAGTCTAGATGGTGAAAGGCTAAGAAAACTGGTGAATGGATATAGGCTAAAGCCTCATTATGAAAGAATGCCAGAACAAGGAAAAGTGTGTCCAAATTAAAGAGAATGTGGGGGAGAGGGAGAGCTTCAATCCCTAGCAAGCAAAACACACACACACAAGAGAGAGCAAGACACAAGAGAGAGATGGATAGCTTAATTTTTTTGCTATCTTCTTCTTCTCTACTTAACCAACATAACATAAAGATAAGAGTACACACTATATGGGTTAGTACTCAACTACTACAACATACAAGGGTTGGTCCATAATGTGAACCTAACTAAATGTGCTGGCGCTATAACTATGCCAGTCTCTAATAATCCAAAATGTCTATCACACAGGCTGTCATTCCACTGGCCGCATATCACCCATAATCTCACCAGCCATGCCAGTGCTGTAGATGCGGAAGCTATCACCCAAGCGGGTCATTAATGTCCGTTGTAGCACTAGTTGAGCTCGATATCTCAACACTCTCTCTTGAGAT
Source organism: Cibotium barometz (assembly GCF_041138505.1). Classification (NCBI taxonomy): domain Eukaryota; kingdom Viridiplantae; phylum Streptophyta; class Polypodiopsida; order Cyatheales; family Cibotiaceae; genus Cibotium; species Cibotium barometz. Next base: position 50,609,170 of record NC_141067.1, read on the forward strand.
CAACTCCACATACTGCACTCCAAGTAAGCTCCTAAACTTGTGGAGCTTCTCTGTGCCCAATGCCTTTGTAAAGATGTTAGCTACATAATCCTCTATGCTGACATATACCAGATCTACATCTCTTGCTAGAACCTTCTCCCTCACAAAGTGATAATGCACTTTAATGTGCTTTGTTCTAGCATGAGATACTGGGTTACTCGCTAACTGTATGCTACTCATGTTGTCACAATATATGACAACTGCCCTATCCACGGGCTCTCCATGTCACCAAGTAGCTTCGGAAACCAAGCTACCTCACAAGCTGCCTTATAGCAGCACCCCTGTACTCTGCCTCTATACTCGACACCAAGGCAAATGTTGGCTGCTTCTTACTGCTCCAATTCACAGTAGCTCTCCCAAATGAGAACATAAAACCACTGGTAGATCTCATGTCTTCAATACTACCAACCCAATCAGCATCTGTGTACCCATGCAACTGTATCTCTGTACCAACCTCATAGAAAAGTCTATAATCAATTGTGGAGTTTATGTACCTAAAATAGCCTTCTCTTACATAGGACTACGGTATACTATTCTTTCTCTAAAAGAAAAGCTATGGAGTTTTGGTCTCTTCCTCCGAAAGACCATAGCAATCTAAGCTTTTTTTCTAAGATATTAGATAAGAATGAAGGGATATATACATCTCAAACTCTAGGATTACCTTGAGGCTACTTGCTGCCTTCTCACAGTTTTCTCTATGTAGAGACCCTGACAAAAACAAAAAATTGTTTCGGTTATAAGTCTCTGATAAAATCTCAGAATATGGTTGTATAACCAGTCAAAAGAACGGGAAGACATCTAGTCTACAAACCATCGCGGGCAGAATAGGCAAAAATGTGTATATATAGCCACAAACACACCATCTTTAGAAACGCGTTGTTTCTCCACATTTTTAGTATGCATGCACTCTAAATGTGTAAAAGTACTCTAAATATGATCTCTTATCACCTAAATTCGAAATTCTATTTTTGGGGATACTTATCTCTTAATAGAACTATTCTTATGTTCTTATTTCTTTTAGGATTTTTTTTGGAGCTAATATTTTTATTCTAACACTTTTCTAATGTTTCTAGCCTTGTTGTCTCACTGTTCTCTAATTACACTCTCTTTCCTTATTGAAATCTATATTAAAATAGACACATACATACATGGCTTGGGAGGGACCTTACAATCTCCCCCACTTAAAAGATTCGAGATGTCCTCATCTCGCGAGCCAGGGTAGTATCTAAGTAAATCCTCCTGTCTCTTTCAAAGTTGTAAGATTCCTCCCCAGCCTCTCAAGATGTCCGGTATCTTCCCGTGTAATCAAATCCCTCTTCAGAAATATAAAAGATCTTATTTCTAATTGTTTTAGCCTAGAGAGAGAAAATTATTCTAGAATATTCAGATTATGAATATTTTTGGATAGAAAAATAACTCATCTTATTAAAATAAGTTCCCCTGAAACAGAAATTCAAAAAGAATTTTCCAATGTGCAATTGGAATTAATTGGAAATAGGTATAAAGGACCTTAGCCTAAGGGTCTAGATTTTAAGAAATTTTTAGATTATGGTCCAATTAAGGTTCATATGGGCCAATAGCATCAATCCATGTGTAGGGAGGAGATAAATCCAATTTGTAAAAGAAGATACCCAAAAATGAGTAAATGCTCACATAAGATGAAGAGTTGACTATGTACAAGGTTTATTAGTAAGAAACTATGAGTAATATCAAAAATATGAGATATTTTGGGTATCCAAAAATGAGTAAATGCTCACATAAGATGAAGAGTTGAAAATGTACAAGGTTTATTAGTAAAAAACTATGAGCAATATTAAAAATATGAGATATTTTGGGTATAATGATTCCATTTTGACACATATGTAAGGAAGGGGAGTCCATTAAAGGAGGTGCATATTTCACATGCTTGAATGAGTTTTAAACTCATTAAAATTGTGATATTTTTATCTCTCCTCTCTCTTGAATCAAACCAAATCAAAATGGAACCAAACCGAATAAAAAAGGAACCAAACTAGATCCAAATCTAGTCCAAAATTCAACCAAACTGATTTGGAAAATTCTAGAATCAATTTGTTTGGTTAGGAGCTCAATTTTTCCTATAAATAGAAGCCTCCCCCTTATTGAAAATCAACAATGTTTAATGCATTGTTACTCTACTCCACCTAAGCCAAGAACTGTGAATTCAATAATAATTCACTAGTTTTTGACACTTCCCTCTTTCTTCAATCCCCATTGGTGGCTCCATCAACATACTAAACCAATTGATTGGTTGGGGACCTCTATCGTGAATAAAGAATCAAGTAATTTGTAAGGTAAATGGTGAATTTTGATTCTTTTCTATAATTTCTCAATGTTTCTCTCTTCTCAACCCCTCTCAAGCTTGAGAAGCTTAATTGAAATGGTTTTTTGAATGCTATTGAAGTTAATTGATGAATGGTAGTGAAGAGTTACATAATTTGATGAATGCTATTGAAGTAAATTGATTAATGATAATTAAGAATTACATAAATTTTAATTTATACTTAATTCTAATGATTTTTATGTAATTTCTCTCTCTCACTCAAGAAATGGTCATACTCATGACCCATTCTCAATCCAAATGAAGCTTTTCATAAAGCTTTTCCTTAATCCAAGATTGATCTATGCTTGAGGCCAAATTAATGGCTTTTTTCTATGCTTTTAGTTTATGTATTTCATGAATATTGATGATTCAATACATTATGGATTAATGATCCAATTAGGGATCATTCTATTTATTTCCTTAATGATAAGCTTTATCCCTTAGAAAATTTGAGATTTATCAGTCATAGCAGCGGAGCTATGGCAAAATTTTTATAAAAATTATGCATAAAATCATTTCATTCAAAGCATGAAAAGAGGACTTCCTACCATATTCTAGGAATTATCATCCTAGATTAATTGAAAGATATTCATTGTAATCATAGAGAAATTGATTTTTATATTATGCATAATTGATTTTCATGCAGAGAGGTATGCATAAAAGATTATTATTTTAACATAAAAGTGTTACTTTTATCAATTTTTAAATTTCATGCATAGAAGTATGCATAAAGGATAATTTTTATATATATCAAAAGTGTTACTTTTATCATTTTTAATTTTCATGCATAGAAGTATGAATAAAGGATAATTTTTTATATATTAAAAGTGTTACTTTAGAAAAAAAAAAGAGAAATTGAGATAGTACCTTCAAGAAAGATAATTTTAGGTCCTAAACTCTGACTCAGACTATTGACCAAGAACTAATTCCTTCATCAGTTTCAATCAATGATGATGTACCAGTTCAAGAAAAATGTACCCAAATCACCCACCGAATCTGAAACTAGGTTAAGATTTGTGATTTTGATCTAAGGATCAAGTTAACAGAATTCGAGGAATTCTGTTTAGAATTGAGAACTGGATCTAGAAGTAATGAGATATGGATTTAAGATACTCATGGTATTCAAACAAAATCAAAACTGTAAACTTGCATAGAAACCCTGTCTTCTTAAAAGACTGTCTTACGCCAGAATGCTGGAGGGAGCATTTGGCATATATGTTTATCTAAGGGAAGTTCGGTTGCAATAGCTGGCGGGGAGTGTTCGAGGGACAGCTCACGCGGCAAGGCTTGCCGAGGTCTTGACCAGCCCCGGTATGGTTAAAATGGTGCGCTTCCGGTATGATGGACGAGGGCCAACGAAGCGGTCCCTGAGTGAAGTGCCAGGACACCTAAGGAGGATCCTGGAGGGTTCTGACCAGGCGATGCATGGGCTCGCGGTGCCAAGGACATCCATGCGTATGTTGAGGAAGATATTATATGATGGACCTATGATTTTTGTAATCTATTACTAGATCTCGTTGTTGACTCGCTGGTCTCAAAACGGAGAGTCTAGAGTGATACTGTTTTGTTGAGAAATAAAGACTCAATGAGAAATTTTTAAGTATGACATGTATAACCCATAAATTTTTTATCAAGGATTGTTTTTATTAAAGTTTAATAAAGAGGAGTGTGTGCGTATCTGTTTTCTAAAGCTAAAGTTAAGAAAGGCATTTCAATTATGGGTGGGTGAGTACTTGTTTGGTTCCACCGATTCCAGTGGTAGGGTGGTGGCTAACCCATGGGCCGGATGGGGTTAGGCTGGAATTAGTGGAGTTTTAATAATCAAACTGAAAAATATTAGAATTATGCTAAGATTCGAATAGTTAGACAATTCCCTGATAAATTTTTCAAATAAGTGGATCAACGGCTGTGCCTGACCTTGATCAAGAAAAAAGCGTTGAATTTACTAAAATGATCAAATTATATTAGTGATAGTTTCCTTCTATCTGATTTATTCAGTTGAAGGATAGCGTAGAATTGTTCACGTTAGAAAAATTTGTTTTTTTTATTAAAAAAATTCATAAAGTTGGAATCGTCCCGGCTTTCTGGGCATGGGAATTTTTCTCGGTTTTGTTTTTTTTTGGAGTGACCACTAGCTTAGTCTCGTGCTCGGACATTCAAGGGCGAGGCCCCGAATGAGAAACCCTGCCTCGCGCGGAGGGGCAGAGGGAGTTGGTATCAGAGCCAAATTGAAAGCTAATAGGGAAAAATAAATTCTTATCTGAAATGATAAAGAGAACTCAGAAAAGCATTTTCATAATGTATTTTCATTCCGTAAGCTTCTTTAATGAAGAAATTTTAATCAAAGAAATTATTTTTATAGATGGAAGTTCCCTATTTATCTAGTATTCCCGACCTCACCCAGTCTCAAGATATGATTGCATTTGCCTTCGAGCATCTCATCTCTTCCGCTTCAACTCGAATAAGCCGAACAAGACTCGCACGCCATTTTGAGGATTTATATTTTCCTAACCCAGTGGAGAGAATTCAGCATAAGTGGTTTGCAGGGCAATATGTCCACGCCTCTTACAACCGCCGTGCAATGCTGTGGGAGAACCTCTCATTGGCTATGATCTTAGCAGATGCTCTCAGCAAAAAAACCTCCTTGCTTGCAATTACTGTAATATCAAATCCTTTGATTATTCAAGCAAGTGAGAAGATCATGCAAGATAGATTCTTTGGCCCTATTGCTACCCTACTTATGCTGTAAGATTTCTCCCCAGCCTCTCAAAATGTCCAGCATATTCTCCTGTAATCAACTCCCTCTTCAGAAATATAAGAGATCTTGTCTCTGCCTGTTTTGGCATAGAGAGAGAAAATATTCTAGAGAGAGAATATTCAGATTTTGAATATTTTTGGATAGAAAAATATCTCATCTTATTAAAATGAATTCCCCTGAAATAGAAATTCAGAAAGCATTTTCCAATGTGCAATTGGAATTAATTGGAAATGGGTATAAAGGACCTTAGCCTAAGGGTCTAGATTTTAAGAAATTTTAGATTATGGTCCAATTAAGGTTCCTTTGGGCCAATAGCATCAATCCACGTGTAGGGAGGAGATAAATCCAATTTGTAAAAGAAGATACCCAAAAATGAGTAAATGCTCACATAAGATGAAGAGTTGACTATGTACAAGGTTTATTAGTAAGAAACTATGAGTAATATCAAAAATATGAGATATTTTGGGTATCCAAAAATGAGTAAATGCTCACATAAGATGAAGAGTTGAAAATGTACAAGGTTTATTAGTAAAAAACTATGAGCAATATTAAAAATATGAGATATTTTGGGTATAATAATTCCATTTTGACACATATGTAAGGAAGGGGAGTCCATTAAAGGAGGTGCATATTTCACATGCTTGAATGAGTTTTAAACTCAAAATTAATGTGATATTTTTATCTCTCCTCTCTCTTGAATCAAACCAAATCAAAATGGAACCAAACCGAATCAAAAAGGAACCAAACTAGATCCAAATCTAGTCCAAATTCAACCAAACTGAATTTGGAAAATTCTAGAATTCAGTTAGCTTTGGTTAGAGCTTCCCTCTCCTATAAATAGAACATGAGTCCTTTGAAAAAAATAGAATAATTTTACTATACAAGAGTTATGCTGAAATAATGCTAATTTCTACTATTCTCTAAAATTCTCTCCAAATTGAAGAAATTGGAGCTTCCCTCTTTCTTCAATCCCCATTGGTGGCTCCATCAACATACTTAACCAATTGATTGGTTGGGGGCCTCTACCGTGAACAAAGAATCAAGCAATTTGTAAGGTAATTAGTGAATTTTGATCATTTTCTATAATTTCAAAATGTTTCTCCCTTCTCAACCCCTCTCAAGCTTGAGAAGCTTAATTGGAATGGTTTTTGAATGCTATTGAAGTTAATTGATGAATGGTAGTGAAGAGTTACATAATTTGATGAATGCTATTGAAGTTAATTGATTAATGATAGTTAAGAATTACATAAATTTTCATTTATGCTTCTCAATGTTTCTCTCTTCTCAACCCCTCTCAAGCTTGAGAAGCTTAATTGGAATGGTTTTTGAATGCTATTGAAGTTAATTGATGAATGGTAGTGAAGAGTTACATAATTTGATGAATGCTATTGAAGTTAATTGATTAATGATAGTTAAGAATTACATAAATTTCTATTTATGCTTAATTCCAATGGTTTTTATGTAATTTCTCTCTCTCACTCAAGAAATGGTCATACTCATGACCCATTCTCAATCCAAATGAAGCTCTTCATAAAGCTTTTCCTTAATCCAAGATTAATCTATGCTTGAGGTCAAATTAATGGCTTTTTTCTATGCTTTTAGTTTATGTATTTCATGAATATTGATGATTCAACCCATTATTGGGTTAATGATCCAATTAGGGATCATTCTAATCATTTCCTTAATGATAAGCTTTATCCTTCAAAATAAATTGAGATTTATCAGTCATAGTAGCAGAGCTATGGCAAAATTTTTATAAAAATTACACATAAATTAATTTTATTCAAAGCATGAAAAGAGAACTTCCTACCATATTCTAGGAATTATCATCCTAGATTAATTGAAAGAATTTTATTGTAATCATGGAAAAATTGATTTTTATGTTATGCATAACTGATGATTATTTTATTGTAAAAGTGTTACTTTTATCATATTTGGATTTCATGCATAGAGGTATGCATAAAAGAATTATTATTTTAATATAAAAGTGTTTCTTTTATCATATTTGGATTTCATACATAGAGGTATGCATAAAAGAATTATTATTTTATTTTAAATTTTTTCTTTGTATCATATTTGAATTTCATGCATAGAGGTATGCATAAAAGTTTATTATTTTATTATAAAAGTGTTTCTTTTATCATATCTGGATTTCATGCATGGAGGTATGCATAAAAGTTGATTATTTTATTATAAAAGTGTGACTTTTATCATATTTGGATTTCATGCATAGAGGTATGCATAAAAGTTGATTATTTTATTATAAAAGTGTGACTTTTATCATATTTGGATTTCATGCATAGAGGTATGCATAAAAGTTGATTATTTTATTATAAAAGTGTGACTTTTATCATATTTGGATTTCATGCATAGAGGTATGCATAAAAGTTGATTATTTTATTATAAAAGTGTGACTTTTATCATATTTGGATTTCATGCATAGAGGTATGCATAAAAGTTGATTATTTTATTATAAAAGTGTGACTTTTATCATATTTGGATTTCATGCATAGAGGTATGCATAAAAGTTGATTATTTTAATGTAAAAGTGTTACTTTTATCATATTGGATTTCATGTATAGAGGTATGCATAAAAGATATTCTTTTTATACTAAAAGTGTGATTTTCATCATAAATGGATTTTATGCATAACTTAGATGCATAAGAGAAATTCTTTTATTCTAAAAGTGTAATTCCTACCAAATTGAATTTATGCATAAGAAGATGCATAAAAGATTGATTTTTAAATTCAAAGTGTCATTCTCATCTAAATTGAATTTATGCATAGGAAGATGCATAAAAGAATAGAATTTCAATTCAAAAGTGTTACTCTCATCCAAATTGAATTTATGCATAGGAAGATGCATAAAAGATGGATTTTTAATTCAAAAGTGTCAATTCTCATCTAAATTGAGTTTATGCATAGAAAGATGCATAAGAGATGGAATTTTAATTCAAAAGTGTCATTTTTATTTAAAATAAATTTATGCATAGGAAGATGCATAAAAGATTGATTTTTAAATGAGATGTGATAATATGTGATAAGATGCGTATGGGAAGTGATAGGATGTGAGAAGAGGTGTATGAGATGTGATAAGATGTGATAAGATGCGTATGGGAAGTGATAGGATGTGATAAGAGGTGTATGAGATGTGAAAAGATGTGATAAGAGGTGTATGAGATGTGAAAAGATGTGATAAGATGTGTATGAGATGTGATAGGATATGATAAGAGGTGTATGAGATGTGATAGAATGTGTTAAGATGAGTTAGGATGTGTTAAGATGTGTATGGGACAAGGTAGAGAGTGTATCTGATGGGATAAGATGTATATGGGATGTGTTAGGGCGAGAATGGATGTATGGATGTAGATACGGATGTATGTATGTATGTGGATGTGGATGTATGAATGAGGATGTGAAAATGGATGTATGTATGTAGATGTGGATGTATGGATGTGAATGTGAATGAAGATGTGGATGTAGATTCGGATGTAGATGTATGTATGTGAATGTGGATGTATGAATGAGGATGTGAAAATAGATGTATGCATGTAGATGCGTATGTATGAATGTGAAATTGGATGTATGATGTGGACGTACGAACATGGATATGTATGTAGTCTATATGAGTGAATGGATGAGAATGAGTACACATTGAATGGAATAGGGAATAAGTAATGTGGTCCGAGAGTGGATAATGCGGAAAGACGAGAGTTCGTTATGGAAACTGTATTTTGTGACTGTTTGTAAATGACTGTTTTATGTCAAGAATGCTGGGGAAGCATTTTGACCGTCTTGAGGATTAAGGTCATGAAGACCGAACTGATAAAGTTACAACTGCTGACGGAGAGTCAATGGAGGACGTCTTGCATAGCAAGGTCGATCGAGGTCTTGACCAGCCTCGGTTCAATTTAAATGGTGAGCTTCCGGTACGGTGGATGAGGGACCAAGGAAGCGGCCTATGAGTGAAGCGCTAGGTCACCTAGGAAGGATCCTAGAGGGTGCTCACCATACGGTGCTCGGGCTCTGGGTCGCCAAAGATACCCACACGTGTGTCGTGGAAGATATTGGAACAAGGAGTAAGAGTTGTTTTCTGAAACCGGGCATGGATCTGGTTGATTGACCTTGCTGGTCCTCAACGGATGAGTCTATGGCTCTTTTATATGGATCTGTGGGTTGATCTTGCTGATCTTCGACGGAGATTCCATTCTATTATATGAATATATTGCCGGTTACTATGAGCTAGGAACTATGGAAAAGGCCCCTGAGTGAACAGGTGGTGGTGAGCGTTCTGGTTGCCAATGATGCCATAAGTACACCGATGAATAAATGACGGGAAATAAGGATTCAACTAGAGACTTTGAGGATTGTCATCAGTGACATAATGGTTTCATTAAAGGATTGTTTGAAAGTTAATTGATGCTGAGAAAGCGTTGATCCCAATGATCCAAGTGCAAGTTTCGTCCTTGATTGACCAAGTACCTTTAAAGGTGCAGTCGGATCAGTTTGATCAGTAATGGTCTTGACTACGTTAGAGTAAAAGTTATCCTGGGTGGAATCGCCCGTGCTTTCCGGATAAAGGAAGTTTTTCCGGGTTCGGTTTTGGAAAAAACCGACGGATTAGTCTTTTGTCCGGATATCCGTGGTGGACGAGGCCCCGAGTGTGGGACCCTGGCCTGCGCAAGAAAGGCTACTTCCGCTCTTAGCACCCCGAATCCGTTGCGCGGTGGAAATAGGGATCTCACGGTTGGTATCAGAGCGAATTGGCTAATAAAGATCAACTGAAAAGCCAAATATGTCAAAAATTTATCAAGTAGCACAAAAAGGTTATAATTGTGTGATATAATTCATACAAATTGATATTCAAACTAATTTCATAAATTAGTAATTGGGTCTTCAAATGGAAGTACCGCAATTATATGGAACCCTGACTTGCTTGAGGCTTCGACATGATAGTATTTACCTTATAATTCCAAGTATCATGACTAACCGTATATACCGAGGGTATAACTGCAGCTCTTTACCGGCAGTATATACGAGTAAATCTAAGACTTGAAATTATAATCATTAATGCTATCTAGTTGATGAATTTGAATGTGGTTGATATGATTTTAATTCTGTTTGGGAACTGATGAATTGATTTGGATTCTGATTGAAAAATGATGATCCCTGAAAATGGATTGAAATGTAATAAGCTGAGCGAAACCACAATGTGGATGATTGGGACGAGTCCCTGTAATGATAAATGATGAAAATGATTTCAGCAAATCACTATGAGATTAGTGGATTGTGCTGTCAAATTGCTACTGTTAATACTTGAGATGGTAGATCAAGTTAAGGGATGACAACTTGAGAACTTGCTTAACTAAAATTCCCGTGGGGAGGAATGTTTAGGAGGAAATTTTTCGGTCTAATGTACCATTATCGTGTTAAAGATATGAATGATATGATCTGAATGAATTGTTATTTAATGATGAGTTCTATATAAGAGATATTTATCCCCATATTCTGTTGGGTTGACCGGAATATAAGGAACCCCAGAAAAAATTGGATCTTAAGCAAAAGAGTTGTCCTCTACTTGCGAGATGAGGACATCTTGCACTTTTTAAGTGGGGTAGAATGTAAGATTCCTTCCCCAGCCTTAGAGGTATACAGGAGTAAGAATCTCCTTTTCTGATCTAATAATTATTCCTTCTCTAAATAAAAGAAAGATTCTATTTAAAAAGGGAAGACACTTTCCCAGAATACCTTCTCAGGAGCCCACCTATTTTAAGGATTCAGAACGATGAGTTCAGTGAGAACCGGTATTTTGGATGCCAAGGTTTTGGTCATCAGTTAAAAGACTGCCCGACTCCTACCATGATAAGGGCACAGGAAAGTCTAGAACCCAAATTCAGAGACCAATTCCTTCATACCAATCTAATTAGGGTCCCTCTCGGACAAGATTGCTTAACTCCGTTAACCAAGTCCGAACCATTGATTAGGGTCGAGATGACCAATCAAATGCTTGGCGACATAGAGCAACAAATGCAGGCAATTCATAAAGATATAAACGCTGCCCAGGATTGACAGAAACAATATACAGATAAGAAGAGGATAGTCAGAGAATTCAAAGAAGCAGATATGGTCTTCATTGAGTACGGACCAAAAGAAGTTCTTTATCTCTTGGGGAGTATAAGTAGTTATCCCCCAGATATTGTGGACCAAAGAAAGTAAGTGACTTAGCCTACGAACTTCTTTTATCTCCTCATCTCAAAGTTCTTAATGCCTTCTATAGAAATATGTGTCAAACCCAAATCATGGAAAGATGGTAAAACTTCAGTGACAAGATACCGTTGGCTTCTAGGTTACGCTAGCTCCTTCCTTTATATAAGTTGTAACTTTTACTTGTCGCTCACAGTAATCTTACTTCCATCGATCTCCTTTCTTTCTTAATCTCCTTCATGGCTTGGCAATAGGAATTAGTTTTATCCATGATGATTTCTCACCTTCAAGACGCAAGCGAGTCTGTGAAGAAGGATTTTATAGAACTGTATGAGCGCTCACTTTTTCCTCACCTAGGAACTTTTGTAGCTCAAACCAAATGGCGGACCTATCAAGACATAACTAGGGTAACACCGTGGGGTCAGCAGCACTTTTGTAACGATGTCCGCTTGGCCATGGTTATTGAAGCTTTGGGTTTGGGTCATGAGATCATGAGATCAAGGCATATTGGGTTTTCTGAGCGGATCTTCTTACTGGCATGTTTTCTTCCTCATCAGAAGATATGCCTTTACCCCATTTTTGGCTTGCCTCTCAGAGGTCCTTTTGTTAGATCACCTCATACCACTGAGAGAGGTGCGGCAATAACCAGCAGAATTATTCCCATAGATGAGTTACCTTATACGTGTGCAGCTTGTGAGTGCTGCTTTTGTGACCATATGATGGACGGGCTTATGGAAGTGTAAAGAGTTCTTCTATCTTTACTGTATATGTTCCAAGAATGAATAAAGTTGAAATCTTGTTCTTTTCTTGAATCTTGCTCCCTTTGAGACTTTTTTTTGGTGGTTAATCTTAATTAAATTTTTCTCTAAGTCTCATATATCGTGCATCTTGCAAAATTATCCCAAGTTTGCGAGACGAGGACATCTCGCGTTTTTCAAGTGGGAGAGAATGTAAGATTCCTCCCCAGCCTCTCAAAATATCTAGCATATTCTCTTGTAATCAATTCCCTCTTCAGAAATATAAGAGATCTTGTCTCTGCCTGTTTTGGCATAGAGAGAGAAAATATTCTAGAGAGAGAATATTCAGATTTTAAATATTTTTTGATAGAAAAATATCTCATCTTATTAAAATGAATTCCCCTGAAATAGAAATTCAGAAAGAATTTTCCAATGTGCAATTGGAATTAATTGGAAATGGGTATAAAGGACCTTAGCCTAAGGGTCTAGATTTTCAAAAATTTTAGATTATGGTCCAATTAAGGTTCCTTTGGGCCAATAGCATCAATCCATGTGTAGGGAGGAGATAAATCCAATTTGTAAAAGAAGATACCCAAAAATGAGTAAATGCTCACATAAGATGAAGAGTTGACTATGTACAAGGTTTATTAGTAAGAAACTATGAGTAATATCAAAAATATGAGATATTTTGGGTATCCAAAAATGAGTAAATGCTCACATAAGATGAAGAGTTGAAAATGTACAAGGTTTATTAGTAAAAAACTATGAGCAATATTAAAAATATGAGATATTTTGGGTATAATAATTCCATTTTGACACATATGTAAGGAAGGGGAGTCCATTAAAGAAGGTGCATATTTCACATGCTTGAATGAGTTTTAAACTCAAAATTAATGTGATATTTTTATCTCTCCTCTCTCTTGAATCAAACCAAATCAAAATGGAACCAAACCGAATAAAAAAGGAACCAAACTAGATCCAAATCTAGTCAAAATTTAACCAAACTGAATTTGGAAAATTCTAGAATTCAATTAGCTTTGGTTAGAGATTCCCTCTCCTATAAATAGAACATGAGTCCTTTGAAAAAAATAGAAGAATTTTACTATACTAGAGTTATGCTGAAATAATGCTAATTTCTACTATTCTCTAAAATTCTCTCCAAATTGAAGAAATTGGAGCTTCCCTCTTTCTTCAATCCCCATTGGTGGCTCCATCAACATACTTAACCAATTGAACAAAGAATCAAGCAATTTGTAAGGTAATTAGTGCATTTTGATTTCTATAATTTCTCAATGTTTCTCTCTTCTCAACCCCTCTCAAGCTTGAGAAGCTTAATTGGAATGGTTTTTGAATGCTATTGAAGTTAATTGATAAATGGTAGTGAAGAGTTACATAATTTGATGAATGCTATTGAAGTAAATTGATTAATGATAGTTAAGAATTACATAAATTTCCATTTATGCTTAATTCTAATGGTTTTTATGTAATTTCTCTCTCTCACTCAAGAAATGGTCATACTCATGACCCATTCTCAATCCAAATGAAGCTTTTCATAAAGCTTTTCCTTAATCCAAGATTAATCTATGCTTGAGGTCAAATTAATGGCTTTTTTCTATGCTTTTAGTTTATGTATTTCATGAATATTGATGATTCAACCCATTATTGGGTTAATGATCCAATTAGAGATCATTCTAATCATTTTCTTAATGATAAGCTTTATCCTTCAAAATAAAATGAGATTTATCAGTCATAGTAGCGGAGCTATGGCAAAATTTTTATAAAAATTACACATAAAATAATTTTATTCAAAGCATGAAAAGAGAACTTCCTATATTCTAGGAATTATCATCCTAGATTAATTAAAAGAATTTTATTATGATCATGGAGAAATTGATTTTTATGTTATGCATAATTGATGATTATTTTATTGTAAAAGTGCTACTTTTATCATATTTGGATTTCATGCATAGAGGTATGCATAAAAGAATTATTATTTTAATATAAAAGTGTTTCTTTTATCATATTTGGATTTCATACATAGAGGTATGCATAAAAGAATTATTATTTCAATATAAAAGTGTTTCTTTTATCATCTTTGAATTTCATGCATATAGGTATGCATAAAAGTTTATTATTTTATTATAAAAGTGTTTCTTTTATCATATTTAAATTTCATGCATTGAGGTATGCATAAAAGTTGATTATTTTATTATAAAAGTGTGACTTTTATCATATTTGGATTTCATGCATAGAGGTATGCATAAAAGTTGATTATTTTATTATAAAAGTGTGACTTTTATCATATTTGGATTTCATGCATAGAGGTATGCATAAAAGTTGATTATTTTATTGTAAAAGTGTGACTTTTATCATATTTGGATTTCATGCATAGAGGTATGCATAAAAGTTGATTATTTTATTATAAAAGTGTGACTTTTATCATATTTGGATTTCATGCATAGAGGTATGCATAAAAGTTGATTATTTTATTGTAAAAGTGTTACTTTTATCATATTGGATTTCATGTATAGAGGTATGCATAAAAGATATTCTTTTTATACTAAAAGTGTGATTTTCATCATAAATGGATTTTATGCATAACTTAGATGCATAAGAGAAATTCTTTTATTCTAAAAGTGTAATTCCTACCAAATTGAATTTATGCATAAGAAGATGCATAAAAGATTGATTTTTAAATTCAAAGTGTCATTCTCATCTAAATTGAATTTATGCATAGGAAGATGCATAAAAGAATGGAATTTCAATTCAAAAGTGTTATTCTCATCCAAATTGAATTTATGCATAGGAAGATGCATAAAAGATGGATTTTTAATTCAAAAGTGTCAATTCTCATCTAAATTGAGTTTATGCATAGGAAGATGCATAAGAGATGGAATTTTAATTCAAAAGTGTCATTTTCATTTAAAATGAATTTATGCATAGGAAGATGCATAAAAGATTCATTTTTAAATGAGATGTGATAATATGTGATAAGATGCGTATGGGAAGTGATATGATGTGAGAAGAGGTGTATGAGATGTGATAAGATGCGTATGGGAAGTGATAGGATGTGATAAGAGGTGTATGAGATGTGATAAGATGTGTCGGAGAGTCAATGGAGGACTTCTCGCGTAGCAAGGTCGATCGAGGTCTTGACCAGCCTCGGTTTGATTTAAATGGTGAGCTTCCGGTACGGTGGATGAGGGACCAAGGAAGCGGCCTATGAGTGAAGCGCTAGGTCACCTACGAAGGATCCTAGAGGGTGCTGACCATACGATGCTCGTGCGTCGTGGAAGATATTGGAACAAGGAGTAAGAGTTGTTTTCTGAAACCGGGTATGGATCTGGTTGATTGACCTTGCTGGTCCTCAAGGTGGATAAGTCCATGGCTCTTTTATATGGATCTGTGGGTTGATCTTGCTGATCTTCCACGGAGATTCCATTCTATTATATGAATATATTGCCGGTTACTATGAGCTAGGAACTATGGAAAAGGCCCCTGAGTGAACAGGTGGTGAGCGTTCTAGTTGCCAATGATGCCATAAGTACACCGATGAATGAATGACAGGAAATAAGGATTCAACCAGAGACTTTGAGGATTGTCATCAGTGACATAATGGTTTCATTAAAGGATTGTTTGAAAGTTAATTGATGCTGAGAAAAAGGCAATTTTAGATTGGGTGTGTAAGTGGTATGACTAGTTTTATGTTTGTATGAACTTCCGGCTAGGGGGCCTAGGAACTCTTTTTCCTGGTACCCGGGACAAAACCTAACCAAATTTCTAATTGGATCCCATCACTACAGTGGTTGGGAGGTTGGCTAACCCATGGGACTGGATGGGGTTAGGCTGGACTGATGGATCCGATAATCAAGACTCAATTTCTGTTATTACGATAGATGAAGTAAATCCCAGATAGTAATTGTTCTATGGATAGGAATCAATGGCTGTGCCTCTTGATGGGAAAAAAAAGCGTTGATCCCAATGATCCAAGTGCAAGTTTTGTCCTTGATTGACCAAGTACCTTTAAAGGTGCAGTCGGATCAGTTTGATCAGTAATGGTCTTGACTACGTTAGAGTAAAAAGTTATCCTGGTGGAATCGCCCGTGCTTTCCGGACAAAGAAAGTTTTTCCGGGTTCGGTTTTGGAAAAACCGACGGATTAGTCTTTTGTCCGGATATCCGTGGTGGACGAGGCCCTGAGTGTGGGACCCTGGCCCGCGCAAGAAAGACTACTTCCGCTGTTAGCACCCCGAATCCGTTGCGCGGTGGAAACAGGGATCTCACATATGCAGGGAAGCAAAACTCTGCAGGAGTTGAACAGAGTTCAAGGGTACAGAGCCTGGATGATGGCATTATGTATTATAACCGCAGGTTATGCATTCCCAATGATGAGGGAACCAAGGACCAAATTCTGAATGAAGCCCATGACAGCCTTATTGCAAGACATCCAGGTTTCATCAAGACCTACATGTCCGTAAAGAAAAGTTTCTTTTGGCCTGGTTTGAAAAAGGATGTGCTGAATCATGTACGTCAATGTCTGACATGCCAAAAAGTCAAAGCTGAGAGAGTAAAAATGCTTGGGAAGTTACATCCATTGGACATCCCCCAGATGAAGTGGGAATGTATCAGTATGGACTTCATTACTGGATTACCTTCAATGCAATCAGGTTACAACTCCATCTTCGTGGTAGTCGACAGACTAACCAAAGTTGCCCATCTGCTGATTCCAGTAAAAGAAACCTACACTACAATGGATGTGGCAAGAGTGTTCCTCAAAGAAATCTTCAAATTGCATGGCCTACCGAGGAGAATAGTAAGTGACCGAGATCCCAAATTTACTTCAAGGTTTTGGACTGCATTTTTTGAAGCAATGGGAACTTTCTTGGATCTCAGCACAGCTTATCACCCTGAGACCGATGGTCAAACTGAAAGGGTAAACCAAGTAATTGAAGATATACTTCGGACATGCTGTGGGTGGCAGGGAACCCAAGAAGTGGCTAAGCTATCTGCATCTAGTTGAGTTCGCCTACAATGCTTCTTATCACCAAAGTATCAAGATGAGCCCTTTTAAAGCTCTGTATGGACAAGATTGCTTAACTCCATTAACTTGGTCTGACCCATTGATTAAGGTCGAGATGTCTAGACAGATGCTTGACGACATGGAGCAACAGATGCACTCAATTCGTAAAGATATTAAAGCTGCCCAGGATAGACAGAAGCAATATGCGGATAAGAAGAGGACAAATAGAGAATTCAAAGAAGCAGATATGGTCTTCATTCGAGTACGGCCCAAAAGAAGTTCCTTATCTCTTGGGAAGTACAAGAAGTTATCACCCAGATATTGTGGGCCATATCTGATTATAAAGAAAGTAGGTGACTTAGCCTACGAGCTTCTTCTGCCTCCTCATCTCAAAATTCATAATGTATTTCATGTAAGCCTTCTAAAGAAATATGTGCCAAACCCAAATCATATGCTTGATGATGAAATTCTAACCTCTTCAACCCAAGGACAGATGGAACTCCAACCTGAAGAAATTCTCGATGTTCGAGAAAAGATTCTCAGGAACAGAATTCTCAGAGAATTATTAGTAAAATGGAAGTTCTATCCTTTTGAAGATGCCACCTGGGAGAATGAAGCCGATCTGTTGTTGTTGCGAGATTATCCCCAGTTTGCGAGATGAGGACATCTCGCGTTTTTCAAGTGGGAGAGAATGTAAGATTCCTCCCCAGCCTCTCAAGATGTCCAACATCTTTCTGTGTAATCAAATCCCTCTTCAAAAATATAAAAGATCTTATTTCTAACTGTTTTAGCCTAGAGAGAGAAAATTATTCTAGAGAGAGAATATTCAGATTATGAATATTTTTGGATAGAAAAATAACTCATCTTATTAAAATACGTTCCCTTGAAACAGAAATTCAAAAAGAATTTTCCAATGTGCAATTGGAATTAATTGGAAATAGGTATAAAGGACCTTAGCCTAAGGGTCTAGATTTTCAGAAATTTTTGGATTATGGTCCAATTAAGGTTCCTATGGGCCAATAGCATCAATCCATGTTTAGGGAGGAGATAAATCCAATTTGTAAAAGAAGATACCCAAAAATGAGTAAATGCTCACATAAGATGAAGAGTTGACTATGTACAAGGTTTATTAGTAAGAAACTATGAGTAATATAAAAAATATGAGATATTTTGGGTATCCAAAAATGAGTAAATGCTCACATAAGATGAAGAGTTGAAAATGTACAAGGTTTATTAGTAAAAAACTATGAGCAATATTAAAAATATGAGATATTTTGGGTATAACGATTCCATTTTGACACATATGTAAGGAAGGGGAGTCCATTAAAGAAGGTGCATATTTCACATGCTTGAATGAGTTTTAAACTCATAAAAATTATGATATTTTTATCTCTCCTCTCTCTTGAATCAAACCAAATCAAAATGGAACCAAACCGAATCAAAAAGGAATCAAACTAGATCCAAATCTAGTCCAAAATTCAACCAAACTGATTTGGAAAATTCTAGAATCAGTTTGTTTGGTTAGGAGCTTAATTTTTCCTATAAATAGAAGCCTCCCTCTTATTGAAAATCAACAATGTTTAATGCATTGTTACTCTACTCCACCTAAGCCAAGAACTGTGAATTCAATAATAATTCACTAGTTTTTGACACTTCCCTCTTTCTTCAATCCCCATTGGTGGCTCCATCAACATACTAAACCAATTGATTGGTTGGGGGCCTCTACCGTGAACAAAGAATCAAGTAATTTGTAAGGTAAATGGTGAATTTTGATTCTTTTCTATAATTTCTCAATGTTTCTCTCTTCTCAAGCCCTCTCAAGCTTGAGAAGCTTATTTGGAATGGTTTTTTGAATGCTACTGAAGTTAATTGATGAATTGTAGTGAAGAGTTACATAATTTGATGAATGCTATTGAAGTAAATTGATTAATGATAGTTAAGAATTACATAAATTTTCATTTATGCTTAATTCTAATGGTTTTTATGTAATTTCTCTCTCTCACTCAAGAAATGGTCATACTCATGACCCATTCTCAATCCAAATGAAGCTTTTCATAAAGCTTTTCCTTAATCCAAGATTAATCTATGCTTGAGGCCAAATTAATGGCTTTTTTCTATGCTTTTAGTTTATGTATTTCATGAATATTGATGATTCAATACATTATGGATTAATGATCCAATTTAGGAATCATTCTATTTATTTCCTTAATGATAAGCTTTATCCCTTAGAAAATTTGAGATTTATCAGTCATAGCAGCGGAGCTATGGCAAAATTTTTATAAAAATTATGCATAAAATAATTTCATTCAAAGCATGAAAAGAGGACTTCCTACCTTATTCTAGGAATTATCATCCTAGATTAATTGAAAGATATTCATTGTAATCATAGAGAAATTGATTTTTATATTATGCATATTTGGATTTCATGCATAGAGGTATGCATAAAATATTATTATTTTAACATAAAAGTGTTACTTTTATCAATTTTTAAATTTCATGCATAGAAGTATGCATAAAGGATAATTTTTTTATATATCAAAAGTTTTACTTTTATCATTTTTAATTTTCATGCATAGAAGTATGCATAAAGGATAATTTTTTATATATTAAAAGTGTTACTTTTATCATTTTTAATTTTCATGCATAGAAGTATGCATAAAGGATAATATTTTTTATATCAAAAGTGTTACTTTTATCATTTTTAATTTTCATGCATAGAAGTATGCATAAAGGATTATTTTTTTAATATTAAAAGTGTTACTTTTATCATTTTTAATTTTCTTGCATAGAAGTATGCGTAAAGGATAATTTTTTTATATCAAAAGTGTTACTTTTATCATTTTTAATTTTCATGCAAAGAAGTATGCATAAAGGATATTTTTTTATATCAAAAGTGTTACTTTTATCATTTTTAATTTTCATGCATAGAAGTATGCATAAAGGATATTTTTTTTATATATCAAAAGTGTTACTTTTATCATTTTTAATTTTCATGCATAGAAGTATGCATAAAGGATATTTTTTTTATATCAAAAGTGTTACTTTTATCATTTTCATGCATAGAAGTATGCATAAAGGATAAATTTTTTATATTAAAAGTGTTACTTTTATCATTTTTAATTTTCATTCATAGAAGTATGCATAAAGGATAATTTTTTTATATCAAAAGTGTTACTTTTATCATTTTTAATTTTCATGCATAGAAGTATGCATAAAGGATATTTTTTATATATATCAAAAGTGTTACTTTTATCAATTTATCTAACGTAGGGCTTTCACTTAATATGTTGGAAAGCTACCCGACTAATCGGATCCACCCATTCGTAAGATGGTGCCGTTGGGGCATTCCATCCTCCCACTTTCCACTCTACTCACGCGTCAATTTATTTTCTAATTAATCCTACCACATTGTTTGACATAAATAAACATGTTCCTTAATTAAGGCCCTTTTCACAAGGTTTATTAAAACAACCTTTTTCCATAGTACAATAATTCCAAGACAAGATTTAAAAGAAAAGTTTATACATGAATCAATATACTCGTGTGTACATCTATATGTGTGCACGTGCAGGTGCATGTGTGTGTGTGTGAGTGTGTGCATGTCCATGTGTGCATATATACTTGTGCATGTGTGTATTTATGTGCTTGTGTGCATGTATACACATCTGTGTATATGCAAGCTTGAGTATGTGTGCAAGTGTGCATATCTCTATGTGTTGCACATGTCCATGCGTGCGAGTGTGTGTATGTGTGTTTGTATGCGTGTGTGTATGTATCATGTGCTTGTGTCTCTGTGTGTGTATGAACATACACGTGTGTGCATCAAACATACATATAAATCTATTTATATATACATGCTTACATACCTATAGATACATATTTATACATAATATATATACATCTGTGTGTGTGTGTATGTATATTCTCTCTTACACATGCACATAATATAATATTAGAAGATATGTATGTGTGTGTGTGTGTGGAGGAGGGGAGAGGGGTGGGCAATTTGTTTTCTAATGTATTATATATATATATATAAGAAACTCAATAAGTAAATGGTTTGAAAGTGACAATTAATTGTGAGCCCCAATGCCTCTAGGCGTGTGGGAAAGAAACCCCCATTCACTTCACTTCTCTTCTCCTTTCTCCTTTTCAAAAATTCTCCCTCTCCTTTCTTCACTTAAAGGGTGAGGACTCTTCCTTTTATCTTGTAATAGATAGATGAGAATCTCAAGATATCCGGTCTTGAGGAGGGGGACGACGCGTGACAGAAAAAATTAGAAGGGAAAGAACTCCTATTTCCGTCACGAAGGTGATCAGTAATGGTGTGTGTTAAAAAAAGAGCAGGTCGTGTGTTTTATTTCTATGAGAATCGCAAGATATCCGATTTTGAGGAGGGGGAGGACGCATCATAGAAAAAACTAGAAGGGAAAGAATTCCTATCTCCGTCACGAAGGTAATGGCGAGGCTGGCACGTGTGGCCCAGCACCACCCTCTTGATACCTTACGGTTTCCGACGTGCTTGACGTACCTGCCGGTGCTGAGTACAGCGCACTCACACACTCTCGTACACGAACCAACTTGGCCAAGCACCCAACCGCCTAGCAAAATTTAGGAGTTTAGAAAACTTTGGATGCCTTTGCAACTTGCAGTGGTAGAGTCGCTAGTGCACTTATTTTAACACGGCGACTTGAACGCAAAGGTGCTTCCATAACTTCCGTAGTGTGCATTAGCAGGTACGTTTTCAACCCACCATGAATGATGGCGCTCCCACCAAATTTCAAAACTTATAATATTAGTATGGAGAAACTGTACAAAAGGTACCAAAAATACCATGGGCCAAAGACTATGAGCTAGAGACTATTCCAGCTCATTGCAATTTAGCAGCTTATAGAACATATCCTGTTGATCATGTTCCCACACACAAATGAGGATAGGCTCCAAGACACGTGATACCCAATCTTCCCACACACAAATGAGGATAGGCTCCAAGACACGTGATACCCAAGCTGATTGCATGCAATCATCATAGCTTCAGTGGTGCATCCTTTAGGGGCCAACCTTTCCAACACATACTTGCCAGTCCACACCTTGACCATTGGTCCCCTGAGGGTTCTTAGTGAAGGCCACAAATGTTTCATTACGGTGCTTTTCCTTGAGGTACCATCTTTTGGTCTTTGGCCCAAATTTGAGAGGCCTAGTCTTCACATCAATTCCTAATCAATCCTGCATGCACCCAAATATTAGACAACCTAGTATGTACAAGGGTCTATTGATCAGCATATCAATTGATCCCAGTTTATAGAGAGTATATTGCTTGAAAAATGTTAGCATCATTTAGCTTGCTAGAATAGTATATAGACTAGCACAAATGAGTACATTTATATATCAATTCAACCACATTTAGACCAGTATTCTCCCCTTTCTGAAACACAATACTATTTCTAGATACCCATATTTCCCATAAGCAGCCATATCTAATAATATTAAAAACCAAGTGTGGGAAATCTTCAGATTCCACCCCCTACCTAGAACCCAATCCCCCTAGCGACCCTAAACACCTAAGGACTTGGCTGCCTATTTTCCAATTCTAACCCAAGAGCCCCAGATAGTAGGGCAATCCAAGAAAGTATGCCTTCCATCTTCTAGAGTTGATCTACACCTGGGGTAGCAACCTAAAGTGAAGCTCCTTTTTGGAGGAGTTTAGACCCAATGGGAAGGGCTAGAAAGCAAAGTCTCCATAAAAAGACCTAAAATTTCAAGGGAGTGTTTGACTCCTAAATGAGTTTCCACCTCTTCCTCCAAGTTCCTGCTCTCTAGTTTACTTTCCACGCTCTATTGCAGACTTCAGTGTTGAGTTCAGTTTTCCTCAATTCTAAGTAAAGGACCTTAGTTGTCCCTTTATCCAGCTTTATACAAACCATTGAACCACATCCAGTCTTTTAATCAACAAGAGTCATCAAAAGCAGTAGACACCCATACTTTCTATACATTTGCCATCATATGTCCAGCCAGATGCCTTTCTCTAGATAGTAGACCAAAGACTTGTGACTAGCTGATCCAACTCTTTCCAACCTGCCAGAGACCAGTCCCAATAGTTAGCTAGTCTTCTTAGTCCGCTATTGTTCAGTTTCTTTGCAAGGTTTCTTTGCAAGAGCAATATCTAGAAGAGCTAGAGGAGGGTTAAAGTTATGGGACCACCAAATCCCTAGGCTAAGAAAAGAATTTCAAGTACCTCTGGGGTAGCCATCCCAATAGGACAGGTTCAACACTTCCTTTAATTTGCCACTTAAAAAGCTACAAAAAGAGGATTTTGAGATCTAGAGGGGAGCAGAAGAGAATACTTTGTTTCTCCAGTTAAGTCTCAACCAACTACTTTTCTAAAGGACAAAAGAGTATTTCACCACATCTTTGAACATTCTACACCATATTTCCTCCTAAAGTAGACATTTGGGGAGAAGAAGAGCAATTGTGGCAAGAGCATGGGTAGGGAGATGCAAAATCCCCTAGGCCTCCATCCATTTTTGTGACAAGCTTACTTTGTCCGAAGCTAGCCATGTTGCCACTCTCTTGTTACTGTTCCTATTTCTCCATAAGAAATTCCTAATAGGACCTATGATTTTGTTCCATTGAGCTTCTTAAAATTTCTTTAAAAACCTTCTCAAATTGAGAGAAAAAGGAAAAACACATCCTCAAAAATTTCAAGATTTAGTTATATTTAGATTTTCTAGCATTATATGGTAGTCATGTGTGTGAACACACTTAGGACGCCGGGACACTTTTTTCCTCACTAGGAGGTTTTTTCCCCGTGCGTATATGTACACCCTCTTATCTACTCATTTTTGGGTGTGTCATTATCTTTTGTATCTGGCACACATTTTTTCATTCTAATCTAGTGAGTTCGTGTGCTCTCAAGCTTCCCTATCTTGTATGTGTGCATTGCTGCAACCCTAACCCTAATTCCAACAGTTGGTATCAAAGCTAGCTTCCCTGACACTTGATCTAGTAGTCGGCCTCCCTCCTCATCATCAGACGACCTTGTTTTTCTATCTCTGATTGAGATGTACCCTCTTACGAGAAGAATGTATATACTATAATGTGATGTATATAAAGTATACGATGGTTTCAGGGTCTGCGGCGTGATTTGGGTGCGTTTTGGGCACCGCAAGGTTTCTAGAGACATTCTGGAGAGGCATCATTTTGGATTGGTTTTGCTCGATTTTGGGTGTTTGGGCTGTGCACCAGCAGCAAAGATTTGGTGTGCAGTAGCATCTATAGTGTTTCTTCATCAACATTGACCATCATACTTCCACCAGTAACACTCTATTCTCTACTTTGTGCTATTTTTCATACACTTTGCAGGTGATTCAGTCAGTTGGTAGCCATGCAGGGTTGCATTCAGTGAATACTGAGTACTTGTTGTAGTGTGTTGAAATGTTTTGCATTTGGTATACAGTCATGATGTATTCAACATGTTGTCTGTTGAGGACAAACTTGATGGGACTAATTACCCATTGTGGTCCTATATGATGAGGCATGTACTAGTTGCTAAAGACCCTTGGAATGTGGTCAATGGTTGTGAAACTTGTCTTGTTTCACTACCATTGATGGGACCAATTACCCATTGTGGTCCTATATGATGAGCCATGTACTAGTGCTAAAGACCCTTGGAATGTGGTCAATGGTAGTGAAACTTGTCTTGTTTCACAACTACTAGTGCAACCAGGTGCTATAGGTACATTTGAAGTAGAATCTGATACAAATGTGGCTTCTCCACATGCACCACGAGTACCTCCCACTTCTGCTCAAATGAGATGGGATGGAAGAGATGCACAGGCACATGCATTGCTTGCACTTTCTGTGAAACGAAGCACTATTCCTCATATTCGGTCATGTAAGACTTCAAAATAGGCATAGGATGCACTTGTTGCATTATACCAAGTGCGCAATGAAGCACGTGTTACTTATCTGCACAAGTAGTTGGAGTGTGAGCACATGAATGAGGGAGACTCAATGGACAACTTCTTGACCAAGATCAAAGATTTTAAGGAGCATCTCGCTAGTGTGGATGAGATATATCCTGATAGTACATTGGTGCCAACAGTTCTCAATGCATTGTCAAATTCTTACCAGAGTTTTGCCTCTACTTTAGACTCATGATGAAGGGAAATCCAAATTCCCTTATATTTGATGAGCTGGTTTCATAACTCTTGCAAGAAGAGCAGTCTAGGCAAAACAAATCTGTTATGCGTGTTGGTGACCAAGCTTTTGTTGCCAATCAGAAAGGCAAAGGTAAAGCTTCTTCGCATGGTGGCTATAAGCCAGAATCAGAATCCTCATGCAAGGATGCAGAGAAAGAAGGTGATAAGCCTTAAAGAAAGGGTAGGTGTCACTATTATAGGAAACCAGGGCACTACATAAATGAGTGCAAGAAAAGGCTAGAGGACAAAAAGAAATAATCGGGTATGGTTGGCTAATGCATCTGCACAAAGTATAGAAAAGAAGAAATCTGTAAGTTCTGCTCAAGATGATTGGGCATGGACTATACAGTGCAGTTATGACCCTTTTGTTCATGATGTATACGTGTCAATGGTAGAATCCAATGCTTGGTACTTTGATAATGGTGCTAGTAAGCACATTACTTCACAAAAAAAAAGTTCTAATCTCTAGAATCTATCGCAAGTGTAGGAACCATCACATGTGCAAATGGTTCCTCATATCCTGTCAAAGGAGTTTATAGAGTTGTTCTCACTGCTGCAAATGGGGGCGCATTTACTCTTTCTAAAGTTTTATATGTGCCAGGAATTAAGAAGAACTTGCGGTCAGTTTCAGCCTTAGCCTTGTGAGGCTTGATGGTGAAAATTGTGGATAGCAGATGTACAATTCTGGATAGAAATGATGGTTATTCTATCATTGCCTCAGGTACCTTGTTTCATGGCTGATACAAGATGGAGGTATTTGAGAAGTTGCAGCATAATGCTTGTCATGACTTGTGCTATGAGTGATACAGAATTATGGCATGCTCAATTTGGCCATCTAAATTATGGCAGTTTGTTACACCTTCAAAAGCAAAATGCATCGGGCGTCATTTTCAAAGGATGGATCTATGAGAGCTATTAAGAAATTACAGCTTATACATAGTGATGTATGTTGTCCTATGAGGACACCATCTATGGGGAATATCTCTACTTCGTCACTTTTATTGATGATTACTCTAGATATAGCTAGGTGTATCCATTAAAGTGGAAGTTATAGGTTTTTATATGCTTTAGGAACTTTGTATCCATGGCTGAAAATGCATGTGAATGTAAAGTTTGCACCCTTCATTCAGATTGAGGGGGGAGTATAGGTCCAAGGAATTTCAGGCATATATGGCTGAAAAAGGCATAAGGCATCAATGTACAGTGCCATACACACCCTAACAAAATGGTTTGGTTGAGAGGAACAACATGTCTCTCATGGAGATGGCATAATGTATGGTGAAAGCCCAAGATTTACCTCATGGTTTTTGGTTAGAGGCAACTATGTGCTCAAACTATGTGTTGGAACGAATGCCCTACCAAGGCCTCGTAGTCTAAAACTCCTTATGAAGCTTGGCATGGCAAGAAGCCTTATGTGGCTCATTTGGGTGTTTATGGTTGTCTTACTTATGCTCTTGTGCCTGAGCAACAACGCAATAAGCTTGATGATAAGGCAGTTAAATTCATATTTGTATGATACAGTTCAGAAAGCAAGGGATATAGACTCTACTGTCTGGCCTCAAAGCAGATTTTGGTAAGTAGAGATGTTTTTGTCGAAAACTCAGTTCAGCCCATGCTTTTATGCAAAAAACAACATAATGTATGCTCACAAGACATGTTTGATTTGCTCCTGCCTTTTTTTAATGGAGGGAAGCCATATGTAGAGCAATTGAATGCTGAACCAAGTGCTAAAATTCTACCTTTTGCAAGTAAAAATTAGCCTGCAAATCAGCCTTTTGATGAGGCAATTATTGAAAGTGTAGTAGATGAGGAGAGAGCAGCCATAGAAGAATCTAGGCGTATCCCAAATTGGCTTGTGTAGACATTGAGGGATAGCAAGTTGGTAGCTCCTTTACCTAGCAGAACTCATGCAAGTTCTCATCATGCAGATTTTTCTCATGTGGATAATGTTCTCGTTTATACTTTATGTAATGTGGAGGAACCTGTTTCCTTTGAGGAAGCACAGGATAATGATCATTGGATGCATGCTATGCAAGATGAGTATAACTCTATATTCAAGAATGACACCTGGTATTTGATAGATGTACCTCATGGCAAGAAGGCCATTGGTACTAAGTGGGTTTACAAGTTAAAATGCAAAGTAGATGGTAGCATTGATCGCTCTATAAGGCCAGACTTGTTGCAAAGGAGTATGCACATTAAAAGGGCATTGATTATGATAAGACCTTTGCACCCACATGTCGTATGACTACCATTAGGCGTCTCATTGCTTAGGTAGCACATCATGGGTGGAATGTACATCAATTGGACATTAAGACTATATTCTTGAATGGTGATTTATATAAGGAGGTGTATGTATCGCAGCCTCCTGGTTTTGCTATGAAAGGAGAAGCGTCTAAAGTATGCTGGTTGAAAAAGGCTCTTTATGGCCTTAAGCAGGCTCCTAGAGCATGGTATGAGAAGATTCATGCACACTTGGTTGTAAAACTATTTTTGCAACAGTCCAACAGAGAGTACCCTCTATGTGAAGATGAGTAAGGATAAATTTTTAGTCATCATTTTATACATTGGTGACATGCTGCTCACGAGACTCGATATATATCATATTTCAGCCTTTAAGGCTGACTTGCAGTCATCGTTTGAGATGTTAGATTTGGGGCCCTTGCATTACTATTGGGGGATTCAGTTTATGCAATGTAATGATGGCATTGTTATGCTGCAATCTAAATATATATAGAAGCTATTGAAGAGGTTTAATCTTGAAGACTATAAACCTGTGGCTACACCTATGGAGACAGGTACTCGACTTAGTCTTCAAGATGCATGAGACTCTTTTGATGCTAGTTTGTATCAGCAGGCTATTGGATCCCTTCTTTATATGTACAACACAAGGCCAGATATACAGTATGTGGTCTCACAGTTGAGCAGATTTATGCATAGCCCAGGTACAAAGCATTAACAGGCTGTTTTTAAGAGGGTTTTCCGCTATTTATAGGGCACTCAATATTTTGGATTATTTTCTCCAAAGAGGGGTGAGTCACAACTGCATGCTTTCAGTGATTCAAATTGGGTTGGGTGTTATGACACACGAGTGTCCACTAGTGGGTTTTTCTTTTGCCTTGGTGATTCATGTATATCATCGCTCCACAAGAAGCAGCCTATAGTGGCCACATCTATCTGTGAAGTTGAGTATAGGGAAGCTTTTACAGCTACAGTTGAGTGTGTGTAACTCAAACGTTTTATGGGGTTGATTTGGGTGTTGGACAGTTGTCTAGCACTACGATTTTCACTGACAGCCAGAGTGCATTAGCAGCTGCAAGGAACCTAGTGTTTCATGCTGGCACTATGCAAATTGAGGTGCATTACTACTATGTCAGGGAAAGACTCTATGCAGCAAAGATCAGCTTGGTCTATGTGCCTACACATGACAACATGATAGATTTATTCACGAAGGCTTTTTCTTATGAAAAAATGAAAGCTTTTCGTAAGCTTTGGGCTTACTGCCTTTTCACGATTGATCAACCATACCTTGTACAATCTCACATCATCACTTCAAGGGGGATTTATAGCATTATATGGTAGAGATGTGTGTGAATACACTTAGGACCGCCGAGGAGCTTTTTCCCTCACTTGGAGGTTTTTTCCCCCGTGCATATGTACACCCTCTTATCTACTCATTTTTGAGCGTGTATTTATATTTTGTATCTGGCACATATTTGTTCATTCTATTCTAGCGATTTTGTATCTGGCACATATTTGTTCATTCTAATCTAGTGATTTTGTGTGCTCTCAAGCTTCTCTATCTTGTGTGTGTGCATTGTTGCAATCCTAACACTAATTTCAATAGATTTAAGTATAAAGAAAAAGCATGTTCAAAATTACAATATCCTCTTAAATTCATGATAAAAGGATTGATGTAAGGCTCAGTAAACATAATTTCTCGAACCATCACTTAAAGGGCCAGCACAGGCAAGGATTCACTTTAATTAGTAGGAGGGGCAATGATTCACTCTAATTAGTAGGTGAGGTAGGAGGGGCAAAGTTTCACTTTAATTAAGAGGTTCCTCCTTTCTCACTAGAGCCTTCAAAGCCCCATTGAAATTTTAAAAAACAAAGGTCCTAGGCTACATTTATTCTATCTAATCTCCCTCTTTAATTTATGCCTCTAATGCCTCTACTTTCTTTGAAAACTATTTTCTTCCAATTTACTCCATGGAAGAGAAAAGTGTCACTATACAAGTTTCTAAAAATTCATTAAAAAAATCTATGGGGTAAAAATATGTATAAAGAAATTGTGATTATTAAAGGTTCAAATAACCAAGCAACAATGGTGACCCAACCCCATCCTCTTGCATCTGCGTTGTGAGAGAGAAGAGTGCTTGATAAAAATATTAACGATGAGATGGCTAGCTCGAGCGCTGCTTTGTCCAAACACCAAGGCTCCCTCTCACTCTTGAATTAGTAACCCAAACTCTCTACACAATGCATCTTCTTCTCTCCAGATGGTAACTTGTTTTCCTTGGCCGACTGTCCTACATATGTCTCAATTTCTCTTTCCTCCTAGACTGCTCTAATGCAAGGGCATTTGTGGCTCAAACCCATGTACCTCCTCACATTGTAAAACTACTAATTATGCACATAAGTCAATACCAAACTTTCTCGTATGTATAAGAGCAACACAACATGTCCATTAAAGCAAGAACACGCAAGATCTACTCCTCAGTCTCCTTAAATATGAGGAAGGGAGGAGAGGGTGTGTATTCATCAAAACCAAGAGAGGAGAGGATGTGTACAACACAACATGTCCATTAAAGCAATACCACACACGATCTACTTTTCAATCTCCTTCAATACAAGGAAGGGAGGAGGGGGTGCGTATTCATCAAAATCGAGAGAGGAGAGGAGGTGTACAAACTTGAAACATCGTGAAACTAACCTAGCCCTCATTTCTTTGTTTCCCTGTTTCTCAACCTTAGTCGGACTAATTTAATAGTCTCCCTCTTCCTCTAATTAATTAATTGATTCTCTTTTTTTACTCATTGTAGGCCCCTATTTTTAGTTTCCAGCCTCGAATGGAGTTCACTAAATCTACCTCTAATGGAGTTAACTAAATCTGGTTCGCTTGTCTTGTCCTCAATCTACCTCTAATGGAGTTCACTAACTAATGAAGTTCACTAAATATGCCTCTAATGGTGTTCAATGTGAATTTGTTTTGCTTGTCTTGTCCTAGAACCAAAAGGTTACCCCTCTCTCCAAACCCTCATGAGGGACCTCCTCGTCCTCTTCCTTGCCCCTTCCCCCCTCCCCATATCACCTTGGGAGATGACGCATCTCGAACCTCTCACCTACATTCTCATCATAATTCTTGCTGCATATTTGACTAGATATACCTTACACCACAAAATACCAAAGTGTTAGACCTAAATTTAGAGAATGCATAGTGTTATTCTTTGTTGTTTAAAACTCACAATTATCTACTATAGAAATGTCGTTTGCATTGTGCATCACAAGCCCATTGTTCATGCACAAGAGAAATGTCCACATTTGAAACCATTGATGAACCTCACACTCTGAAAAACAATGGTATTTGGAAGGTCTTCGATTGTATTTTAATGTTGTTTTACATGCTTTTCGGATTTAGGCTAATTTTTATTGCATTAGAGTAGAGAAAATACAAGAAAAAGAGCAATTTAAGAAGAGGGTTTATGCTTGAAAAGAGAGAAATCTCTGATTTTTGAATTAAACCAGTGTTTTTTGTTTGTTTTAGGTGCATAATCTTGCGCAGAAAGTGTATAACGTCATTAGGAATGAAAAACATTATGTAAAACCTCCACAAATTGCTTAATTTTTGCTAATTACTTGTTAATTTTTGGTTTTTAGTAGGTAATTAGTAAACTTGAAAAAATAAAAAAAACACATAATTGGACTCAAGAAGTGATGAGAGTGTCAAAGGGATTAGTCATAGTCCAATTTTATCATCAAATCATCAATTCAGACCCTAACCTATACACATTAAGCATAAATCAAGCTTTTGAAGCCCCAAATTCCCACTTCAAATTAGGGGAGTTATGTTGAGATTCAAGCTCGATGTCAGTGTGAGCCAGCTATGCTATGTGCTGGCAGATTAGGTAGGAACATATGTGAGACATAAATGACCGCGTGTCCAGCTGGTCATAGTGTGTGGACATTAGCTAGGGTTAGTAGAGTGTGGACACAACTCATTGTGTGTTGTGTGGATTATGGATTAGTGCATTATGCTTTGTGTGAGAGTGGACATGGCTTCCCTCTATGGTTAGGGTTTGCAATATACATTAGGGTTTGCTCCTGTGTGTGTGTCTCCTCCTCCTCTACCGTTCTTTCAACATGGTATTAGAGCCTTGTGCTGTTTATTAGGGTTTATGAGTGAGTGAGTGAAGAGGGAAAAGAAGAAGCTGTGAAGCTTGCCATTGGAGCTGTGAAGCTTGGAGCACACCAAATACTATCAGATCGGAAAGCTTGGCCTACCGGGTAAGGTCCTCTAAACATCCTTGAGCGGATTGCAGGTGATACAGGCAAAAACAAAGCAAAATAGAGCAAATCAAAGCAAAGCAAAATTCTGGTTTTTGAAGCTTTCCATTAAAGCTTGACAACATTGATGTATGGTGGAAATACGTGTGATTCTGGCAAAAGACATATGCATTTGTCAAAGAGGGATGTATTGGCAACCCATTTGCAAGCCTTGAACAAAATTTGGAGCAATTTACATGCATTTAATTGAGTGAAATTACTGGTTTTTTGAGCTCACACAAAACAGAGAAGAGGAAGCCCAAAATTGATGCATTTGGAGTGAGATTTTGGCAAAAATTGAACCATTGGTGGATCACACACATGCCTAGATGTCTTGGGGACTTATAATAAGGATACTATGATGGTAATCCCATCATATGGTTGCCAAAATCGAGTAATGTACTGAAGAAAACCTCACAACCAGCTTCAACCCCAATAGCTTCACCTTCTTATAGACATTATATAATTGTTAAGCTTATAGCTTACTATTCTTTTGACTCCATCAATGTAGGAGCTGCTCCATGCATACATATCCATACTCATGCACTGGAGGGCACTCGCACCAAAGCCTCACCATTGACAAATATCTAGGTACATCTCCGGATGGGGGGGTCATGGTGGGCTAGCATCACAAAGCCTCCCAAATCCCCTAATAATTGCAGGCGGCGCAGCTCAGAGAGTGAAAACAGGGCAGATTTCTGGTTTTTTGCCTACGAGGAGGTCAATTTCTCATTGGTTGCTTGGTCCCTTCCACAACTTCCTTAGCAATTGGATGCTTTACACCTTGGAGAAGAGGGCTATGTGATTTGTTTGGTCAATGATGCCTAATTGAGCTGGGAATGAGCTGATTAAAACAGGCTGTCCACTGGTTGCAGAGAAACAGAGCATTTTAATCGAGCAATTAATCTTTGGTGTTTTACAATTGGACAAATTCCTCTTACATGGAGTTGATGGACACTATTGCTAAGCCAATGAATGCCTGGTTGCTCAATTTGGTGAAATATTGAAGGAATTAGAGCAAATTTTCTACTGGTTTTTCTGGTTTTTCTGATTTTTCCAAAAACAGAAAAAGGGGTTTTCAAAAATTGATAATTATACATGTCAGATGGAGTTGATACTCAACATTGAGGTTCATTAGGTGTCAATGCAAGTTGCTTAGAATTGATTGCACCATTACATTGCGATTTGGAGCCTTGGAAGGCGTGTCAATTCAGGGTATCCCGCACTGAGTGAGTCAGTTCATCTTGGATGATTACAGGTTGATTTTATACATCAAAATTGGAGTTTGTTGGCTACCTTGGAGTATCTGGAACATTCATTGGAGTGTGGTTGAGCTGAGGAAGGCTCATTTACAGATTTGAAGTGTGCGGCAGGTGTATGCATTGAGCAACATGTCAGACAATCCAGTTCAGATTGTTGGTGAAAAGCTGGATAGGAAGAACTTCCAGGCATGGAAGTACAGGATAAAGAGTTTCTTGAAAGGAAAAGGATTTTGGAATCTCATTACAGGTGCTGAGCCAAAGCCTGAGCTACCTCGACAACCTACACAGCAGCAGCTTATTGCTCATAAGCAATGGTCAGAGAGAGCATTCAAAGTGCTGCATTATTTGTCTATATGCATTTCTGATGCTATGCTCATACACATTCAGGATGCTGAGAATCCCAAAGATGCATGGGATACTTTGGTCAAGATGTTTGATACAGATACGAGTGCTCGCAAGTCTCAATTACGACAGCAGATACACAATGTGAAAAGGAATCAAAGGAGCATACATGATTATGTGCAAGAAATCAAGAAGTTTGCAGATGCATTGGCCACAATAAATGCCCCCATGCCTGATGATGATTTGGTGGATATTACCTTGCGTGGTCTTGGCAAGGAATACAAATCCTTTGATACATCTATCTCAGTGAGGAGTACAGGTTTACCCGACTTCGATGAGTTGGTTTCACTCTTCTTGGTTGAGGAAATCAAGCTCAGTGATTCATTTTTGGATGCATCTTCTAGCCATGATGATGGCAGAAATCAGACTTTCTACTCGCAGAGAGGCTTTAGAGGCAGGGGGAGATTCGCATCACGTGGACGTGGTGGTAATGGTCGTGGATGGCAGGATAGGCCTCCACAACAGAATTTTCAGCCTTCATATGGTGCTCGAGGTGGTCGTGGATATACCCCTCAAAGAGGCAGAGGTAACCCCCGTGGACGAGGATGTTGGCAAGGCCAACAAAATTCTATGCAAGATGTGGAATGCCATTATTGTGGCAAATATGGTCATATGGCGAGAGATTGCTTTTGCAAACAGAACGATTTGAGAGGGGGAAGAGCACAACGTGGTGGTCATTATGGTGGAAACTATGCACAACATGGTGGCAACTATGCATCAAGTAGCAATGATGGAACTGCAAATCATTTGTTTGCCATGAAGCATGTTGTGGGTTCTATGACAACAAATGCTGAGAATGATGACACATGGTATATGGACTCAGGAGCATCAAACCATATGACATGTCATGGTGAATGGTTTGAGCACATGAAGCCTATGGATGTAAAAGGCTATGTGGAAACAGGTGATGATACCCAGCATGTCATTACACATGTTGGAAGTGTACCATTGGTCATGCATAATGGTCAGACAAAGTCTATGTCAGATGTGATGTATGTGCCTTCGATCACTAAAAGCTTGGCCTCAGTTGGTCAAATGGTGGAACAGGGATTACAGGTTCGCTTCAATGAGCATGGATGCTTCGTTGAAGATTTTAAACATGGATGTAGAGTGATTGCTAAAGGCAAGAAAGAAGGAAGATTGTTTAAGCTGGATGCTGGAATTCCTGAGCTAAAATCAGCCATGTTCTCAAAGAGCAGGAATGTGGTATAGGACATTGATATGTGGCACAAGAGGATAGGCCATGTCAATATACAGAGATTAAAGAACATGCAAACAAGAGGCATTGTCAATGGATTACCTAGGTTCAAATATGATGGACATATGCATGTTTGTGAAGCCTGTCAGTTTGGGAAGCAGGCAAGGTTGAGGTTTCCTAGAGAAGGAAATATGAGTAACAGGCCACTTAAGATAGTACACAGTGATGTATGGGGTCCTGCACAAAACCCATCTATCAAAGGCAGTTTATACTATGTTACATTCATAGATGATTTCAGCAGGATGACATGGATATACTTTTTGAAAGAGAAGAGTGAAGTGTTGGAAAAATTCATGGATTTCAAAGCTTTTGCAGAAAAGCAGTATGGCTGTTGGATTAAATGTCTGAGGACAGATGGAGGTGGTGAATACACCTCAAAAGCTTTTGAGCATTTCTTGAGGAAGCATGGAATAAGGAGACAATTGACTTGCAGGTATACACCTCAGCAGAATGGTGTAGCTGAGAGAAAGAATAGAGTCATATGTGAAGTGGCAAGGGCGATGCTTAATGAAAAGAGCATGCTAGATTACTATTGGGCAGAAGCATGTGCTACTGCAGTGTATATATTGAACAAAACACCTACATCAGCCATTCATGGAAGCACGCCAGAGATGCGGCTCACAGGTTACAGGCCAGACATTGGACATCTTAAAGTTTTTGGATGCATAGCTTATGTGCATGTGCCTGATGAAAGAAGAAGGAAGTTGGATCCTAAGGCAGAGAAATGTGTATTTGTGGGATATGCACAGGATCGAAAAGCCTACAAGTGTTATAATCCACAAACTAGACAAGTGGTCATCTCACGAGATGTGGTGTTTGATGAGCTTGCTAGTTGGTATAAAGCAAAAGATGAGGGTGTTATTGAGTCACTTGAGGCTGATGTGCATGTGAACTTGCCACCACAAGCAAGTTCTAGTTCTACTACTATGTCTGGGCCAGCAGCAGAAGCTGAGAGTAGCAGTGTACATCCATGGTCAGGACGTTTGAGGCATGAGAGTGTAAGCACTGGGAGTAGTGCTATGGATAAAGGCAAAAAGAAAGTCGAAGGAATTGGAATCACAGGATATGAGTCATCTAGTTCTGAGAGTTTGGATGAGGAGCTTGGCATACCTGTTTTACGCACACCTGGTGCTAGACAGGACAGATATGTGCCACCACATGCTAGAGTTACAGGTGTACAGAGTGACCCGCATGCATTGCGGAGATCCCAGAGAGTCAGATATCCTGTTGACAGATTGACATACAGAGATTTTGCTATGCACTATGCATACATAACATCTATGGTGAAGCATGTGGAACCTACATGCTATACAGAGGCTATTGGAGAGCATGTATGGGAAAAAGCAATGGATGTGGAGATGGACGCATTGGTCAATAATGATACATGGGATTTGGTTGCACTACCAACAAAGGACAAGAATGTTATTGGATGTAAATGGGTTTACAAAGTGAAGTGCAAATCTGATGGTTCTATTGAGAGACATAAAGCAAGATTGGTAGCAAAGGGTTATGCACAAACCCAAGGATTGGATTATGATGAGACGTTTAGTCCAGTGGCTAAGATGGGCACAGTGAGAGCAGTCATTGCTATGGCTGCAGCTAATGGCTGGGAAATGCATCAGATGGATGTCAAGAATGCATTTCTGAATGGAGATCTACAAGAGGAAGTATACATGGCACAGCCAGAAGGGTATGTACACCCTAGATATCCCACTCACGTATGCAGGTTGAAAAAGGCATTGTATGGTCTAAAGCAAGCACCACGTGCTTGGAGTGATAAGATGAGCAGATATCTTATCTCACTTGGTTTTCAGATTTCTACAGTAGATTCTTCACTCTATGTGAAGAAGACACAGCATGGGATTGTTTTACTAGTCATCTATGTGGATGATTTGATTATCACAGGTGATCATGGTGCAGATGTGATGCATGTCAAGAAAGCTTTGAGTGGGCCATTTGACATGAAAGATCTTGGTGAGTTGAGATACTTCCTTGGAATTGAAGTGGTGAAAGATCATGCAGGTACTTGGTTAGTACAGCGTCAATATGCATTGGATATGTTGGCAAAGTATGGCATGACAGGGTGTAAGCCTATGAGTACACCATTGGAGCAAAATGTGAAGTTGCGGGCTGATTATGGCGAGGAATTGGATGATCCTTCTATGTACAGGAAGATGGTTGGTAGTCTCATATATATGACTATCACACGCCCAGATTTGAGTTATGTAGTGGGGCTAGTGAGCCAGTTTATGCAGAGCCCTAGGAAACCACATTTGGATGCAGTGAGACGCATCATGAGATATGTGAAAACCACAGCACATTATGGTCTATTTTATGAGAGTGGTAAAAGCTTGGACATACATGGCTACACAGATGCTGATTGGGCAGGTAGCGCATATGACAGGAGGTCTACTAGTGGATATGCTTTTACACTTGGAAGTGCCGTGGTGAGTTGGAGTAGCAAAAAGCAACCTACAGTTGCTTTATCTAGTACAGAGGTTGAGTACAGAGGAGCAGCCATTGCTACTTGTGAGGCTATATGGTTAAAGAGTCTCTTGGCAGATTTATGTGAGCCTCTTGATGGCAAAGTTGTCATTCATTGTGACAACATGAGCAGTATACAGTTGGCAAAGAATCCAGTGTTTCATGCGAGGACCAAACACATAGACGTCCATTATCACTTTGTCAGAGAAAAGGTGCATGGTACAGTTGATCTTCACTATGTGAAGACTGATGAGCAGGTGGCAGACATCTTTACGAAGCCACTGAGCAGGGAGAAGTTTGAGTACTTCCGGACTATGTTGGGAGTACATGGGATGAGCTTGAGGGGGAGTGTTGAGAGTCTTGATATCCCAAGCTCATCTACATCTTCATCGGCAGTACATCATGAGCTTGAGAGGGGCTGTTGAGATTCAAGCTCGATGTCAGTGTGAGCCAGCTATGCTATGTGCTGGCAGATTAGGTAGGAACATGTGTGAGACATAAATGACCGCGTGTCCAGCTGGTCATAGTGTGTGGACATTAGCTAGGGTTAGTAGAGTGTGGACACAACTCATTGTGTGTTGTGTGGATTATGGATTAGTGCATTATGCTTTGTGTGAGAGTGGACATGGCTTCCCTCTATGGTTAGGGTTTGCAATATACATTAGGGTTTGCTCCTGTGTGTGTGTCTCCTCCTCCTCTACCATTCTTTCAACAAGTTAGAGACCAAAAAAGAGTGATGAGATTGACCAATCACACAGGCTATAGCAATCTAGTTGCTAAGTTACTAAAAAACCACTTGACATTCACTAATTTATCTTAATGGGCTATTTTTTCCATTAAGGGAGTGATTAGTAAACTAAAAGTGACTAAAAAACCCAAAAATGAGCTAAAATGTATCTCTTTGAGTGAAAACGATAATTTCTTTACTGAACCATTGGCGATTTGGAGTGTTTCTACACATTAATACTTCATCAATCAAAACTCATGGATTTGAGCTTCATTAAGCTCATTTTTTTGTTGGGAAATTAAGTACTTAATTACTCGTATATTTTTTATTAATATACTTACAAATGAGTACTTGAAGCATTAATGGTTTCGTGAGGAATTTAATGATATGTTCATTTGCATGCATTGATCAATCTACTAAGATTAATTAGAGTCCAAAGATTGCATCACAAAGAGGGAAAATTAGTGGAAGGATTAATTTTCATTAATCCTTAATTTCTCGTGTTAAACAACTCATTGGGAGTTAAGTGCATTGAATGAGAAGAATACTAGTGGGGTTTGGTTAAGACAGAGGTAGAAAAAATCCAAGAAGAGGGTACCACAAGTGTGAGACTTCGGCTCAATAATCACAATACAATTCCAGAAAATAGAATTTTGCATAAATTTTTGAGGAAGAAAGAGAACAATTCTGCATATAATCAGGAAATCGTATAACAATTTGATATGAAACACTCTTGGAGGAAAGATCTCAAACCACTCGCACCCTCAAGCTATCTCACTTGCACTCTCACTCTCATGAAAATATCGCACTCACACTTGCACTCCCACATGCACACACTCGCACTCTCAATCTCTTCTTCGATTTCTTGTGTATTCCTCTTCTTCATGTCAAAAGATAAAAGTAGCCCTTTTGGATCTTTCTTGATCCGTATTCTATATTTTTGGTGATGTTCCCCTTTTTGGAAAAAAGCATGTTCGGGAAGCTTTCTTCACACGCGCGATCATCATTCCCATGAACACTGGGAAAACAACCCTTTTCTATGATGTGCCATTTGCGCCTTGGTGATCTGATGAGAATGCTCAATAGCTCATCTCGAACATTCCATCCACCTCTTCGACTTTGTATCTCTTCGTTCGAGGCTAAATCTTTATCCTTGACCTCCATTTAGGACTTACAATGTCTCGACACAAAAATCTAGGCACATTTTTAGCACAAAACCACTCAAAACCCACTTTCGAGTCACCAAACGGATGTGAAATAATGTGAATCACAAAGATTTCACTTCAGCAAAGTTGTTCCATGTACAAAACGGCAAAACTCTCTCATACAAAACTTCTCCGAATTCCAACATTAACCTAATCAAAACTCACCCACAAAAATGGCAACTACGTGAATGACCAAAACCAAAAATTTCCTCTAACACAAAATTTTGTCAAAACATGTTAGATGTCCTAACAAAACATTCTACACACTTTCTACAACATGAATTTATGAAAAACATTTATACGAAATTATGAAGCATCATAACACGTGTCATAAGGGTTGTCCCATGAATGGGGACTCTAGTTGACTTACATCCAATTCAGAATTGAAAGAATCTTCCCACATGTGTATGAAGGATGATGAAGGGACCTAGGTTGTCTTTTTCCTAGTGTAGATAGTAGTATTTTATTATTTTTCTAGTTTGAATTTTATAACCATGGTTTTCCTACTTTGCTTGTAATTTTTTATAAATCCCCCCTCTTTTTCTTTGTATTTTCTTCCCATTAAAAAAGAATCCCTATTATTTATTATCTCGTTGGTAATTTATTTTTTTTAAATAAACAAATTGATGTCGGCTACACATCACTACTGCCGCCTGGCTTCCTCTGCACCACCTATAGAAGACAAAAGGAAAAATAGAAAAAAAAACCACCTTTGCATGTCCTACATCAAGGCCCTACCCCTGCCCCTATGCCATGTGACCCAGCCCCTCCCCCTATGTGCTTGCTGAGCCTGGCCCCCCTAGCACCTGCATGTGCTTGACCCGTCCCTCCCCTTCCATGACCTCGTCCACACGCTCGAGACCCCACCTACTTTCGTGTCCACATGCTCTCGATCTTGCCACCTGCCACTTGCACTCGGACCTTAGGATTCTTGCACACCTACACACTCGACCCGCTCCCTCCACGATCTCAAAAACGTGCCTCCTCCACGTTTTTAAAATTTAAAATTTTATTTATTCTTTTGGTATTATTATTTTATTAGCTTGATTTTTTTATTACTATTAATACTATTATTTATTATTTCATTTACATTGGATTACTATTATTAAAAAAAACTAGTATTTAATTAAATATTAATTAACAAAAATTTATTGTAGTTTTAGTTTTACTATTAGTTTAATTTAAATTTATTCAAATGTAGGTAATAAAAAAGGAAAATTCATTAGTTTATTAAATAAAGTTATTTTTAGCTATATATATATATCCTTTTAAAGAAATTTATATATAGGTTTGCATAAATATATAAATAAAAAATAATATGTATATATAATAAGTATTTATAATTACCAAATTAATAATTAAAAAAATTAAAATCAAAACTAAAAAATCGTAAAAAATTAGAAACACCAGTTCAACCGTTCAAAGTCTATTTTGATTATTGTTACTTTTTTATTTTATTCTTTTTCTCCTAATTCTCTCTCTTTCTCTTTTTCCTTTATATATATATACATATACATGCATACATACATACATACATACATACATACATACACACATATATATATATATATATATATATATATATATATATATATATATATATATATGTGCATGCATGCATGTATGTATGTGTGTGTGTGTATGTATGTATGTATATGTATATGTGTATGTATATAAAAACATAA
Organism: Cibotium barometz; assembly: GCF_041138505.1. Taxonomy (NCBI): domain Eukaryota; kingdom Viridiplantae; phylum Streptophyta; class Polypodiopsida; order Cyatheales; family Cibotiaceae; genus Cibotium; species Cibotium barometz. The sequence goes on from NC_141067.1 coordinate 50,650,039, forward strand.
AAAACATCAAAATAATTTTTTTAAAAAAAAAAGAGAAAACACAAAAATACCTTTGCCTGCTATCAGAAATTCTTGAAGAAGGTGATGCAGCGGAACCTCAACTGCAACCTGCTGACTACCATTTTAGATCCAAAAAGAAGTCACGGGATCATTTTACATCCATTCACATCATTTCACATCCATTCACATCATTTTACATCCATTCACATCATTTCACATCCAATCTTATCTAAGTGAATTATATTTTTAATCATTTTCATAATTCATCTAGAAAATTTATGCATAACCTTCTTTATTTTTCAGGCAAATGAATAATGCTCAAAACTCCACTTTTAGCATAAAATTTACTATGCAGAAATTCATTCTCTAAAGATATAAAATTTTCCATAGCTTCCCCACATTTTAAAGAAATGATAATACTCAAAATTCCACTTTTGATATAAAAATTTATTATGCATAAAATTCATTTTTTTTATAAATAAAATTTTTGCCATAGTTTCCCCACATTTTTTAAAAAATGAGAATACTCAAAAGTTCACTTTTAATATAAAAATTAGTTTATGAAAATCCTTCATTTTCTAATGAAAAAATTTTGCCATAGCTTCCCCACATTTACTATGAAATGAGAATACTAAAAGTTCACTTTTAATATAAAAATTAGTTTATGCAAATCCTAAATTTTCTAGTTATAAAAATTTGCCATAGCTTCCCCTCATTTACTATGAAATGAGAATACTCAAAAGTTCACTTTTAGCATAAAATTTAATTTATGCAAAAACCTTCATTTTCTATTGATAAAAATTTTCTATAGTTTCCCACATTTACTATGAAATGATAATGCTAAAGATTCCACTTTTAATATAAAAGTTAGTTTATGCATAATCATTCTAATCCCCTTCATCACTTATTTTCTAACACTCCCCCATCCCTATCATCACACATGTATTGGGTCTACACTCTTACTCATTTTCTAGAGTAGTCCACTTCACTTTGAATCTTGGCTACAATGTTGACGTTGACTTGAAACTTTACACTATAGGCAGGAATAGGATTACAAGTATGGGCGAGAGTTATGCTCTAATTACTCTCTTGTAAAGAGAGTATATGAGTCTTGACTCCCTTCCTAAGAAGTAATAATGACGTGTCTATTTCGGCTCAAAGTCCATACCAAGAGTCCTTTTCTATACATTAGAACATCTCGGAGGTCATTTGGAGGACCTTTTAGAAGAGAGAGAAAATAGCTGCTAACAACCAATGAGCAAGCAGGCAACGTAATGTTAAAAATTAGCTATATTCATTTTAAAAATTCTTAAAACATTTTTATGTATATTCCAAAAACAATCGTATTCATTTTAAATATATAACTTTTTTGGAGAATCTGATAGAAATTGCATTGAAGACGCGTGCCCAAGTACAGATGGAGAATTTTTCATCCTCGATATCTTGTCTTTACTTGTTGAGGAGGGAAATTTTAAAGTGAACTACCTTCGTATGTATTCTTCTTCTCGCTTTCCTCTCTTCATTCTCCTAGCTATGCACTGCTTTCCTTCATCCTTCTACTCTAATCTTTGAGTTCTGTATATTTTCTAAACAATGGCTACAAACCATCGGTTCATATCATGTTGATCATACTGTGCATCAGAGGACATCGACGAAACACTTCAAAGGCCAAGGAGACCGAGATCATCAGTGTTTTCTGTACTTATCTCCAACATAGTCAATAAATAGAACCAATGGACATAAGTTCAAATAACCAAGGGAACCTGGGTGCTTATGCAACCAAGAAAGAGAAAACATACAAGCAGTAAGAACATTTTCATAACGTCATGGAAGGGTAGAATCAAAGACTTCAAGATAGAGAGCGGAAGGACAACTATAAAGGAGGTGCTTATGCAACATGTCTACATGCACAATGAGCTTGTACTTAGCAGAGAGGATCAATCATCCTTGCAACCACATAAAATAAATTGTACTTAGCAGAGAGGTTCAATCATCCTTGCAACCACATAAAATAAATTGTAATTCTCTGAACCTCAAAGCAATTCATTATTGTTATCAGTATTAATATCATTGATCATTGAATTATTGTTCTCATTTTTAGGTTAAATTGTTTGTATATGCAGATGTGTATCCCTCATCATATGAAGAGTGGCAACCAATTGAGTGCATGATTGGGATCATGACTGTGGTACATGCACACATTGGGCAGCTCCAGTATGAGGGGAGGACTAAAAGAAGTCTTGCTGATGCAGGTATTTTTTTTAATGACCACTTTTACTATTTGCTGGACAAAGCCAATACCCATGGATGCTTGGAAAAGTTGCCTCTCCAAGCAGATTGGAACCACATAGATTGGCCAATTCCCGATTCATGCATTATAGAATCTACATTAGGAACTCAATGGAGTCTTCTTGGGCCCTTTTATTTGGCAGTTTAAGGGAGTCAAACCTTTTCTCTTAAGAAGAAACGTTTTCTAATTTGAAGCTTCAAAACGGCTACTTTATTTGAATTTGAATTTGGGGGAAAAAATGGAATTTAAAATCTAGCGGATAAAACCATATCATGTAACATATCTATGGAAAGCTCTTGATGCGTAGATCACGGATATGTAATCTTCGCTCAGATCGGAGCTTGTATGTAGAAGTTATGGAGGTCCGAAAATTGTAAAATTGCCTCCCCCCTTTTTGGGGGAAAAAGTGCACCCTTTGACCACTCTTACACCTCTCTTACAAACCAATGGTTTTTGCTTACATGGCGGGCTCCTATTTGTCAAAAAGTTAAACGTTTCCATAACCTCATGGCAAATTAAAGGGCCCAAGAAGACTCCATTGAGTTCCTAATGATTTTAAGAGTAAGCTTTACAAAGATGTGAAACGATCACTACTACGAGGGGGTAGTCCCACACGGATAGTGAGAATTGTGCTCTACCTACCAATAGCTATTTTTGTGGAGCTTTTCAATGTCTGTGAGGCTAAAATTGCAAATACTATGCTCATTTGCAACAATCAAGATTCTATATTCTTGGCAACTTTACTTGACAAGAGTTGGGACAGGTAAGTGCATGAAGAGATCCATTGCCAGATCGCATTAGAGACAATGAATGTTAAGTACATGATAGCAACACAGACATTCATCATGTCATATTGGTACAAACAGTCTCGTTACATCAAAGGAGAGCTAGTTATAATGGATCAGGAAGCATCCAGTTTAGAGGGCAATAACGTGGTAGATATTGAAGTACATGATGCAGACTCTACCTTGCTCATAGTCATTTCAATGCGGGAGCTATGCAATCTACAAAATTTGAGGAAAGATATCATAGACGAATGCATAAATGAAATGCGAGCAGAGTTTTGTTTCTTTCACAATGGAAGAAAGGTGCAATCGAGAAGAGAAAAGATAATTATTTACAAAGATTTGCTGAACAAAGTAATTATCATTGTTATGTAACTTCAATTACCCATGTACTTTTGATCCAAGACAATGTACTTTTTTATATTATCAACAATTTTGATTACAAGACAATGTACATCATTTTTATATTATCAGTACTTATTGTTAATATTAGCAATGAAAGAAAGCTTTCAATGTATACGAGTCATCACTCTGATTTATAGGAAATTACTTCAATTAAATGGATTATTTTTTACATATTCTGGAATTGTGCCAGAAAAATTGTACAAGCCTTTTAAACAAGGAATTAGGGTCTGTTCCAAAAACCTATCATCTACATCTCCCTCAAAAGGTAGGGGTGATATACAAGTGTGCTCTGGATTAAATATCCCCTTCTCAAGGGTATCATCTATCAACAAAGTATTATTATGTATGTCAATAGATAGATGGATAATGGCAAAGGGCTTAGTGTATAGCGGCACTCCCTCTTTGCTTGGATGAAACATACTGGGATGCACTTCACAAGCCCTTTGATCATAGATAAAATAAAAGTCACTTGGCTCAAAACTTGTTTCTGTGCAAAGTTTTATGTATGTCAATAGGCAGATGGATAATGGCAAAGGGCTTAGTGTATAGCGGCACTCCCTCTTTGCTTGGATGAAACATACTGGGATGCACTTCACAAGCCCTTTGATCGTAGATAGAATAAAAGTCCCTTGGCTCAAAACTTGTTTCTGTGCAAAGCACTCTGATCATAGGTTCCAGGTTCTCCGAAGCCGTTTGAGGACCAAATGGCAGCCCGAAAAAAATAGAGCACAAACTTGACAAAATCTGCCACTCCTGGCCTCAGTATTATTTGCATATACCCTACACGAAATGTTCTCACCCCACTAATATTGAAAGGAACATATTTCCTTCTTAGAAGCAGACCATTTACGTCTAGAATTATCACTCTCTGAATTTATAAAACATTTCAATTAGTTTGATAAGAAATGTTACAAACCTTCACCACTTAAAATTGTAGGGGCATGTCTTTAAAGAATGTTACAAATAAATTGTCTACTGGCTCACATCAATCTTTTGAGGTGTATGTTCCACATCTTCATTTGTGTCCTTGAGAGCTCAACTCCCTCCTCCTCTTCCAACTTGTTGTTCTGGTCTTCCGAAACATTCTCATCCTTCTTCTTCTCCTCACCTATATTCTCCACACCTCACACTTCTCTTCCCTGCCCTTCTCAACCTTCTCATCTTTCTTCTCCTCATCATCCATCTTCTCCTTCTCACCCTTCTCTTACCTGCCTTCTTCCTCAACCTCCTCTTCTATGCCCTCCTCCTCCTCCTCCTCCTCACCCTTCTCTTCTCTACCCTCCTCCTCCTTCTCTCCTTTTCCATCCTCACCGTTCTTCTCTTGCTTTACACTCTCCTTCTCCTTCCCCTGGTTGGAGGGCTCTCACTGAAGAGTTCTGTACTTGACGAGAACCTCAACCTCATCTGGGAAAGTAGGTTCGTTCTGTGGGGTCTTCTCCTTAGCACATTTTAAGATCATCCATATTACTCTATAGCACTCCACAAAGAGGTTGTCGTATCTTTTAATATTTGACTGCGGTGAAAGGAAAAAAAATCATCAAGTTTAGTAGAGCATGAATTTATGATTTCTCAGGGAGAAATTATCAACAAGTTTTATTACCTTGGTCCGTGTAGGGTTATGTTGAAACAGGCTGTCTAATAGGTACTCTACATGTATAATAGTTCTCCAGCCACACGAATAGCCATTTGTTTGATATGGCACAGATATTTCCTTGACTGCAAAATCAAAAATGCCTTCAACAAGGCAAATAGGGCCAATAGCTGCAAGCATTCTCTTAATACAAATGTCAAGGCATACAAATTTAATAGGACACTAGAATTGCAGAAGGACTTGGTAATTTAGAGTAACATAAATGAGCAAGATGCACAGTCTCAATTCAGGGTGTGTGCCTGGTATGGAATTCAAAGTCCAGACAATCTTCTTGTCTACCTCCAAACAGACAAGGCTCTAATGATTGCTAAAACATTAAAAACCAGAGTTAAAAACAAGACATTAAATCAATCAGAATTTGAAATAATATCAAAAAATATGTATATTTACCTTGATTCATATGGAAAAATAATTGTGTTGACTTCCTTGAGTTGCAGTAGGTAAACCATCTTCTTATGTTATCTAGTGGAGTACTTTTGATCCTTATTAGCAGAGGAGTCAATTGAGAATTAAGAATAAAAACTTCAATCTGGGGGACTCTGCAAGGATCTTACACTTTACCAAACTGCCAAATAAAAAAATAAACATTAACACAAAAAATTATCAAACTTGAAGCAAACAAATACATTAGACTCAGATGAAGAAGAACTTACTTTAGACAAACATAAAAAATAGAGTTAGATATCTGATCTCTCTCTTGCTTCAGTATATTTAGGTCCACCAAGTCGAGACTAAGTTGTGTCTCCCCATCGTCCAGGACCCGGAATGGGTTTAATTAAGCTTTTAAGCCTTTAATCTGCGAACTTTCGACCTAAAATAGTAACTATCCAGGCGTCTAATCAACGAACGGAACACGCCCGAAAGGAACCAAGGTTAAACCCCTAGTATAGATGGCCTAAAGTACCTTATGGTTATTCTTAAGTAAAGTTATAAGAAAATAATCTTGCTTTTGAATCATTGTCTTTTCGAAACGATGGTTTTTTGTTAATGTGTGAATTCATTGAATAAAGGCTATGTCTCTTTTTATTGGATACACTACTGGTTTATTGCTAACATGTAGGTACAGCTTCTCCCCCCCTTAGCTAACTCCGTGCTTGCCTGTGTAGCCGGGCGGAGGATATAGCGAGGCCGGGAGTCGGCCCAAGGCAATCCCCTCCTATGCCACTGGGAATTGGATTTCACCACCAGGGTGATGTATACATGCTGCCTAGTTCTGTGGGTCCAGGCTAGTGCGGTGACTTAACCCCCACCTCATGAGGAGACGTCCCTTTCGAAGGGCGAGAGGGTTTGGTACAAGCGGTAGTACCTGAGGGGGTGACAGGACGGCTTGGCCCTCATCGGCTGGCTGACGACAAGGGGAGACGGTCCGTGAGGTTTACCCAGCTGGTTGAGGCTAGAAGATCGAATTCTAGATCATCGGTGTGGTTGTGGTTGTGGTTGTGATTGGATTGTGGTCATGGTTATGGTTATGGTTTGGACATGAAGTTTGGATTGGAATATCGGCCCGGTTCTAGGGTCTTTGTAAATATTTTTCACTGTAAGTATGTTGTTGATTTCAATGTTGTGCTAAGGAAGATTTCTTTTAAGGAATCAAGTGTAATTAATTAACAAAGGAATTTATTTTTAAGTGTTTCACAGTGTGGTAGGACTTAATTAGAAAACAATTGAATGGGTGAGTGTGTGGAAAGTGGGAGAATGGATGCCCTGACGGTACCATTCTAAGGATGGGTGGACCCGATCAGTCGGGTAGCTTTCTACTAGTCGTAACTTACGATACTTAGGGAATAGTAGAGTCACGAACAAGACTTGTTTTAGGGGACCGAGCCAGCGGCCGTGTCTCATGAAATACAGGGGAAAAAGGCGTTGGCTTCCTTGAACCAAGTGTGGGTCTTGTTCCATCTCCACGCACATTCCGTGCTGGGGATTAGAATTTCCTTTAGGATGACTACGCTTCCCCTCCGAGATAGAGTTAGGTCCGTCCGTTTGCTCGTAACCTCGTATTTCTACGAGATCGAGGTGTCGTCAATCCGAAAATAACACGAGACTTAACCGCCTATCAAAAGGATTCCCCCACCCTACGGGTCGGGGTCCTTACAGCACATTTCAAAACATATCCATAAGCATACACACACACACACACACACACACATACACATCCACATATACGCTTTACATTTTTATATAAACACGGGTACAAGCATATGAGCAATTGGTCATGATAGCCTAAAGACGCGATATCCTGTTTGCAAACCTCTTAGATTTTCATATTCGCATCAAATGGCTACAAAGGTGCAAGCATGAAAATATATGTATATAAGAATAAATAAATATATATATATATATGTATATGTATATAAATAGATACGTATATATACGTGTATATATATATATATATATATATATATATATATATATATATGTACGTATATATACTTATGCTTGCGCCTTCATAGCCATTTGACGACGCGAATTTGAAAATCTAAGAGGTTTACAAATAGGATATCACGTATTTCGGCTAATATGGCCAAATTCTCTTGTGTGTGTGGGTGTGTGTCTCTATATACACATACACAACTATATTCGCAGGTAGAATCATATAGAAATATGGTGCATACAGCCGAAAAATGCATACTCCCAAACATATACATGCATGCATACATACCTACCTACATACCTACCTTCCTACCTACCTACCTACCTTCTCAAACACACCTACCTACCTACCTTCCTACTTATAAACACACATTTTATGTCCAAGAAACTTAAATATAGGCACAAACATACCTATCTATGTACCTTTCTTCCAATGTTTATTTCAACACAAGATTGAGTTCACATTTCCTTATTACAAGAAGATACATGGTTGGTACAACTCCTTTATCATAGCGTCGCAAGCTACCTACAATAAGACTTTAGAGTATGTGACAGTATACTCCATCCCAAAGCAGACAAGGTTCAAATTTTCTTACAAGAAGATTGACTTCACATTTCCTTTTACAAGCTTAAGTAGGCACAAACATGAGAGGCTTGATTAAAGCTTAAGTAGACACAAACATGAGAGGCTTGATTAAAGCTTAAGTATAGGCACAAACATCCTTACTTCGAGGACGTGATATTATATTGCCCACTTCCTCTGGTGATAGTATCGGTTGATGCATTACCATATCCTCATTCTTATGTAATCCCAAAACTCGCAACAAGAAGACAAAATAGATATGCTTACATGCAACGTAAGGCTTTCCTCTAGATTCTCTTTGCATGAGATCAGGACATGTACACCAAGGTTGTACCTTGATGTGTATAAAATAGTCCTCTCCACTCTCACATGCCAAATGAAAAATAGAGTAGGGGGATGGCTGCATTGCACTCTCATTAAGGACTGTCGCTGTAATGGCCTCGGCACTACCAATCCTCTTTTCTGCTTCTTTGGAAATCCAAATGAAAAATAGAGTAGGGGGATGGCTGCATTGCACTCTCATTAAGGACTGTCGCTGTAATGGCCTCGGAACTACCAATCCTCTTTTCTGCTTCTTTGGAAATCCAATGTCTCCACTTGGTTGATCTCTTTGTATTCTATGTAGCATCATGTGGTCTCTTGTCACTTTCTTTGTTGCCTGCTGCTTGTGTGGACGTTTCTCCCACCCCTGACACAAAAGGTTCTTCATGAGTAACATCTAACTTGAACCCTGCCTTTACTAATTTCTCTACCTCTTGACTGGTTATGTTGGTCCCAACATCCACTTTCCACATATCTGGGTATGATGGCTTGTATATTATGTTTGGATCTACATGCCATGTGTGTGAAACATCTCAAGGACAAAACCACATCATTTGAGCCTTTGGCCCTCCCGGACCAGGATGTCGTCGCTCTGAGTAGAAGCTAGGGGCAACAACTCCAATAGAGCCTCCCTGTATATATGAGTTGCACTTAAGTCTTCCATCAATACCTCCCAAACATTTGACTTTTCAGTTCAATGGGGTTCGTCTAATGGCCCACATTGTGCATCCAACGGCCTCTTTCTTTACATGCATTTGTCCTCCGCTCATTGTGCCATAATGTTGTTTAGGCTCTTCATGTCTGACATCTTGTTTCCTCCAGTCATTGGACTTTTTGGTCCTCCCCTTGAAGCGTGACTTGCTGCACTGTTTGTTTTAGATCTATCTCCAAAACTTACTCTTCTTGCAATTCCCTGATTTTGACGATGTCTGCTCTGCATCACATAACCTGGACAATGTGAGCATTGGTCTACTTGCGTTGTCCTCACCCTCTTCTGTTGAATAGTCTCCTTATCTCCATGTAGAGGCCTTGATTCCTCATACATAGGAGTATTAGCTACTGTTTCATGGACCATGCGAGCCACTTGTGGTGGTGTCGGTCTTGACCTTGCTGCCACCCTATCCAGCAACTTGCTCAAGCTTGGTCCCTCACCTTTGTGCTTCCCCATCTGATATGCATATTGCTTTTCACTTTGTAGTAAAGCGTTTGCCATATCTAAAATGCACGCATCATACAAGCTAACCTTTTCCTTGTATCCTTCACCAGCAAGCCAACTCCCATGTACACTCTCAAATAAGTTTGTTCGAGGGGTTTGTGCTAAATCCACCGAGCTTAAGACCACCTGCACACAAGAGGTTTCATACATGAATTCACAAAATTGACTCCAATGCAAATACATCCATACAACATATCATTTCTCCATAAAATTTCTCACCCTTGACATGAGGTTGTCCCAATGTGCTATTCGTACTTCCCACACCAACTCATCCACGTATCCATCACTGATAGTTTTCCCTCATGAACATGTCCATTTCTCCACCACTCATCACGAATCTCTTTACTTTTTAAGAAAGCTGACTCCTTATTGGTTGCCAATCTCCATTCTTCACACAAGTCAATATAGTGTTGTCGACTTTCTGCCTTCACGCATTGTTTAGCATGCTTCATCAAACTTTGTTTCCAATGGAATAAGCACGTTCACTCCTTGTCCTCCATAATGTTGTGTAGACCCCCATTGAAAACGGTCCTAATTGCACACCAATTGGACCCTGCTTCATTAGCCATAAACCCATAAAAGTGTGCGGGTGCATAACCGCATTGCTCCATTGTGCTATTCAGCATTTCCCAAAATAGTAGTTGGCTTTTTGTATCCGCCTCCTTCATTTCGCATGTGGTAATTGTCAACAACTCTTGAACACTATAGGATTTTGGAGAGAAATTTTTTCAATCAGCTATCATTCAAGGTAAATCAAGGTAAATGAAAGAAAGGAAAAAATTGAAGTACGTAGTCTCACCTTGGGTCGTAAAATATGACAAGCCATTGTTGACCAACCAAAAACTCGATGAGTGTGATCAAACAAAACCCAAGACTTTGACAAGTCACCTCCACTATCACACCGCGTACGATTCACCACCAAGTCCACGCCTGATGCTAGTCCTCACAAAGACATCTTAAAGACATAACATTTGTCATCAGGGCCACCTCAAACGGATACCTTGTATAAATGAATAGAGAGATCTTCTCTGTATAAGAAGGATGCTATCAAAGACCTCTAATGCCCCGGCATCAATTTTCTTTTCTCTGGGTACAATGCGTCTAAACCTAAAAAACATAATTTCACAATAAAGAGAGGACCGAATGTAGAAAAATACATCCAAATATAATTAAGTTACAGAATGAATACTCACCTCTGGTTTTCCACAAGAGGACTCAACTCCTCCAAAAAATTGCAGAGCTCATGATCCCCAATACTTGTAGGTAGAGGTGGAGGAGGTGGAGGCATAGTGGTGGAGGCGCAGCCAGTGGAGAAGATGGCCTCGGTGGAGGCGGAGCCAGTGGAGGAGGTGGAGGTGGAGCATGCATTGCGCCCTTTGCTCCAGCCTCTCCAGTCCCCCGGCAGAGCCGGGGGACTCGAGAGGCTAGAGCAAAGGGTGCAAAATGTAGGTGTGGTTTGGCATTTTGATAGGCGGAGCCGGTGGAGGTGGAGCCGGTGGTGAAGATGGCCGGTGGAGGCACAGTCGGTGGAGAAGATGGCCCCGATGGAGGCGGAGGCGGTGGAGGCAGAGCATGCATTGCGCCCTTTGCTCCAGCCTCTTCAGTCCCCTGGCAGAGCCGAGGGACTGGAAAGGCTGGAGAAAAGGGTGCAATGTAGGCGTGGTTTGGCATTTTGACATGCAGAGCCGGTGGAGGTGGAGCCGGTGGTGAAGATGGTCGGTGGAGGCGGAGCCGGTGGAGAAGATGGCCTCGGTGGAGCCGGTGGAGAAGATGGAGAGGTGGAGGTGGTGGAGGCGGAGCCGACGGAGAAGATGGCTAGTGGAGGCGGTTGAGGCGGTGTCGGTGGAGGCGGAGCTGGTGGAGAAGATGGCCCATGTGTAGAGCATGCCTTGCAACCATAGCTCCAGCCTCTCCAGTCCCCTGGCAGAGCCGGGGGACTGGAGAGGCTGGAGCTACGGGCACAATGGAGGAGGTGGAGGAGGTGGAGGAGGTGTAGAAGGTGGCTGCGGTGGAGAAGATGGCCTTGCAATCAGTGGTTTGCACTAAAGATGGCCCCGTGTAGAGCATGCCTTGCCCCCGTTGTTCCCATTAAATCTTTTCACTTTTTCGACGGCTCTCCCATTTCAAGAAATGAAGTGGTGCTTGGAGAGGATGGTTGAGATTATAAGATATATGCTTTTGCTATTTGCATTGAAAAATTGGTCAAGCACTTCACAATTTTTAACATCTGCCGCCGTTGATAGTGATCAAATATGCTGCAACGTTGATATTATAAGCTGAACATGCTTGCAATGTTTTGTTTATTTGTGTGGCTTTTATTTTAACATTGAAGCTTTACCTCCTGTCAATGTATGTAAAACATGTTTCAAGCTTATTCGAGCATAGTCTTGCACTGCAGACAAAATATTAAAAGGGGTATATTGCACAATGCTCAGTTTTGTTATGATTTTAAGTTTATTGCAGTGGCACATGTACAGAGATAGGTATTGTTTTTTAATTCAGCATTAGTGTCTGATATATCCAATAATCATAGCCATGCATTGTAAGTGTCGTGCCTTTTTCAACTTGCACTGAGCACCCTCTTAAATCTAAGCTCCATTGGGGTTGGTTTGGGCATGGTGGATCTAGCACACTGGGGCCCATTAGTTGACGATGGGTGAATGTTTCTTTCCTAGAGGTTTCTTTGAATAGGGCCTATAGTTACGGCCCGATCTTGGTTTTGGTATCCGGCCTTGTGAGCTTACTGATCTACTCTTTGAAGAAGTAACACTTTTACAAAAAATTTCTTTTATTCATCAACTTATGCATAAAATCCATTTTGATGAAAGTAACACTTTTATAAAAAAAATATTCTTTTATGCATCTATTTATGCATAAAAATCATTTTGATGAAAGTAACACTTTTATAATAAAAAAATATTCTTTTATGCATCTATTTATGCATAAAAAACATTTTGATGAAAGTATTACTTTTATAATAAAAAAATATTCTTGTATGCATCTATTTATGTATAAAAATCCATTTTGATGAAAGTAACACTTTTATAATTAAAAAAAAATTCTTTTATGCATCTATTTATGCATAAAAATCCATTTTGATGAAAGTAACAGTTTTATAATAAAAAAATATTCTTTTATGTATCTATTTATGCATAAAATTTAATTCTATTAAAAATCACTATTTTATAATAAAACAATTAATCAATATGCATCTTTCTATGCATAGAACTTAATTCTATTGAAAATCACTCTTTTTTAATAATCAATATGCATCCTTCTATGCATGAATGAAAATGACACTTTTAGAATACACAAACAATGGGGATTACTTTTTTTTATTAATAAAAGATGAAATTTATTTCACAAATTTTTTGAAAATTTTACCATAACCTCCTTTGTATGGCTGACCATTTTTCAATTTTTCTAACCTTAATCTACTTAGGAATTATCCCCAATTGGTTTAAAGCATTCTAAACTAATCAATTTTTACTTTTAAGAGAGAAACAATATGAAAAGTTTAATTCCAACATTTAGATCACTTAACTAGGATAAGGAAGGGCTGATTTTAAGAATGAGAGAGGGGGAAAGCCTTTTCAGTAAGGCATAGCTTCAAAGTTTTCAATTTAAACAAAACAAGATTAGAAAAACCATTAAAAGAATAAAGAAAAGGCTAAATTACTAACTTACATAAATTTTGGGAGCTTTCCTTTGGCTTGACGGTTTGAGGGTTCTACTCTTGTTAGCAACAAGAGTGGCCACCAGTTCTTTAGAAGAGAGAATGGTCAAAAACTAGTGAATTATTAAGAAATTCACAGTTCTTGGCTCTTGGGAGGAGTAGAGCAACTGTGTATAAGACACTATTAAGCTTCAACAAAGGGGGAGGCTTCTATTTGTAAGAAAAATTGAGCTCCTAACCAAGCAAACTGATTCTGGAATTTTTTGGATCAATTTGGTCAATTTTTGACCATTTTTAGGTCAGTTTAGCTTACTTTTTGGAACTAGACTTGATTTAGGAGAGAGGAGAGATGAAATATCTCAATTTTTGATGATTTAAAACACCACCACATGTGTGAATTAGGTGCCTCATTCATGAGGGGGGAATCCCTATTGTGAGGTGTCAAAAATCTATTTTTTTAGTTTTTCCTTTGGTCCTTAGTCCACTCTTCATCTTATGTAAGCATTTACTCATTTTTGGGATGATTTTCTTTATTTCGTCTATTTATCATCTCCACACATTTGGAAGAAACTGATTGGCACCTCAAAGCCTTAATTTAATTTTTTTTGAAAATCTGGACCCCTAGGGTAAAGCCTCTTGAACAGATTATACTTGATTTCTAATGCACCTTCTGAAAATCTTTTTGAACTTTTGTTTTGGGGGATTTTATTTTAATAAGATGAGATATTTTTCTATTCAAAAATATTCAAAATCTGAATAATCTCTCTCTAGAACATTCTCTCTCTCTCTCTCTAGGCCAAAACAAGATCTTTTATAATTCTACAGAGGGATTTGATTACAGGGGAAAGATGTTAGACATTTTGAGAGGCTGGGGAGGAATCTTACATTCTCTCCCATGCTTGAAAAATGCGAGATGTCCTCATCTTGCAAACTGGGGGTAATCGCGCAACAGATCGGTTTCTTTCTCCCAGGTGGCATCTTCAAAATGATAGAACTTCCATTTGACCAATAATTCTCTCAGAATTCTGTTCCTGAGAACCTTTTCTCGAACATCAAGAATTTCTTCAGGTTGGAGTTCCATCTGTCCTTGGGTTGAAGAAGTTAAGATTTCATCATCAAGCACATGATTTGGGCTTGGTACATACTTTTTAAGAAGTTTGACATGAAATACATTATGTACTTTGAGATGAGGAGGCAAAAGAAGCTCGTAGGCTAAGTCACCTACTTTCTTAGTAATCAGATATGGCCCACAATATCTGGGGGATAACTTCTTGTACTTCCCAAGAGATAGAGAACTTCTTTTGGGACGTACTCGAATGAAGACCATATCTACTTCTTCGAATTCTCTGTCTGTCCTCTTCTTATCTGCATATTGCTTCTATCTATCCTAGGCAGCTTTTATATCTTTGCGAATTGACTGCATCTGCTGGTCCATGTCATCAAGCATCTGTCTGGACATCTCGACCCTAATCAATGGGTCGGACTAAGTTAACAGAGTTAAGCAATCTTGTCCATACAGAGCTTTGAAAGGGCTCATCCCAATACTTCGGTGATAAGAAGCATTGTAGGCGAACTCGACTAGGTGCAGATAGCTTAGCCACTTCTTGGGTTTTCTGCCGCCACAGCATGACCGAAGTATATCTTTGATTACTTGGTTTACCCTTTCTGTTTCACCATCGGTCTGAGGGTGGTAAGCTGTGCTGAGATCCAAGAAAGTTCCTACTGCTTCGAAAAATACAGTCCAAAATCTTGACGTGAATTTGGGATCTGGATCACTTACTATTCTTCTGGGTAGGCCATGCAAACGGAAGATTTCCTTGAGGAACACTCTAGCTACATCCACTGTAGTGTAGGTTTCTTTTACTGGAATCAGATGGGCAACTTTGGTTAGTCTATCAACTACTACGAAGATGGAGTTATAACCTGATTGCACTGAAGGTAATCCAGTAATAAAATACATACTGATGCATTTCCACTTCATCTGGGGGATGTCTAATGGATGCAACTTCCCAGGAATTTTTATTCTCTCGGCCTTGACTTTCTGACAGGTCAGACATTGACCTACATGATTAAGCACATCCTTTTTTAGACCAGGCCAAAAGAAGCTTTTCTTCACACACATGTAGGTTTTGATGAAACCTGGATCCTGCAACAATAAGGCTGTCATGGGCTTCATTCAGATTTTGACTCTTAGCTCCCTCATCATTGGGAATGCATAGCCTGCAATTATAATACATAATTCCATCATCCAGGCTGTACTCTTGAACTCGGTTCAACTCCTGAGGAGTTTTGCTTTCCTGCATAAGTAGGGTAGAAAAAGGGCCAAAGAATCTATCCTGCATGATCTTTTCACTTGTTTCAATAATCAAAGGATTTGATACTACAGTAATTGCAAGCAACGAGGCTTTTCTGCTGAGGGCATCTACTACCACATTTTCTTTACCTCGGCGGTACTTGATTTCAAAATCAAATTCTTGCAGGGTCTCCATCCACCTTCTTTGGTGCATGTTGAGATCCTTCTGAGTGAAGATTCACTTTAAGCTCTGATGATCTGTGATTAAAGTGAATCTTTGACCCAGTAGGTAGTCTCCACAACTTTAGGGCATAAACTACTGAAAGTAATTCCAGGTCATGGACAACATAATTCCTCTTATGCGTTCTGAGTTTTTGGGATTCATAGGCCACTGCGTGACCTTCTTGCATAAGTGCACCTCCTAGGGCAAAACCACTGGCATCAGTTACTACCTCAAAGGGTAGAGAGAAATCTGGCAGCTTCAGAACAGGATTGGTTACTAAGGCAGTCTTTAGCTTATCAAAAGCACTCTGGCACCTGGCAGACCATTGAAACGGAATATTCTTCTTGAGAAGATTTGTCAGGGGGGAAGCTATGAGAGCATACTTTGGTATAAAAAATCTATATCAACCAATCAATCCCAAGAATCCTCTGACTTCTTTCACTGTCTTGGGTTCAGCCAATCTATGACTGCTTGGACTTTTGCGGAATTTAGAGAAATTCCATCTTTTGATACTAGAAAGCCCAAGTATTCAACATGGTCGGCAGAGAAAGTGCATTTGCTCTTTTTTGCAAAGAGTTGGTGCTTCTTTAGGATCTCAAGGACTTTTCTGACATGAGCTTCATGGTTAGCTGATTCTTTGAGTAAATCAGAATATCATCAAAGAAAACAAGAACAAAATCATCCAAGTATTCTCTAAGAATGTCCTGCATTAAGCGATTGAATGTAGCTGGGGCATTTGTCAATCCAAACGGCATGACAGTGAATTCATAATGCTCATACCGAATAAATCAGAATATCATCAAAGAAAACAAGAACAAAATCATCCAAGAATTCTCTGAGAATGTCCTGCATTAAGCAATTGAATGTAGCTGGGGCATTTGTCAATCCAAACGGCATTACAGTGAATTCATAATGCCCATACTGAGTATTGATGGCTGTCTTCGGGATATCTTGCTCATTAATCCTGATCTGATAATACCCTGATTTGAGATCTATCTTTGTGAAGATCTGGGCTTCACTTAGCATGTCCAAAAGCTCATCAATTTTGGAGATAGGATACTTATTCTTAACTATCAGCTGATTTAGACCTCTGTAGTCCACACAGAGTCTTAGCGTTCCATCTTTCTTTTTTTGAAAGAGAACTGGCGCACCCCAAGGTGAAACACTGGGTCTTACAAACCCTTGTTCTAATAGCTGTCTAAGCTGTTCCTTGAGTTCAATGGCTTCAGGAACTGGCATTTTATACATGCGCAAGGCTACTGGGGGGTCAATTCTATCACATGATCTACTTCCCGAATTGGGGGCATCTCTGTTAATTCTGCTGGGAATAAATCATCATATTCACTTAACCATTCAAGTTCTTTAGCTTTTAACTTTGAGTCTACTGGATTCATTTTGACAAGATAAATGCGCTGCTTCTTTCTAAGTCCTTTTAGTAACTTAGAAGCCTTTACTAACTGCAGACTTGGGGATCCTGAAATTCTGGTTCCTTGAACCTTGTTTCTATGAAGGTCACTGAAGGAAAAGGTTCCATTATGACAGTGAATATCAGCTTGATTTTTATGGAGACAATCCATTCCAAGGATCCCGTCGAGAACTCCCAAAGGTATAACTCTGAACTGGCAGTCAGTGAAATTTCCATCTAGATTAAACTAAATACAATCTGTCTCAAGGTGAGTGAAAAGAATCTTTCCACTTGCCAATTCAACTTGCATAGGTTTCCCTGATTTCTGATCTAAGACTAGCTTACGCAAGCATCCTGGGGAAATGAGTAGTACTGCCTGATCTAAGACTAGCTTACGCAAGTATCCAGGGGAAAAGAAAGAATGAGTATTGCTTGAATCAATTAAAAGCTTAAAAGGCTTACCCTGATACTCGGTTGGAGTATGGATGATGGAGAATTAGTGATTCAGCCCTTGGTTTTCAATTGCAGCATAAATCTGTCCTCTTTCCTCTTCCACTACATCTGTAATTGTGATTGCTCTGGCTGCTCCAGTCTGAGGGGGAACTCTTTCTCTTTGGTTGCCCCAGTTCTGGGAAGGGGTTCTGAGGCTACTCTGGACAGAGGCAGACGGTTGAGCTGGAGTTCTCCTAAGATTTCCTTGATTTGGGCGAGATGGACCTTGATTTGACTAAGAGGAAGGGGTTGGCCTCTACACTCTCCGTCCTTGACTTCCCTATCCCCTAGACATGGCATGAGTCGGGCAGTCTTTCAGCTGGTGACCAAAACCCTGGCATCCAAAACACCAGTTCTCACTTTTGAGCTCATCCCTCTAAATCCTTGAAATAGATGGGGCTTCTGAGAAAGTATTCTGTGGGAAGGGTCTTCCTTCACTTCTAAATCTTCCTGCATCCTGATTCTGATTTAGGCCTTGCTGTCGCTTTGGGGGAGGAAAGCTTGAAGCACTTTCCGAGGTTTGGAATCTTTTATAATTAGAGAATGTAGGCTTTGGTGGGACCTTAACAACAAAGGCTTTAGCAAAGTCCTTTGCCATTCTTACTGCTTCGGCCATTGAGACAGGTTTGGCATTCTTTACTAAGGTGTCCAAGGGCTCGTTCATTCCTTGAATGAACCTGGCCATCAGTTGCTCTTCATCCAACTAAGGGGAATATTTGAGGAGAAGGGAAAAAGCTTGATGGTACTCTTCAATTGTCCGGCTATCCTGCTTTAATTCCAAGAATTCATTCATTTTAGTTTCAAGGAAGCCCGGAGGACAAAACCTCTTTTTGAGGTAAGCTTTAAGATCGGTCCAGGTTTGGGTATTCCGGTCGAGATGGTTAGTCTCGCGGTGATTCCTCCAAGTGACCCTGGCCCTTTCCACAATCTTCAACTTGGCGAGAGCCATCTTGCTTTTCTCATTGTAACCAGTTACATCAAAGTATTCCTCCAATGCCTCAATCCACTTTTCCACTACTTCACCTAACTGTTCCCCTTCACCCTTGAAGGGACCAGGTTGGGATCTGTGCAGGGCTTTTTGAACATCTGGATCTAACTCTTCGTCATCGGTTAGAGGATCCGGTTGGCTTGCACGGGCCGCGCGCCTCATGATTCTAATAAAACGAGATTTTCGTCAACTTAACTTTGACAACAGATTTATGATTATTTAATTTTTGGGAATTATTCTTTAAACAGATGATTATTTCATCATACTTCATGAAACAAGATTTACTTTGATAATTTTATTAACCATATTCACAATCATGAAAATAATTTAGATTTTTTTTTTGTAAAACATCATTTATTATCAAATTTTTTGATATATACATAGAGCATCACGGCTCCCCAAAATCAGTGTCTCAATCGTATACGTATAAAGAAGCGAAACTGTGAAGGAGACATGCCATGGTACACACGATTCATTATAGAAAGAGGTGCTATAATTCTATCTCTAGGGATAACGCGGCTAAGAAGCCTAAAAACTCGGCATGAAGTTCTGAAGTTCTGAAGTTCCTGGGTGAATGATCAAAGAGTTGTAATGCTGAACAATCAAGCCCTAGCCTTATCAGAATCATGGCTAAGGAAATATTTTGCCTGAGCCTCTGATGACGCTGACTGGTATTGACATGAATACATCGTCCTCCACAAAACCACATATATCGGCGTAGCTCAAGAGGATCAGGAAAGTAAAGACTCTCAAAATGACGCGCGAGTCTCACTCTGCTTACTCGTAAGCAGAGTTGATGAGGTTTCCAATTCAATTTATGAGTTTTTAAATTTTGAAGTTCATTCAACATACTATTAACAAGCGAAAACATTATTTCCCAGATTTACTTTAAAATTTAAGCAATTTCTGATACTATTACGTAAATTTACAACACTGCTCTGATACCAACTGTGAGATCCCACTGCCCCCTCTGCACACCGGGATTCCCGGATGGTAGCAGCAGAGCGGAAGTAGCTTTCTCTTATGCTGGGCAGGGTTTCTCACACTCGGGGCCTCGCCCTCGAATGTCTGGGCACGACAAATATTCTTTTATGCATCTATTTATGCAAAAAAATCATTTTGATGAAAGTAACACTTTTATATTAAAAAAATACTCTTTTATGCATCTATTTATGCATAAAAAATATTTTGATGAAAGTAACATTTTATAATTAAAAAATATTCTTTTATGCATCTATTTATGCAAAAAAATCCATTTTGATGAAAGTAACACTTTTATAATTAAAAAAATATTCTTTTATGCATGTATTTATGCATAAAAATCCATTTTGATGAAAGTATCACTTTAATAATAAAAAATATTCTTTTATGCATCTATTTATGCATAAAATTTAATTCTTTTTAAAATCACTATTTTATAATAAAAAAATTAATCAATATGCTTCTTTCTATGCATAGAACTTAATTCTATTGAAAATCACACTTTCTTAATAATCAATATGCATCCTTCTACGCATGAATGAAAATGACACTTTTAGAATACACAAACAATGGGGATTACTCTTTTTGATTAATAAAAGATGAAATTTATTTCACAAATTTTTAGAAAATTTTACCATAACCTCCTTTGTATGGCTGACCATTTTTTAATTTTTCTAACCTTAATCTACTTAGAAATTATCCCCAATTGGTTTAAAGCATTCTAAACTAATCAATTTTTACTTTTAAGAGAGAAACAATATGAAAAGTTTAATTCCAACATTTAGATCACTTAACTAGGATAAAGAAGGGCTGATTTTAAGAATGAGAGAGGGGGAAAGCCTTTTCAGTAAGGCATAGCTTCAAAGTTTTCAATTTAAACAAAACAAGATTAGAAAAACCATTAAAAGAATAAAGAAAAGGCAAAATTACTAACTTACATAAATTTTGGGAGCTTTCCTTTGGCTTGATGGTTTGAGGATTCTACTCTTGTTAGCAACAAGAGTGGAAGAGGGAATGGTCAAAAACTAGTGAATTATTAAGAAATTCACAGTTCTTGGCTCTTGGGAGGAGTAGAGTAATAGTGTATAAAACACTATTAAGCTTCAACAAAGGGGGAGGCTTTTATCTCTGAGAAAAAGTGAGCTCCTAACCAAGCAAACTGAGTCTGAAAATTTTTGGATCAGTTTGGTCATTTTTTGACCCTTTTTAGGTCAGTTTAGCTTACTTTTTGGAACTAGACTTGAATTAGGAGAGAGGAGAGATGAAATATCTCAATTTTTGATGATTTGAAACTCCACCACATGTGTGAAGTAGGCGCCTCATTCATGAGGGGGGAATCCCTATTGTGAGGTGTCAAAAATCCATTTTTTTAGTTTTTTCTTTGGTCCTTAGTCCACTCTTCATCTTATGTGAGCATTTACTCATTTTTGGGGGAATTTTCTTTATTTTTTCTATTTATCTTCTCCACACATTTGGAAGAATCTGATTGGCACCTCAAAACCTTAATTTAATTTTTTTTGAAAATCTGGACCCCTAGGATAAAGCCTCTTGAACAGATTATACTTGATTTTTAATGCACCTTCTGAAAATCTTTTTGAACTTCTGTTTCAGGGGAACTTATTTTAATAAGATGAGATATTTTTCTATTCAAAAATATTTAAATTTTGAATAACCTCTCTCTAAAATATTTTCTCTCTCTCTCTTTCTCTAGGCCAAAACAAGATCTTTTATATTTCTGAAGAGGGATTTGATTAAAGGGGAAGATGTTCGAGATCTTGAGATGCTGGGGAGGAATCTTACATTCTCTCCCACACTTAAAAAACGCGAGATGTCCTCATCTTGCAAACTGGGGGTAATTGCGCAACAGATCGGTTTCTTTCTCCCAGGTGGCATCTTCAAAATGATAGAACTTCCATTTGACCAATAATTCTCTCAAAATTCTGTTCTTGAGAACCTTTTCTTGAACATCAAGAATTTCTTCAAGTTGGAGTTCCATCTGTCCTTGGGTGGTTGAAGAAGTTAAGATTTCATCACCAAGCACATGATTCGGGCTTTTGGTACATACTTTTTAAGAAGTTTGACATGAAATATATTATGCACTTTGAGATGAGAAGGAAAAAGAAGCTCGTAGGCTAAGTCACCTACTTTCTTAGTAATCAGATATGGCCCACAATATCTGGGGGATAACTTCTTGTACTTCCCAAGAGATAGAGAACTTCTTTTGGGACGTACTTGAATAAAGACCATATCTACTTCTTTGAATTCTCTGTCTGTCCTGTTCTTATCTACATATTGCTTCTGTCTATCCTAGGCAGCTTTTATATCTTTGCGAATTGACTGCATCTACTGCCGACTTCGATAGTTTTTCTAAATTTTCTCATTACCATCATAGAGAATATAAAACGTTATAATTTTCCTTTGCTTAGTATTTATGTATTCATTTTTCTAATATTGATGAGATTTAAACATAAGATTAAAGTGAACTCTTATTTTGATTAAAAAAAATCCTTTATGCATCATTTTATGCATAAAAATCAATATTGGTGAAAGCAACACTTTTGTAATAAAAAAATTCTTTTATGCATACAAATCACTATTAGTGAAAGTAACACTTTTACAAAAAAATTTCTTTTATGCATCAACTTATGCATAGAATCCATTTTGATGAAAGTATACTTTTATAAAAATAATATTCTTTTATGCATCTATTTCTGCATAAAAATCATTTTGATGAAAGTAACACTTTTATAATAAAAAAATATTCTTTTATGAATCTATTTATGCATAAAATCCATTTTTATGACGGTAACACTTTTATAAAAAAAATATTCTTTTATGCATCTATTTATTCATAAAAAATATTTTGATGAAAGTAACACTTTTATTATAAAAAATATTCTTTTATGCATCTATTTATACATAAAAATCCATTTTGATGAAAGCAACACTTTTATAATAAAAAAACATATTCTTTTATGCATCTATTTTTTCACAAAAATCCATTTTAATGAAAGCAACACTTTTATAATTAGAAAATATTCTTTTATGCATCTATTTATGCATAAAATTTAATTGTATTAATAATCACTCTTTTATAATAAAAAAATTAATCAATATGCATCTTTCTATGCATAGAACTTAAATCTATTAAAAATCACTCTTTTCTAATAATCAATATGCATCCTTCTATGCATGATTGAAAATGACACTTTTAAAATACACAAACGATGGGGATTACTCTTTTTGATTAATAAAAGATGAAATTTATTTCACAAATTTTTAAAAAATTTTGCCATAACCTCCTTTGTATGGCTGACCATTTTTTAATTTTTCTAACCTTAATCTACTTAGGAATTATCCCCAATTGGTTTAAAGCATTCTAAACTAATCAATCTTTACCTTTAAGAGAGAAACAATATGAAAAGTTTAAATCCAACATTTAGATCACTTAACTAGGATAAAGAAGGGCTGATTTTAAGAATGAGAGAGGGGGAAAGCCTTTTCAGTAAGGCATAGCTTCAAAGTTTTCAATTTAAACAAAGCAAGATTAGAAAAACCATTAAAAGAATAAAGAAAAGGCAAAATTACTAACGTACATAAATTTTGGGAGTTTTCCTTTGGCTTGATGGTTTGAGGGTTCTACTCTTGTTAGCAACAAGAGTGGAAGAGGGAATGGTCAAAAACTAGTGAATTATTAAGAAATTCACAGTTCTTGGCTCTTGGGAGGAGTAGAGTAATAGTGTATAAAACACTATTAAGCTTCAACAAAGGGGGAGGCTTTTATCTGTGAGAAAAAGTGAGCTCCTAACCAAGCAAATTGATTCTGGAAATTTCTGGATCAGTTTCGTCAATTTTTGACCATTTTTAGGTCAGTTTAGCTTACTTTTTGGAACTAGACTTGAATTAGGAGAAATGAGAGATGAAATATCTCAATTTTTGATGATTTAAAACTCCACTATATGTGTGAAGTAGGCGCCTCAATCATGAGGGGGGAATCCCTATTGTGAGGTGTCAAAAATCTATTTTTTTAGTTTTTCCTTTGGTCCTTAGTCCACTCTTCATCTTATGTGAGCATTTACTCATTTTTGAGAGGATTTTCTTTATTCTTTCTATTTATCTTCTCCACACATTTGGAAGAATTTGATTGGTCCCTCGAAACCTTAATTTAATTTATTTTTAAAATCTGGACCCCTAGGGTAAAGCCTCTTGAACAGATTATACTTGATTTTTAATGCACCTTCTGAAAATCATTTTGAACTTCTGTTTCGAGGGAACTTATTTTAATAAGATGAGATATTTTTTTATTCAAAAATATTCAAAATTTGAATAACCTCTCTCTAGAATTTTCTCTCTCTCTCTCTCTCTCTCTCTCTCTCTCTCTAGGTCAAAACAAGATCTTTTATATTTCTGAAAAGGGATTTGATTACAGGGGAAGATGTTTGACATCTTGAGAGGCTGGGGAGGAATCTTACATTCTCTTTCCCACTTAAAAAACGCGAGATGTCCTCATCTTGCAAATTGGGGGTAATTGCGCAACAGATCGGTTTTTTTTGGAACTAGACTTGAATTAGGAGAGAGGAGAGATAAAATATCTCAATTTTTGATGATTTGAAACTGCACCACATGTGTGAAGTAGGCGCCTCATTCATGAGGGGGGAATCCCTATTGTGAGGTGTCAGAAATCCATTTTTTTAGTTTTTCCTTTGGTCCTTAGTCCACTCTTCATCTTATGTGAGCATTTACTCATTTTTGGGGGGATTTTCTTTATTTTTTCTATTTATCTTCTCCACACATTTGGAAGAATCTGATTGGCCCCTCGAAACCTTAATTTAATTTATTTTTAAAATCTGGACCCCGAGGATAAAGCCTCTTGAACAGATTATACTTGATTTTTGATGCACCTTCTGAAAATCTTTTTGAACTGTTTCGGGGGAACTTATTTTAATAAGATGAGATATTTTTCTATTCAAAAATATTCAAAATTTGAATGACCTCTCTCTAGAATATTTTCTCTCTCTCTCTCTCTCTCTAGGTAAAAACAAGATCTTTTATATTTCGGAAGAGGGATTTGATTACAGGGGAAGATGTTCGACATCTTGAGAGGCTGGGGAGGAATCTTACATTCTCTCCCACACTTGAAAAATGCGAGATGTCCTCATCTTGCAGACTGGGGGTAATCGTGCAACAGATCGGTTTCTTTCTCCCAAGTGGCATCTTCAAAATGATAGAACTTCCATTTGACCAATAATTCTCTGAGAATTCTGTTCTTGAGAACCTTTTCTTGAACATCAAGAATTTCTTCAGGTTGGAGTTCCATCTGCCCTTGGGTTGAAGAAGTTAAGATTTCATCATCAAGCACATTATTTGGGCTTGGTACATACTTTTTAAGAAGTTTGACATGAATTACATTATGTACTTTGAGATGAGGAGGAAAAAAAAGCTCGTAGGCTAAGTCACCTACTTTCTTAGTAATCAGATATGGCCCACAATATCTGGGGGATAACTTCTTGTACTTCCCAAGAGATAGAGAACTTCTTTTGGGGCATACTCGAATGAAGACCATATCTACTTCTTCGAATTCTCTGTCTGTCCTGTTCTTATCTGCATATTGCTTCTGTCTATCCTAGTAGGTAGATTTTATATCTTTGCGAATTGACTGCATCTGCTGCCGACTTCGATAGTTTTTTTGAATTTTCTCATTACCATCATAGAGAATATAAAATGTTATAATTTTCCTTCGCTCAGTATTTACGTATTCATTTTTCTAATATTGATGGGATTTAAACATAGGATTAAAGTGAACTCTTATTTTGATTAAAAAAAATTCTTTTATGCATCATTTTATGCATAAAATCCAATATTGGTGAAAGCAACACTTTTGTAATAAAAAAATTCTTGTATGCATCAATTTATGCATACAAATCACTATTAGTGAAAGTAACACTTTTACAAAAAAAATTCTTTTATGCATCAACTTATGCATAAAATCCATGAAAGTAACAGTTTTATAAAAAACAATATTCTTTTATGCATCTATTTATGCATAAAAATCATTTTGATAAAAGTAACACTTTTATAATAAAAAAATATTCTTTTATGAATCTATTTATGCATAAAATCCATTTTTATGAGAGTAACACTTTTATAATAAAAAATATTCTTTTATGCATCTATTTATGCATAAAAATCCATTTTGATGAAAGTAACACTTTTATAATAAAAAAAATATTCTTTTATGCATCTATTTATTCATAAAAATCCATTTTCATGAAAGCAACACTTTTATAATAATAAAAATATTCTTTTATGCATCTATTTATGCATAAAATTTAATTCTATTAAAAATCACTCTTTTATAATAAAAAAATTAATCAATATGCATCTTTCTATGCATAGAACTTAATTCTGTTGAAAATCACTCTTTTTTAATAATCAATATGCATCCTTCTATGCATGAATGAAAATGACACTTTTAGAATACACAAACGATGGGGATTACTCTTTTTGATTAATAAAAGATAAAATTTATTTCACAAATTTTTAGAAAATTTTACCATAACCTCCTTTGTATGGCTGAACATTTTTTAATTATTCTAACCTTAATCTACTTAGGAATTATCCCCAATTGGTTTAAAGCATTCTAAACTAATCAATTTTTACTTTTAAGAGAGAAACAATATGAACAGTTTAATTCCAACATTTAGATCACTTAACTAGGATAAAGAAGGGCTGATTTTAAGAATGAGAGAGGGGGAAAGCCTTTTCAACAAGGCATAGCTTCAAAGTTTTCAATTTAAGCAAAACAAGATTTGAAAAACCATTAAAAGAATAAAGAAAAGGTAAAATTACTATCTTACATAAATTTTGGGAGCTTTCCTTTGGCTCGATGGTTTGAGGGTTCTACTCTTGTTAACAACAAGAGTGGCCACCAGTTCTTTAGAAGAGGGAATGGTCAAAAACTAGTGAATTATTAAGAAATTCACAGTTCTTGGCTCTTGGGAGGAGGAGGAGAGTAGCAGTGTATAAAACACTATTAAGCTTCAACAAAGGGGGAGGCTTCTATTTGTAAGAAAAGGTGAGCTCCTAACCAAGCAAACTGATTCTGGAATTTTTTGGATCAGTTTGGTCAATTTTTGACCATTTTTAGGTCAGTTTAGCTTACTTTTTAGAACTAGACTTGAATTAGGAGAGAGGAGAGATGAAATATCTCAATTTTTGATGATTTAAAACTCCACCACATGTGTGAAGTAGGCGCCTCATTCATGAGGGGAGAATCCCTATTGTGAGGTGTCAAAAATCTATTTTTTTAGTTTTTTCTTTGGTCCTTAATTAGTCCACTCTTCATCTTATGTGAGCATTTACTCATTTTTGGGGTGATTTTCTTTATTTATTCTATTTATCTTCTCCACACATTTGGAAGAATCTGATTGGCCCCTCAAAACCTTAATTTAATTTTTTTTGAAAATCAGGACCCCTAGGGTAAGGCCTCTTCAACAAATTATACTTGATTTCTAATGCACCTTCTGAAAATCTTTTTGAACTTCTGTTTTGGGGGAACTTATTTTAATAAGATGAGATATTTTTCTATTCAAAATCTGAATAACCTCTCTCTAGAACATTTTCTCTCTAGGCCAAAACAGGTAGAAACAAGATCTTTTATATTTCTAAAGAGGGATTTGACTACAGGGGAAGATGCTGGACATCTTGAGAGGCTGGGGAGGAATCTTACAATGAGAAGATGTATAATGAGTTAGATAGAATCCGCATTTAGATGTTATTTATGACATGCATAACAAGGGTGTAAGATAAGTCTAAGAGGATGTCATAAAAAGTTAACTTTTGTCTCCCACATGCTTTCTTGGAAAAACCTCATATACCCACTAATTTGAAATTCAAAACCATCCCTTCCACAATAACTAAATTCAAAAACCACTTTAGAAAGTTAAAAAAAAAGATAGAGATGATAATCTCCTATGAACATATACATTTTAAATCTATTTCTATTTTTATTGTATAGTAAATTCAATTATACTTTAAATAAATATAAGTCTTCAATCAATTCCATGCCACAATACTTAGAAGTAAACTTGTAATAAGACTATTATTTAGAACTTAGAACCTTGATTTAGTTTCTATTATCGATTCAATCATAAAACAATCCAATAACTTTGTACCATGATATCTAATATTAAATATATAATAAGTTTAATAGATAAGGTATGGGATAAAATACAAGTTTACCATAGGTTTATGATGTATTTTAAAATAGTAAAATCTATTCAGCTACTCTAAGACTCTAAAGTGTTGAAATATACAAGTGAATGGGTGTGTGCGGAACAAGCCCTTAACAAGAGGCTATAAAAGAGAATCTATAACTGAGTGAGAAGCAGTGAAAAGGTGAGAGGTATCTACTAGGAGAGAATAAAGGGTAGCATGAGAAGATTTAGGATGTGTGGAGATATTCTAGGAAAAGTGAAGAGGTGGAGAGAATCAAGCAAAAGAGGTGGAGTGAATCAAGGAGAGATCAGTGGGATTAGATGCTTGGCATCTTATGGATATAAACTCTATACCATGAGGCATTGGCCTAATGAGAATTTGCTGGTTTTTGATTAGCCATGCCTACATTAAGCTATCAGTTAATTGCTTACTAATGTCGTCTTAATCATCGTCTCATCACTTTGTTAATGATGCTGATTCTTGCATTTGATCCACCATAGCTCATCACATTGCTACAAATTTAACATGGTATCAGAGCCTAGCTTAGAATCCATCCAATTTATGAGCTTATTATCTTGCTAATCACCCAATTAATTAGGATTAAGAGATAATAAAAAATTTTAAGCTCTTTTTCAATTACCCTCTGTAACCCCAACTCGTGGAGGAGCTCTCTCTCTCTCTCTCTCTCTCTCTCTCTCTCTCGCCATAACATTAGACCCTCTTAGCCCACATCTAGCCATAACCCCACGCATCATGAGCCACAGTCACGTGGAATCGCCAAACCACTGGGAGAAGCTGCTCAAAATCGTAATTTTTCAAGCGCCAGTTTTTTGAAGAAATCTGCAGATCTTCTCTTCCATAGAAGCAATTGGTCTAATTCCTCTTGGCCCCAAGGATTTTCAAGGGTGCTCTACATGCTAGTGATGTCAAATTTGTGAAATTCCTCAAGGAGAAGTGGCATCAAGCTTTGCATCATCAAATCTGCAAGTGACTTTGGTAAAACACAGATTAAGCATTCAATGTTTGGTCAAATCTTTTGTTTCTTAGCTTGATCCTCTACTAGACTAACAGCTATTGATGCCTTTGAAAGGAGTTGAGCTCATTTGAACTCTAAGACCCCAGATCTGGCATCCTCGCACACTCTGTTTTCTACACACAAAATAGGGGATTATTTTGCTAATCAGTGATTAATAAGCACTTGGTGCAATTGAGGGTTCAAATTTACCATTGGGTATCTGATATAGAACCCTATAACTTCAGATTACAATTCGGAGATGGTTTGATACTCCAACCATTCAGTAACAGATTTGTTACCCTTGGCTTTATGTAATTTTTGGTGAATTTATGCTGATAAATCTATTGTAATCATCAACTAAACACCAGATTGGGTTGTAAAAGGGTAGACACTACCCTTGAATCTTGAAATTGGAAAAAGAGGTAAGACCCCCTTCACATCATCAACACAGGAGATAGCTAAATTTAATGGAGAGCAGTTTTATACATGGTAAACAAAAACCATGTATTTGCTCATGAGGAAAAATCTTGGAGGGAAGAGATGAATGCCCAGAGGTGAGTGGGGAAAATGAGTAGAAGAGTAGGAATGAGAAAGAATTAGGACTCATCACACTCAATTTAAATGATGAAATCACTCAGCACATCACAAGGATACAATGGGCAAAAGATGCATGGGATGAACTCAATAAATAATTTGGCACTCAAGCAAAAAATTCAAGGATAAATATGCTAATGCAATTCTACAAACTTGATATGAAGGAAAGTGAACCTTTAATCACACACTTGAACAAATACAAAAGCATTAAGCAACAACTGCAGCCATTGTGGCAAGAAGGTAGAGGATGATGAGGCACTAGCAGTGCTTCTGGAAGAGTGTGGACAAAGGTGAATATGAAAACATTGTAACAACCTTAAAGAATGTACCTGAATTGAAGCTGCATGAGATAGAAGGAGCTCTACTAGAGCAAGAGACCAAAGTCAAAGAGAAGAAATGGGTGGACTCAACAGCTAGAGAGGAAAAAGCATTCTTCACCCGAGGAGGATTCTCACGAGAACGAGGAGGATGAGGAAGAGGTAGAGTAGGAGGAAGGGCTTTCACTTGCCACAACTGTGGGAAGCTAGGACACATGGCAAGAGACTGCTTCTAGAGTGAACCCAATGGAGAAGGAAAGACATCAGCAAACTTCATGATGGAGACTCCTAAAAGGAAGTGGAGTCAGATCATCTTTTCAGAGAGAGAGAGAGAGAGAGAGAGAGAGAGAGAGAGAGAGAAACCCCACAACCCAATGTAACCTGTCCCACAACCCAATGTGACTTGCCCCAACAAAGTAAAACCACCTCTGAGCCGATGATGTAGGCCATGTGGACGATGTATGTGTGAGCACTTTAGTCAAGGTCACGGACACTTGTAGTAAGCCTTGGACACATAGAGAGAGAGAGAGAGAGTGTGTGTGTTAAAGACTATGAGTTTACTAGTCGCAGGCTACCAAGTAAGAGGCAAACTTGGTATAGGGTCCAAGTGTGCTAGGATTATTCACTTGAGGGGAGCTGTTGAAATATACAAGTGAATGGGTGTGTGTAGGAACAAGCCCTTAGCAAGAGGCTGTAAAAGAGAATCTATAAATGAGTGAGAAACAGTGAGTGAAAAGGTAAGAGGTATCTACTAGAGGAGAGAATAAAGGGTAGCATGAGAAGATTTAGGATGTGTGGAGATATTTTGGGAAAAAAGAAGAGGTGGAGAGAATCAAGCAAAAGAGGTGGAGTGAATCAAGGAGAGATCAGTGGGATTAGATGCTTGGCATTTTGTGGATATAAACTCTATAAATTGAGGCATTGGCCTAATGAGAATTTGCTAGTTTTTTATTATCCATGCCTACATTAAGCTATCAATTAATTGCTCACTAATCTTATCTTAATGATCATCTAATCAATTTGTTAATGATGTTGATTCTTGCATTTGATCCACCATAGCTCATCACATTGCTACAAATTTAACATAAAGGATAGATAACTAAGATAAATATAAGAAGCCTACCATGCAAGTTTAAAAAGCGAATTATAACTATTAAGAGTTTTAAGCAAATATAATATGATGTGAATGGAAAAGCAAATAACAACTATTTTGGTACTTCAATAAATAAGATTGTATATACCTTTTGAACACACATGCTACTCGGGGGGTGCACCTCAAAATATGTAAGTCTACCACGTGCGATCATTAGGTGGGGTTTTTTTAATCCAAAATATTGGGTAAATTTACAGAAATACAATTACAAGTGGGGTATTTTAATTGTACTCTGGAAAAAAAACCGTAAGTTTATAAAGAAAAAGGGGTAGTTTTAGTAGCTCAAAATTCACAGATAAGGGGATTTTTAAATACCACTTGAACGCACGTCGTAGGAGGGGCTTCCATATAGTGGACCCCCCGAGACATGCTATGGAGGATATTAAACAAATAAAGACTTTAAGGAATTAAGATAGATATCATCAACATATATTAAGTTTATCACTCAAGTAATAATAAAATTAAATGAAACAATTATATATGCACATGCACATGTATGGGTATGGTCCTAGGCACATGTATGGTATGGGCCAAGGCACATGGACATATTCATTAGCCAATGAGAAATGGTCAGGCACTATATAAATGATCTTGGTCTATGCTATTATACCTTTATTATCTTTTGACATATATCTATTACATCTTCTTGGAGCTTATGCCCAAGTTTTCATGGCTAGTTCATAGCACTCTTTACATGGGTCCCTTGAGCATAAATTTGGGAGCATGGACATATTCATTAGCTAGTGAGAAATGGTCAGGCACTGTATAAGTGATCTTGGTCTATGCTGTTATACCTTTTATCATCTTTTGACATATATCTATTACATCTTCTTGGACCTTAAGCCCAGGTTTTCATGGCTAATTCATGGCACTCTTTCCATGTCTAGCTGCTACTCCCTAGGATGAGTAAACACTTCGAATATTTTCTTAGGTGTGGTATAAGGCATAGTCCTAGAAATGTTTCTTTTGGTCATAAAGCATTCTCATTTGGTGCTTTATAATTTTTCTACGAAAAGTAAATTCATAAACACTTCAAATTTTCTTCAAAAAGATTACAAGGAACTTGATATGTCTTCATAGACATTGAGTGTCCTGTGTTGAGTGCTTTTACTTTTATAAGCAAGCCACCTAACTTTGATTTAGTCAAACTACAAATCCAAAATCCAACACAAAATACATATTCATATAGGGTATTCACATGTAATTTTGAAGGCATATTTTTTTTTAATGCTTCTTCTCATATTAGCATTGGATGACAATAAACTATGGATGTTTTTTTCCAACATCTGATATGACCTTTTAGTAGCCCCGACAAGATGTACAAGGTGCCCCCAACCACAAAGGATCGTACTCCTATTGAAAAGTGTTGTTCTAGCATATTGTGTTCATAGGGATACCTTGGCATCGTGTGAATTGTTCACATGTGCACTTTTTGTATAAATGCAACAAAGAATCATGAATCAAAAGCTTGTTCTGTATAATGGGAGGATTGTGAAGGCTAGGGAAGTGCCAAGAGGGGATTGAGAGCACCAAATTACATTGCCTAAATTAAGCCTTAAGGTCAGCCTATTCTTTGATTAAAGTGATGCTTCATATCCTTTAAATTAAACCAACATGTGTTTAGTGTGAATAATCATCATATGAATTTAGTGTGTTTGACGTACAATAGGGTCTTTTGGTTCTGAGAGTTCTTTTGTCCTCGTTGATGCACACAACTCATAATCTTAGTATACAAATTCTTCGAGAAAAACCTTCTTGATTTCTATGGACAAGCTGGTTGAGTTGGAGTATTGAACATTCTCTCTCTCTCTCTCTCTCTCTCTCTCTCTCTCTCTCTCTCTCGTGTGCTTATTGATTTCCTCGGAGGAAATATCATTTTGATCGTTGGGGGCTGCATAGCAGCTTTCCTTGGGAGAAAGGAGGCGGCCGTTTACTTATGTTCTACTTCTGCATAAACGCACACACTTGATTCACAGAAGTTTACGCCATTCCAAATAGTCTTCGCTACCATCATTCCAAATGTTGGCCACTCTCGAAAACACAGTAAAGCTTTAATTCATCATACAATGGAGAATTTAGAAGTAGAGTGCAACGCCCCCCTTTCCTGGAGCTGCAGGCGAAGTCGAAGAGCTTTCCAGTGGCGGAGTACATTGCGACGTCCACCTCCGCATCGAAGAGGACGGGACGGCCCTCGGGGGCAGACAGCCGCCCCGATGGTGGTTGGTTTTCCGCAGGCGCAGGATCAACCAGCAGCAGATGAAGGGGAGGTGGAGCCATGTCGGCATCAGCTGGTTGGGAAGTAGTGGTACCGGACGACGTCATTTTGGGTTGGCTGATCTTACAAGTGCAAGGCGAGGGTGGCTGCCGGATGTGAGCGCGGCAAGGAATGTTAAAAAAGAGCAGGTAAGGTCGCGTGTATTTCTATGAGAATCGCAGTCAAACATTTTTTTCATACTTTTCATTTATTTTTGTTGAAAAAAATTGGACGGAGGAGGCATCGTTGAATATGAGACAATTTTTTTTTCAAGCTGAGCAACCAACCCCATAGTGGTTAGTACAAGGCCCTCAAGCTCGAGTGGATCCACTAGATTCGAGTCTAGCTTAATCGGATGATAGTCCTTCTAGGGCTTTTGTCATAATTGCTAGGGCTCTTGGCATAATTGCTATGACGTAAAAACACCCCCAATGACACAAACCAACCTTTAGCCAAGCACTCGCAAGTCCCGACCGCCAAGTGAAAATATAACAAGTTTTTTTTTGGAGTATTTAAGTGTAATATTTTATAGGTATTTTAAAATATCACAAAATATTTCACATCAAAAACGCCCAATTGCCTGGCTACAGTTGGCTGGGATTTGGATGTGTTGTTATTGCCTTTGCAACTTACAAATTGCACTTACTACATATTAAAGCCTGCGAGACTACCACCCTTCATCTATGTTTTTCCATAACTTCCATAGTAATCCATAGTCAGGACCTTTGCAACTTGTAGGTGGTAGAGTCGCTATTGCACTTATTTTGTAGCACTACGTTTAATAGCCTACCTGACAACCACTCCAGCCAGCCTCCACGCTAACTTCCATAACTTCCCATTTCGTACACGACGCACGCCATCGGGCCACGATTTTTTACGAGGGACAAATCATGAAGACCCAACTTACATTTTTCCATAACTTCCATAATAATTCCCATAGTCGGGACCTTTCCACGCAAGGTACCCCTCAGGACTAAGTGCCATGGGGTCTTAAAGACCCTTGTTAGATGACATCAATGGATGACATTGATCGAAATCGCGATGCCTTTTTCGACCGTCGAATAAAGTAAACTAGGGTTTTTTGTTGTTGCTTGAAGGTATAGTGTAGTGGTAAGATGTTTCCAATGGTGACCCAAGCTCTTAAGTTCAAATCCTCTTTTGCACATAACATCTTGCTCCAAAATTTTCTAAGTCCGAAACCCAAATTCACCCTTATTCCATGATATAAACTAAGAAGTAAACTACGATTTTCTCAGTAAACTAGGAAGTAAACTATGCCCGTTTACTAAACTAGAAAGTAAACTATGATCGCTTAGTAAACTAGGAAGTAAACTATGATCGCTTAGTAACCTAGTTTACTATATCCGACGGCCCAAAAAAGGCGTCGCGATTTTTTTTCAATGCCATCCATTGATGTCACCTGACAAGGGTCTTTAAGACCCCGTGGCACTTAGTCTCCTGAGGCAAGGTACCCCCTTGTTGATATCCGACTCACAAGAAACTTTATTAAAAAAGATTAGACTCCACTGTTCGTAGATATTGTTTTTCCAACAATTCAAAAAACCTTCAACCTCAAATTTTGTAGGTTTTTTCTAGATTTTAAAAATTTCTAAGAACTAAAATCTCTTAAGGTTTTTAGGTTTTTGTGAATTGTTATTTGAAAATTTGAGGGTTATTTTTCAAAATTTGCGATTCACCTGACACTCAACCTCAGTTTTTCGTGAACACTGCTCGAGTCGTATTCACAAAAAACCTAGGTTTAGTGTAATGTGAATTGTTAAAATTGAGATTTAGCCTGAAAAAATATAATTAAAAGGTTTTTATGAATTGTAATTTTTAGAGTTATTTAATTATTTGACCTTTATTTAAAATTTTCAACATTT
Organism: Cibotium barometz; assembly: GCF_041138505.1. Taxonomy (NCBI): domain Eukaryota; kingdom Viridiplantae; phylum Streptophyta; class Polypodiopsida; order Cyatheales; family Cibotiaceae; genus Cibotium; species Cibotium barometz. The sequence continues at coordinate 50,685,154 of NC_141067.1, forward strand.
AAAAAATGTTAAATATCTAAGCTTTGAAGAGTTTTAAATTTTTAATATAATTCTTATAAATTTTTAATCAATATTAATTATAATTTTTAATATTAATTAATAATTACTAATGAGTAAATTAGTTAAAAATTAATTTTTAATATTAATTAATAAAGTTAAAAATTAATAGTTATTAATAATTAGTAATCTCTAATTTAATAATTAATAATGTGAATGCTAACTTGGGCCAATGGGCCAGCGATTCAATTCGGATTAATGGGAGTGCACCAGCCTTCGACTCGTCACTCTCAAGTCATATTGTATATAGTTGATCCTCATAGTCACAGCAGCACCTTACCAAACCGCAACCACGTAGGTATATCAAGAACACTTCTACGTTTATCTTTATGGTCAGTCACCCCCTGTTTTCCAAGCATCGAGAAATTCTAAAATAATTAGGACCTGAATAATAATACCTTGATGTGAATTCACAGGCAACAATATTGAGGCGGGGACCTCACTGCTTCCTTCGAGTTGAGTCAGTCGACCCGCCCCGTTGTTGCTAGGAGTATGCTAACTCGCTGAGTCTGTACTCTGCTAAGTTCCTAAGTCTCATGAGTCTGCTCTATGACTGCCTATGAGCAAACTTTGGCCAACTTGAGTGTTGGCGGGGGGATATGACCGCTTATTCTCGATGCAACCTACTGAGGTTCACTGGTTATGCATGCAGTATACACCAAATAAATGTGGATCTAACTCAAAATAAACAAATATAGCATACAGATCACTGAACACTATCTGGGTTGACCGCTAAATAAATAGCATAGAAACACGATACCTTAATGGATAATGTTAACGATCATAGCGTATAATGAAACAGAATTAAAATACACAGAGACGTAACAGGAAGATGAATGTACAAGTTGAAGATAACAAAAAAGAACAGATTTCCTTATATTAAAAAAAAAGAAAGTGATACAATCGACAACGAGTCTTATGTAAGGCTCAGTATTCATCAATTTATAGTGCTTGCTTACAGTATTTGTCAGTACTATGATGATAAGATGTGTTGCTTGAGTGTTTAAGGAAGCATCCTTTCCTACAATAAAGTAGGTAGGCCCTACTGGTTGACGATGCTAACACGCACCTGTTCGTCAGCAGAGACGACGCTGGCCCACGGCTCCAGGCTAGCCTACAGCTAACACTTGGCACACCCAATGGGTCAGATTCCCAATCCGACGACTTGAACCCGCAATGTTGTTGTCTTCTCAACTATTAGATTCCTTTTAGCTTCTGGGCGAGTTTTGATCATAGCTAATGGAGGGGTTAGTGATGACATCTAGTTCAATGCTTGTAGAGGCCAAATCGTGAATGCTGTGGTAGCATGTACGTCTTGGAGGAGTGCACTCGGAAGGCGAAGGATGGAAAATGCCTTCCATGCATACTTGCCTTGAGTTCCTTGATGTGAGTGAGGATCTCGGCGGTGCCGTGGTTGTTGATTTGTTGCTGGTCTTTGTCAAACATTATCATGGTGATTAGTCGATCATGCAGTTGGTCATAGTTCTTATGGAGAGCAGTGGAATAATCCTTCAGCACTTCCAACAGCTGTAGCCTTCCTATATTGATAGGTGCTTGCGGATTTAGTGTTGGCATGTTCTATGGGGGTATCTCCACTTTCGCTGCTTTTTCTGCTTTCCTAACTTCACCACTTAATTCAGAGGGCAAAGTGATGCTCTGAGCTAAGGATGGCTCTGCCTATGCTAGTGATACCCCAACTATATATCGGGTAGGAGCACAAAGATGGGAGGAAGAGGAGTTGCCCATGATCCTTGAAGAGGACTTTATCTTTGTAAATAGTCTTCTAGTGTCATTGTTGCTGTGTCTCCATCTTCAAGAATGTTGAGTTCTTTGTCCTCTATCCACCAGAGTAAATTTCTTTGTCATTAGAGCTATGATTGTCATACTGGTTGTTGGCATAGCTAGGAGTGAGGTTTTGAAACCCATTCTTTGATCTCCAATGTTGCGAAGAAGGCGGTTCTCTTTGTGGCTGTCATCGGGTTCTCCTTTTGTTGTAAGGATCTTTACTGTCTCGCTGCCAGATGACTAGCCATTGATGTAGAAATTTGTACAAGGACCTAGACACATCCGTCGTAGATGGTGGCTTCCTTTTCAAGGTAATGGTAACTTCAGCTTGTGTAAACACAGACACAAGAAGGAACTAGGGGATGCTGGGTTTTGGGAGTGTGTTGTACGTTATGGGCTGTGGATGTACAGACAGCTTTTTCTTCAGTTTTGGACATGGGGGTTGGATTTTCTAGGGTTAGAAGTTCGTCTTTGGGCAGATATATGGTTTTCTTCATGGCTATGTGCAAAGCATGTGTAAGGAGAGAGAAAGTGTTGAAGGCCATTTGCAGGTAAAGGGTTATGGCTTGGGGCGAGAAGGGGTTCTGCATGCAAATAGATAAATACACCAAGATTAGTTGGATTTTTTTTTTGGGGGGGGTTAAGAGTTACCATGTAGCATTGGCATGCAACGGTTGAAAATTCTTGATGAGACTGCGTCGTGTCACTAAGCACTCGAGGCAAATCTTTCATGATTATTTGGAGAGGGTCACTGTCATGATGGTGATGGATGCTCAGGTAGTGGATTGTTGGTTCTGTCACCTTAATGAAGGGATTCAAGAGCATCGGTGCATGGTAAAGTCACATCCAGTAGCTGGAGACTCGCTTCTAGAACTGTGCCGTTGAGCATGCCGAGAGAAGGAAAGTGCTATCATAGAACTTTTAGATGATTCAGAACGGTCATGTCCACCAGAGCTTCAATTTTCTGAAATGTGGACCCATGCGAGACTAAAATAAGAGGACCATATCTTCTTCCTTGAATATCCAAAACTTGAGTTAGCGATCGACCCATTTCTTCCTTCTTTTCTGGACAACTGTGGGGTGACATAGAAACTCTTGAAGCGAGCTTCGTCTTGTGCAAGAAGCTCGTCCAGGCGATGCTCAAGGGACTCTTGTGGTCTTAACTTTTCTACAATGGTGATGTGGAGACTTGGCACTAGGAATTCCATTGGTTCGACTGCCTCAGTGCCATAAATTAGTTTGAATGGTGTCATTCCAGTCGAAATCTTGTAGGTTGTGCAGAAGGCCCATAAAGCTGAATAAAGCTTTTCATACCAGTCATTCTGATTTTGATTGACCAACTTTGTGAGAATCTTCTTGAGGATTTTGTTGGTCGATTCAGCTTGAGCACCATTGGCTTGTGAATAGTATATTGTGGAGCATTTATGAATGATGAGATGTTGGGTGACTAGTTCTTTGATGACATCATTGACAAAGTGCTTGCCTTGGTCACTGATCAACTCGATCGGGCATCTTAAATGAGTGATTATCATCTTGTACAAGAATTTGGCAATTGATTGTGTTGTGTTATCCTAGAGAGCACGGGATTCTACCCATTTTGTGTTGTAGTTTGTTGCTACTAGGACATACTTATGACTGGCAAAATGGCCCGGGGGCATAAATGGACCTACAAAGTCAAGGCCACATTTCTGGAATGGTTCTAAGGGAAGTATTGGGTTGTGTGGCATCCTATCTCCATCATTTGGTTGGCCAAGACATTGTCATATGTCACATTGTTTAGCCCATATGTATGCATCACCAAGTACTGTTGGTCACTAGAGACCTTCTTGGAGGATTTTCCTCCCGGTGATTTGTCCGACAAAGTGCCCTTCACTGATTCCTTGGTGAGCTTCTTTGAGGAAAGTGTCCTGCTCATGTGGTGAGATACACCTCTAGAGGATTTGGTCGATCCCTTTCTTGTATAGTTGGCCAGCTATCTATGACTTGGAAGTGCCAGCTGCGGATTGCAATATGCTTCTTCTCATCTCTAGAAAGATTATCCTCCATCAAACCTATGACAACAAATGTTAGCATTTCATCATACAATGTATGGGGGGATGGGGATGATTGTGTCAGTTGTGAATAGCTTAGCATCCGATAGATCATCTACTACTCAGGTTGGGGCTTCCCCGACAAACTCAAGCCAGGAGGATAAATAATCTACATTTGAATGATTGGCACTTGGGGTTTGCACTATTGTGAACTCAAATTCTTGGATTATTAGTATCCATCTGGCTAGCTGTCTTGATAGACTCTACTTATCTACCAAATACAACAGGGAAAAGTGATCCACATGAAAGGTAAATTTATTACCCAAACCACCAATAGGTAGTGCCAAAACTTGGTTACTGAGTAGATCATGCGAAGCGCTTCTCTATGTGTGGTTGAGTAGTTGCGTGCTTAGCATTAGAGAGCCTTCAACTCGCATAGTATATAGGCCAGAACCATTTCTTCTCGGCCTCTTGCATTAGCACACTGCCAATTGGCGACATCAAAGGCATCCACAAAGACGTGAAAGGGCAGGTTTCGAGGTTGGACAATTGGTGCTTCTCATAGTGTGATCTTGAGACATGGAAATTCGATATTGCATTCCTCTATCTAGTTTAACTATGCTTTCCTTAACTACTTGATCAAAGGTGTTTTGATCTGCACCATCCGTCGAATCACAAGGGCTGCTACATGGGCAAGGTATCTGAGCATTCGACTATGTCATCTAACTTGTCCCAGAAATCTTCTTAGCTCTTTCTCATTTGTTGGAGTTGGGGCTTTTCGGATCACCTTGACCTTGGCCGAGTGGATTGCTATTTGTTCCTTAGAAATGATGTGGCCTAGTAGAATTTTCTTTTTGGATAGTGAAGGCACATTTGGCTGGATTCAGGCTTAATTTGGAGAGTCTGCATTTGGCCAAGCATAGTTGTAGGTGCATCAAATTTTGAGATGTTTTTCCAAAAACACTGAATTCATCAATGAATACTCTCATAAAGGTGGTCACGAAATCAATGAAATTTTCTTAGACCATGTGTTGAAATGTGGTGAGAGCGGCAGTATCTACCCTTTTACAACTCAATCTGGTGTTTAAGACATGATTACAACAAATTTATCAGCATGAAAATCACCAGAAATTACATTAAATCAAGGGTAACCAATTTATCAGCATAAAATCACCAAAAATTACATTAAATCAAGGGTAACCAATTTGTACGGAATGGTTGGAGTATCAAACCAACTCCGAATTACAATCTGAAGTTATAGGGATCTGTATATCAGATACCTAATGGTTAATTTGAACCCTCAATTGTATCAAAATACAGTGATTAGCACTGATTAATCATTGATTAGTAAATTAATCCTCTATTTTGTGTGTAGAAAACAGAGTATGCGAGGAGTCAAGATCTGGGGCCTTAGACTTCAAATGAGCTCAGATGCTTTCAAGGCCATCAATAGCAATGAGTCTAGTAGAGGATTAAGCCAATAAACACAAGATTTGACCAAATATTGAATGCTTAATCTCTGTTTTACCAAAGTCACCTGCAGACTTGATGAAGAGCTTGGATTTTACTGTAGACTTGATGAAATTGAATTTTGACTTCACCAGCTTGTAGAGCATGCTTGAAAACACTTGGGGCTAAGAGGAATTAGACCCATTTGAGCTGATGAAGAAGAGATCTGAGTTTTTCTCCCAGAAACAGGTGCCTGCTAAATTTGTGATTTCTCCTGAACGCATCAACGGTTTGCTGCGCTGATTTGATGAGCTTGAGTAGCAATGAGATAGCTATGTTGGGCTAAAAGGTTTTGGGCCAATTTGACGTGTGCAAGGAGAGGGAGCTCCTCCACCACTGGCTGGGGGTACAGAGGTGAGTTGAAAAATAACTAAAAATTTGAATAATTTCTAATTATCTACTAATCCTAATTAATTAGATAATGGGCTCATAAACCTGATGGATTCTAGGCATGGCTCTGATACTATGTTGAAATTAGAGCAATGTGATGAGCTATGGTGGATCAAATACTAGAATCAATATCATTAACAAAGTGATTAGCAAATAAATAAGATGTAATTAGTGAGTAATTAGCAAATAGCTTCATGTGGGCATGGATAATCAAAAACTAGCAAATTCTCATTAGGCCAATGCCTCAATTTATAGAGTTTACATCCAAGCATCTAATCCCATTTCTTCTTGATTCACTCCACCTCTTCACTTTTTCCAGAATATCTCCACACTTCCTAAATCTTCTCAGGCTACCCTTTATTCTCTCCCAGTAGATTCTTCTCACCTTTTCACAGGTTCTTTCACATTTACACATCCTCTTTTATAGCCTCTAACCAAGGGTTTGTTCCCGCACAAACCCTATTCACTTGTATATTTCAACACCTCCCGTCAAGTGAATACTCCTAGCACACCTGGACCCTATACCAAGTTTCTCTCTTACTTGATAGCCCGTGACCAGTGCCTCAAGTCGCTAAACTCATAGTCCGTGACATTCTCTCGCTCTATGTGTCCAAGGCTACTACAAGTGCCCACGACCTTGACTAAAGTGCTCACACATACATCTACCACGTGGCCTACATCATCGGTGGCTCAGAGGTAGTTTTACTTTGTTGGGGCAGGATACATTGGGTTGTGGGGTCTCTCTCTCTCTCTCTCTCTCAGAAAAGTTGATCCGACTCCACTTCCTTTGAAGCCTCCATGAAGTTTACCGATGTCGTTCCTTCTCCACCACTAGGTTTGCTGTAGCAGTCTCTTGCCATGTGTCTTGGCTTTCCACAGTTGTGGCAAGTGAAGGTCCTTCCTCCTACTCTGCCTCTTCCTTGTTCTCATCCTCGTGAGAATCCTCCTCGGGTGAAGAATGCTTTTTCTTCTCCTGCTGTTGAGTCGAGCCAATTCTTCTCTTTGCCTCTGCTTTGCCTCTGCTTTGCCTTTGCTCTCTTGCTCTAGTAGAGCTGCTTCTATCTCGTGTAGCTTCAATTCAGGTACATTCTTTAGTGTTGCTACAATATTTTCATATTCACCTTTGTCCACACTCACTGCTAGTGCCTCATCATCTTCTACCTTTTTGCCAATAGCTTCCAGTTATTGCTTAATGCTTTTATATCTATTCAAGTGTGTGATTAAAGGTTCACTTTCCTTCATGTCCAATTTGTAGAATTGCATTGAGAGATTTATCTTTGAATTTTTTGCTTGTGTTCCAAATAATTTATTGAGTTCATCCCATGCATCTTTTGCCCATTGTATCCCTGTGATGTGATGAATGATTTCATCATTTAAACTGAGTGCAATAAGTTCCAATGCTTTTTCATTCCTGCTCTTCCACTCATTTTCCCCTCTCACCTCTGGGCATTCATCTCTTCCCTCAACTAGCCCCCACAGATTTTCCCTCATGAGCAAATACATGGTTTTTGTCTGCCATGTGTAAAATTGCTCCCCATTAAATTTGGCTATTTCTTGTGCTGTACTCATAATGATGTGAAGGGGGTCTTACCTCGATCCAATTTCAAGATTCAAGGGCAGTGTCTACCGTTTTGCAACTCAATCTGGTGTTTAAGAGATGATTATAACAAATTTATCAGCATAAAATCACCAAAAATTACATTAAATCAAGGGTAGCCAATTTATCAGCATAAAATCACCAGAAATTACTTTAAATCAAGGGTAACCAATTTGTACTGAATGGTTGGAGTATCAAACCAACTCCGAATTACAATCTAAAGCTATAGGGATCTGTATATCAGATACCTAATGGTTAATTTGAACCCTCAATTGTACCAAAATATAGTGATTAGCACTGATTAATCATTGATTAGTAAATTAATCCTCTGTTTTGTGTGCAAAAAACAGAGTATGCGGGGAGTCCAGATCTGGGGCCTTAGACTTTAAATGAGCTCAAATGCTTTTAATCCCATCAATAGCAATGAGTCTAGTAGAGGATTAAGCTAATAAACATAAGATTTGACCAAATATTGAATGCTTAATCTCTGTTTTACTAAAGTCACCTGCAGACTTGATGAAGAGCTTGGATCTCACTGTAGACTTGATGAAATTGAATTCTGACTTCACCAGCTTGTAGAGCATGCTTGAAAACACTTGGGGCTAAGACGAATTAGACCCATTTGAACTGATACAGAAGAGATCCGAGTTTCTCTCCCAAAAATAGGTGCCTGCTAAATTTGCGATTTCTCCTGAACGCATCAGCGATTTGCTGTGCTGATTTGATAAGCTTGAGTAGCAATGAGATAGCTATGATGGGCTAGAAGGGTTTGGGCTAATTTAATGTGTGCAAGGAGAGGGAGCTCCTTCACTGGCTAGGGGTACGTAGGTGAGTTGAAAAATAACTAAAAATTTGATTAATTTCTAATTATCTACTAATCCTAATTAATTAGAGAATGGGCTCATAAACCTGATGGATTCTAGGCATGGCTCTGATACCATGTTGAAATTAGAGCAATGTGATGAGCTATGGTGGATCAAATACTAGAATCAACATCATTAACAAAGTGATTAGTAAATAATTAAGATATAATTAGTGAGTAATTAGCAAATAATTAAGACATAATTAGTGAGTAATTAGCAAATAGCTTAATGTAGGCATGGATAATCAAAAACCAGCAAATTCTCATTAGGTCAATGCCTCAATTTATAGAGTTTCAAAGCATCTAATCCCACTGATTTCTCCTTGATTCACTCCACCTCTTCACTTTTCCTAGAATATCTCCCAAAATATCTCCACACTTCCTAAATCTTCTCATGCTACCCTTTATTCTCTCCGAGTAGATTCTTCTCACCTTTCACATGTTCTTTCACATTTACACATCCTCTTTTACAGCCTCTAACCAAGGGCTTGTTCCCGCACACACCCTATTCACTTGTATATTTCAACAACAGAATCATGCTGAATGGCTAAGACAACGACAAAGATAGGGTAGAGTGTGGAAAAAAATTGATCATTGAAATACATATTATAAAACAATAATGTAACTTCAAAAGATTTTAAAAGAACAAGAGCTTTCATCTATGTCCAATACAAATGTTTTCAATATATATACATTTCATAGTTTTTAATGAAGAGTATCGAGAAATTTGAAGAAACTTCTTAACAAATGGAACAATCTAAATCTACTGTTGTGGAGCAGAGACATCCCCCAGCCGAGCCCTTTTTTCGTCTATCAATGGCACAACAGGGACCATTGGCCTTGCTGTTCTAAGAAGATGCTTCTTCCCACAATCACTCAACAGATTAGGATCTATGATTCCACATGCCAAGCCGTAAGCAGCATATGTTAAATAATATTTACATCTCAATGAATATACTCTTGGTCCCTCCCCAAAAAATAGAACAGCTGCTTGCCACTCTAGAAGTATTGCCTTGTTTGCATTCAGCCTTAAGTGATAGCCACCTAGATACCTGTGGTGGATAGAGTCTTTATTGCCATCAGAGGAAAACTTGCATTGTCCTTGGAGAAGATAGTGTGAAATATAACACCTTGAGGAAATTTTAGGCGATGTATATATGTTCCTAGAGTCGAATTGTGGCCCAATCCTGCCAAACGCTTGCCTGAAGCACGTTTGAGGAATGTGTCTTCATATATTTCCAACTGAAAAAATAAAGGAGCATTAGCCCAAAAACAACATCACCAAACAATCGAGGACAAAGTTGATAAAGCCAAATCCGCAAAAAAAGTATAAAAACACAACAAAAGAAAATAACCTATTGGTTCTCATCCGCTTCAAGCAAGGCGTCTTGCCATAAATTACTGCTCAGACTAGGAACGGTTTCCGCTGTCTTACTTGGCACATCCCTAAACTCTCCCATGTTGGTAATATTCAGTTTTCCCTTGCTTCTTGTAGATCTTCCTCTGTGGCATCTTTTCCTTCATATTTAAGGGCATTAGCATATAGATCATCTTTAGTGTTGTTGCAGCAGATAGGAACTCGGTGTCTTTCACATGGCTATCCACTAGTAAGTACTTATCTATCCCATCATCTACAAAATTGTCATCAACCTCCAGATTTTGGGCTATGAAGGCTATGCAATGTTCCTCCCTTAAGGTAAATACATGTTGTATGTCTGTCAGCAATATATACTCTGAATCTCCTACTTGGTAGGAGGGGAGCAATGGCATTGGAATGGGGAAGAACTCATTTGATTCAATCACAAGGAGCTGGCCTACGTCAGTGTTTTGTTCTCTCATTGCCTCAATATCAACCGCTGCACTGAGCTTCCTCTCTTCTTCAACATTGAACTCCTCAATCACATGAGGAGTGTCCTCCTCTTCAGCAACATCCTCAATGGTGGGACTAGCCTGACGAGAAACCGTGTCTTCACTTTCATTTGTCGCATGCGGCTCTGTACATTCTTCATCTATTAATTGCACCTTCATGTGCAAGAAGCATAAGAAGGCATAAGAGTATTCCATCAAGCGGCATTTTCTTTTATGAAAAGAGCATGGCAAAGCTCTCTTCTTATCACATGGTACCTTGTGCCAATCCCTGTTTAACCTCTGCTTCTTCTCCGACGACACCTTGAGATTAAAATGAATGTAGTTTTTCCCATCAATCATCACTGTATCTTCATTTGTCAGCTCATCAAACTCTTGCTTTTCCTCTTCAAAGTATTCGGGATGGCTAGAAAGTAAATCCTCCAGAGAAAAACCGCAATTGAACATCAACGAAATCGAAGGGTGCAAATCATGACGTCCACATTTGTAGAGGAAGTCATACAATAGAGTTGCAAGTGTTTCTTTAATCTCTTCGTCCACATCAAACTTGACTTGAACTTGCGCCATGGCTAAATTCAAGGGTGTAGATAAGACATGGAAATTATTAGTTCAAGCAATGAATCAAGAGACAGTCGGGCTTAAACACCAAATCTCTTTGTGGTGAATGGATTCAACATAGCACGAGAGGAGATGCCAGAAGATGCCAGGTGTTCCTCCTTGCGTTGTAGTGAATCTATTTTTCCTAACGCAAATAAAATTGTAGCTTCGTCAAGGACCTCTTCTCACGTTACGGTGAATCGATTCACCATAATGCGAGGAGGCATATTGTGCTTCCTATGGGACTTTCTCTCGCATTATGGTGAATCGATTCACTGCTACATGAGGACTTTTGCATCCTTTGGCGCCGCCTCTCACATTATGGTGAATTACAAATAAAGATACTTCTCATGTACCCATACTGAGAGAGGAGACGCCAAACGAATTAAAATAGTCTTCCTCGCATTGTGGTGAGTCAATTCACCATAATGCGAGGAGTCATAGGTTTTCAATTCACCATAATGTTTCTATCATGAAAAAACAAAGCAAGGAGTTCTGCAAGAATGAAACCAAGAGAACAAAATAACAAAAGGAGAAGGAAGCACAAAAGAGATAAAAATACCAGGAAAACGAATCGACGTTGGTCGCAGGAGATGGAGATGAAGGAGGTTGTCATTATCTTTGATGGAGATGAAGGAGGTTGGAGGTTTGTCTTTGTTGTTTGATACAGGATGATGAAGGAGGGTGATTGATGAAGGAGGTTGGAGGAGATAGTCGTTGATGGAGATGAAGGCCGTTGGTGGGGAGATAAATGAGAATACAACCTGATGGGTATCCAAGAGAGGCAATTGAAAACCATTTTTAATGCTATGCAACACGTCAGCGCCGCCTTTTCACCTGCCATTCCATGAATGCCACGTGGCAACCCACCATGTACCTACTAACACGTGCACGCTATAAAGACTAATCAAAGCCATTAATCATGCCACCTTTTCGTCCTCTTATCAATTTTGCCTTGTCTGTCCTCCTGTTTGCCTCCTTCCAACTTCCGACTACCCCCACACTACTGAACCGATATTCCACCTCCTACACGACAGTCTCCATCCATTCCCATGCATGAAATGTGAGTTTTTGTATATTACTTGATTGTTTTGTGAGTTTTTTATATATTCCTTGATTGTTTTGTTTATTCTTCGACTATTTGCCCTCTGCCATTGAATCTTGCTTTATGGTGATTCGATTCACCTTAAAGCAGACGACGGCCCATTAGAATCTCAATACGGCTCCATATGTTATGGTGAATCAAATCACCAAAATGCAAGATGGAATGGTAAGAGATTCACGATAATCCTCCTCCTGTTGTAGTAAATCGATTCACTATAACGCGAGGAGGATTGATTTGCTGACTGGCCCTTGGTCTCGCATTATGGTGAATCAATTCACTATAACGCAAGATCAAAGGGCAAAGGATTCATGATAATCCATCTTGCATTGGTGTCTATTAATTCACCATAATGCGAGGAGGATTATTATGCTTTCAGTGGCCCTTCATCTCGCGTTATGGTGAATGGATTCAACATGACGCGAGGAAGTGCATATTGCTTTCTTGGCCACCCTCTCTTGCATTATGGTGAATTGTTAATCATGTACTACTAAATAGCTAAGTTTTTTGCACTTGCTTGCGTTTTCAGATGGCTCATGTAAGGCATACAGCTAGACCCAAGGACAATGCAGGTCTCGCAGAAGATGGGTACTCTGAATGCCTCAAGATCGAGGAAATCAAGTAGTCCTTCCGAGTTATCCAAACTGTAGCCTAGACAAAGGCGTTTCGTAGAGCATTCATCAGTGCTGCGAGAAATCACACGATTTATGAAGCATAATTTGAGTTCACCCGGTATCTTTGTTACCAGATAGGGATGCCATCTTCTTTTAGATTGATCAAGTTTTGGTAAAAGCTGGGATCAATCCCCTTCATCTCAATGTAGCTCTCCAAGTAAAGACATCTTTGAAAGAAGTGTGCAACACACAGACTTCTTCATAGAACTCAGTTTCCAGCTTGGCATTGACCCAAACCATCTTGGGGTCATTGTCAGTCTCTCGAGATTCATTTTCATCAATTCATCCTCTTTGACCCTCTTGGAGTGCCTAAGATCTTTGTCAAAAGCTTTTTTTGCTACGATGAGTTGCTATAGGCTCAGAGTAGTGCCTTCCTCAGCCAAAGCCTCATAAAGATCTTCTGCTTTCTCTAAACTGTGTTCTTCCATCCATGGAGCGGACTGATCCTTGTTGGGATCCTTATCCTTGTGCCGACTTCTTGGTCAATACTACGTGTCCACTATCCAAACTACCTCAACGTCAAACAGGCTGATCAAATTAGCACTCTATTGCAGATACTCCTCCTCCTCATCGAGGTCTAGCCCTTCCAACATGTTGACTCATTTGACTATTTGTGGTCGGGCTGGTTTCTCCACCTTCCGCATGTTGGAAACAACAAAGATCTTTATTTTCTTCTTTCCACGTCGATAGTAATCATATCCGCATCCCAATTTTTCTTGATCCATGCTTGGCAGAGCTAGGGTCTTCGGAGCAACATTGGATAAGTGTCTTTGATATCTTCCATCCCCAGAGCACCACGACTACTATCTAGAAATTGTATCTGGATACCTCTAGTGTGAGCTCCTAGATCAATCCGAGTGGCTACACCCGCTGATCTGCCATTTTAACAACGAATGACGTAGGCTCCCATCCGCCATGTTGCATCTGATAGGATATTGACTCCAAAAAACTATCATCCAATAGAACTTTTGCTATATCCACTCCGGCCAACTTGACCTCGATCAATGTGGGATGGCTTAATCATAAATGGGGGCTTCGCTTGGTGGGGTATCTACCTTTTCAATATTCAGGGCTTCCAACAGTGCAAGGGTGACGTCTCCTCTCCCTGAGGTTTCAAGCGACCAATCAGATGCTCCCAGAAACTTCGTACCAATGTGAGTAATTGTTCCACTTACATGTGTATTAGATATCGCTTCGGATCTTCCCATAGATCATACGGATGGTGTTATGCTTCTGTGAGCCTTCTTGGGTAATCCACCCACTTCTGTGGTTCCGCACATTCTTCCGGCCCTGGTGTCTCTGGACCTTTCATTGGCCATTGCATCTTGATTGGCCAAGCCACTTTGCCTTCTTTTCCTTCTAGGCTCATCTCTAGAAAACTGGGTTGTGATTCCGGCTAACACATTGGCCTTTGCTTTTCCAAGTGCTTTTTTCGCAGCGCACTTTGGCCTACTGCTCCTCCAACCAAGCAAATACTTTCGTCTATACTTTGTGTTATTCCTTCTAGGGGACTCCTTTCTACTTCCCCTTCTTATCCGAGGTTGGTTCTTGCACTACCTCTGGAGCCTTGGGTTGCATGGATCTGGTCACCTAAATGGTTGATGATCCGGTCGCCTGTTTGGTCGTCGGTCGGGATACTGCTTTCTTGCTCATCCAAAGCTTGGATTTCAACTGCATTCACTGCTGCAGACTGACCGAGTATCGGAGCATGTGCTCCCTCTAGTTCTGATTTATACTTGGCAATAAAAGCATGTAAGGACAGGCCTTGGGTCCCGAGGAGGAAAGTTTCCGCGGGGGCGGATTGGGGTCTGCCAAACTTGTCAGGCATAGCCATGGGTTGGGTGGCTTGGAGTCCATCCACCCCGTTGGAGGTTTGATTACCGATTGTGGAGGGGCTCTCCTATCATTATAGCGGTAGGCTTTAGTTGTATTTGTGTATGTCCTGTGGAGATGGCGCACCAGAGTTCATTCAAGCCGCATTCATCGGTTCCATGTCCATAATTACGACATTTGATACACCAGATGTTTGATTGGATGGTAGGAGTGGGCTTTGCACCTTCACTAGCCAAGCGAGCCATGCCTACATTGTTGAAATGAGTGATGCTAGAGTGCCAAGTCACCTAGCCAAGTTATCCCACATGAGCTATCATAGCTTTGTTGTAATGTCCTCATATAAAAGACGACCATTTCAAGCAATGAAAAATGTAGCAAGCTCTCAAGCCTCTCTATGAGTACACATCTCAATCCTGTAACCTAATTGTACTACTTGAGTCTTAAGCTAAAGTAGATTAGTTCATTCATTATGTTTGTTATTAGGTATCACCCACCCTAGCTTAGCTTAGCATTAATCACATGTTAATTAGATTAGGATTACGATCTAATTAGATAGTTGATGGTCAGCATAGAGCTTGATCCATGAATTTCAACATGGTATCAGAGCTTGGTTTTAGCTCCCCATTAGCTTAGTTGTAACTCATATTAGTATAATCTCTTCATTAATCACTTAATTAGCTACTAATCTCATCTTATCCTTTCTTCCTCTTTGTGGCCCAAATTTCAAATCCTTAGCATTTCTTGTCCTCTCAACCATTAGCCAAGATCTTTTAGGAGAGTGTTGCTTAAGCCTAGGCTAATACACAGCGCTATAAGAGGAATTAGCAAATTTCGAATTAGCAAATTTCTCCCTCTACAAGTAAAAAATGGCATAGATTCGTCGACTAGTCTCTTCTTCATTTCTCTGCCTACACAACAAATTGTTCCAATCCCTTCTAGCCCAAGATAGGCAATGATATAAGCTTCAAGTTCACCAAAGGGATTCTCCAATGGTGAAGTATACTAGCCAGGGTAAGCAGAAAACTAGGTGGTAGAAACCCATGATTTTTGCTCATTTTTTGAAGATTTGAGCTATTTCTTTTATCTCAAAAGATTTTCGGCACCAACTCAAAGAGCTCAAAGATCAACCTTCTCAAGCAGTTTTACAAGCTCAACAAGAAGGAGACCAAGAAAATGGCACAACATATTAGTAAATTCAAAGGTATCAAAGAGAAACTTAGTGCATTAAAGAATGTCATTGTTGAGGAATATGAATCTCATCTCTACATGAACATGAATAAAACCTCAAGGATAAAGAATCATTCAAATCACATTCAAGTGAGCAAGCAATATATACAAATGGTGGGAGATTTCAAAGGACAAATCAATCAACATCTCAACTTCCAAGATGCTATCATTGCAGAAAACTTGGTCATACAAAGAATGAATGTCCACAATAAAGATAAATCAAAGCTTGTTTGTGACTATTATGGAGAAATTTGTCACCTAGAAGAAGATTTCTATCACAAAAAGAAGTAGGAAAACTACATCAAGACCAAAGCTGCCCTAGCTGAAGATGCGCTCTTCTAGAGAAAGAATCGTTGTACTTTTGACCCCTCTTGTCTCTACAAAAAGTGTGATGTAATCAGCCTCTAAGGCCATATGATGCACTCAAGCCAAAGTATCTATAATTCCAAAGTAGCATAAGGGCCAAATTAACCTAGCACAAGGGGAGAGAGAGGAAGAGTGAAAGCCTAAAATTGTACCCAATCTAGCATCAAGGGGGGGTGTTGAAATGGGTGACGCTAGAGTGCCAAGTCACCTAGCCAAGTTATCCCACATGAGCTATCATACTCTCCTCATATAAAAGAGGACCATTTAAAGTAATGAAAAATGTAGCAAGCTCTCAAGCCTCTCTATGAGTACAACTCTCAATCTTGTAACATAATTTTGCTTAAGTCTTAGGCTAAATTAGTTTAGTTCATTCATTATGTCTGTTATTAGGTATCACCCACCCTAGCTTAGCTTAGCACTAATCACATGTTAATTACTAAATTAGGATTATAATCTATTTAGATAGTTTATTATCAGTAGTAGGGAGCTTGATCCATGAATTTGAACATGCAACCAATTCCGTAGCTGTCTTCCCTGCCTTCTTGATCTTGGACCTAGTCTTGAACATGCAACCAATTCCTTAGCTGTCTTCCCTGCCTTCTTTCTCTTGGACCTAGTCTTGCAATGTTCTTCCTCATCTTTCGATTCCTCACTAGATGTGGAATCATCAGAATCATTCTCCTTATTCGAAAATCTGGATGAGGACTACTTAGAATTTCTTTTATTCTTGTACTTCTCCTTACTTTTGCTTGGGCCTACCAATACCCCACTTTGCTCTAAGAGCTGAGCCTACAAGCCGCTCCATGGTGATGGTAGCCAAGTCAACACCACCAATGGAGCGTTTAGGTTGCTTGTTGCTGAGGCCCTTCATGAAATAATAGTTCGGAATTTCCTCTATGGGCCGATTAGCTTCATCTAGCCTACGATAAGTTTCTTGAACTTTGCAGCATAATCTTCTACTATCATTCTCATGTGGTTCATTCTACACAACTTATCTAGCACATGCATAAAAATCTTATCTTCTCTAAAGCGTTGAAGGAATGCATCGCGGATGGCATCATAGGTGGGAAAATGGGCGTACTTACACTGAGCAACCCCCAAAGAGCGGCACTCTTCTAGAGTGTGGGAACAAAGGCAACCTTTTTGAGTTCTAGGCCAGGTACATTGACACGCCAGGTAATGTCAAACATCAAGATGTGAGCATCAGCATCATCCAAGGCTTTCTTGAAAATTTTAGGGTAATTTACGTTTACAGTTGGTTGGTGCATCGTGTTGAGGTAACAAAAGAGATGGGGGTTGTGGGGGTGGTGGTGGTGGTGGGGGAGGTGGTATGAACAGTGGTGGTGAAGTCGGGTAGTAGGGGTGAGTGGTTCTTCTCCTAAGTGGGATGCGGGTTGTTTTGGTTTAGATTCGTCGGGTTGGTCTTTAGGATTAGTGAACAAGAGTTGTCGAGCTTGGTTGTGCGGTGCAAGTACCGGTTTTATGTGCTAACATGAGGGACAAGTTTGAAAACAAGGGAAATATATTCAAGCACTATGGCAATTCGGTAGCAACTGAAATGGTAATAACAAGAAGAAACAAAAAGCATCGTGGTCGCCAAAGTGTTGGTGGGGGAATATGACCACTTATTCCCTCTGCAACCTACTAAGGTTCACTGGTTGTGCATGTAGCATACACCAGACAAATACAGATCCAACACAAAACAAACAAACACAGCACACATATCACATAACGCTAATCGGGCTTACTGTTAATAAACAACATAGAAACACAACACCTTAATGGATAACATTAACAATCATAGCATATGAAACAGAACTGAAACACACAGAGACATAACAAGAAGATGAATGTACAAGAGGAAGATAATAAAAAAGAATGGTCTTCCTTATATTTAAGGAAGACCATTCACTTCCTTATATTTAAAAAAAAAGGAAGTGAGACAATTAGCAGTGCAAGCCCTTTGCAAGGCTTAGGACGCATCCATTTATAATGCTTGCTTGTAGTAGTTTTCACTACTATGATGATAAGATGTGCTAGATAAGTGTTCAAGGGAGTGTCACTTCCTGTAAATAAAGTAGGCAGGCCCCTGACAGTTGACGGTGCTAACATGTAGCTGCCCGGCTACTGCAACACTGGCCTATGGCTAGCCTATAGCTAACATTGAGGTCTATGAAGAGCAAACATTGGCCAACTTAAGGCCCTTGCTGGCACTACATCGAGCAAGGACAGCATCATCACTCGTCACTCTCGAGTCATTCAACGCTGAGTCCCCGATAGCAGAAGTGTAGCTGCCCAACGACCCGGGTTCTACAATTGAATTGAGTCTCTACTAGGTTGAAGAGGATAGGCTGAAGAGGATGTGAAGGCCTAAACAAGGCTGCTAAAACACTATGGAGTCTACAAGCCTTCCAAAAAGCCATACCTACTTGAGGGTAAGCAATTTTGATAAACGTTCATCTTATTTTTGTGCTTAAAACTAATGTTGACTTGATGTCATGCACCCTCTCAATGAACAACATTCATTGAGAGACGCATGGCTTTCCTTAGCTTACTCTCGTTTTTATCGCTCTCCTTAGCGTGCTCTAAGCTCTCTCATTTTTATCGATATTTTGATCCCTACATCATGCATCTTCTTGCACACTTCTAATGCTTTAGCAGAGCTTTATGTAATATTTTTGGAACTTGAATATTGGCGATGAATCATGCATCGTAAACAAAAAACACTCCTTAATGCTGGATTCACAAAAACCCCTAAGCTTTCATGCAAACGTAGAAAAAATGTCAGTAGAGTGTTGATAATGATGAATTAGAAGAAGATATTCTTGAAAACCTGAGTGTAAAAGAGGGAACTAGAATCCGAAAAGCAAGGAGAAGAGAAGTTGGATATTTGCATGGGGGGTTGTTTTTAAAAAGGGCTTATTTTGATAAACAAAAGGGAAGAGTGTTTTGCTCTATTTGTCAAAAAGTAAAAAAAATAGCAAGAGTGAATATGGGACTAGTGGTTAAATCAAAGTACGATTGAGTGCCATTAAATAGCATGTTGATTCTAGAATACATAAGTTTGCTGCATATGCTTAAGGACATGTTCAAAAAGCCTTGGAAGAAGGTATTAAAAAACAAATGAGGAATGTTGAAGAAAGTGTTACATGAGTTTTTTGAGTTGCATATTTATTGGCAAAGCATGACATTGCTTTTTTGAAGCACCCGTACTTGTTAGAATTGCTTCTATGTTGTGGGGCTCCTAGTGTGCCAAAGCAACTTTACAACAATGATAAGGCTGGTGGAGTTTTTGTTGGTTTTATGGTAGATTCTATAAAAATGAAAACAATTTGCAGGCTAAAGAAAATCCTTGTGTTTGGTTCCTTTGTGGACGAGTCTACAGATATTTCAAAAGCATATCACTTGATCGTTTATGGCAGCTATATGTATTGTCAATGCTTTCTTCAAACTTCATGAAATAGATGTGTCAAATATTGTTAGCTTTGGGTCAGATAGGGCATCTGGAATGGTTGGTAAAGATAATGGCCTTCAACACTTTTAAATAAATCAAGTCCATATCTCATGTCTATCCATTATGTGGCACATTGAACCCATTTATGTGCAGGAGATGCAACAAAGCATAGTGATTATGCTCGTAAAATTGATGCAACTTTGAATGATGTTGGCTCATTATTTAAAAAAAAGTACCACTCATATTGCTAAATTGGCCAAATTGGAAGAAGAGTTTAATTGCCTTACATTGTGTATTAAGGGTATTCATAAAGTTTGTTGGGGGCCAAGTCGGGCATAGGGTCACTACAAGAGAATGCTGCCATACACGCGTTTCATACACACGATAAATTACGAGTGCGTGTATGGTCGCGCATGTATTTGAATAGAATCGGGCGCGTGTATTTTGGCATTTAAATTCGCGTGTATATTTGCATTTATCAGTGCGTGTATAAGCGCGTTTATATACACGCATCAATACACGCTGCCATACACGCATTAATACACACTTGGTAAAGAAAAACTGAATTCCTTTACAAAATTAAGAACTAATTTCTTTAAACCATCTCATAGTACATTATAGTATATATCATTACACAATCTCACTACATGCATAACAATGAAATATATTCAAAAATAAATCATGCATATGAGATGATAATTAAACGACAACACATACAATAGAAATGTCATCAATTTAGAACGATACAGTGACGGATTGGTTAAGGTTCGATCTCATCTTCAATAAGATCCATCCTTGCCAAACGATCAACATCAATATCCATTTGATCCATTTGTAAGGCTACGATTAAATTTATTCCACTATCGATATTCTGTACTCCATTGATAATGGTATCGATGTCCTGATCATCCTCATCAACATCACCATCATCCTCAATGGTAGGGTCATTCTCATGATCATGAGAAATGGCACGCTCATCCTCATTATCATGATCATCTCTTATTTCTTGATCATCGATCACAACATCTTCATTGGCATGTTTGACATCATCTTCATTGCGGCTTGTTACATCCTCCATATGCTCCATATCAGTGAATGTATTATACATCACTTTGGAACGTAGTGCAATAGGGATGACGTACCACCATTTAATGTCATGCACCATTGGTAGATAGATAACCTACTCAAATACACATACTACAGTAATTAATTAGCATATCAAAAGTCAAGGGGTACGCGAGCTTAGATATATATGTACATGAAACACATTAGTAAAAAAATACGTACCTGCTCACATTGTTGTGGCACTACGAGCCTATCTTTCTTCGTTCGCCAAAACTTTGTAGAGTCAATAGTTACATAGCCACTTGCATGGCGTTTTATCGTTGCATTAGGCCCTTTTTCCACCACGTTCATTTGCCATTTGACATCCAAAACATACACAAAGAAGCGACGAAAGTCAAGCCTAAATATGTCTTGGATTGTGCCACAATAATCATCCATTTTTCCATTAGCTCCCTCAAAGCTACTAATGACACCGCAATCTTGTGTATTCCTCTTTTCATCAATTCTTTGTGTTCGAAAATGCTTGCCTTCACACCATATAGCATTGAACATAGTGCATTGGACCAAAATAGAAGCAATATTTGTGTAAGCAATGTGAATAAATATTAAAAGCAATTCACTTACAACTAATGCAAAACATTAGTTCTATGTACCTTTAACATGCATCCTTGTGCATACTCCCATTCTTCCGCCGTGATATGCAGCCCCTCGTCGCTCTCTGCTCTCTCCATTTCCTCATGCAACCAATCAACATGGATATCATTTGGAAGTGTTGCTAGATGCTTAGGGTATGCCTTACGAGAGCCATGTTGCCTCCGAAAGAGAGCTCTTTCTGCTTGCCTTTTTGTCTTTGCATCCTCATATCTTGTAACCCATCTGCTCATCACATCACTATTAAGGATGCAAGTAAAATTGAGATCATCAATCAATGTTCTGTCAATTACTTTACTCTGTCCTTTTCCTTGAGATCAAGAAGATGGTTGATCTTAAGATGGGTCCAATATGGTAGCCGAAAAAAATGGAGTACCTACACAAATCCAATTAGAGACTACACAAAACGAGATTGAAAAAACATTACTATACCTGTTCATGCCATCTGGAGGAAGAATATTTGTAGACTCCCAAATACGCTTCCAATCTTTTGCACGAAGTGTTTGTGGAGGAATGTTACTCTTACTAGCAACATATTTAGGATGATCTGAGGGGAGAAATCGATGATGATTATCGAATATGGTCTTACACAAACCGTCAGCATACTCATGTACTAACGAAGGGCCACAAACAGGACATGCATGTTTACCCCCGATGTTTTCAAACCTGTTAAAATATAAATAAAAGTTATAATAATAAAGTCAATATTTATAATTAATATATATAGCCAATAGTATTAGAGTAGGGAGGTAATTAGAATTCTTACGAGAACAATCGGAAAGTCATGCATTGTCCACATCAACACTGCTTTTAAGTTGAAGTGTCGAGAGGAGGGAGGCCTACTAATGTCCACCACCGCAACACCTCTCCATAGTTCCTCCAACTCATCAATCAACGGTTCAAGATAAACATCCATATGCTTGACTTTATGTTTCCCTGAAATTAGAAGGGATAACATAAGATGTCCCTTCTTGATCGCCATTGATGGTGGAAGGTTGTAATTCACCAACACAACTGGCCACACGCTGTATGCGGTGCTTTTGAAACCAAATGGATTCACTCCATCCATACCTAGGCCAAGTCTCAAGTTTTTGGGCTCTGTTTTAAAGCTGGGCCACTCATCTTCAATATGCTTCCAAGTAGGAGTGTCTACGGGAATTCTCCACATGCCATCATCCAATCGATGTGAGGAACGCCATGACATGAGCTTTGCTATGGATTTGCACTTGAACATGTGTTTGATGCGAGGAATTATAGGAAAGTTTCGCAAGACTTTACGAGGTACATCAAAACTCTTCATATCTGTTCTATACCTTGCTTCACCACAAGTGGGACAATGTCGAGCCTCCTTATGTGTCCCACGAAAGAGAATGCAATCATTGATGCATGCATGTATGCGATCATAATCCAATCCTCTAAGAGATGTCACATAGCGCCTCGCTATGTCTCTTGAGGTGGGTAGTCTATTTCCCTTTGGAAGCATGTTTGATAATAGCCTGCATCCAATATCATCAATTATAATTAGTCTTAAATCCTAAACCTTAAACCACTAATTCAAATTTGTAAGTTAGAATGCTTACTTCAATAATGCGTCAAGACTTGCATTGCTCCATCCATAAATTGTTTGTATATTGAGTAGTTCAAGTGAAGCACGTAAAATAGAGAATGTGCACCCTTCAAAAACCGATGTCGATGAAGCCTTGTAAAGATGCTCTTGTTCCATATCATCGTCGTCCATACCTTTGGGATCATCCTTAAAAAGATTCCGCACCATATCATCAAACACTTCCTCTTCCACAACTTCGTGGGGTGCAGGGCTATTGTCATCCCTTTCCCACTCATCTCTAACAATAGATCCCGAAGCTCCGGCATCATCTCGTCGACGCTTTGCGTGCTCTCGTCGCGCGTAGGGCACCATGTTAGGGTGTGGTACTGCATCCGGCTTCAATTAGAGTTTATATATTACAACTCTATTAATTTAATTTGGATACCATGAGTCATTTGAATACCATCAATTTACATCTACTCACCTCTAAACGTGTTTGATTCCATTCTCCATACATGGAGATGTGATTCAAGGTAATTCGACGTGCTCGTACAATGCATCCTTGACATCGATTACACATACATTTGATCCGTTGTCCCAACCACACATCGCGATTACGATGACGCATTGTCTCATCTTCCCCAGAATTGCTTGAGGAGGTTGATGACATCCTATGTACAAACTAGAAAACACAAAATCATAATATGTTTTTAATGAAAGTATAAAAAATCACGTGTATTAACGCGGCTATTTCTTAAAAATTGCGTGTATTAACGCGGCTATTTCCTAAAAATCGCATGTATTAACGCGGGTAATTCCTGCAAAACGCGTGTATAAACGTAGCTAAATTATCATACACGTGAACATACACGCATTTATAAACGCGACGATCTGTTTAAACTAAAAATAGCCCGCCTTTCCCAAATAAAGATTTTGAACTAACATATCTGTTCTTTTTCGTTTTCGCCTCTTCCAACAGAAACGAAACCTAAGTGCAAGGAGGGAGCAAAGAAGGAGCACACACGGGAGGAAACCGACCAAGAAAGAAGACTCACTTTTTCAGAGGTGAGTCCGTTTGTCCTTTGCCTTGTCTCCTTTCTCAGATTTGTTTATGCTATTTTCTCTTTGCTTTTTGGGTTTGTCTCCGTCCTTTTGCTTCTGTGCACAACGATTTTGGGTGAACGATTCTGACAGGGGCAACAGTGGGCCTTTTATAAGGACACATTGTTGAAGGTCGGTCGCTTTCAAAAAAAATTTTGCGCAGGTCGCGTGTATAAACGCGTGTATCTTGTCTGCACAGACTGTTCACGTGGATATACACGCGTTTTTGGATGGGTGTATACACGCATTTTTTGACGGGTGTATACACGCGTTTCTGGACGGGTGTATACACGAGACTGCGTTTCCTGTTTCTATGGTTTGCAGGCTGATAGGTGACTTGAATGATGATATTTGTGTGAGTCAAGAGACAGCCCATGATGTACATGATGATTATTTTTACAGATTCTTTATGGATATTCCAGGTTCTTCATCCGATCCATTTGCGTACAGCAATTGGCTGATGGAGATGCTAAATCATTTTGGGTGCGCCATCCTGGTCCAGTTGAGCTTACAGAGTACATGTACCATCCCCCTCCTTCCATGCCTGGTGTCTATACCCCTACCGCGAGTATCGCAGTGCCGTCTATGCCTACGAGTCCGACGAGACGGCATGCAGCTTCTCCTCTTCCACGTCCACCGAGGAGACATACCTCGTCCCAGACACACTCACGCACACCCTCGCAGCCACCATCACATGCTCCCTCAGAGCCACCGTCACGTCAGGGCTCACAGCCACCATCACGTAGACAATCCCCCAGTCGTGACTCCACCCACCCGCAGCAGTAGGAAGAGTGGGAGTGGAGGATGCGGCGGGTGCTTTGGTGGGGGAGGTGGGGGAGGTAGTAGGGCACGCGGTGAGAGAGGAGATAGAGGGAGAAGAGTTAGAGGAGACAGTTCAGAAGAGGAGGAGATGAGAGAGGTGGAGGGAGTGATCTGCTATGATGTGACGGATAGGGGCGGGATAGTGATGGATGCGAGGGGGAGGGAGGTAATGGAGTACGTGCGTGGGGTAGTATCAAACTTGTATAGAAATTGTTTTATTAAATTTAAAGATCAAAATAGCTGATTAGTTGGGGAGGTGATAGAGGCTGTACACGGTACCCCAATCCCCCACATGCTACATTCTCGGATGTATGGGGAAGGACGCGAATAAGGGAGATCTTAAGTAATAAAAGATCTCACCTTAAAAAACTCGCGTACGATGATGGGCTAAATGTAGCTGCGGGTGGCTATCCTGCCAAGAAACCTGCCACTGTGCACAGACGCGAGTGGAAGGAGGCAAAGAAACGAGCAGAGGGTGGCGTGAAGAGCAGGCAGCATGTGGAGGCACGACGGATCCAGATGGAGACCATTGGATCTTCACATTTCGGATCTGGCGGCGTCGAGTCATGGGAGGCAGAGTTCATAAGTATCTTGCCACTTTATTTGATTGTTTACTTAATTCATTGATTCTATGATTGTTTTAATCCTATAAATTGTGTTGATTATGATACGGGGAGGAAGCCCACAATCCACGATACTGCGTATGCTCGCTGGCATAGCAGACATGACACGTGGGCCATCTTCAGAGCCGAGGGACGTATTACGGACGCGTAGTTTGAGATGGCCATGAGACCATACGGTCGACAGGTACTTGAAAACTCTAAACGAATGATTTTGGTTTATTGAATTACATATATATATACTTATATACTATATATTACTTGAACACGCACAAGCTGGTGATGATCCACCCGCCGCCACTGCAGAGGGTGGATGTGAGCACTACTCATCGGACATTCCGACCGATGTGAGCTCATCTGAGCATGGAGGGAGCACCGAGTCATCATCTGGGTCTGAGTAGTACTTAGACTTATAGTATCACATTCCATATTGAGGATGTGGTTGTATATATTTTTTTGTAAACTGAAGCCATGGGCTACTTCGAGATATGGACTCCCTTGTATATATGTGTGAATTTTTGATAGTAATATTGAATCGTGAATCGATAGTATTACATTCATGTCTATCTTGAATCGTGTATTGATAATGTATGCATTCATGTCGTTCTTGTCTTAATCTTCCTCGTGGATATGTTCTTCGTGGATGGTCTAATGCACCAAAAAAAAAAATCAGAGAGTGTTATTGGGTGCTGGAATGCTGGAACAGCATTCAGGCACCAAATAGCACTCTCTGGATTTTTTTTTTTGCTCTCTGTTCGCGCGTATAAACGCGTCAGGACTGCTAAAAGTCGCGTGTATATACACAGAAAATCTATAAAACACGCGTGTATAAACGCATCAAATCTGAGAAATACGCTTGTATAAGCGCATCTAAAGTAACAAAACGCATGTATAGACACTTGTATCAACGCGTCTAAATGCATCTGAACTGACAGAATGCGTGTACATGTCCGTGTATGAGCGCGTCTGAGCAGTCCTATACACGCGCTTTTACACGCATGTCTCTGGCCGCGATGATACACGCGCTGATACACGGGCCCGCTACTTTTTTTCACAAGTCATTTTTAGTGGCTAGGAGCACGGTATGAGCCCGATCCCTTGTAGTGGGTGATGTGTACTACAATTGAAGTTTTGGAGCCTTTGCTAGAATTTCTCAAGGGTGAGAACTTTGCTCTTTTTCAAAGAGTATGCACATTTGAGCTCATATATAGTTTGCACTTTCTTTTTTACTTTCTAGAGCATGTTACACACTTGAGTCTTGCTTTTCAAAATGATTTTGTTGATGTCACGAGAATTTGTTACACACTTAGGTCTTGATTTTTGAAATGATTTTGTTGATGTCAAGATAATTTTTGGCTTGGTAACTTCAAAAATTGATGCTATGGAACTCAAATGCATTATGGATCCTTTGATACATAGCAGCATGATAGCAAGGGTTTTTCTTTCATCCTCGAATATGGATCAAAGCATGGCCAACTTGCGGCACTTAGAGCATCCATCAAATGTGATCATTTCAGATGAGTTAAAACTGAGAGGTGTACTGCCATAGGTTTTGACCTTTTAATTGCAATAGGGTATATCAAAAAGATTATTGCACATTGCTAATTTTTTAAAGCAAATATTTGTGGAAAATGCGGTCTTGGCCAACTTAAAGATTTTATGTCCATCTTCATTCCCGAGTGGGAAGATTTTGAAAGCATATGGGGTTGATGAAATTTATGCCTTAGTTGAATTTTATGCAAGGACAAAAGAGGTAGCCAATGGAGAAATGTGTGTAAACCTTGTGGATGAGAGATGCATATTAAGAGAATTTCAAGTGTTTAAAGTGCAAGTAGCTTTGGATTATAAAAATCTCCCTTTGCATAGAACTTGCAGACACATAAAATGGAATACTTTTCTTGAGGAAAAATATGCAAACTTATTATCCTTGTGTCAAATTGCCATGATCCCCAGTGCTCTAGTATGGCAATTTGTGAAAGGGGTTTTTCTACACAAAATAACATTCGAATGAATTTAAAAAACAAACTTGAGACAAGAAGTTTAGAATCCTTGTTGCATATATCCAAATGCGAATATTTTGATGTTGTTGAAGCTATGCAAGCATGGAAGAATGCTTCTAAAACATCAAGGCATATACAACACTAGTAAGTATTATTGGGGCAAGATTAACATTGGTTTTTTTAACAATATTTGTATATTCTTACTTTTTCTTATGTAGGATAACGGTTTTTTGACCATGAAGGTTGGAGGAAAATCAAATCCTTTTTGACCATCGATTCGTTGAACACAGTAATGTAAAAAAATCTTATAATCTTACACTAACCTATAATATAATGCATTAATTTTTTAAATCTTTTTATAGGTACTGAAGAGTCAATTGATGGAGGATCACAATATGTTTCACATAGTATCAATCCTTTATTTTAATCTTACCAAAACTTTGTATCCATAGTATCTATGCTTTCTAGCATGTCCTATGGAGATTGCTTCTTTACTTTGCCTCTTGCAAAAGCTAACATGCAAGAATAGGTTGAAATCAACCAGATCCATGCTCGAGTTCAGAAAATAACTTTAACACCTTGTTCTATTTTCTTCCTCGACACACGCGTGGGTATCTTCGGCGATCCCAGAGCCCGAGCACCGTATGGTCAGCACCCTCTAGGATCCTTCGCAGGTCACGTAGTGCTTCACTCATAGGCCGCTTCCTTGGTCCCTCATCCACCGTACCAGAAGCTCACCATTTAAATCGAATTGAGGCTGGTCAAGACCTCGACCGACCTTGCTATGCGAGACGTCCTCCATTGACTCTCCGTCAGCTGTTGCAACTTTATCACTTAGGTCTCACGACCTCATTCACAAGATGGTCAAGATGCTTCCCCAGCATTCTTGACATAAAACAGTCATTTAAAAATAGGTGATAAATACAGTTTCTAATGAACTCTCATCTTTTCACATCTTTCCACATCATTTCCCATTATTCCACATTCTTCTAAATCAATTCACTTTGCTTAATCCACATCCAATCATATGTATTCTCATTGTCCGTCATCCATTCTCTTCTAGTCACATCATAGTACATCTCATTACATCTATCCTCATCACATCTCATCCATTCTCATCTACCCATATCCACATCACATCCATTCACATCTCATCTCATCCATTCACATCTACCCCGATCCACATCACATCACATCACATCCATTCACATCACATCTCATCCATTCACATCTATCCTGATTCACATCACATCACACCACATCCATTCACATCACATCTACCCCGATTCACATCACATCCATTCACATCACATCTCATCCATTCACATCACATCACATCCATTCACATCACATCTCATCCATTCACATCTATCTCGATTCACATCACATCACATCCATTCACATCCATCCCATCCCATCCATCACATCTTCATCACACACATTCATTCACATCCATTCACATCTCATCGCATCTATTCACATGCATCACATTCATTGCATCCTCATCCACATATTACATGCTATCCCACTACTTCACGTCCACATCTATCTACATCATATCTCATTCATTCATCCACATTATCATCTTCACTCTTCTCTTCATTCCCATTCACATCCACATATATTCACATCACATCACATTTCATCCACATCTCATCACATTCACATCCATTCACATCACATCTTATCCACATCCACATCCACATACATCTATTCATTCACATTCACATCCACATATATTCACATCACATCACATTTCATCGACATCTCATCACGTTCACATGCACATCCCTTTACATCACATCACATCTCATCCACATCCATGTCCATTTACATCACATCACATCTTATCACATCCACATCCACATCCACATCCACATCACATCCTTTCACATATCCTCACATCTCATTCTCATCTCTTCATTCACAACCATCCATTTACATTACATCACATCCTTTCATATATCCTCACATCTCATTCTCATCTCTTCATTCACATCCACATCCATTTACATCACATCACATCCTTTCACATATCCTCACATCTCATTCACATCCACATCCATTTACATCACATCACATCCTTTCACATATCCTCACATCTCATTCTCATCTCTTCATTCACATCCACATCCATTTACATCACATCACATCCTTTCACATATCCTCACATCTAATTCTCATCTCTTCATTGACATCCACATCCATTTACATCACATCACATCCTTTCATATATCCTCACATCTCATTCTCATCTCTTCATTCACATCCACATCCATTTACATCACATCACATCCTTTCACATATCCTCACATCTTATTCTCATCTCTTCATTCACATCCACATCCATTTACATCACATCACATCCACATCCACATCCATTTATATCACATCACATCCACTCACATCTTATCACGTCGCATTCACGTCTGATTCACATTTAGTAACATTTTCTATTTTCGATATCGATGAGACTTTTCTAAATTTATGCTAATTGCTTAGCCTAGTCAAAGGTACTTTTTCTCGACGGATATTTTCATACTCTTTCTCAAATTTGTCAAGTGAAATATATTCAATATTCTTCTTTTGAGAAAAAGATTCATGGGATTTACAAAAATCAATTCTACCCATATTTCTCAATAATGCTCAAGATTCCACTTTTGATAAATACTGATAATTTGAATTATGCTAGAAATTCATCTTTTTCCATTTAATTTCTTGGATCTCAAATATCATGGGAATTCCTCTTTTTGCATTTAAATGATTGAATTCCAAATGTCATGGGAGTTCCTCTTCTATCATAAAATAAAATTATCTAAAATTTCTCTTTTCTTAAATAAAATATCCATCATTTCAATTCTGCCAAGATTTCCACTTTTACCATTTAAAAGGTTGAATTCCAAATGTCATGGGAGTTCTTCTTTTATCAGTTAAATTTTCTCATGCAAAAAATAAATTTATTTAAAATTCCTCTTTAAATAAAAATATTCATTATTTTAATATACCAAAATTTTATTTTTTCATTTAATTACATGGATCTCCATTATCATGGGAATTTCTCTTTTTGCATAAAAATAAAAATACCAAAAATTTCTCTTTTCTTAATTTAATTATTTATCCATAAATACTAAAAATTAGTTTCCCATGAATTTGATGAAAATTATTCTTTTAGCATAGGATGACCAATCCTAGAATATGGTAGGAAGTCCTCTTTTCACATTATGCATAAAAATGAGATATGTAATAATTTTCTAAAAATTTTGCTATAGCTCCACTACTATTACTGATAATTTTTAATATTTTTGGAAAGAATAAAACTTTGTAGTATATTTATGATAGAATAACTATCATCTAGACCTAAATCCAATTTAGGGAATTAAATCATAAGTTTACTATAATTTTATTAGCATAAGAGCATTAAAAAAGCCATTTCCTAACCTCTACCTTCACTAGCATAGAGTTTGATTTTTGAATTAAGAATTTATCAATGAAAGATTTTTGAATTAAGAATTTATCAATGAAAAGCATCCATTTGAATAAGAATTAGTCATAGGAATGACCATTCTTTTGGGGAGAGAGAGATATACCTAAAAAGCATCCTAATTCAGCATAAATATATTGTGATTAATCATTAGAATTATTATAAAAATCTTAATTTACATTGAAAAATAATTCATTTGAAACTTCTCAAGCTTGAGAGGGGTTGAGAAGTGAAATCATTGAGAATATTAAATAAAATCATGAAATTACATCTTACCTCTTGATTTGGCTTGCTTCTTTATCTTAGAAGGAAGCCCCCAACCAATCAATCAGTTTAGTATGTTGAGAAGAAAGCTCCAAGGATTGTTGAAGAGAGAGAGAAGCTCCAAGCTCTCCAAAAATAGAGAATTTTTAAGGGATAATAAAAAATATCATTATTTTAATGTAATACTGGCATGGTATAGCTCAAAGATGAGAATACAAAAGAATGAGGGTCTATTTATAGGTGAGGAAGGCCACTAATTGAGTCCAACTAAGTTCAAGAATTTTCCAGGTTCAGTTTGGCTGAGTTTGGACAAGATTTGGACCAGTTTAGCTCCCTTTTTGATTTGGTTTGATATAGGAGATAGGAGAGATAAAAATATCACAATTTTTTTGAATTAAAAACTCATCCACATGTGTGAAATAGGTGCCTATCTCAGAGTCTCCCCCCTCCTTACCAAGGTGTCAAAAATGTATCATTATTCTAAAATATCTCATTTTTTTAGTAATATCTCATAGTTTTTAACTAACAAACCTTGTACTTAGTCAACTCTTCATCTTATGTGGGCATTTACTCATTCTTGGGTATTTTCTTTTATTCTTTGGATTTATCTCATCCCAACACTTGGATTAATCCTATTGGTCCATAGGAACCTTAATTGGACCATAATCGAGAAATTTTTGAAAATCTAGACTCTTAGGCTAAGGTCCCTTATATCATTTTTAACTAATTCCTAATTCACATTGGAAAGTTTATTTTGAAGTTCTGTTTTAGGGGAAACCATTTTAGACACTAGGAGGATTTTTATATCCAAAGATATCTCAATTTTGGATTACCTCTCTCTAGACATTTTCTCTCTTTAGGCCAAAATAGGGTAAAACAAGATCTTTCTTCCATTTCAGAGGAGAGGGGAATAATTTCAAGAACAGAAGCAGAGATTTTTACACCTTTACACCTCAAAAGCTGGAGGGAGGAATCTTACATCCTACCCCACTTAAAAAATGCAAGATGTCCTCATCTCGCAGCTGGAGGATAACTCTTTCCCTTAAGATCCAGCTGATTCTGGGGTTTCTTATAGTCTGGTCAACCCAACAAAATCCTGGGATAAAGATCCCTTCTACAAGAAGAACGCACAGAACTCATTATCAGATAACAATTCATTCAAAACATATCATTCATATCCTTAACACAATAATGGTCCATCAGACCGGTAACTCCATCATCTGAACATTCCTCCCACGGGAATTTCAATTATGCAGGTTCTCAATTTGTCATCCCTTAATTTGAGCCACTGGGTCAAAGGTTAACAGTAGCAATCTGTCAGCACAATCCACTAATCTCGTAGTGATTTGTTGAAGTCATTATCGTCATTCCAGTTATTAACATCATTACTGGGATTCGTCCCATTCATCCTCATTGTGGCTTTGTTCAACTTATCTCCTTTCAACTAGAATTTAGGAATCATCATCTTTCAATCAGAATCCAAATCAACTCATCAATTCTTAACCAGAATTCTAAAATCATATCAACCAGCATTCGAGTTCATCATCTGGATAGCATTTTTGCTTATAATTTCAAGGTCTTAGATTTACTCGTATATATTGCCAGTAAAGAGCTACAGTTATACCCACGGTATATACAGGTAATCACGGTCCTTAGAGTTATAAGGTAAATACCATCATATCTAGGCCTCAAGCAAGTAAGGGATTCCATACAATTGCGGTACTTCCATCTAAAGACCCAATTACCATTTATGAATTTTTATTTTGAATATCAATTTGTATAAATTTCATCACACAATTACAATCTTTTACTGGTACTTCATAAATTTTTGACATTTTTGGCTTCTCGGTTGTTCCACTTTAGCCAATTCACTCTGATATACCAGCAGCTAAAAGATCCTTGCTCCCTCCACGCAATGAAATCGAGGGTGCTAGGAGTAGAAGTAGCACTTCTTGCGCAGGGCAAAACCTCTCACTCAGGGTGCCTCGCCCACCCCACAGATATCTGGACAAGAGACTAATCCCTCAGTTCTTCCAAAAGTGAACCTATAAAAAAATTTCCCTCGCCCAGAAAGCACGGGCGATGCCTTCAAGATATTTTTATTCTAACGTAGTCAAGAGCCTTAACTAACCAAATTTTTAGGATTGAACCTGTAAGTCACATGGTCAAATCAAGGAAGAAACTTACACTTGGATCATAGAGACGAACGCTTTTTTCCTCATCGAGAGGCATAGTCATTTATTCTTTTCCATAGAACAAGACTATCTGGGATTTACTTCATCTATCAAACCATAACATAATTGACTCTCATTTTAGGGATCCATCAGTCCACCCTAACCCCATTCAATCCCATGGGTTAGACAACCGCCCAACCACTATAGTGATAGGATCCATTTAGGAATTTGGTTATGTTTTGCCCCAGGTAGTACCAGGGAAAAGAGTTCCCAGCCCCCTAGCTGGAGCTTCATACAAACTTCAAGATAGTCACACCACTTACACACCCAATATGAAATTGTACAAATGGAGAAATGGCATTCTTGACAAGGGAACCCATGCACAAGGGCATGCATCCTACACCACACATGAGGGCTTGTGTCTCTACACGGACCAAGAGAAGAACACTCTGGCTGTCAAATAGTGAAACACTACAGTTGCTAAATGACACAATGCCACTATTGCTAATGTACTCAAAGATGCTTTCTTATTAACTGAGGACAAGAACGATAGGCCACTTTGTTCTAAACCAAACTATAATGAATTTTGTAAACAGATATGAAGCAAGTTTTAGTGGGGTCAACAATGCCTTAACCAACTAGTCAAGAAAGATAAACTTGCTAGAGAATCGTCTCTAAATAAGTATGGTTAAGAACCATAAATTAGACCGAAGGAACACATTTTCTCAGCCCTAAAATCAAAACCAACATTGAACGAGACCAAAATTATAACAAAACCTAACGTTTGTGTGTACATACAACTACCAACATTGAACGAGACCAAAATTATAATAGAACCTAACGTCTGTGTGTACATACAACTACCAAATTTTCCAATCCCCAAAAAACAATGGCAAATGCAAATGACTTGTGTTGACTACTACGATACTTTTGCTACCGTGTGTCGCTACACACACATGATTCCAAAGAGAACTCAATGTCGATGCCACCTATAGCCACAAACACATGGCATCTATAGCCATAAGGTGTTGCGGGTGGCTATGCACTTAGGACATGTATGTTGATGACCATGTCAATTCTCCCTTCATGCCCTCCTTCACGTGTAACTCCACACACATGAATAATCACTTATGGACCCAGTTGTATCGTTCTAGATGACCGCAACAGGCATGCCTACGAGAGGTCGACCACATCAATGTACAACGTGGGGAGTGCCACACATTGGCTCCCTTGCAAAGCGAGCAAAGACATTTACTGCAACCAATTGCAAAGGCTCTTCTTCCCTCTCATACCGCAAGGAGAGCTTATCCATGTAAGGTTTTGGATTAATGGAAAACTACTTTGAAAATTGGTCAAGTATCCATGAGAAAGCAAACCAAATCTCACATATAATGGACTCGTAGGCATTAGAAATGGGGTTTAGAATGCGGTATCATGAGGTTTTTAATCTGCACCTTCTTCTTCAATCTTTAAGCCACTTTTACCAACTCATCCTTGTTTTAACTTAGAGGATTATCAAGCTCCCGCCGAGGAACAAGTGGTAGAGGGGCCTCCAAAGCAAAGTGAGACTGCCTTGTTATGAATGGTCTAGATCTAAACTGTTGAGGAGGTCTTGAACCTCCTGCAATCATTGTAAAAAAGGAACAGAGGAACTTGATGCATTGGTGAGTGTGCTCTTCCCCTTTTGTCTGATTTGATCTTCTTTCCTGATGCATGCAATAAGGGTGCCTAGTGTAAGATTGGGCACATTCGAATGGGTTGTGATGAATGCTTGCCACGAATCAAGTAGTGCGGCAAGAAGAGTTGTCACTTGGATGTCCTCCGTTAGTTGCAAACCAGCAATTAAAAGGTTGTCGTTGGCGGTTTGCCACGCCTCGAGGAATGCCTCTGTTGTCGGATAATTCTT
The DNA here is from genome assembly GCF_041138505.1 of Cibotium barometz. Taxonomy (NCBI): domain Eukaryota; kingdom Viridiplantae; phylum Streptophyta; class Polypodiopsida; order Cyatheales; family Cibotiaceae; genus Cibotium; species Cibotium barometz. The sequence goes on from NC_141067.1 coordinate 50,720,133, forward strand.
TAGTTGTATTTCATTTGATTTCCTGTGTAGGAAAACACGTGAAATGACATTAGTATGTTGTTATTGTTTTTGTAATAGGTTCCACATCACATGCATAGTATCAAGCGTGCAAAAGAGTTGAAGTTGGTGATCTCCGAGATGAAGAATAATCTCAGTTCAGACTTCCAGATCTTTCTTTTTCCATGTGGCCTTTTCATCATCTATGGGTGGTACAACACCGGTAGCAATAGGTTGCAGAGCAAGGTCAGGTTCGGTTCCTACAGTAACGCCCCAATTTTTGGCTTTCTCAAGAAGCATCTTGAGGCGCATGCTCCACGGCTCATAATTTGGGCCGGTTAATTTTTTAATGTCGTAAAATTTGGACGTTGATGGTTGTGATTGCGACGCGGCCATTTTCTTCTTGAAAAGTTTGGATCCGATCAAGAAGAAAGTGCTGCAGCAGAAGCGAAGGTGGTTAAATCACAGGATACGAGGCGTTGTCTTTATGATACCATATATGTAGACAAGCCCCCTCTGAAGCGATTATAATTAAGCATTAATTATAAAACATTATTCAATTGTAATGTTCAGAGATACAGAAATACTCAGGAGACAAAGAGCACGCATGTAGACAAGATATCGATTGATTGTATTATGAAAAGGTTTGATTGTATTTTCAAGAAGGTTTTATGTCGGTTCTTTCAAAGATTGTGACGTTTCATTGTTTTCTTATTTTTTTATTCGATGACTTATTATTAGCGCGGCTTAAAGTATTTTGTTTATATATATATATGTGTGTGTGTTTAATTGCCAACAAATGTAGCCTACACGGATTTCACGCACATCAAATGATCATGGGATTGCGGCTTATTAGAGGGAGTAGCTTGAGAGGAAGAGAAGGAGGGAGCCGTAGATGAGGATACTCTTCCGGCCGAAAGTTGGTGCCGAGCCCAAACTTCTAGTTCTCAACAAATCCGGCCACCTTTGCACTCTTGCTATTGAAGTACGTGCCGCAACTTGGGCACCGCCAATTGTCCGACAATCGACGAAATTATGTGCTAGCAGTAATGGGGTACAATATAGACTGGTCGTAAGTGTACCTGAACGACACTCCCATGGCGAACCTCTTGCTGGTTTGAAGTTTTCTACAAGCTTTTATCCACATAATTTTTCTTCTACCTTTTTTCAACCCCCACACCCCTCTCGTCAAGAGAGATCTCTCGTTGAAGCATGCCTACTCCTTCTTGTCCACCTTATCCTCTTCCACACCTAGCTAGGCAGTCATGTATAGAAAAAAGGAGAGAGAAACAAATAGAAAAATTGAAAAAACACCAGCTTTAATACCAATGTCACATCACCATAGCCAAGAAGGCCTCCGAGCTCTACTCACCACCCAATTGTAGAGGATAATGTGGATAACTCCACATTCCCGTGCACTTATAGGGGCCATCATTTTTGCAATCATTTCTTCCCTAAACATTTGGACATCTAGGTCCACGTAACGAGACGTGGATGGAAACTGCCATCACAATTCATCACCATTGGGCCATTTGCAGGCATTGCTTCTGCGACCTCGATCATTTTCACAATCGTTTCCTCCCTAAACGTTTGGACGCCTAGGTCCACATAACGAGACATGTATGGAAACTGCCACCATAATTCATCAAGCCATAAGATCAACATGACAATATACAAGAAGATAAAAGAGTACGCATGCGTATGGGAGCTAAAAAATGTTTATATCCTTTGAAGGGAGCTGAAAAATGCTCCGTAGTAGCAACAATGCATTGAGAGCAACCCTCCACCCACAGCTATAACCATCATCTTGTTTGGGCACACTAACCCTTCGAATGGTCGCTCGCTCTAGGGTGTCGGTGTCCATGCTCAGGCTCTCATAAGCGGCCCCATTAGTTTCCTTACACCACTGCAAACAAAGGCCAATCAATATTCTAATCAATCCGGACTTCTAACTGAAACAGTAATATGTATCGTAATGATTTTAACTCACAGCAAAACATTGCCATGGACACCAGATGTCGAATTTGCAAGGTAAATAACATTGTCTTGCACATCGACTAGAACAAGACTCTAATGGATACTGCATCACATCCAAATAGATTTCTATTAGTTTCAAGCCAAATGAAAAACAAAATGCCTCCTCGCATTGTGGTGAATCGACTCACTGTATGGTGATTTGTATAAACATCATACGAGAGAGATACAGAGACAAACTCACTTTTCATGATATGCCAAAAAAATTACTCGAGCAACGTCTAGCTCGACCTCCCAAAACCAGTTCAGCACATCAAGGTAGGGAACTGACTCTACTAGAAAAAGTGTTGACACTAGCGAATCAATCTGGAACACCCGATGATGATGTACATCCTCGGGCAATTGCGAAATAACAAAACTTCACAAGAAAACATATCAAGAGTTAGGCATAAACTTTTAAGAGCCAAGAATGAAAAATTGTGGGAGGATAGAGAAAAGAGTATACCTTAAAACACATCTGAGCACTTTGTCGTTGACTTCAGTTCTAGGATCAAACAAAATGTTTATCTCCTTAACATGAATCAGGAAATAACATCTTTGCCCTCTAATATGATAGGGTACATAGAACTCCGGCAACAAAAATTGAAGTGCCTCCCGATTCATAGCGTGGAGTGCGCGAACATTTTCTCTTTGAGTGCTTGCCCAAAAATTTGCCCGAGTCTCATGTTCATGTTCTGGAACTCCCTCCATCACCTCTTCAATTCTCACTTTTTGAACGGGATGGACATCCAAAATTTGCACCATTCATGCATCAGTAATTGTAACCGGCCTAAGTAACTTATCATATCTAAAACGAGGGGCTACTAGGCTGAAAAAATCTTTGTTCATCAGTATGACCCTGTGTGCATGGGCCGCAAGAACGTAACTATCCAAAAAAAGTTCAATCATCCAATCCTCTGTGGCCTTCTGCAAGCTTTAGCAGTAGAATCTTGAAATTGGATCAAGAGATAAGACCCCCTTCACATCATCACATGAGTACAGCACAAGAAATAGCCAAATTTAATGGGGAGTAATTTTACACATGGCAGACAAAAACCATGTATTTGCTCATGAGGAAAAATCTATGGGGGCTAGTTGAGGGAAGAGATGAATGCCCAGAGGCGAGAGGGAAAAATGAGTGGAAGAGCAGGTATCAAAAAGCATTGGGACTTATTGCACTCAGTTTAATTGATGAAATCATTCATCACATCAGAGGGATATAATGGGCAAAAGATGCATGGGATGAACTCAATAAATTATTTGGCACACAAGCAAAAAATCCAAAGATAAATCTGTTAATGCAATTCTACAAATTGGCATGAAGGAAAGTGAACCTTTAATCACACACTCCAATAGATATAAAAGCATTAAGCAACAACTGGCAGCTATTAGCAAAAAGGTAGAAGATGATGAGGCACTAGCAGTGAGTGTGGACAAAGGTGAATATGAAAATATTGTAGCAACACTAAAGAATGTACCTAAATTGAAGCTACACGAGATAGAAGCAGCTCTACTAGAGCAAGAGAGCAGAGGCAAAGAGAAGAAATGGCTTGACTCAACAGCACGAGAAGGAAAAGCATTCTTCACCCGAGGAGGATTCTCACAAGGATGAGGACGAGGAAGAGGCGGAGTAGGAGGAAGGACCTTCACTTGCCACAACTGTGGAAAGCCAGGACACATGGTGGCAAGAGACTGCTACAGCAAACCCAGTGGAGAAGGAATGACATCAACAAACTTCATGGAGGCTCCAAAGGAAGTGGAATCGGATCATCTTTTCTGAGAGAGAGAGAGAGAGAGAGAGACCCCACAACCCAATGTAACTTGCCCCAACAAAGTAAAACCACCTTTGAGCCACCGATGATGTAGGTCACGTGGTAGATGTATGTGTGAGCACTTTATTCAAGGTCGTGGGCACTTATAGTAGCCTTGGACACATAGAGAGAGAGAATGTCAAGGACTATGAGTTTAGGAACTTGAGGCACTGGTCGCGGGGCTATCAAATAAGAGAGAAACTTGGTATAGGGTCCAGGTGTGCTAGGAGTATTCACTTGAGGGGAGGTGTTGAAATATACAAGTGAATAAGGTGTGTGCAGGAACAAACCCTTGGTTAAAGGCTATAAAAGAGGATGTGTAAATATGAAAGAACCTGTGAAAAGGTGAGAAGAATCTACTGGGAGAGAATAAAGGGTAGCCTGAGAAGATTTAGGAAGTGTGGAGTTATTCTGGGAAAAGTGAAGAGGTGGAGTGAATCAAGGAGAAATCAGTGGTATTAGATGATTGGATGTAAAATCTATAAATTGAGGCATTGGCCTAATGAGAATTTGCTAGTTTTTGATTATCCATGCCTACATTAAGCTATTTGCTAATTACATCTTAATTATTTGTGCTAGTCACTTTGTTAATGATGTTGATTCTAGTATTTGATCCACGATAGCTCATCACATTGCTCTAATTTCAACATCTACCTCCCTTGTGAGGAGACATATATTGATCGTCTCCGTTCAGCCTTCATCTCTCTTATTGCACATGACACAACTGATTTAGACTGTTTGATCTTCACACGAGCCCTCACTTGAATCCGCCTATACCACCACTGACATAGTTGCTTCATGGGATTACTTTTCTTCACTCCTCTTCCATGTTGAGTGGCCCTTTGATAGGCACAATGTGCTTGCCAACAATGAGATCTTTCCATGCCTTGGGTAGACCAAATCCCAAGGCTTCCACACTCTTCCGCAAAAAAGGGTCCATGTGCATGCAAAATGTACTACAAATGCTCAACAACAGCAAGACATTTAGTATTGTACAATATATTTTGAACAACAATAAAAACTCAAAGCTGTAGGTATTCAAGTAATAACCATGTATTATGTCAAGTTTGTTGCACCCCATGCCTTTTCATAGCTAGTGTAGAACTCTGTCACAACTGCCTCAAATTTCTCAACATCCCCATCTTCAAACCTGGATTTTTGCAACAAAGTTTCTAGGCGATTAAGTGCCAACCACGTTTTGGCCTTTGCCACCCTTGCTTGTCTTGAAGAGCCTCGATTAAGTACAGCTGCATCAAGCTTTCTCCACACCTCAAAATCTGTACCCAGGTGACCTCTCTGGGTATGATTAGATAAGAACTTTCTGGCTTTTGCACCTCCAATACATGGTTTGCTAGGAACATTTCCTGTCTTCCCTGATCTTTTCAAGTCCTTCTCAATCTTCACTTTACCACAATGTAAACCTGCATCTGAAAGCACTTGCTCTATTTTTTTAATAGTTTTTTCACTCTCTAATGTTGGTTTCATAATCCATGCAAATTTGATGTACATGTAGACTAGTTTCTCAATTATTCTAACCAGCGCATGCAAAACACAAATATGAACTCTGATCAAAGGGATAGCAAGAATTGGATCCCAATTATGATCCACTCCTGGAGCATCACCCGATTTGGGGCTTGACGCTTATTACTGTTTGCATTTAGGCATTTCCATTCTCTCTCTTTTCCTCCTTTGGAGACACCTCATTTTTGGCCATGCAATACAAGTAAGGGAAATACCAAACATGCATTTCAAGGTTTTAAGATCAGCAGGCCAGGTGCCATTCAACCTCATATTCACCATATCCTTCTACATAAAGCTTTTCACCGACTACTGTTGGATAGTGGAAGGAAGCTCAGTTTGGTTAAAGTACCACTTTAGAATTTCATGGATCTCTGTTGGAACCTCTTAACAAGAGGCCATTTAAATTGTCTACAACCTGTAATGGATAGCAACATAATATACTTTTTTTAAAAATGGATAGCACCTCACCTCAAATGCAGCCAACCACCAAATCTCATTTTTGGATTGTACACTAAAGTGCCTCTCGTCAGCATTACTGATACTTGCATCCAAAGCTCTATTCATTAAAGTCAAGCTAACCCTTTCCAGCTTCTGTCCTTTGATCACCTCACTCTCATCAATATTTAAAACAAATTTCAGCCTTCCATTGCACTCATGAACACTGATGTCATAAAATTTCACCATAGCCAGTGGTTGGGTGGTTGGCTAACCCATGGGATCGGCTGGGGTTAGGCTGGACTGATGGATCCGTAAATCGAGACTCAATTTCTGTTATTATGATAGATAAAGTAAATCCCGGATAGTAATTGTTCTATGGATAGGAATCAACGGCTGTGCCTCTTGATGGGAAAAAAAGCGTTGATCCCAATGATCCAAGTGCAAGTTTCTTCCTTGATCCGACCGAGTATCTTTATAGGTGCAGTCGGATCAGCGTGATCAGTAATGATCTTGACTATGTTAGAGTACAAAGTTATCTTGGTGGAATTGCCTGTGCTTTCCGGGTAAGGGAAGTTTTTCCGGGTTCGGTTTTGGAAAAACCGACGGATTAGTCTCTTGTCCGGATATCCGTGTGGTGGACGAGGCCCCGAGTGTGGGTCCCTGCCCCGCGCATGAAGTGCTACTTCCTTTGCTAGTACCCCGAATCCGTCACATGGTGGGGACAGGGATCTCACAGTTGATATCAGAGATTTTTGGTTAATAAGGATCAACCGAGAAGCCAAATATATCAAAAATTTATCAAGAATCAAAAAGGTTGTAATTGTGTGATATAATTCATACAAATTGATCTTCAATCTGAAAATTCATAAATTAGTAATTGGGTCTTCAAATGAGAGTACCGCAATTTTATGGAACCCTGACTTGCTTGAGGCCTAGACATGATGGTATTTACCTTATAGTTCCAAGTATTATGACGACCCGTATATACCGAGGGTATAACTGCAGCTCCTTACCGGCAGTATATACAAGTAAATCCAAGACTTGAAATTATAAGCGTTAATGCTATCCAGATGATGATTTCGAATGTGGTTGATATGATTTTAATTTTGTTTGAGAACTGATGAATTGATTTGGATTCTGATTGAAAAATGATGATTTCTGAAATTTAGTTAAAATATAATAACCTGAGCAAAACTACAATGAGGATGAATGGGACGCGTCCCTGTGATGATAAATGATGATAATGATTTCAGCAAATCACTATGAGATTAGTGGATTATGCTGTCAAATTGCTACTGTTAACACTTGACCGTTAGATCAAGTTAAGGGATGACAAATTGAGAACTTACTTGACTGAAATTCCCGTGGAGGAATGTTCAGAAGGAAATTTTTCGGTCTAATGGACCTTTATCATGTTAAAGATATGAATGATATGATCTGAATGAATTGTTATTTAATGATGAGTTCTAAGGGATATTTATCCCAGTATTCTGTTGGGTTGACCAGAATATAAGGAACCCCAGAATAAAATTGGATCTTAAGAAAAAGAGTTGTCCTCTACCTTGCGAGATGAGGACATCTCGCACTTTTTTAAGTGGGGTAGAATAATGTAAGATTCCTCCCCCAGCCTTAGAGGTATACAGGAGTAAGAATCTCCCTTTCTGATCTTATAGTCTCCCTTTCTGATCTTATAGTTATTCTCTCTCTAAAATAAAAGAAAGATTCTATTTAAAAAGGGAAGACACTTTTCCCAGAATACCTTCTCAGGAGCCCACTTGTTTTAAGGATTCAGAACGATGAGTTCAGAAGTGAGAACCGGTATTTTGGATGCCAAGGTTTTAGTCATCGGTTAAAAGACTGCCCGACTCCTACCATGGAAAGGGCACAAGGAAGTCTAGAACCCAAATTCAGAGACCAATTCCTTCATACCAATCTAATCAGGGTCCGTCTCGGACAAGATTGCTTAACTCCATTAACTAGGTCCGACCCATTGATTAGGGTCGAGATGACCAGTCAAATGCTTGGCGACTTAGAGCATCAGATGCAAGCAATTCATAAAGATATAAACGCTACCTAGGATTGACAGAGACAATATACGGATAAGAAGAGGACAGTCAGAGAAATCAAAGAAGCAGTTATAGTCTTCAATTGAATACAGACCAAAAGAAATTCTTTATCTCTAGGGGAGTATAAGTAGTTATCCCCCAGATATTGTGGACCAAAGGAAGTAAGTGACTTAACCTACGAACTTCTTTTATCTCCTCATCTCAAAGTTCTTAACGCCTTCTATAGAAATATATGCCAAACCCAAATCATGGAAAGACGGTAAAACTTCAGTGGCAAGATACCGTTGGCTTCTAGGTTACGCTAACTCCTTCCTTTATATAAGTCGTAACTTTTACTTATCGCTCACAGTAATCTTGCTTCCATCGATCTCCTTCTTCTTAATCTCCTTCATGGCTTGGCAACAGGAATTAGTTTTATCCATGATGATTTCTCACCTTCAAGGTTACGCTAACTCCTTCTAGGTTACGCTAACTCCTTCCTTTATATAAGTCGTAACTTTTACTTATCGCTCACAGTAATCTTACTTCCATCGATCTCCTTCTTCTTAATCTCCTTCATGGCTTGGCAACAGGAATTAGTTTTATCCATGATGATTTCTCAGCTTCAAGACGCAAGAGTGAAGAAAGATTTTATAGAACAGTATGAGCGCTCACTTTTCCCTCACTTGGGAACTTCTGTAGCGCAGACAAAATGGCGGACCTATCAAGACATAACTAGGGTAACACCCTGGGGTCAGCAGCACTTTTGTAACAATGTCCGCTTGGCCATGGTTATTGAAGCTTTGGGTTTGGGTCCCCGATACTACTGCGTCATGAGATCAAGACATCTTGGGTTTTCTGAGCGGGTCTTCTTACTGGCGTGTTTTCTTCCTCATCAGAAGATATGTCTTTACCCTGTTTTTGGCTTGCCTCTCAGAGGTCCTTTTGTTAGAACACCTCATACCACTGAGATAGGTGCGGCAATAACCAACAGAATTATTCCCATAGATGAGCTACCTTATACGTGCGCAGCTTGTGAGTGCTGCTTTTGTGATCATATGATGGACGGGCTTATGGAAGTGTAAAGACTTCTTCTATCTTTACTGTATAAGTTCCGAGAATGAATAAAGTTTAAATCTTATTCTTATCTTGAATCTTGCTCTCTTGAGACTTTTTTTAATTGGTGGTTAATCTTAATTAAAAAAATTTCTCTCAGTCTCATACTTGTGCATCTTGTGAAATTACCCCCAGTTTGCGAGATGAGGGCATCTCGCGTTTTTCAAGTGGGAGAGAATGTAAGATTCCTCCCCAGCCTCTCAAAATGTCCAGCATCTTCTCCTGTAATCAATCCCTCTTCAGAAATATAAAAGACTTGTTCCTAACTGTTTTAACCTAGAGAGAGAAAATATTCTAGAGAGAGAATATTCAGAATTTTAATATTTTTGGATAGAAAATTATCTCATCTTATTAAAATAAGTTCCTCTAAAACAGAAATTCAAAAAGAACTTTCCAATGTGCAATTGGAATTAATTAGAAATGGGTATAAATGACCTTAGCCTAAGGGTCTAGATTTTCAGAAATTTTTGGATTATGGTCCAATTAAGGTTCCTATGGGCCAATAGCATCAATCCATGTGTAGGAAGGAGATAAATCCAATTTGTAAGGAAGATACCCAAAAAAATGAGTAAATACTCACATAAGATGAAGAGTTGAAAATGTACAAGGTTTATTAGTAAAAAACTATGAGCAATATTAAAAATATGACATATGTAAGGAAGGGGAGTTCTTTAAAGGAGGTGCATATTTCACATAAGATGAAGAGTTGAAAATGTACAAGGTTTATTAGTAAAAAACTATGAGCAATATTAAAAATATGACATATGTAAGGAAGGGGAGTTCTTTAAAGGAGGTGCATATTTCACATAAGATGAAGAGTTGAAAATGTACAAGGTTTATTAGTAAAAAACTATGAGCAATATTAAAAATATGACATATGTAAGGAAGGGGAGTTCTTTAAAGTAGGTGCATATTTCACATGCTTGAATGAGTTTTAAACTCATAAAAATTGAGATATTTCATCTCTCCTCTCTCCTAATTCAAGTCTAGTTCCAAAAAGTTAGCTTAACTGATCTAAAAATGGTCAAAAATTGACCAAACTGATTTGGAAAATTCTAGAATCAGTTTGTTTTGGTTAGGAGCTCAATTTTTCCTATAAATAGAAGCCTTCCCCTTGTTGAAAAATAGATAGTGTTTATGCATCGTTACTCTACTCCACCTAAGCCAAGAACTGTGAACTCATTTAATAATTCACTAGTTTTTGGAGCTTCCCTCTTTCTTCAATCCCCATTAGTGGCTCCATCAACATACTTAACCAATTGATTGGTTGGGGGCCTCTACCGTGAACAAAGAATCAAGCAAATTATAAGGTAATTAGTGAATTTTGATCATTTTCTATAATTTCTCAATGTTTCTCTCTTCTCAACCCCTCTCAAGCTTGAGAAGCTTAATGGGAATGGTTTTTTAATACTATTCAAGTTAATTGATGAATGTTAGTGAAGAGTTACATAATTTGATGAATGCTATTGAAGTTAATTGATTAATGATAGTTAAGAACTACATAAATTTCCATTTATGTTTAATTCTAATGGTTTTTATGTAATTTCTCTCTCTCACTCAAGAAATGGTCATACTCATGACCCATTCTCAATCCAAATGAAGCTTTTCATAAAGCTTTTTATTAATCTAAGATTAAGCTATGCTTGAGGCCAAATTAATGGTTTTTTTTCTATGCTTTTAGTTTATGTATATTGATGATTCAATCCATTATGGATTGATGATCCAATTAGAGACCATTCTAATTATTTCCTTAATGATAAGCTTTATCTCTTAGAAAAATTGAGATTTATCAGTCATAGCAGCGGAGCTATGGCAAAATTTTTATAAAAATTATGCATAATATAATTTTATTCAAAGCATGAAAAGAGGACTTCCTACCATATTCTACGAATTATCATCCTAGATTAATTGAAAGATATTCATTGTAATCATAGAGAAATTGATATTATGCATAAATGATTTTCATGCATAGAGGTATGCATAAAAGATTATTATTTTAACATAAAAGTGTTACTTTTATCAATTTTCATTTTCATGCATAGAAGTATGCTTAAAGGATATTTTTTTTAATATTAAAAGTGTTACTTTTATCATTTTTAATTTTCATGCATAGAAGTATGCATAAAAGAAAATTTTTATATCAAAAGTGTTACTTTTATCATTTTTAATTTTCATGCATAGAAGTATGCATAAAGGATAAATTTTTCTATATCAAAAGTGTTACTTTTATCATTTTTAATTTTCATGCATAGAAGTATGCATAAAGGATATTTTTTTTAATATTAAAAGTGTTACTTTTATCATTTTTAATTTTCATGCATAGAAGTATGCATAAAAGAAAATTTTTATATCAAAAGTGTTACTTTTATTATTTTTAATTCTCATGCATAGAAGTATGCATAAAGGATAATTTTTTCTATATCAAAAGTGTTACTTTTATCATTTTTAATTTTCATGCATAGAAGTATGCATAAAGGATATTTTTTTTAGAGTAAAAGTGTTGCTTTTATCACATTTGAAATTATTGCATAGAGGTATGCATAAAAGATGATTATTATATTGTAAAAATGTTACTTTTGTCATAATTGGTTTTGATGCATAGGGTTATGCATAAAAGATATTTTTATACTAAAAGTGTGATTTTTATCATAAATAGATTTTATGCTTAAATTAGATGCATAAGAGAAATTCTTTTATTCTAAAAGTGCATTTCCTACTAAATTGAATTTATGCATAAGAAGATGCATAAAAGATTGATTTTAATTCAAAAGTGCCTTTCTCATCTAAATTGAATTTATGCATAAAAGATTGATTTTAATTCAAAAGTGTCATTCTCATCTAAAATGAATTTATGCATAGGAAGATGTATAAAAGATTGAATTTTAATTCAAAGTGTCATTCTCATTTAAAATGAATTTATGCATAGGAAGATGCATAAAATATTAATTTTTATTTCGAAAGTGTTAGTATCCTTAAATGAAATTTATGCATAATTAGATGCGTAAAGAAATTTTATATCAAATATAAGAATTCTCTTATATTCTATAAATAGATATGGGAAGGGATAGGATGTGATAAGACGTATATGAGAAGAGTTATGATGTGATAAGATGAGTTAGGATGTGATGAGATGAGTTAAGATGTGATAAGAGATCTATGGGGGGCTGAGTTAGGATGTGATAAGATGAGTTAAGATGTGATAAGAGACCTATGGGATGAGTTAGGATGTGATAAGATGAGTTAAGATGTGTATGGGATGAGATAAGAAGTGTATGAGATGAGATAAGATGTATATGGGTTGTGATAGGGCGAGAATGGATGTGATGTAAAAGAATAGATATGAAGGCGTATGAGGCCATATGAATGGAAATGTAGAAATAGATGAATGAAGATGTGGATGTATGAATGTGAAAGTGGATGTATGAATGTGAAAGTATATGCATAGATGTGAATGTGGATGTAGATGTATGCATGAAGATGTATATGCATAGATGTGAATGTGGATGTAGATGTGGATGTATAGATGTGAATGTGAATGTGGATGTATGCATGAGGATGTATATGCATAGATGTGAATGTGGATGTATAGATGTGAATGGGAATGTGGATGTATGTGAATGTGGATGTATATGCATAGATGTGAATGTGGATGTAGATGTGGATGTATAGATGAGAATGGGAATGTGGATGTGGATGTATGTGAATGTGGATGTGAATGGGAATGGGAATGTGGATGTGAATGGGAATGTGGATGTGGATGTGGATGTATGTGAATGTGGATGTAGATGTGGATGTATAGATGTGAATGTGGAATGTGGATGTGGATGTGGATGTATGTATGTATGTGGATGTAGATGTGGATGTATAGATGTGAATGGGAATGTGGATGTGGATGTATGTGAATGTGGATGTAGATGTGAATGTATAGATGTGAATGTGGAGTGTGGATGTGGATGGATGTATGTATGTGGATGTATAGATGTGAATGGGAATGTGGATGTGGATGTATGTATGTATGTGGATGTGGATGTATGAATGAGGACGTGATAGTGGATGTATGCATGTGGGTGTGGATGTATGGATGTGGATATGGATGTGTATGTATGAATGTGGATACGGGATGTGGATGTATAAATGAGGATGTGAAAATGGAGGTAAGCATGTAGATGTGGATGTATGGATGTGAATGTGGATGTGGATGTGGATGTATGGATGTGGATATGGATGTGAATATATGATATGTGATGTGAAGGAATCTGAAGTGAAGAGATGGAAAATGATGTGATTGGATGAGTACATATATAAATGGAATGTGGAATAAGTAATGTGGATTAATGAGGGATAATGTGGCAAAATGAGAGTTAATATAGAATCTGTATTTGTAAACTATTGTAAATGCTGTTTGTAAATGGCTGTTTTATGTCAAGAATGCTGGGGAAGCATTTTGACCGTCTTGTGATTAAGGTCGTGGAGACCTAACTGTTAAAGTTGCAACTGCTGACGGAGAGTCAATGGAGGACGTCTCGCGTAGCAAGGTTGACCGAGGTCTTGACCAGCCTCGGTTCGATTAAAAATGGTGAGCTTCCGGTACGGTGGATGAGGGACCAAGGAAGCGGCCTATGAGTGAAGCGCTAGGTCACCTGCGAAGGATCCTAGAGGGTGCTGACCATACGGTGCTCGGGCTCTGGGTCTCGGGCTCTGGATACCCACACGTGCGTCGAGGAAGATATTGGAACAAGGAGTAAGAGATGTTTTGTGAAACCGGGCATGGATCTGGTTGATTGACCTTGCTGGTCTTCAATGAATGAGTCCATGGCTCTTTATATGGATCTGTTGGTTGATCTTGCTGATCTTCAACGAGAGTCCATCTTGATTTTTATAAGTGATTATATTGCCGAGTATTATGGGCTAGGAACTATTGAAAAGGCCCCTGTGTGGACAGGTGGTGAGCGTTCTAGTTGCCAATGATGCCATAGATACTCTGATGAAGGAATGATGGGAAATTATGAATCAACCGGATAAATTGGAAGATTGTGATCAGTGGTACTATGGTTTCATTAAAGGATTGTTTTAAAGTTAGCTGATGCTAAGAAAAAGGTAATTTCATATTGGGTGTGTAAGTGGTGTGGCTAGTTTTATGTTTGCATGAACTTCCGGCTAGGGGGCCTTAGAACTCTTTTCCTTGGTACCCGGGACAAAACCTAACCAAATTCCAAATTGGATCCCATCACTACAGTGGTTGGGCGGTTGGCTAACCCATGGGATCGGATGGGGTTAGGCTGGACTGATGGATCCGTAAATCGAGACTCAATTTCTGTTATTATGATAGATAAAGTAAATCCCGGATAGTAATTGTTCTATGGATAGGAATCAACGGCTGTGCCTCTTGATGGGAAAAAAAGCGTTGATCCCAATGATCCAAGTGCAAGTTTCTTCCTTGATCCAACCGAGTATCTTTATAGGTGCAGTCGGATCAGCGTGATCAGTAATGATCTTGACTACGTTAGAGTACAAAGTTATCTTGGTGGAATCGCCCGTGCTTTCCGGGTAAGGGAAGTTTTTCCGGGTTTGGTTTTGGAAAAACCGACGGATTAGTCTCTTGTCCGGATATCTGTGTGGTGGATGAGGCCCCGAGTGTGGGTCCCTGCCCCGCGCATGAAGTGCTACTTCCACTGCTAGTACCCCGAATCCGTCGCATGGTGGGGACAGGGATCTCACAGTTGGTATTAGAGATTTTTGGTTAATAAGGATCAACCGAGAAGCCAAATATATCAAAAATTTATCAAGAATAAAAAAGGTTGTAATTGTGTGATATTCAATCTGAAAATTCATAAATTAGTAATTGGGTCTTCAAATGGAAGTACCGCAATTATATGGAACCCTGACTTGCTTGAGGCCTAGACATGATGGTATTTACCTTATAGTTCCAAGTATTATGACGACCCGTATATACCGAGGGTATAACTGTAGCTCTTTACCGGCAGTATATACGAGTAAATCCAAGACTTGAAATTATAAGCGTTAATGCTATCCAGATGATGATTTCGAATGTGGTTGATATGATTTTAATTTTGTTTGAGAACTTATGAATTGATTTGGATTCTGATTGAAAAATGATGATTTTTGAAATTTTGTTAAAATATAATAACTTGAGCAAAACTACAATGAGGATGAATGGGACGAGTCCCTGTGATGATAAATGATGATAATGATTTCAGCAAATCACTATGAGATTAGTGGATTAATCTCCTCATCTCAAAGTTCTTAACGCCTTCTATAGAAATATGTGCCAAACCCAAATCATGGAAAGACGGTAAAACTTCAGTGGCAAGATACCGTTGGCTTCTAGGTTACGCTAACTCCTTCCTTTATATAAGTCGTAACTTTTACTTATCGCTCGCAGTAATCTTACTTCCATCGATCTCCTTCTTCTTAATCTCCTTCATGGCTTGGCAACAGGAATTAGTTTTATCCATGATGATTTCTCACCTTCAAGGTTACGCTAACTCCTTCTAGGTTTCGCTAACTCCTTCCTTTATATAAGTCGTAACTTTTACTTATCGCTCACAGTATTCTTACTTCCATCGATCTCCTTCTTCTTAATCTCCTTCATGGCTTGGCAACAGGAATTAGTTTTATCCATGATGATTTCTCACCTTCAAGATGCAAGAGAGTCTGTGAAGAAAGCTTTTATAGAACAGTATGAGCGCTCACTTTTCCCTCACTTGGGAACTTCTGTAGCACAGACAAAATGGCGGACCTATCAAGACATAACTAGGGTAACACCCTGGGGTTAGCAGCACTTTCGTAACAATGTCTGCTTGGCCATGGTTATTGAAGCTTTGGGTTTGGGTCCCCGATACTACTGCGTCATGAGATCAAGACATCTTGGGTTTTCTGAGTGGGTCTTCTTTCTGGCGTGTTTTCTTCCTCATCAGAAGATATGTCTTTACCCTGTTTTTGGCTTGCCTCTCAGAGGTCCTTTTGTTAGAACACCTCATACCACTGAGATAGGTGCGGCAATAGCCAACAGAATTATTCCCATAGATGAGTTACCTTATATGTGCGCAGCTTGTGAGTACTGCTTTTGTGATCATATGATGGACGGGCTTATGGAAGTGTAAAGAGTTCTTCTATCTTTACTGTATAAGTTCCGAGAATGAATAAAGTTTAAATCTTGTTCTTATCTTGAATCTTGCTCTCTTGAGACTTTTTTTAATTGGTGGTTAATCTTAATTAAAAATTTTCTCTCAGTCTCATACTTGTGCATCTTGCGAAATTACCCCCAGTTTGCGAGATGAGGGCATCTCGCATTTTTCAAGTGTGGGAGAGAATGTAAGATTCCTCCCCAGGCTCTCAAAATGTCCAGCATCTTCTCCTGTAATCAATCCCTCTTCAGAAATATAAAAGACTTGTTCCTAACTGTTTTAACCTAGAGAGAGAAAATATTCTAGAGAGAGAATATTCAGAATTTTAATATTTTTTGATAGAAAATTATCTCATCTTATTAAAATAAGTTCCCTGAAACAGAAATTCAAAAAGAACTTTCCAATGTGCAATTGGAATTAATTAGAAATGGGTATAAAGGACCTTAGCCTAAGGGTCTAGATTTTCAGAAATTTTTGGATTATGGTCTAATTAAGGTTCCTATGGGCCAATAGCATCAATCCATGTGTAGGAAGGAGATAAATCCAATTTGTAAAGAAGATACCCAAAAAATGAGTAAATGCTCACATAAGATGAAGAGTTGAAAATGTACAAGGTTTATTAGTAAAAAACTATGAGCAATATTAAAAATATGACATATGTAAGGAAGGGGAGTTCTTTAAAGGAGGTGCATATTTCACATAAGATGAAGAGTTGAAAATGTATAAGGTTTATTAGTAAAAAACTATGAGCAATATTAAAAATATGACATATGTAAGGAAGGGGAGTTCTTTAAAGGAGGTGCATATTTCACATAAGATGAAGAGTTGAAAATGTACAAGGTTTATTAGTAAAAAACTATGAGCAATATTAAAAATATGACATATGTAAGGAAGGGGAGTTCTTTAAAGGAGGTGCATATTTCACATGCTTGAATGAGTTTTAAACTCATAAAAATTGAGATATTTCATCTCTCCTCTCTCCTAATTCAAGTCTAGTTCCAAAAAGTTAGCTTAACTGATCTAAAAATGGTCAAAAATTGACCAAACTGATTTGTAAAATTCTAGAATCAGTTTGTTTTGGTTAGTAGCTCATTTTTTCCTATAAATAGAAGCCTCCCCCTTGTTGAAAAATAGATAGTGTTTATGGATCGTTACTCTACTCCACCTAAGCCAAGAACTGTGAACTCATTTAATAATTCACTAGTTTTTGGAGCTTCCCTCTTTCTTCAATCCCCATTAGTGGCTCCATCAACATACTTAACCAATTGATTGGTTGGGGGCCTCTACCGTGAACAAAGAATCAAGCAAATTATAAGGTAATTAGTGAATTTTGATCATTTTTTATAATTTCTCAATGTTTCTCTCTTCTCAACCCCTCTCAAGCTTGAGAAGCTTAATGGGAATGGTTTTTTAATACTATTTAAGTTAATTGATGAATGTTAGTGAAGAGTTACATAATTTGATGAATGTTATTGAAGTTAATTGATTAATGATAGTTAAGAACTACATAAATTTCCATTTATGTTTAATTCTAATGGTTTTTATGTAATTTCTCTCTCTCACTCAAGAAATGGTCATACTCATGACCCATTCTCAATCCAAATGAAGCTTTTCATAAAGCTTTTTATTAATCCAAGATTAAGCTATGCTTGAGGCCAAATTAATGGGCTTTTTTCTATGCTTTTAGTTTATGTATATTGATGATTCAATCCATTATGGATTGATGATCCAATTAGAGACCATTCTAATTATTTCCTTAATGATAAGCTTTATCTCTTAGAAAAATTGAGATTTATCAGTCATAACAGCGGAGCTATGGCAAAATTTTTATAAAAATTATGCATAATATAATTTTATTCAAAGCATGAAAAGAGGACTTCCTACCATATTCTAGGAATTATCATCCTAGATTAATTGAAAGATATTCATTGTAATCATAGAGAAATTGATATTATGCATAATTGATTTTCATGCATAGAGATATGCATAAAAGATTATTATTTTAACATAAAAGTGTTACTTTTATCAATTTTCATTTTCATGCATAGAAGTATGCTTAAAGGATATTTTTTTAATATTAAAAGTGTTACTTTTATCATTTTTAATTTTCATGCATAGAAGTATGCATAAAAGAAAATTTTTATATCAAAAGTGTTACTTTTATCATTTTTAATTTTCATGCATAGAAGTATGCATAAAGGAAAAATTTTTCTATATCAAAAGTGTTACTTTTATCATTTTTAATTTTCATGCATAGAAGTATACATAAAGGATATTTTTTTTAATATTAAAAGTGTTACTTTTATCATTTTTAATTTTCATGCATAGAAGTATGCATAAAAGAAATTTTTTATATCAAAAGTGTTACTTTTATCAATTTTAATTTTCATGCATAGAAGTATGCATAAAGGATAATTTTTTCTATATCAAAAGTGTTACTTTTATCATTTTTAATTTTCATGCATAGAAGTATGCATAAAGGATTTTTTTTTAATAGTAAAAGTGTTGCTTTTATCACATTTGAAATTATTGCATAGAGGTATGCATAAAAGATGATTATTATATTGTAAAAATGTTACTTTTATCATAATTGGTTTTGATCCATAGGGTTATGCATAAAAGATATTTTTATACTAAAAGTGTGATTTTCATCATAAATAGATTTTATGCTTAAATTAGATGCATAAGAGAAATTCTTTTATTTTAAAAGTGTATTTCCTACTAAATTGAATTTATGCATAAGAAGATGCATAAAAGATTGATTTTAATTCAAAAGTTCCTTTCTCATCTAAATTGAATTTATGCATAAGAAGATGCATAAAAGATTGATTTTAATTCAAAAGTGTCATTCTCATCTAAAATGAATTTATGCATAGGAAGATGCATAAAAGATTGAATTTTAATTCAAAGTGTCATTCTCATTTAAAATGAATTTATGCATAGGAAGATGCATAAAAGATTGATTTTTATTTCGAAAGTGTTATTATCCATTAATGGAATTTATGCATAATTAGATGCGTAAAGAAATTTTATATCAAATATAAGAATTCTCTTATATTCTATAAATAGATATGGGAAGGGATAGGATGTGATAAGACGTATATGAGAAGAGTTATGATGTGATAAGATGAGTTAGGATGTGATAAGATGAGTTAGTTCACATCTATGTATATACATCTTCATGCATACATCTACATCCACATTCACATCTATGCATATACATCTTCATGCATACATCCACTTTCACATTCATACATCCACATCTACATTCATCTATTTCTACATTTCCATTCATATGGCCTCATACGCCTTCACATCTATTCTTTTACATCACATCCATTCTCGCCCTATCACAACCCATATACATCTTATCTCATCTCATACACTTCTTATCTCATTCCATACACATCTTAACTCATCTTATCACATCCTAACTCATCCCATAGGTCTCTTATCACATCTTAACTCATCTTATCACATCCTAACTCAGCCCATAGATCTCTTATCATATCTTAACTCATCTTATCACATCCTAACTCATCTTATCACATCATAACTCTTCTCATATATGTCTTATCACATTCTATCCCTTCCTATATCTATTTATAGAATATAAGAGAATTCTTATATTTGATATAAAATTTCTTTACGCATCTAATTATGCATAAATTCCATTTAAGGATACTAACACTTTCGAAATAAAAATCAATCTTTTATGCATCTTCCTATGCATAAATTCATTTTAAATGAGAATGACACTTTGAATTAAAATTCAATCTTTTATGCATCTTCCTATGCATAAATTCATTTTAGATGAGAATGACACTTTTGAATTAAAATCAATCTTTTATGCATAAATTCAATTTAGATGAGAAAGGCACTTTTGAATTAAAATCAATCTTTTATGCATCTTCTTATGCATAAATTCAATTTAGTAGGAAATACACTTTTAGAATAAAAGAATTTCACTTATGCATCTAATTTAAGCATAAAATCTATTTATGATGAAAATCACACTTTTAGTATAAAAATATCTTTTATGCATAACCCTATGTATCAAAACCAATTATGACAAAAGTAACATTTCTACAATATAATAATCATCTTTTATGCATACCTCTATGCAATAATTTCAAATGTGATAAAAGCAACACTTTTACTATAAAAAAAATATCCTTTATGCATACTTCTATGCATGAAAATTAAAAATGATAAAAGTAACACTTTTGATATAAAAAAAATTATCCTTTATGCATACTTCTGTGCATGAGAATTAAAAACGATAAAATTAACACTTTTGATATAAAAATTTTCTTTTATGCATACTTCTATGCATGAAAATAAATGATAAAAGTAACACTTTAAATATTAAAAAAAATATCCTTTATGCATACTTCTATGCATGAAAATTAAAAATGATAAAAGTAACACTTTTGATATTAAAAAATTATCCTTTATGCATACTTCTATGCATGAAAATTAAAAATGATAAAAGTAACACTTTTGATATAAAAATTTTCTTTTATGCATACTTCTATGCATGAAAATTAAAAATGATAAAAGTAACACTTTTAATATTAAAAAAATATCCTTTAAGCATACTTCTATGCATGAAAATGAAAATTGATAAAAGTAACACTTTTATGTTAAAATAATAATCTTTTATGCATACCTCTATGCATGAAAATCAATTATGCATAATATCAATTTCTCTATGATTACAATGAATATCTTTCAATTAATCTAGGATGATAATTCCTAGAATATGGTAGGAAGTCCTCTTTTCATGCTTTGAATAAAATTATATTATGCATAATTTTTATAAAAATTTTACCATAGCTCCGCTGCTATGACTGATAACTCTCAATTTTTTTAAGAGATAAAGCTTATCATTAAGGAAATAATTAGAATGGTCTCTAATTGGATCATCAATCCATAATGGATTGAATCATCAATATACATAAACTAAAAGCATAGAAAAAAAACCATTAATTTGGCCTCAAGCATAGCTTAATCTTGGATTAATAAAAAGCTTTATGAAAAGCTTCATTTGGATTGAGAGTGGGTCATGAGTATGACCATTTCTTGAGTGAGAGAGAGAAATTACATAAAAACCATTAGAATTAAACATAAATGGAAATTTATGTAGTTCTTAACTATCATTAATCAATTAACTTCAATAGCATTCATCAAATTATGTAACTCTTCACTAACATTCATCAATTAACTTGAATAGTATTAAAAAACCATTCCCATAAAGCTTCTCAAGCTTGAGAGGGGTTGAGAAGAGAGAAACATTGAGAAATTATAGAAAATGATCAAAATTCACTAATTACCTTATAATTTGCTTGATTCTTTGTTCACGATAGAGGCCCCCAACCAATCAATTGGTTAAGTATGTTGATGGAGCCACTAATGGGGATTGAAGAAAAAGGGAAGCTCCAAAAACTAGTGAATTATTAAATGAATTCACAGTTCTTGGCTTTGGTGGAGTAGAGTAACGATGCATAAACACTATCTATTTTTCAACAAGGGGGAGGCTTCTATTTATAGGAAAAATTGAGCTCCTAACCAAAACAAACTGATTCTAGAATTTTCCAAATCAATTTGGTCAATTTTTGACCATTTTTAGATCAGTTAAGCTAACTTTTTGGAACTAGACTTGAATTAGGAGAGAGGAGAGATGAAATATCTCAATTTTTATGAGTTTAAAACTCATTCAAGCATGTGAAATATGCACCTCCTTTAAAGAACTCCCCTTCCTTACATATGTCATATTTTTAATATTGCTCATAGTTTTTTACTAATAAACCTTGTACATTTTCAACTCTTCATCTTATGTGAAATATGCACCTCCTTTAAAGAACTCCCCTTCCTTGCATATGTCATATTTTTAATATTGCTCATAGTTTTTTACTAATAAATCTTGTACATTTTCAACTCCATCTTATGTGAGCATTTACTCATTTTTTTGGGTATCTTCTTTACAAATTGGATTTATCTCCTTCCTACACATGGATTGATGCTATTGGCCATAATCCAAAAATTTCTGAAAATCTAGACCCTTAGACTAAGGTCCTTTATACCCATTTCTAATTAATTCCAATTGCACATTGGAAAGTTCTTTTTGAATTTCTGTTTCAGGGAAACTTATTTTAATAAGATGAGATAATTTTCTATCCAAAAATATTAAAATTCTGAATATTCTCTCTCTAGAATATTTTTTCTCTCTAGGTTAAAACAGTTAGGAACAAGTCTTTTATATTTCTGAAGAGGGATTGATTACAGGAGAAGATGCTGGACATTTTGAGAGGCTAGGGAGGAATCTTACATTCTCTCCCACACTTGAAAAATGCGAGATGCCCTCATCTCGCAAACTGGGGGTAATTTCGCAAGATGCACAAGTATGAGACTGAGAGAAAATTTTTTAATTAAGATTAACCACCAATTAAAAAAAGTCTCAAGAGAGCAAGATTCAAGATAAGAACAAGATTTAAACTTTATTCATTCTCGGAACTTATACAGTAAAGATAGAAGAACTCTTTACACTTCCATAAGCCCGTCCATCATATGATCACAAAAGCAGCACTCACAAGCTGCGCACATATAAGGTAACTCATCTATGGGAATAATTCTGTTGGTTATTGCCGCACCTATCTCAGTGTGGTATGAGGTGTTCTAACAAAAGGACCTCTGAGAGGCAAGCCAAAAACAAGGTAAAGACATATCTTCTAATGGGGAAGAAAACACGCCAGTAAGAAGACCCGCTCAGAAAACCCAAGATGTCTTGATCTCATGACGCAGTAGTATCGCGGACCAAAACCCAAAGCTTCAATAACCATGGCCAAGCGGACATTGTTACGAAAGTGCTGCTGACCCCAGGGTGTTACCCTAGTTATGTCTTGATAGGTCTGCCATTTTGTCTGCGCTACAGAAGTTCCCAAGTGAGGGAAAAGTGAGCGCTCATACTGTTCTATAAAATCTTTCTTCACAGACTCTCTTGCGTCTTGAAGGTGAGAAATCATCATGGATAAAACTAATTCCTGTTGCCAAGCCATGAAGGAGATTAAGAAGAAGGAGATCGATGGAAGTAAGATTACTGTGAGCGATAAGTAAAAGTTACGACTTATATAAAGGAAGGAGTTAGCGTAACCTAGAAGGAGTTAGCGTAACCTTGAAGGTGAGAAATCATCATGGATAAAACTAATTCCTGTTGCCAAGCCATGAAGGAGATTAAGAAGAAGGAGATCGATGGAAGTAAGATTACTGTGAGCGATAAGTAAAAGTTACGACTTATATAAAGGAAGGAGTTAGCGTAACTTAGAAGCCAACGGTATCTTGCAACTGAAGTTTTACCGTCTTTCCATGATTTGGGTTTGGCACATATTTCTATAGAAGGCGTTAAGAACTTTGAGATGAGGAGATAAAAGAAGTTCGTAGGTTAAGTCACTTACTTCCTTTGGTCCACAATATCTGGGGGATAACTACTTATACTCCCCTAGAGATAAAGAATTTCTTTTGGTCCGTATTCAATTGAAGACTATAACTGCTTCTTTGATTTCTCTGACTGTCCTCTTCTTATCCGTATATTGTCTCTGTCAATCCTAGGTAGCGTTTATATCTTTATGAATTGCTTGCATCTGATGCTCTAAGTCGCCAAGCATTTGACTGGTCATCTCGACCCTAATCAATGGGTCGGACCTAGTTAATGCAGTTAAGTAATCTTGTCCGAGACGGACCCTGATTAGATTGGTATGAAGGAATTGGTCTCTGAATTTGGGTTCTAGACTTCCTTGTGCCCTTTCCATGGTAAGAGTCGGGCTGTCTTTTAATTGATGACTAAAACCTTGGCATCCAAAATACCGGTTCTCACTTCTGAACTCATCGTTCTAAATCCTTAAAACAAGTGGGCTCCTGAGAAGGTATTCTGGGGAAAGTGTCTTCCCTTTTTAAATAGAATCTTTCTTTTATTTTAGAGAGAGAATAATTATAAGATCAGAAAGGGATATTCTTACTCTTGTATACCTCTAAGGCTGGGGGAGGAATCTTACATTATTCTACCCCACTTAAAAAAGTGCGAGATGTCCTCATCTCGCAAGGTAGAGGACACCTCTTTTTCTTAAGATCCAATTTTATTCTGGGGTTCCTTATATTCTGGTCAACCCAACAGAATACTGGGATAAATATCCCCTAGAACTCATCATTAAATAACAATTCATTCAGATCATATCATTCATATCTTTAACATGATAAAGGTCCATTAGACCGAAAAATTTCCTTCTGAACATTCCTCCATGGGAATTTCAGTCAAGTAAGTTCTCAATTTGTCATCCCTTAACTTGATCTAACGGTCAAGTGTTAACAGTAGCAATTTGACAGCATAATCCACTAATCTCATAGTGATTTGCTGAAATCATTATCATCATTTATCATCACAGGGACTCGTCCCATTCATCCTCATTGTAGTTTTGCTCAGGTTATTATATTTTAACTAAATTTCAGAAATCATCATTTTTCAATCAGAATCCAAATCAATTCATCAGTTCTCAAACAAAATTAAAATCATATCAACCACATTCGAAATCATCATCTGGATAGCATTAACGCTTATAATTTCAAGTCTTGGATTTACTCGTATATACTGCCGGTAAAGAGCTGCAGTTATACCCTCGATATATACGGGTCGTCATAATACTTGGAACTATAAGGTAAATACCATCATGTCTAGGCCTCAAGCAAGTCAGGGTTCCATATAATTGCGGTACTCACATTTGAAGACCCAATTACTGATTTATGAATTTTTAGATTGAATATCAATTTGTATGAATTATATCACACAATTACAACCTTTTTGATTCTTGATAAATTTTTGATATATTTGGCTTCTTGGTTGATCCTTATTAACCAAAAATCTCTAATACCAACTGTGAGATCCCTGTCCCCACCATGCGACAGATTCGGGATACTAGCAGTGGAAGTAGCACTTCATGTGCGGGGCAGGGACCCACACTCGCCGGGGCCTCGTCCACCACACGGATATCCGGACAAGAGACTAATCCGTCGGTTTTTCCAAAACCGAACCCGGAAAAACTTCCCTTACCCGGAAAGCACGGGCGATTCCACCAAGATAACTTTGTACTCTAACGTAGTCAAGATCATTACTGATCACGCTGATCCGACTACACCTATAAAGATACTCGGTCGGATCAAGGAAGAAACTTGCACTTGGATCATTGGGATCAACGCTTTTTTTCCCATCAAGAGGCACAGCCGTTGATTCCTATCCATAGAACAATTACTATCCAGGATTTACTTTATCTATCATAATAACAGAAATTGAGTCTCGATTTACGGATCCATCAATCCAGCCTAACCCCATCCGATCCCATGGGTTAGCCAACCGCCCAACCACTGTAGTGATGGGATCCAATTTGGAATTTGGTTAGGTTTTGTCCCGGGTACCAAGGAAAAGAGTTCCAAGGCTCCCTAGCCGGAAGTTCATGCAAACATAAAACTAGACACACCACTTACACACCCAATATGAAATTAACTTTATCTTAGCATCAGCTAACTTTAAAACAATCCTTTAATGAAACCATAGTACCACTGATCACAATCTTCCAATTTATCCGGTTGATTCATAATTTCCCATCATTCCTTCATCAGAGTATCTATGGCATCATTGGCAACTAGAACGCTCACCACCTGTCCACACAGGGGCCTTTTCAATAGTTCCTAGCCCATAATACTCGGCAATATAATCACTTATAAAAATCAAGATGGACTCTCGTTGAAGATCAGCAAGATCAACCAACAGATCCATATAAAGAGCCATGGACTCATCCATTGAAGACCAGCAAGGTCAATCAACCAGATCCATGCCCGGTTTCACAAAACATCTCTTACTCCTTGTTCCAATATCTTCCTCGACGCACGTGTGGGTATCCTAGGTGACCCAGAGCCCGAGCACCGTATGGTCAGCACCCTCTAGGATCCTTCGCAGGTGACCTAGCGCTTCACTCATAGGCCGCTTCCTTGGTCCCTCATCCACCGTACCGGAAGCTCACCATTTTTAATCGAACCGAGGCTGGTCAAGACCTCGGTCGACCTTGCTACGCGAGACGTCCTCCATTGACTCTCCGTCAGCAGTTGCAACTTTAACAGTTAGGTCTCCATGACCTTAATCACAAGACGGTCAAAATGCTTCCCCAACATTCTTGACATAAAACAGCCATTTACAAACAACATTTACAATAGTTTACAAATAGAGATTCTATATTAACTCTCATTTTTCCACATTATCCCTCATTAATCCACATTACTTATTCCACATTCCATTTATATATGTACTCATCCAATCACATCATTTTCCATCTCTTCACTTCAGATTCCTTCACATCACATATCATATATTCACATCCATATCCACATCCATACATCCACATCCACATACACATTCACATCCATACATCCACATCTACATGCTTACCTCCATTTTCACATCCTCATTTATACATCCACATCCCGTATCCACATTCATACATACACATCCATATCCACATCCATACATCCACACCCACATGCATACATCCACTATCACGTCCTCATTCATACATCCACATCCACATACATACATACATCCACATCCACATTCCCATTCACAGCTATACATCCACATACATACATCCATCCACATCCACATTCCACATTCACATCTATACATTCACATCTACATCCACATTCACATACATCCACATCCACATTTCCATTCACATCTATACATCCACATCTACATCCACATACATACATACATCCACATCCACATTCCAAATTCACATCTATACATCCACATCTACATCCACATTCACATACATCCACATCCACATCCACATTCCCATTCACATCCACATTCCCATTCCCATTCACATCCACATTCACATACATCCACATCCACATTCCCATTCACATCTATACATCCACATCTACATCCACATTCACATCTATGCATATACATCCTCATGCATACATCCACATTCACATTCACATCTATACATCCACATCTACATCCACATTCACATCTATGCATATACATCTTCATGCATACATCTACATCCACATTCACATCTATGCATATACATCTTCATGCATACATCCACTTTCACATTCATACATCCACATCTACATTCATCTATTTCTACATTTCCATTCATATGGCCTCATACGCCTTCACATCTATTCTTTTACATCACATCCATTCTCGCCCTATCACAACCCATATACATCTTATCTCATCTCATACACTTCTTATCTCATCCCATACACATCTTAACTCATCTTATCACATCCTAACTCATCCCATAGGTCTCTTATCACATCTTAACTCATCTTATCACATCCTAACTCAGCCCATAGATCTCTTATCATATCTTAACTCATCTTATCACATCCTAACTCATCTTATCACATCATAACTCTTCTCATATACGTCTTATCACATCCTATCCCTTCCTATATCTATTTATAGAATATAAGAGAATTCTTATATTTGATATAAAATTTCTTTACGCATCTAATTATGCATAAATTTCATTTAAGGATACTAATACTTTTGAAATAAAAATCAATCTTTTATGCATCTTCCTATGCATAAATTCATTTTAAATGAGAATGACACTTTTGAATTAAAATCAATCTTTTATGCATCTTCCTATGCATAAATTCATTTTCGATGAGAATGACACTTTTGAATTAAAATCAATCTTTTATGCATCTTCTTATGCATAAATTCAATTTAGATGAGAAAGGCACTTTTTAATTAAAATCAATATTTTATGCATCTTCTTATGCATAAATTCAATTTAGTAGGAAATACACTTTTAGAATAAAAGAATTTCTCTTATGCATCTAATTTATGCATAAAATCTATGATGAAAATCACACTTTTAGTATAAAAATATCTTTTATGCATAACCCTATGCATCAAAACCAATTATGACAAAAGTAACATTTTTACAATATAATAATCATCTTTTATGCATACCTCTATGCAATAATTTCAAATGTGATAAAAGCAACACTTTTACTATAAAAAAAAATATCCTTTATGCATACTTCTATGCACGAAAATTAAAAATGATAAAAGTAACACTTTTGATATAAAAAAAATTATCCTTTATGCATACTTCTATGCATGAAAATTAAAAATGATAAAAGTAACACTTTTGATATAAAAATTTTCTTTTATGCATACTTCTATGCATGAAAATTAAAAATGATAAAAGTAACACTTTTAATATTAAAAAAAATATCCTTTATGCATACTTCTATGCATGAAAATTAAAAATGATAAAAGTAACACTTTTGATATATAAAAAAATTATCCTTTATGCATGCTTCTATGCATGAAAATTAAAAATGATAAAAGTAACACTTTTGATATAAAAATTTTCTTTTATGCATACTTCTATGCATGAAAATTAAAAATGATAAAAGTAACACTTTTAATATTAAAAAAAATATCCTTTAAGCATACTTCTATGCATGAAAATGAAAATTGATAAAAGTAACACTTTTATGTTAAAATAATAATCTTTTATGCATACCTCTATGCATGAAAATCAATTATGCATAATATCAATTTCTCTATGATTACAATGAATATCTTTCAATTAATCTAGGATGATAATTCCTAGAATATGGTAGGAGGTCCTCTTTTCATGCTTTGAATAAAATTATATTATGCATAATTTTTATAAAAATTTTACCATAGCTCCGCTGCTATGACTGATAAATCTCAATTTTTCTAAGAGATAAAGCTTATCATTAAGGAAATAATTAGAATGGTCTCTAATTGGATCATCAATCCATAATGGATTGAATCATCAATATACATAAACTAAAAGCATAGAAAAAAAACCATTAATTTGGCCTCAAGCATAGCTTAATCTTGGATTAATAAAAAGCTTTATGAAAAGCTTCATTTGGATTGAGAGTGGGTCATGAGTATGACCATTTCTTGAGTGAGAGAGAGAAATTACATAAAAACCATTAGAATTAAACATAAATGGAAATTTATGTAGTTCTTAACTATCATTAATCAATTAACTTCAATAGCATTCATCAAATTATGTAACTCTTCACTAACATTCATCAATTAACTTGAATAGTATTCAAAAACCATTCCCATTAAGCTTCTCAAGCTTGAGAGGGGTTGAGAAGAGAGAAACATTGAGAAATTATAGAAAATGATCAAAATTCACTAATTACCTTATAATTTGCTTGATTCTTTGTTCACGATAGAGGCCCCCAACCAATCAATTGGTTAAGTATGTTGATGGAGCCACTAATGGGGATTGAAGAAAAAGGAAAGCTCCAAAAACTAGTGAATTATTAAATGAATTCACAGTTCTTGGCTTTGGTGGAGTAGAGTAACGATGCATAAACACTATCTATTTTTCAACAAGGGGGAGGCTTCTATTTATAGGAAAAATTGAGCTCCTAACCAAAACAAACTGATTCTAGAATTTTCCAAATCAATTTGGTCAATTTTTGACCATTTTTAGATCAGTTAAGCTAACTTTTTGGAACTAGACTTGAATTAGGAGAGAGGAGAGATGAAATATCTCAATTTTTATGAGTTTAAAACTCATTCAAGCATGTGAAATATGCACCTCCTTTAAAGAACTCCCCTTCCTTACATATGTCATATTTTTAATATTGCTCATAGTTTTTTACTAATAAACCTTGTACATTTTCAACTCTTCATCTTATGTGAAATATGCACCTCCTTTAAAGAACTCCCCTTCCTTACATATGTCATATTTTTAATATTGCTCATAGTTTTTTACTAATAAACCTTGTACATTTTCAACTCTTCATCTTATGTGAGCATTTACTCATTTTTTTGGGTATCTTCTTTACAAATTGGATTTATCTCCTTCCTGCACATGGATTGATGCTATTGGCCCATAGGAACCTTAATTGGACCATAATCCAAAAATTTCAGAAAATCTAGACCCTTAGGCTAAGGTCCTTTATACCCATTTCTAATTAATTCCAATTGCACATTGGAAAGTTCTTTTTGAATTTCTGTTTCAGGGGAACTTATTTTAATAAGATGAGATAATTTTCTATCCAAAAATATTAAAATTCTGAATATTCTCTCTCTAGAATATTTTCTCTCTCTAGGTTAAAACAGTTAGGAACAAGTCTTTTATATTTCTGAAGAGGGATTGATTATAGGAGAAGATGCTGGACATTTTGAGAGACTGGGGAGGAATCTTACAAAGATTGTGGCGTGAGAAAGACGCGGGAGGCTATGAGGTTCCAAAATGGAAGGAATGTGAATGAGAAGAAGAGAAAATCAAAAACTTCTCGCTCAAAACAATTCGGATTTGGAGTGGTTGTGGTTGTGGTTGTGGAGTTGGGAAGACAATGAGGGAGAGAATGCAAGATGATGGGTGGGAGCAGGGACGAAGTTTGGTTCAAGTTTGGTAAGCAAAGTTGGCTTGGTTCCATTCAAAAGTGTAATGAAGAAAGAGAGTGGTGACTTTTTTCAATAAAATAAGGCACCATAGTGGGAATAAAAAACTATTCTTAAGAGGCATTGTTTTGAATTAAAGAACACCCCACATGTCAGTTAATGGAATAAAGAACTCAAAAATGATGCACCTACCCTCCAATATTATATGTGGGATTATTGGCTTGCTTTGTCCACATCACCATCCCAAGGGATCTGTTACAAGGCCCCTTTTTGAGTCCAAATTTTCCCTTATGATTTCTTGTGCAAGCTCAGCTGCCTCAATTCTTTGTGTTTCTTCAGCCACATATGGTATGACACCTCTCGTCTTTCTTTCAGTCTTCTTTTTTCTTCCTCTCTTGATCTCCTTCATTATCGCCTTAGTTTCCAAGAGAACAGCTTGTCCCTCTTGCATTTCTGTAGTAGTGAGCACTGGTTGCTCTGTTAGGAGTGCCAATTGCATTCTCTCTTCTGGTTTTGGTTCTGGAGGAGGCCTTCGAGCCACATGGTTTAGTACATGTGTCATTAGGTATGGGTTGTATATCTTTGACTGCTGCGCCTTAAGGTAGTTCTCCTTCTCCCTGTGGATGTAATATGCCCAATCCTCCTCCTTTTCTTCATGTACATTTAAGATTTGGTTCAGGGGCACCCTATTGTACATGTCCACTAGCTTCACTTGCATGATTAATGAAATTGCCTTGCATGCCTTTTATTTGGCTTCATCCTTGATGTTCTTGTATTCAGCTCCATTAGAGTTGTAGGATCTCTTCTTCAACATGGCATCTAGGGGCATCTTGTCAAAGGCGTATGTATGGAATTTGACTGGTGGTGGGAGCTGAAGAGCCTCACGTATTAACTCTATCAGTACTTGCTCCACCCTCTTGGTGGCTTTGTTATATGTCATTATATATTCTGCACAAAGTTCTGTGGCAATGTTCTAGGGGGAGAACCTATACCATCCTGTGCCGAGGCCCACCTTCTCCAGCTTTTCTTCAACTTCTGCCTCTTCCAGAATCTGGAGGCACTCCAGGATGTGATATTGCAAGGACACCTTTCCATGTGTTGTGTGGATCTCGCTGATGGCACCATGGAAAGCTTAGGTGTATGGACCCATGTAGTTCATCTTTGGGCCCCATGTTGGTCTTTTCTTTCAGCTCATCGGGGATCCTATATTTATGTAGCACTAGCTTGTGTTACCGTGGGTTCCCTGCGGCTTCTCAGTCTAAGGTTGACATCTGTACATGAAAAAAGATCAGTCTATACACACTGGTGGGGCCACTCCTTATTTTTTTGGTATTTTTTTTCCTTTTTGTTTTAAATTGGTAAGAAGGTTAATTGTGATGGGAAAGGTGTTAGTGCTATGAACAATAAATGAGGTATGTTAGCTGTGATATGACAAGGTCAAATTAAGTATCGTGAAAGTGCAAGTGTTAAAACCGTGAAAGTGCAGGTCGAGAGGGGTAATCCCATGAAAGTGTAGGTCGAGAGGGGTAATCCCATGAAAGTGTAGGTGTTAAAACCGTGAAAGCGCAGGCCGAGAGGGGTAATCTCGTGAAAGGGGAAAAATTCGTGAGCTAGACTTGGAAAAATCTTTTTGATTCATAAGCCTTGGGAAACTGATTCCAAGCATATATGTATATACATATGTATTTTCTCATATATGCATTACATGCAATATCATTCTGAACTTCTTCAGTGTTTTTATGGCTCTCTCTCTCTCTCTCTCTCTCTCTCTCTCTCTCTCTCTCTCTCTCTCTCTGAGTCTTCGAATCTACTTTTTGTAAACTGTATTTAACATCTCACAAAAACTGTATTTAACATCTGATTTTGTTGTTCCACCACCGTGATGAGTTGTCCTAAAGTACCATGTGCGTGCTTGATAATGAGATTTTTCCATTCCTTGTGTATTCCATACTACAAAGTGGTCCATAGGTCTCCACAAAAAATACACTATGGTTTAGCAGGATATGCTACAAGATAAAACAAATGGTGTCATGCTAGTTATTGAATATTTTATTATTTACATCATGTAGAATAAAAGGTTGTTACCATTAGTTATTGTGGCTTACCAGATAAAAGGTAATATCCTTTTTTTCCCATGCTTTCACAATGGAGTTTATAAGAGCTTTGATATCCTCTTTGAATTTTTTTGCATAGTCATATTCTGCTTTAGATTGTTGGAGAAGCTTGATAAAAGTATTTAAATGCACCCATACTTCCATTCTATTTGTGTCCATTGTTGGATCACTTGCCTGATTTGTGGTACATTTATGTAACTCTTTCCAGCACTCCCAAACTGCATTCAATTGTTTACCTTCAAAGTTAAACTTCTTTAAGACTTTCTTAAGCTCCATATGACCTCCATGGAAACCCATCTTTGATAACAAAGCCTCACATTTTTCTATGCATGCATTAGACAATTTAGTTAATCCAGGACCTTCCTTGCTTTTGATTGAATAAGCATAGTCCAAGTTAAATCGGATTAGTTTATCTATTATTCTCAGCTCTGCATGTAAAGTACATATGTGAACCCTTTCAAGGTTAATGGGGAAGATAGGATCCCAAATTGGTAATGGTTTTTATTTGCTTTTTGTTTTTTTCCTGGACTTCTCTTTAGCTTGCTTTTGATTTTCTATTTTTGAAAGAGGTTGGCTTGAAGCTTCTTGTATCAACATCACTTTATCCCTTAATGGAGGTAGGCTTAGGTTCCTTGATGTGTCACACCAACAATTATCCTTTTGTTCTTTCATGTAGTATAAACATGGGTATGCTGCAATTGGGACCTGATGTTAACTCCAAACATGCATTCAAGAGCTTTGAGGTTAGCACTCATGTGCCATTCTATAGTGAATGAGAACCAATGTTCTCCATGTTAGTATATGTTCAATGCCCGCCTCTTATTAGCATGTATCTCACATTGATGTGTGGTGCACATTTTTATGGCCC
The DNA here is from genome assembly GCF_041138505.1 of Cibotium barometz. NCBI lineage: Eukaryota > Viridiplantae > Streptophyta > Polypodiopsida > Cyatheales > Cibotiaceae > Cibotium > Cibotium barometz. The sequence continues at coordinate 50,753,686 of NC_141067.1, forward strand.
CCATTATGTGGAGAAGCCATTGGTGTACATATCTTTAGTGGGAGCCCCAGCTTAGATGCTGGAAAGGGTCGTAGTTGTGAGCGTTGATGATTAGGAGATGCTAAGGGGTACAAGCATTAGCTGGGATTATTCCCTAGAATATTCCCTTAGGAGATAAATTCATCATTAGTGGACGGTGGTTGGTGGGGATGCATTATGAATATGCAGGTGGTGAGCCACGTCAATGCACCGTAGTCGCCCACATCTTGATGAGTCCACCGTACTACCTGTAGCACTATAAATGGACATAGCTGGCACAAGCAAAGGCATCCAATGCTTTGTGAGCATATATTCCCTACACTCTAAGTAGGCCCTCCATCCATATTTTATCTAGATTGCTATCTAAGCTCTACACTAGAGTGCACAAGTGGAAATCACCATCATATGGTACCCATCTCTTGTTTGGTATGATCAGAATTTTAAAATTCTCTCTATTGCATTGTCTAGTGTACCTTCTCTTGTTGTATCTGTTTACGCTATGCCATAGTCTTACATGGTATTAGAGCACTGGGTGCTCTTACCAAACAATAGTACAAAAAGTCTAGTCCTTCTTTTCATAGTAGTAGTTTGGAGTGATGTTTGCTTCAAGGTCCAATGCTGTTGCTCTGCTATTCCAGCGCTACATATTCATCCACCTCTCTTCAACGAAGATAAATTAGACTCTTTGGAAGTTCAAAATCAATTCCATCCTTGATTCCTATTAGCTACTGGTGGAGACCAGTTTGGGAGAACGGACCAAGAACCAGTGGAAACCATTGACCCCAACAATAACACAAGAATGATTTCCCAAGATATTACTCTTCTTTGGGCATGGAAGTTGCACAATGCAGATGCACTTTGCACCATTGTTACCAGTGTAAGTGATTCTATTCTTACTTTGATTCAATACACAACCAAAGGCATCCATGGCTTGGACCATATTGAGTAATCAGTATGAGACCTGGAATCAAACTAGGATTCAAAACCTAGAGAATCAGCTTGCTGCTGAAAACTTCGTTGAAAGAGAGGCTATAGAAGTATTTATCTCTCAGATCAAAAATCTGTGAGACTAGATGGTTGTTGTGGAAATCATAAAGACCAACGAAGAGTTGGCTCGGAGATGCATCCGAATTCTACCACCGAAGTATGATGGCTTGATTATGGCACTAAACACCCAGGTTAGAGTACCTCCTTTTTCTTTTAAAAAACTTAGTGCTATGCTATTTGAGGAGGAGATGTCATTCAAGACCCCCATGATGGTGGTGACACTGCATGTATGGCCAATGCAAAAGGAAAAGGTGGGGAAACTTTTGAAGACAAGAAGAAAAAGCCCAAGAAGAAGAAGTTTTTTGGTACGTGCTATTACTGTGACAAGAAGGGTCTCACCTTAAAGACTACAGAAAGAAGCAGGTTGATGAGAAGAATGCCACCATGAAAACTTCATGGAAGGGAAAGGAGGAAGGGAAAGGAGTTAGCCAACACCGCCTAAGATAAGTTGGAACTCTCGGTCATCATAGAAGAGGTATGCTCATCTACTCAGGCTCTAGTTGTTTACTATTCATGGATTTTGGATAGTGTGACATCCCAATATATTACTAGCAAAAAGAACTGATATAGTTCCTAGAAGCCTCTATAGGAATAATGCTAAATGTCCAGTCGAATGGTCTAGAGCCATCTCATTTGTGGCACTTATAGGTGAAGAAAAGAAGTTGTCTAATGTGCTCTATGTGCCTCATATAAAAAGAAACTCGCTCTCAGTTGCTACAAGAACAAATCGTGGCCTTGAAGTACACTTCAAGAAAACAGAAGCAGATATTCTAGATGGAGGGGAAGATAATTGGAAAAGGTGTGAGAAATAACAATTTGTACGAGTTGAGTTCTCTTATAGCTATTGTAGACAAGGGCACAAGAAAACTTTGGCATGAGCAGTTTGGTCACATCGGATACATTGTGCTAAAGGAGATGTAGAAAATGGGGATGGTGGAAAATTTGCCTGCATTTACAGAATTTCAGGATCCATGTAAGGCTTGTATGATGGGCAAGGAACAATGGAAGGCATTTCCACAAGATAGTAACAATCAGGCAAAGTCTCCTCTAGAGTTGGTACATGTTGATATTTGTAGTAAGATGTCTACTATTGCATTGGGGGGATGTTCTTACTTCATGCTGTTAGTTGACGATTACAATAGGAAGATGTGGGTTTATTTACTCCATGATGATAAGGCTGAAGTTTTTGGTAAGTTTAAACAGTGTCATAAATTTGGTGGAGAATGAGATAGGACATGTGGTGAAGAAGTTTGGGATGGATTGAGGAGGAGAATTCACTTTAGGTGAATTCAATGAATACTGCAAGGAGCATGGCATCAAGCGCTAGCTCACTACTACACATACGCCTCAACAAAATGGAGTTGTGGAACACCGCAACGTATAGTCGTGGAAATGGAAATGTGCATGATGAAAGGGAAAGGGTTATGAGACTCTTTCTGGGCTGAAGTAGTTAACACTGCAGTTTACATTCTCAATAGATCCTACACAAAGGTGCTCAAGGGAATCACACCATATGAGGCCTATCGGGTAATAAGCCTTCATATTCTCATTTTTGAACATTTGATTGTGAACGTTATATGCATATACCAAATGCAAATTGTTGAGATAATGGATCGAGCTCTCGAAAACAACTTCCTACAAGACATTTACCTAATCATAAATTAAGTCTACAGTAATGACAATCCTAATCTAAGGTGGATAAAAATGAACAATACTCATGGTGATGAGTGTGTGCTAATTAAGTTTAGACTCAAGTTTAGTTAGGTTACAAGATGGAAACTTGTACTCATAAAAAGACTTGAGATGTTTTGCTTGATTTTATTTCTTGAAAATGGCCCCTTTTATATGAGGATAGTACAACCAAGCTATGATAGCTCATGTGGGATAAATTGGCTAGGTGACTTGGCACTCTATCATCACTCATTTCAACACCCCCCCTTGATGCTAGATTGTGTACAATTTTTAGGCATTCACTTTTTCTCTCTCTCCCCTTGTGGTAGACTACGTTGGCCTTTATGCTACTTTGGCATTAGAGCTACTTTGGCTATGAATTTCAGCTTGAGTGCATCATATGGCCTCAAATGCTCATTACATCACACTTTCTGTAGAGAAAAGAGGGGTGAAAAGTACAATGGTTCTTTCTCTAGAAGAGCACGTCTTCAGCTGGGACAGCTTTGCCGTCAATGTAGTTTTCCTGCTTCTTTTTTTGATAGCAATCTTCTTCCAAAATATTCACAAACAAGATTTGGTTTATCTTTATTGCAACATTAATTCTTGGTATGACCAAGTTTTCCACAATGATAGCATCTTGGAAGTTGAGATGTTGATTGATTTGTCCTTTGAAATCTGCCACCCTTTATATACAGTGCTTGCTCACTTGAATGTGATTTGAATGATTCTTTATCTTTGAATTTGGATTCTTGTTCAAGTAGAGATGATTCTACATCTTGAAGTTTAGTGTTGGGCACATTTTTAAGTGTAGCAACAATTGATTCATAAGGTTCTTAGTCAACACTTTTGTATAGCAATACAACAATAGATTTGTCTTCCTAAATGACTTTTTTTAATGCACTAAGTTGTTGTTTGATACCTTTAAATTTACTGATGTGTTGTGCCATGGTCTTGGTCTCCTTCTTGTCGAGCTTGTAGAACTGCATAAGAAGGTTGATCTTTGAGCTCTTTGAGTCGATGAAAAAAATCTTGTTAAGTTCCTTCCATGCCAACTTGGCATCCTTTGATGCCAGCAATGTGACTAATCACATAATCATCAAGATTTTGAGCGATGAGGCCCAATGCTTTGTTATTTTGAAGTGGCTCAACCTCCACTTCTTCATCCTCGATAAGGTGCCAAAGCCCCTTATGCATAAGCAAGTACATGGTCTTGCTTTGCCATGTGAAAAAACCATTACCATTAAATCTTGAGATGACTTCTACATGCTCCATGATTGGAAGGGGGTCTTTCCTTGAGCCTTGATTTTAGTGCTCAGGCAGTGTCTTACCCTTTTACAAGTGATTTGCAAACTAGAGATAAACCCAATGCAGTGAAAATTCACTTAATTTTGAGCAATGCAAGTGGTTGAGATGAATTTTGATGCAACAAAAGAGTTTTTGAAAATGGAATAGCACTCGAGATTTTTAATTCTAACCTTGATTGAACTCAATTTCTGCTAAATGGCTACTAGTGATAGTGATTAAGTGTTAATCAATGTGATTAACATAGCTAAAAAGTGGAGGATGAAATTGAGAAATTTGGCAGTGTTTTTGATGGGCCTTTTTCCTTTGCCTTATTCCCCTTGATTAGTTCTTTTTCTTAGAACTAAAAGGGAAGCTTACTTGTCTCAAAAATTGATGGAAATCATCGTTTCAGTGTGACTGGTTTTCTAGTACCGTGAGCGCACTAGTGCATGGAAGAGGCTCAAACTTGGGTTGTAGATAGATTAGGCCATTGATAATCTACAGCCAAGAGGGCTTGCATTGGTTCAAAGCAACAAGGCACAATGAGAAAAAAAACCAGTCAGCACAACCTGCAGACATTTATTTACAAATTGCTTTGGTGAGCGTAAAAACCTTAGGATGGAGAGTTAATGGAAAAGAAGGCTTTGGGAATGGTCAAGGGAGTGTGAAGAATGATGATTTGCAATCTCAGCCTCTCTCTTGGGTAGAAGATTAGGTTGAGCTTAACTAAGTGCAAATGATTAATAGCTCAAGATTAGTATAATGTGAGGTAAGGGAGATGAATGCTATGCTATAGGAAGCAAGAACAAGGCTATGATACCATGTTGAAAGCATGGATCGAGCTCTCCTAAACAACTTCCTAATAACAAGACATTTACTTAATCATAAACTAATCCTATACTAATGACAACCATAATCTAAGGTGAATAAAAATGAATACGCATGGTGATGAGTGTGTGCTAATTAAGTTTAGACTCAAGTTCAGTTAGGTTACAAGATGGAAACTTGTACTCATAAAAAGACTTGAGATGTGCTTAATTTCATTGCTTGAAAATGGCTCCTTTTATATGAGGAGAGTACAACCAAGCTATGATAGCTCATGTGGGATAAATTGGCTAGGTGATTTGGCACTCTAGGATCACTCATTTCAACACAAATAGAACTAAGCTTGCTGCCAAAAGTAAGAAATGTATATTCCTTGGATACAGCACAGAGTCAAAGGCTTATCGACTATTTGATCCAGGAGATGTGGTGTTTGTGGAACATCCTTGGAAATTCAGTGGAGGACAGGGATCCATCCACTTTATCCACAAATGTAGAAGAAGCTTTGGCAGATCCAAAGTGGAAGGCAGCAATGCAGTCAGAGTATGATAGCATCATTAAAAAAACACTTTAGAGTTGGTAGATCGGCCACCAAAACAAAAGGTAATTGCCACCACCAAGTGGGTGTGGAAAGCTAAGTATAAATTTGATGGTTCATTAGACATATGCAAAGCTAGGCTAGTTGCACAAGGTTTTTCACATGTTGAAGGTTTTGATGTCAGTGAGACCTTGGCCCCAATAGCTCGAATGACCACTATTCGCACAGTGCTTACCTTGGTGGCTACTAATAAGAAGTGGCCAGGTTTTCAAATGGCTGCTAATAAGAAGTGGCCAGTTTTTCAAATGGCTACTAAAAGAAGTGGCTAGTTTTTCAAATGGATATCAAATCAACTTTTCTGAATGGACATCTTAAGGAGGAGGTGTATGTTTCTCAGTCCCAGGGTTTGAGCTACCCAAATCAGAAAATAAGGTTTGCATGTTGAATAAGGCTTTATACGGACTAAAACAAGCCCCAAGGGCATGGTACCAATGAATAGATACTTTTTTAAAAAATATTGGTTTTTCTAGAAGTGCATCTGATGTTAACTTGTATGTACTCAGAAAGGATGACAAATATGTAAAAGTTTTTCTCTATGTGGATGACCTGATTTATCACCCAGCAGCCATGAAGACTTGATTCATCAAGCACGAGAAAGGCTTGGCTTTGAGTTTGAGATGACAGACTTGGGGCTCTTGCATTATTATTTCGGGATTGAGATTTGGCAGAAGTCTGACAAGATCTTCATTTCTCATCAAAAGTATGCAATAGAGATCTTGAAGGCATTTGGTATGACAAACTACAAGCTAATAAGTACACCAATGGAGTTGGTGTGTTCAGCAAGTTCTCCAACAAACCAATGGAAAGTCATTGGAATGAAGCAATGTGTGTGCTCACATTAATCAAAGGTACTCTTGAGTATAGAATTACATACATATCTGGGATATTGTGACTCTGATTGGGCTGGAGATAGTGACACCAGAAAGTCAATTTTTGGATATTGCTTTCTCACTTGGATCGATTGAGTAGGATTCTAGCAGATATGGGAGTTCCAGTGAGATCAGCCACAACCTTACGATGTGACAATAAAAGTTGCATGGCCATTGCAAAGAACCCTGTGTTTCATGCTTGCACAAAGCACATTGAGATTCAGTATCATTATGGGCAGGAGTTGATCAAGGATGAGATTATGGAGCTAGAGTACTGTTCTACAGAGAAGAAGTACGTCAACATCTTCACCAAAGCTCTTGGGAAGCACCATCTCATTCGACATCTTCATGGACTTGGCATTGGTCCAAGAAACTCTTAGTTCATCTTTGGGTGGACATTGAGGGGGAGTGTTAGTATATGTTCAATGCCTACCTCTTAGCATGTATCTCACATTGATGGGTGGTGAGCCGCGTAAATGCAACGTAGCCCGTCTTGTGCGCATCCACCGCACTACCTATAGCATTATAAATGGACATAGTTGGCACAAGCAAAGGCATCCAATGCTTGTGAGCATATATTCCCTATACTTTTAGTACATCCTCCATCCATAGTCTACCTAGATCACCATCTAAGCTCTACATTAGAGTGCATGGGTGGATATCAGCATCATATTGTACCTATCTCTTGTTTGGTATAATCATAATTTTAAAATTCTCTCCATTCTCTCTATTGCATTTTCTAGTGTACTTTTTCTTTCTGTATCTATTTCTGTTGTGTCATATTCTTACACTTCACTATTAGAGGCTCTCCTTTATTTTAAGCATCTATGATGTCTGGAATATCAGTGTGAGTGAAGAGCCATTTAACAGCCTCATGACTCTCATTTGGAACATGTGCTGCACCTATCCACCCCCACAGTTCATGTTTTGATTGAACACATTGTAATATAATGTGTCTTCACTCATATCCATTGCATAGCTTAAGGCTCTGTTCATCAAGCTAATGCTGATTCTTTCCATTTTTTAATGTTTCAGAACCTCTGCCTCATCTAAACAAAAATGAGTTTACCACTTGTATTACTCCATTGACATTTCATATACCTTCACCATTGCAGTCTAGACTTTTTTAACATCAACCTAGATATTATTATACTCATCATACTGAAATGAGTGCACATTGGTCACATTTTTGTTTTTCTTTGGGATGAGGTTCTTCAAAGGCATGCAAGCTAAAGTGTGTCTATACTCACCAAGCACTTCGACAATAGTCATATTCTAATTTTGTCTTTCTACTGCAACTCTATGTGGATGGGGAAGACCAAACACACATAAACGGTGTGGTCTAATGCTGTTTACCAATAACTTGGAAATAGCATGATAACCATTTCTGCTAATGGAAGTTTCATCACATACCTTCACTACCTTCTCTAGCCTTACTGTACGTTCTGAACTTACATCTTTCAACACAGTCTGGATTTTATTTTGAAAGCTACGGTCTTTAAGAATCTTAGGGATATCATTTATGTGCAAAGTTAAATTGATTATTGAGATTCTTTGCTCCACATTCTTGCAATCCAAACCACTTATTGTCCTTAAGTATTTCATTCTTCTTTTCCTACGAGCACCATCTCTTACTAAGCTGGTAATGCTCTTGAATTTTCCTTGATGCTCCCTAAGAACAAGAGGAGTACATTTGACCTTTTTCTTAGTAGCTTTTAGTTGTTCCTCAAGCTTAGCTATACATTTTTTTAAATCCTCTATAAGTTTTGTTTGTTCTCCACAAGCTTTTTCCAATGCTAAAACTTCCACTCTATGTTCACTTTGGACTACTAGAAGTTGGACTCTACTTGCTTGTTGCAGAGCAACATGTTGATGAATTAGACAATGATAATAACCTAATAGTACAGCTTTTCCATTTTCGATAAACCTTATAATATCATGAAAGGTGGAAAATGGAGGTGGCTTACGAGTTAGTGGATCAAGTGGGTATAGTTGTCCTTCAACCCAAAGATCAATACTCTTTTTTCCTTCACTACGCAATCTTGTAGCTTCACTCATATCTTGCAAAACTCTACGATGGGAACTCTTCCATATTGTGTACTCTTCATCCAGCTCCAAGCGGATTTGAAAATTTCTCTTCAATGGTGTCGGTGTTGCTGGCATTTTTGTTCTTATTGCTCCATGTCGTTACTTACTCCATGATGTTTTTGTTGGTCTCCATGGTTATGTTGGTCTCCATGGTTATGTTGGTTTTTGTTGGTCTCCATGGTTATGTTGTTGTTGCTCCAAGAGATTCCATGGTGTTGCTCTAAGAAACTCCATGGTGTTTCTCCACAGGACTCCATGGTGTTGCTGCTATTGTTGTTGCACCATGGTATTACTGTTGGTCTCCATGGTGGTGTTGTTGGTACTGCATGATGGTATTATTGTAGGCATGCCTTCACCATCTTCTTCTATCATGGTGTTTCTATTGGCTATGGTATTTACAGAAAGAATAACAGCCAAGTTCCCCACTTTGCACTCAAATAACTTAAAAATGAAAGGGATTTAGCTTTCTGGATTCTCATACACTCTTGTTGAGTTTCTTGTCTGATTCTAAATACACGAAAAGATAAACTCTTCACAAAATAGCCACTAATGAAGGTTATACCTAAAATCTAGACATAAACTAGTCAAATATTCTATCTTCCAATTCTTTATCCCACCAAAATTTTTATTCTATGAGTCGTATAGACTAAGGCAATCATGTATAATTAAGAAAGTTAAGAATTTCTCATCATTAAGAACACCCTATATTGACTCATATTCTCTCATATACACACTTATCAGTTTCTTTATTTAATATCAAAAGAATTTAAAGCAAAATAATCAAAATAGTGTTTGTGTACTTTCCCAATATATTTGTTGATGTAAGACCGTATTAGGTATTATGGGAAAAATCCCGCATTATGGGAATTTTGAAATTGAGAGGTTTCATGTATTATGGGAATTTCCCATTTAATGTGGGAAAAGTTATTGTGGAATTTCTTAATATAGAACGGAGGAAGGTAGTGTTGATAATCACCGTTCAAACCAAAAAAGTGGTATTAGTATTTGTGCATAAACATATTTGAAAGGATTTTGATAATCATGTAGGAAGGTGGTGTTGATAAACACCATTAATAAGAAAGTGGTATTTGTTTCTTTGCAAGGACCTGCACCAATTGAGTTGTACACTGCACAAAATTTATGAAACAATTGAACAAATAAGATAGAAACATTAATATATCAAAAAAATGTAGGAGGCACGAAGAAAAATTTCATTCAATAAGTTAAAATAAAAAATAAAGAAGATACCAAAGTACATCTCTTTTGGATATTAGAGTTATAACCTAAAAATCCACATTGTCAATATTGAATCTACAAATACTACTCCTCATTGAAGGAACCATCAATATGAGCTTCATCCTCACAAGCCAAGCCTAAGCATGCTTTTGCTTTACGGGCTTCCTTTTCTGGTATCTTGATTATTTTGTATGGTGGTGGATTCCTTGGTTTCCATGACCAAAGAATTGCATCAGCATTTTCCCATACTTGTTGTTGTGCCTCATTAATTTGCCAATATCCCTTCCAACAATCAGCATAAGCTTGAGCATCTGTCAAACCTTTCTTCCTTGCACAAGGTTCCCAATATTGAATCAAGAGTTTCTTGTAATTTGGTGATGTAGGCTCATCATCAATATCCGATTCAGCCATAGCAAGCCAAACTGGATAGATGTTTGTGTCATCTGGGTGTAGCATGGCAAAGTGTCCTTGCTGAACATGTAGCATAGGGTTAAATGCCTCCCTTGGTTTATCCCGTGCAGGCCCACAATAATGATCATTATGTTCTTCAATACCTAAGAATCTTTGTGCCTGCAATTGTTCAACATTCATATCATCTAATTGATGGGACCCTTCAGATTTTGGCCAAAAATCTGTGTACTTTCTTGCCTCTAATTGTATTGGTTTTCCAAGCTCTTCGATTACATTACTCCAATAATCTATCACGGGTCTATAATATCTTGGCACAAATGAACCATTACTTAGATTCTGCCAAAATTTTATGTAACCCTTCAATCCTGATATTACTTCTGCATGCATCTTTATATTCTTGGCCATTGGTAGTAGAGGTGGATCTCCTTTTGGTGACCTTGGTTTACCTTCACTGTCTGTCTTCCAAAGACGGATACTTCCACTCCAATTACGAATAGCTACATGTGCCTTAAATTGCATTACTGATGTGTCTCCTTCCATGAAGAACCTGAATAGAAGTGGTTTGGAGTGACCTATAAGTGCTTCTTGTCCATCACAAATGTAGCCATCACAATATGCCTTGAAGTCAGGGACCTCTGTAAGTAAGAAGGGAGTTGGAGAAGAAGTTGAGTTGGTTCTTAAAGTATCCATCAAATGTGGTAAAGTAAAGGTTTTCCCCACTCTTAATTTCTCTGAAAACCTGCTAAACATGGCATCTATATCCTCATGTGTACATCCAACCATTAGAAATCCCAACTGTACAGTTTTGAAAGCACCCCGTGCAACAAGCAATGACAAATAGGCAAATAAGTACCGATTTTTATTTTCTCCAGCACAATTATCTAGTTGTAGCAACAAGTTTTCTGGCAACTTGCGAAACGAGGAAACCCAATTCATTGTGTCTCCTTGATTTATACATGGTTCAACAATGGGATCTTTACCATCACTCATATTGTGGTTGTCTAAAGCTTTCCTTGAATTTAAAGCATGTAGAAGTGAAACATTGCTCCTTGGAAGCCCATTTGTTACTAGATCACCAAGAGGATGCTTATCCATCCTCTCTAAGTTATGTAAACAAGTAGCGATTGAGCCAATTGTTAGATTGGAATCAGATGGCCATCCCAATTGTTAGATTGGGATCAGATGGCCATAAACCATTCAAAATAAAGTGTCCATAATGACCTTCTGCATGGCCATGAGTGATCATACCAATCAATGCAATTGGTAAATTATATCCCGAATCCACACCCTTGGGAAGGACCCGTAGTCTCGAAATGGCTGTTTTCTTTTGATCCATCTTGTCATGGATGATGCATACATACTTTTGTGGTTGGGTTTCTGAAAATATGCACCATGCATAGTATAAGCTCCTGCAACTTTGTTGTTGTTGCATCTGAATATCTCTTTCATTGAGAAGCCTTGCGCTTTCTTCTAGACTAGGTTTGGCTTCTAGTTTTGCCTTGAGACCACTACACAAGGTGCACTTGGAGAACTCACTTACCTTTGTTAGGGACACTTGTGGGTACTCTTTATTCCATACATGCAGCCGATACCAACAGAATCATTGTTTAATATCATGTAGACCCTCCCTCCAGATTGGAAATCCATCCTGCACATAATCATGTTGGACTTGTTAAACTAGTAATCAAATCTAGCAAGCAATTTTTTTTAGATTGGAACCTACATCAGACTCTACCATGAAGTATAGCTCTACCATGTGGCCGAGCTAGAACTAGCTCTATCATATGGTAGAGATAGAACCCATTGAAGAGTATCTCTACTATGTGGTGGAGTTAGACTTCAAAGCATTCTAGCGATACCATGGTGTCTAGATAGATTATTTTGATATAGCTCTACCACATGGTAGAGCTAGATCAATGAATTCTAGCTCCGTTACATGATATAGTTACATTGATGCATTCTAGCTCCACCACATGATGATATAGTTACCAGCCAGATAGTAGAGCTAGTTCAATATATTCTAGTGCCACCACATGGTAGAGATAGATCTCTAGGCATTCTAGGTCTACAACGTGGTTTATGGTACAGCTAGATTGATGCATTCTAACTCCACCACATGGTAGAGCTAGACCTTAAAGTTCTACGATGTGGTCTAGGTAGAATATAGCTCTACCACGTGGTAGAGCTAGATCAAATACTTTGAGGTCTAGCTCTACCATGTGGTGGAGCTAGAATTTCATTTAAGGTCTAGCTCTACCATGTGGTGGAGCTAGAATGCATCGATCTAACTGTGTACCATGCAGATCAACAAAACCAATTACTCCAAGAAGAGACCTACTTCACATGACAAGAACCAAGGAGCTAGAATTGCATTTGATCTTGCTCTACCACATGGTAGAGTTGTATTCTACCTAGACCACGTCGTAGAGCTAGAATTATTTGAGGTCTAGCTCTACCATGTGGTGGAGCTAATGCAAATCAATAAAATCAATTACTCCAAGAAGAGACCTACTTCACATGATGAGAACCAAGGATCTGGAAAAAAGGTCAAACTCTATTAGTCCTAAAAATCTATATAAACTTGTAGTCTCTCATTCAATGCAATAGAAGTGTTTGTAATCATGGTTTGTGTGTGAATTGATCTTCCCTAGTCCTTGATACCTAACAATCTATGGTAGGAATCAATGTTTCAAATTCTAGGCTTGTTATAGGAATTGCATCTGTAATTGGAGGATCAGAATGATCCCCTTCTTCATCATCGCTATAGCTTTTGTTTGATCAAATTAAGTTGCCATTCATGATAGTAGATTGCAAAATAATCTTTGGCCATCGAACGGCACTCCATAATGAGTCTTGGAGAGATGAAGTATCCATTGTAGGAAAAGGTAGGACCACATCTTTCAAACATTCCTCCACTAGTATGGATACATTTCCTCCACTAGTATGGATACATTTCCTTGCCCTATCTTTGTACCAAAATCCCCTTGAATTTATACATATACTTTAACCTATAATAAAAGCTATAATCACACTTATAAGCTTACAGTTATATTTATTAAATAAGCTATAATATAGTAGCATTAAAATAAGCTTTTATTAACTATAAGTTACTATAAGCTATATAGTTATAAATATATAATTTAAGTTCCTATAAGTTATATAGTTATAGTTGTAGGTTAATATATAGATTAATGTATATAATTTAAGTCGCTATAGGTTATTTAAAAACTTTAAATTATATAGGTTTATATATAAATCGGTTTGATTTATATAGCTATAGAAAGTTTATAAATAAGATATATAAACGATAATTATAAACTATAAATAGACTTTAAGTTACTATAGTGAACCTGTTAAACCTATAAGCCTATTTATATATATCTTTAAGTCTATTTATATAATCAAACCTATAGTTACTATAGTTAATCTATTAAACCTATAAGCTTATTTATATATCTTTAAGTTACTATAGTTAACCTATAATTAAACCTATAAGCCTATTTATAGAAATCTTTAAGCCTATTTATATAAACAAACCTATAAGCCTATTAATTATAAACTTTAAGCCTATATATATAACTATAAAAGCTATATTTTTATAATCAAACCTTTAAGCCTATCGATAACTTTATATTACCTATTTATAAAGGTTTATTTATAAACTATAGGTTATTTATAAACTTAAATTATATGGGTTTATATATAAATAGGTCTGATTTATATAGCTATATAAAGTCTATAAATAAGTAAAGTATAATTGTAAACTATAAACATGCTTTAAGTTACTATAGTTAACCTATTAAACCTATAAGAATATTTAAATATATCTTTAATCCTATTTAAATAATCGCTTCACGGCCCATCGCTCGCCTCTCTCTCCCATCTGGGCTACTGTGGGCTGGGCCAGCCATGCCCACACCGCTCACCTCTCTCTCCCTCGCGATTCCGCCCTAGTGCGCACACATATGGCAATCTCTCTCTCTTTGCTCCATCTTCCACCGCCATAGCTAGGCTCCTTCATTCAAATTTCAAATTTGAATTTCCCTCCCTCCAGTGAAGGGGCCATTCCCACCTGCCACTTCCACAAACACTAAAGTAGGGTCTTTTCACATTACAATTAAAAAAATAGCTAACGAACAACAAAATCTTTACTTCCACGAAACCTTATCCCGCATCTCTCTCTCTGCAGGCTCTGTGGCACTGGTTCATTGGGCGATGCGACTGCCTGGCTATTTCAGCTGCTCTCTTCTTGCAGGCAAAGAGCCATGTCGACACCCTCTCCCAAGCATCTGATGGCGGGATGTTAAGCCTGCAACATACACATCGCCCATTCCTCAGGAGGGTAGATTGATGTTAGCTCCATACTTCTTGGCAAACTGGTCCCGACGTGAACTATAATACCCTCTAGATCAGCAAGATGCCATAGCCAGAAAAGCTTCATCATTGCCAGCTTCTCTTCACTACACAGCTAGATCCTGCGAAGGAGATAAAGAGGAGGGGGGAAGAGGAGACAATCAACTGATCGCCATATCAGACACCCTTACCCTTAGCTTTCTTGCCAGATGCATCAAGGCCACCCTTGAACTTGGTGTCTCCGGAGGGACTAAGGGGGGTCTTCGTCTGAATCTTCTTGGCACTGCTAGCCTCTACTCTGAAAGAGTGAGATGGACGCTTGACAACCAAGGCATGCACTACAGCTCCATGCACCTAGCGGAGTATCAGGTTTTTTCTCTTCAACCATTCCTGATTTTTTGAATTCTTGCATACTTTTATTTTCTACTCTATGTCAATGTGTATGATCTGAATTTGAATTGACATGTTCAAAACTTTAAATCTAATCATAGATAATGATTTAATATGAGACAAAAATATGTGTACCTTGTTGTATCATTGAATTTGATAATGGATGCGGTGATGTCCAACTGCTAGTTGTCAATGACAAGATGGGAAAGTAGGTTTGTATTACATAAGCGACATGGACGTCAAGGAAAATTTGAAAAAGAGCAAGACCATTTTAAATTCTTAAAGGGCGGGATAATTTGAATTTAAAATTGGGCAGGATAATTTGAATGCTCTACCACATGCTAGAGCTGGAGAAATGCATTCTAGCTCTACCACATGGTAGAGCTTGAGTTGAAATGACTTAAACTCTCTCCTTGCTTGAAATTGTACTTTCCTGCTCTTACACTCTATGCATGAGATCTATGCAAGAGAGCTCTCATAATAATGCAAGATGTAACTCTATGCATGTGAACTCTATGTATGAGAGCTCGTAATGCAAGACCTAGCTCTATGCATGAGAGCTCTTTCACTTTTTACATGAGATATATCCATGGGAGCTCTTATAATAATGCAAGATATAGCTCTATGTATGAGAGCTCTTATAATAATTAATGCAAGATCTAACTCTATGCATGCGATCTCTATGTATGAGAGCTCTTAATGCAAGACTTAGCTCTATGCATGAGAGCTCTTTCACTCACTGACATCTATCCATGGGAGCTCTTATAATAATGCAAGACATAGCTCTATGCATGAGATGTATGTAAGAGAGCTCTCATAATATTGCAAGATCTAACTCTATGCATGTGAGATCTATGTATGAGAGCTTTGAATGCAAGACCTAGCTCTATGCATGAGAGCTCTTTCCGATACATGAGATCTATCCATGGGAACTCTTATAATAATGCAAGATATAGCTCTATGCATGCGAGCTCTATGTATGAGAGATCGTAATGTAAGACCTAGCTCTATGAATGACCACTCTAATGCAAGACCAAGCTCTATGCATGGGAGCTCTATGTATGAGAGCTCTTAATGTAAGACCTAGCTCTTTGCATGAGAGCTCTAGTGCAAGACCAAGATGTCTATAGCTCTCATGCACGATATGAGAGATCTATGCATATGAGAGCTATTAATGCATGAGAGCTCTTACAATGCAAGAGGGTCTCATGCATGAGACCTCTTTGAATACAAGAGAGCTCCATGCATAAGATCTCATGTATGATAACTCTATATGCATGAGAGCTCATCGATATGCATAAGAGCTCTCATGCATGAGATATATATGCATGACAGCCCTCTATGCATAGGAGCTCTCATAATGACTCGCACTTGATAATAGCTGATCTATATCCATGAGAGCTCTCTATTCATGAGATTTGCGATCTATATGCATGGGAGCTCTCACAATGAATCACACACAATGATAGCTCTATATTTATGAGATCTATATTCATGGATCTCTCATGGAAGAGATCCACGCCTGAGAGCTTTATGTAAGATCTCTCACAATGCATGAAAACTCTCTATGCATGAGAGCTCTCACACCTTGCGTAGATATATCCTAGATCTATATGCATGAGAGCCCTCTATGCATAATCGATATCACATGCATCAAAGTAAATAAAAGTATGTAAATAATTCTCTATTGTGTTATTCTCTTGACCTCACATCTTGACCATGCTTTGGTGTTAGGTCCTCACCACCTACCGAGTTGTGGTAAGCTCTAAACCCAATGCTCTCTTTTTTATGTTGCAACCCACAAGGGTGCTATGGGAGTTTTTTATAAGAGCATTAGAGATCTCATGGCTGCAAGAGATCTCTATGCATAAGATCTCTTATTTTCATTTATTTGCATTGAGTGTACAAGCTCTCGTGCGCTGCATGATATCTCTATATGCATGTGAGTTCTCTATCCATAAGAGCTCTCATTTATTAAGAGCTCTTTTGCATGAGAGCTCTCATTTATTAAGAGCTCTTTTGCATGAGAGCTCTCATTTTCATGAGTGCAAGCACTCTCATGCATGAGAGCTACATAGAGTTCACATGCATTGAGCTCATGCATGCGAGAGATTGTTATGCCTAGAGTGATCACATGCATGAGCTCAATACATAAGATAAGACCGTATTAGGTAAAGTGGGAAAAATCCCATTCCCACATTGAAAAATTTAATGCATTTAATCTAGAATCTACCTTCTTCAACCTAGTATAAAAAATTTAAAAATGGTTTGCTTTATCAAGTGATGCTAGATCAAACCTAGCTTGATCTTAGAAATAGAAAGGTTTCAATATTTTTCAGATCCACCACTTGTATATTTTACAATTGAAGAGGATTTTTAGATCCACCACTTGGCCATTCTACAGTAGTCCATAAGAACCCAAGATCAGATTCCACCATTTGGTCAACCTAGACCCCCAATTAAAAACAATGGTATAAGAGATTGTATATTGAGAGTCCCCTTAGAGTAGGATGCACTCTTCGATTTAAGATTTCATTGTAATGAACAAGACTAAATGAACAAGAATTTTAAAAATTGACATGGTGAAGGTATCCTTATATACACAACCACTACAAATTAACATTATTAAGGATAGAAAGAGTCTCCTTGGAGTAGGATGCACTTTGTCAAAATTACGATTATAAATTTTCATTTTGATGAAGCTAATTCTACTAAAGAAATAATAAAACTTTTGCATTAAAAACCAAAAGATAAAAGGATAAAAGGAGTCCCCTTAAAGTAGGATACACAATTGAACAGTCTGCTCCCAAAGTTGGCCAAATTACAAAGATCCTCTATATTTTGTTATAATAGAGACCATATTCAAAGACCATTTACATTCAATTATAGAAGGAAGTAACAAAATGTGCTAGTATCATGGGGGTGTAATTTTGATTTTAAGGGGTTCTAGCTCCACCACATGGTAGAGCTAGAATTTTGAGCTAGCTCTACCATGTGGAGCTACAACACATTGAGGAGGATTTAAAGATTTTTAGATCCACCACTTGGCCATTCTACAGTCCATAAGAAACCAAGATATAACATTTGATTGATCTAGACCCCCAATTACAAACATTGATACAAGATATTGTATATTGAGAGTCCCCTTAGAGTAGGATGCACTCTCCAATTTTAAAGCTTCATTGTAATGAACAAGACAAAATGAACAAGATTTTATAAATTGAGGTGGTGAAGGTATTATACTTATATATACAATCACTACAGATTAATATTATTAAAGATAGAAAGAGTCTCCTGGAGTAGGATGCACTTTGTCAAAATTACGGTTAAAAGACTTCATTTTGATGAAGCTTATTCTACTAAAGAGTCCCCTTAAAGTATGATGCACTTTGTCAATAGATAAAAGGAGTCTCCTTAGAGTAGGATGCACTCCATCTACGACTCCATTATAATAAAACATTGTAAATGAAAATGAGTCTAAGGAGTCTCCTTAGAGTAGGATGCACTCCATCTATGACTCCATTATAATAAAACATTGTAAATGAAAATGAATTTATTTTTTTGTGTTAAAATATGTTCAATGCCTTGCAAAAGGCACACAATTGAACAGCACGCTCGCAAAGATGGCCAGATTACAAAGACCCTTTATATTTTATTATAATAGAGGCCATTTACAAAGACCATTTACATTCAATTACAAAAGGGAGTAACTAGTGTCATGGGGGTGTATTGGTCGAATGAGGTATTGAGCTTCTTTTTAAGCATGTTCATTTTGTGTACTCACAAGATTACACACTTAGATTATTCTCTCAATTATTATCTTGATTATCATCTTGATTGTCGAACACATTGTAGTAGCTATCATCGAGTTTCAATGTATTCTTGTTGTTGTAAAAAACATGGAGACCCCACTATGCATGCTAACATTAAACTATATATTGTTCTAGAATGTTGACTTTAGTTGCATTACAAAATGACCCAAGATGCAAAGACTCTTTCCATTTGATTCTAAAAAGACACGACAAAATGTGCTAACAGGTATCAGAATGTGGTGAAATTAGAATGCATTGATCTAGATCAACCACGTGGTAGAGCTAGAATGCACTGTTCTAGCTCAACCATGTGGTAGGGCTAGAATATTTTTAAATCTATTTCTACCATGTGATAGAGCTATATCAAAGTATTCTAGCTCGATCCCATGGCAAAATTAGAAATAATATTTGAAGTGCAGCTCTAGCACATGGTAGAGATGTATCAAAATATTTTAGCTAGACCCCATGGTAGAACTAGAATGGTTTGAAGTCCAACTCAACCATGTGGTGACGTGGAAGAGCTAGAATGCATTGATCTAGCTCTACCATATGGTAGAGCTAGAACGCTTTCGAGTCTAGCTCTACCATGTCGTGGAGCTAGAATGCTTTGAAGTCTAGCTCTACCATGAGGTGGAGCTAGAAGGCATTGATTTAGCTCTACCATAGTCCAAATATGTAGGAATTAAAATCATAAGACCATTTGCCACTACTTTAAAAACAAGACAAAATTTCTTGTCAATTCATGATTACAAAAAGATAAAATTCCTCCAAAAAAAATACAATCCTTGTGACAAATGGCTTCTTTAAGTGAATACTCCTTGGAACAATATCCTTGAAATAAATCTGCAAGAAACCATCATAAATTAAGTTTCTTCATTGTGAATACACAATTGTTGTATAAAATCATGTATTTAGTTATAATTATCATTTATGTTGGGTAGTACCTTAGTTATTTCTATCCCGTTGGAGAAGATTGTACTCATTTAACACGTTGTTTATGAAAGCCCTTGCATTGGCTGCCTTCAACTACGTTGTGGTAGAACCCAATTTTCTAGCTAGAGAAATCACTTGTGGTCCTCTCATGCTAGCAATACTGACTCATTCTTTTGCCATAATTTCTATTATCTCTTCTCTTTTGTTTTCATATTGTCTTGCTAATACCTCTTGATTGTCGACATACTTTTGTATAATCTCTGTTAGTGGTAGCCTATCAGTGTAGATTATCTTCTGTGATGACCAATTTAAATTGAGCTTTCTCCAAAAATCTACCACACGTCTGTATTCATTTATTGGAGGTTGTCCATAGCGATTAGAGCCAATGATCTCATGCACATCTTCACTCTCATCAAGCTGCAATAAGTAAGGGAGCAGCTCATCAATGAGAATATTGTCGACCATATTTTCTTCATCAAACTTTGCAGGATATATACAATTCTTATCAGGAGAAGCACATCCCTTGTATGGAGAGTCATCAATAAGAACCGTTCTATGAGCATCACAATCAAAACATGAAGCGATTTTTGACAATGGCTTGAACATTGCCTGAACTGTTGGATTATCAGGTCTAGCTATTTTACCACTTTTATCCTTCTCGCAAGCCTCTTGAGCCCAAACTACAAAAAAAGGCAATATCTCTCCTGCTCTGTCTTGTAATATTCTCAATATTTGAAGAACATTACTCTGTGTCGCTATTGACCAGATCCCAACATTAATATTTTTTAACAAAATCTTCAAGAATTGGATACATCCTGGCCTTAGTATAATATATCGTTTTGAATCCATTTGAATAGTTTCATGTATTGAAGATGGTTGTTGTTGACAACGTTTCAGTAGTAGACCATTCAGACCAACACAATTGTCAACACTGATTTCTTCGAGGTAGCAGTGTTGGTACTTCTTGGTACTTCTTCTTCGGGCTAGAAACTCTCATCCATTGCTTCATTTGTTGGAGATTTAGATACCCCAATTTCATTGTCAGCATTTGTCTTTAAACCTTCTAGATGGACATCACTGAATGCATGGGAGAAGCTCTCATCCACAGTTAAATGATTGTGGCATTCTGTAGCTACTTCACTTGGTGCTACTATCTCAATTTCAGGATCTAAAAGAAAAAAAAGTAACATTGACAACAATCTTTCAAACGTAGAGCTAGAATGCTTTGAGGTCCAGCTCTACCATGTGATGGAGCTAGAATGCATTCTTCTAGCTCTACCATGTGGTAGAGCTAGACTTCAATGAATGTAACCGGCTGAGGTTGAATGTAACTATGGTAGAGCTGTATTCTACCTAAACCACATTGTAGAGATAGAATGCTTTGAGGTCTATCTCTATCTCCAGTGCCTCTTCATGCTCACCTTCTATGTAGTCCCAATAGCCTTTTCCCATCAGGAAATTTGTCAACCTAAACCTCCAAGCATGGAAGTTATTCTTATCAAGCTTCTCAGCCACAATCTTGTTGAACCAACGTGAGAGAGAGAGAGATAGACACGTCATATGCATCCCCAAAGGTGTGTGGAATACACACAATAGATGAGTATATATAGAGGAGATCCTAGGGCTATATATATAGAGACATTCTATATATAGCCAACACCCCCGCTCAAAGAAGGGTCTCTAACTGTGGATGAAAAAAAAACCCTTGGGGGCTCAAGGGAAAAACCCACAGCTCTATATACACCTACCACTATATTAAATTATTTTATAGTTACAAAGTATTATTCAAAGGAGCTACATCACTCCCATATATACAATAGCCATGAAGGCTGCGAAGGAGCTACATCACTCCCATATATACAATATCCATGAAGCTCATCTATTGTGTGTATCACACACACCTTTGGGGATGCATATGACGTGTCTATCTCTCTCTCTCTCACGTTGGTTCATGTTGGCTATATATAGAATGTCTCTATATATAGCCAACAAATCTGAGTTATCCCATCATCTTGCCAAACACACAATTTTACCAGAAACTGCACTCTGGTTTTTTTTTTTGCACAAACTGCTGTATTTTCTACACAGCGGTACTGTAGTACTCTCAAATGTCACAACCAGTGACTTCAATGTGCATACATACACCCAATGGCAACTGTAGACCTCTTTGCAGCACCCACAGTGTCTGCACAGTCAATCTGTCTTCCTGCAGTTCTTAAAATAGAGTTCTGCAGAGAATCGATGACTTACCCGCAGTGCTCGAAATCGCCTGCTTTCTGAAAATTGGAGGTCCAGACATGCCCAAAACTTGTTTTCGGCCCAAAAAATGCTATCCGATAGGACAACATAGTTGCCCTATAGCTTTACTCCCGCAAAGAAAGCTCCTCAATCAGATATCGTTGCCGGTGCCTCCCGTAGAGCTCCCCATAAGGGTGTAGTCACCAACACAAATAGGGAAGAGTAGTTGAAGCTCTTACCCTCGTACCGCTTCCTGTGGTTCTCTTGCTTGCAGCTCAGCCCTTAGAACGAACCAGGCTCTGATACCATGAAAAGATGCAGGGGGGAAGAGAGCTTGAGCTCTTGCAAGCACACACAAACACACTCACAAAACCCTAATAGAGAACACACAAGGTGAGAGGCTGAAAATCTTCTTCTCTTTACTCAACACTCAACACACTATATACAAGAATAAGAGTACACATAATATGAAAGGTACTCAACCAATACATACACAGATTCTCTATAGTGTGAACCCGACTAAATGAGCTGGCACTATAACTATGCCAGTCTCTAGAATGGCTGTCACACACAGCCTGTCATCCCACTGGCCGCATATCACCCAAGATCTCATCAACCATGCCAGTGGTGTAAGTGTGGGGCCTATCCCCCTGGCGGGTCATCAGTGGCCACCGCCTCACTAGACGAGCACGATATCTCAACACGGCAAGTAACTCGGATCTTTCTTGTTGTGTTCGAATGCGATTCGGACTCATTTCGGACGACCCAAAACTCTGTTATGGTAATTTTGCACTATCTTCACCGGGACCCAACTTTGACGCACTGGGGAACTGATTCAAGATTTGGCTGATGAAGAGCGTTGTATGGTGAGCATTGTGCCTGAGGATGATATCTGGGAAATTGCTAGCCTGGATGAGCAGGAACCAGAGGTGGAGATGGATGCTGACATGGTTGAAAGTGTAGCTAAGTCTTCTTTGCGGATTGCTGAAATGTTGAAGGCTAAGGCCATGGATGACAAGGATTTTGAACCAGTTGAGCTGCATGGTTGTGAGGAGATGCCTGTTTTACAAGAGCTGGAAGTGTTTGTGGACACTCCCATTGGAGAGGATGTGGATCTTGGTGTGCAGAAAGGTCAAAATACTGGAACCTTGCCTTCATTGGTGTTGATGGATGGGATGCTAGATGCTGGAATGCCACAGGTTTTGAAGACGAGGAGGTTTGTTGTGGGTGAAGAGCAAAGGCTTGAAGATGATGCTGCGTGGTCAGAGTCGGTGAATGCTGATCAGATAATGGATAGAAATGATTTTATGGATGTGGTTGATGTTTGGTATGCAGTGATGCAGCCATGGTGTTTCACGGATGCTGGGGAATGGGATGGTGAGTTGTTGTTTCCTTTTGATCCTAGTGGATGACTACTGGAATTGTCTAATGCTGCTGAGCATGAATGCTCTAGCAGATGGGGGGGTGGGAAAGTATGTCAGGTATTTTTCTGAAAGATCTTTTGGGCTCGTGTACATACGTGTGCATGGCAGTTGTGAAGAGTTTGGCTTTTGAATGCATTGGCAGAGTGATTTTGTGGATGATTTTGTTTTGAGGCCGGTCTGGAACGTGGTCAGCTTGAGTTGATATCAGCACTCGGCCGTCTGAATGTGTACGCGTCCAAGAAATGGACTGGGCACAAGTGGCATTTGAAAGTGTGGAAAGCATGGGCAAATAAATATTAATGGGCCAATGTAGCTTTGTACATTTGTGTGTGAAAAGATATTGGGTGTGGCCATCCATTAGAAGAGCAAAGAAATAATAAAAAATAAGATAAGAAAACGTGGCTAATAAGTGTAAAAGCCACGTGGGAGCTGAGGGTGGCTGCCAGCGCACCTTCCGAAGCTTGGCGAAGCAAGGAGAGTCGGCGCAGCCCGCAGAAGAAAAGAAGAGGTCGTCGTTTTGAGAGAGTTGGGGGCTCTGATTTGATTGCAGAGGTTGCAGGCGATTGGGCGACGCCATGCAGCAACGAGGGCTGGTGGTGGGCCTCCCTGGTGAAGAGTAAGTGTGGACGCCGACGTGCGAGTGGACGGGCTGGTGAGGCGACTGGAGACTGCAGAGAAGACAGCGCAAGGAAAGAGAGCTGCTGGCACTGGGAGTTCTCAAGGTCTGGCGCAGCTGCTGCAGATGCGAGAGGACGATGAGCTGCAGCTAGGAGGTGGCCGATGTGTGGTGAACTGCAGCTGAGTGCAAGTCGGGCTGCAGGCGTGAGAGCAGGTAGGTGCAGAGAAGACTCCCGTGTGAAGGGAAGAGAGCCTGGTGAAGAAGCCGACAGAAGGCAAGGGCGTGTAGAAGCCGCCTATGGGCAAGGTGATGGTGTAAAGGGTGGCTGCAGGTGACTATGGGGTGAAGCAGCTGTTCGACTCGTGGAATGGAGGCACTGGCGACTTGCAGAAAGGCTTGCCAAAGAAGCGCTCGGGTCCTTGGCGTGTGTAGGAGAGAGCTGCAAAAAGGGTGTGTGGCTGCCTTGTAGAAGGACAGGAGAGGTTTCTCCAAAGAAGGAAGGAGAGCAGAGGTGTGGTGGCAGAGGGAGCCTGTGTAGAGGGTGCAGCTGGATGTGCAGTTGCAGGTGCAGCGGGATGCAAGACAAAGGAGCAGATAAGCTACTAGTAAGCGTGGGCTGGTGTGGGCCGCGTAAGTGAAGCCGACAGTAGACAGAGTGGGTGCCGAGTAAGGCAGAGAGAAAGGTTGGTTGCTGCTTGGTGGTGGGCCGGTAGCAGGGCAGATAAGCTGCCTGGGTTTGTTGCGAGCTGACAGAGGATCAGCACAGAGACAGAGAGAGAGAGCGTGGAGTGTAGCTACTGCTGACAACACATGCAGAAGTGATGGGCTGCAGAGGGTTAGCTGGTGTGGGCGCCTTCTGGAGTGAGAGTGGCCGGGTTCTTTCTGATGTGATTGGTACAGCAAGCAGGCGAATGGTTCGTGGTGATCGGGGATGTGGTGTATCCTCGGCAGTGACAGGTCTGAGTGTGTGTTTGTGTGTTGTGTGAGTAAGGCTTCTGTGTCGAGAGAAGCTTGTATGTTGTGATCTGGGAATATATTGCTGGGTGTTTGCTTTGGTCTATGGTGCCTCCTGTTTTATGCTGTCTGTCTGGCGTGGGTTGGGTGGTGAAGTGCGAGAATTATTCCAGCCGGTGGCTGGTGGTGCCCCCGTTCGTGTGTGTGATTCCAAGTTTGCGAGGTGGAAGGGCTATAGAGGCAGGCTTTTCTTTCTTTTTTTCACCTCACAGCAAAAACCTCGGAACTTTCTTGTTGTGTTCAGATGCGATTCGGACTCATTTCGGACCCGAAACTCAGTTATGGCCATTTTGCACTATCTTCGCCCCACGGGACCCAACTTTGACACACTGGGAAAAGTGATTCTGATGCCCAAATCCATGCACGGAGTGATGTGGACATAGAGAAACTTCCCTAGCACAAGTCCGTGTGGTCTGTTCTCTGATGGGGTTCCAGATCCTCAACTTCTAACTGTTCGAATCCGGGTTCTCGAAAAAGATGCACGAGTGTGCCAAATGGCAGAAATTTCCAACTGTGGCCCAAACGCCGCCGAAGAGGCATGAAAAGAGAATCATGCATGGACAAATATGTGGAAACCAACCTGGATCTTTTCTGTTGTGTTTAGATGCGATTCGGACTCATTTCGGACCCGAAACTCTATGATGGCGATTTTGCACTATCTTCGCTGGGACCCAACTTTAATGTGCAGGGAGAAGTGATTGCGATGCCCAAATCCATGCACGGAGTGATGTGGACATAGAGCAACTTCCCTAGCACAAGTCCGTGTGGTCCGTTCTCTGATGGGGTCCCAGATCCTCAACTTCTAACTGTCTGAATCCGGGTTCTCGAAAAAGATGCACGAGTGTGCCAAATGGCGAAAATTTCCAACCGTGGCCCAAACGCCACCGAAGACGCATGAAAAGAGAATCATGCATGGACAAATATGTGACAACCAACCTGGATCTGTTTTGTTATGTTTAGATGCGATTCGGACTCATTTCGGACCCGAAACTCTGTGATGGCGATTTTGCACTATCTTCGCCGGGACCCAACTTCGACGTGCAGAGAGAAGTGATTGCGATGCCCAAATCCATGCACGGAGTGATGTGGACATAGAGCAACTTCCCTAGCACAAGTCTGTGTGGTCCATTCTCTGATGGGGTCCCAGATCCTCAACTTCTAACTGTCCGAATCCGGGTTCTTGAAAAAGATGCACGAGCGTGCCAAATGGCAAAAATTTCCAAACGTGGGCCAAACGGCCCTGAAGAGGCATGAAAATCAAATCATGCATGGACAAATGTGAGGCAAGCAACCCGGATATTTCTTGTTGTGTTCAGATGCGATTAGGACTCATTGCGGATCCGAAACTCTGTTATGGCGATTTTGCACTATCTTCACTGGGACCCAACTTTGACGTGCTGGGAGAATTGATTGTAATGTCCAAATCCATGCACGGAGTGATGTGGACATAGAGCAACTTCCCTAGCACAAGTCCATGTGGTCTGTTCTCTGATGGGGTCCCGGATCCTCAACTTCTGACTGTCCGAATCGGGGTTCTTGAAAAAGATGAAAAAGATGCACGAGCGTGCCAAATGGCGGAAATTTTCAACCGTGGCCTAAACGGTGCTGAAGAGGCATGAAAATAGAATGATGCATGGACAAATGTGTGGAAAGCAACCCGGATCTAGCTATGTACCATGCAGATCAACAAAACCAATTACTCTAAGAAGAGACCTACTTCAACACGAGAACCAAGGAGCTACAATTGCATCCGATCTAGCTCTACCATGTGGTGCAGCTAGAATGCATCGATATAGCTGTGTACCATGCAGATCAACAAAATCAATTACTCCAAGAAGAGATCTACTTCACATGACAAGAACTAAGAAGCTAGAATTGCATTTGATCTAGCTCTACCATGTGGTAGAGCTGTATCCAACCTAGACCACATCGTAGAGCTAGACTGCTTTGAGGTCTAGCTCTACCATGTGGTGGAGCTAGAATTGCATTTGAGGTCTAGCTCTACCATGTGGTAGAGCTAGAATGCTTTGATCTAGCTATGTACCATGCAAATCAACAACACCAATTACTCCAAGAAGAGGCCATGACGAGAACCAAGGAGATAAACGAGTGTGTTGAATGGCCCTGGGACCCAACTTTGACGCGCTGGGAGAAGTGATTGCGATGCCCAAATCCATGCACGGAGTGATGTGGACATAGACCAACTTCCCTAGCACAAGTCCATGTGGTCCGTTCTTTGATGGGGTCCCGGATCCTCAACTTCTAACTGTCCGAATCCGGGTTCTCGAAAAAGATGCATGAGCGTGCCAAATGGTGAAAATTTCCAACAGGGGCCCAAACGGCGAGGGAAGAGGCATGAAAATCGAGTCATGCATGGACTAATGTGTGGCAAGCAATGTGGATCTTTCTTGTTGTGTTCAGATATGATTCGGACTCATTTCAGATCCAAAACTCTGTTATGGCGAATTTGCACTATCTTGGCAGGGACCCAACTTTGACGCGCTGGGAAAACTGATTCTGATGCCCAAATCCATGCACGGAGTGATGTGGACATAGAGCAATTCCCTAGCACGAGTCCGTGTGCTCCATTCTCTGATGGGGTCCCGAATCCTCAACTTCTAACTGTACGAATCCGAGTTGTCGAAAAAGATGCACGAGCGTGCCAAATGGCGAAAATTTCCAACCGTGGTTCGAAGGGCGCCCAAGAGGCATGAAATTTGAATCATGCATGGACAAATGTGTGGCAAGCAACCCGGATCTTTCTTGTTGTGTTTAGATGCGATTCGGACTCATTTCGGACCCAAAACTTTGTTATGGCAATTTTGCACTATCTTCACGGGGACCCAACTTTGACGCGCTGGGAGAACTGATTGCGATGCCCAAATCCATGCACGGAGTGATGTGGACATAGAAAAACTTCCCTAGCATATGTCCGTGTGGTCCGTTCTCTGATGGGGTCCCGGATCCTCAACTTCTAAACTGTCAGAATCCGCATTCTCGAAAAAGATGCACGCTGCCAAATAACGTAAATTTCCAACCGTGGCCCAAACGGCGCCGAAGATGCATGAAAATCAAATCATGCATGGAAAAATGTGTGGCAAGCAACCCGGATCTTTCTTGTTGTGTTCAGATGCGATTCGGACTTATTTCGGACCCGAAACTCTGTTATGGCGATTTTGCACTATCTTCGCCGGGACCCAAATTTGACGCGCTGGGAGAAGTGATTGTGATGCCCAAATCCATGCACGGAGTGATGTGGACATAGAGCAACTTCCCAAACACAAGTCCCTGTGGTCCGTTCTCTCATGGGGTCCCAGATCCTCAACTTCTAAGTGTCCGAATCCGGGTTCTCGAAAAAGATACACGAGCATGCCAAATGGGAAAAATTTCCAACCGTGGCCCAAACGGCGCTAAAGAGGCATGAAAATCTAATAATGCATGGACAAATGTGTGGCAACCAACCTGGATCTTTTTTGTTGTGTTTAGATGCGATTCGAACTCATTTTGGACCCGAAACTCTGTTATGGTGATTTTGCACTATCTTCGCCACCAGGACCCAACTTTGACGCGCAGGGAGAAGTGATTGCGATGCCCAAATCTGTGCACGGAGTGATGTGGACATAGAGCAACTTCCCTAGCACAAGTCCATGTGGTCCGTTCTCTGATGGGGTCCCGGATCTTCAACTTTTAACTGTCCGAATCCGGGTTCTCGAAAAAGATGCACGAGCGTGCCAAATGGCAAAAATTTCCAACCGTGGCCCAAACGGCACTGAAGAGGCATGAAAATCGAATCATGCATGGACAAATGTGTGGCAAGCAACCCGGATCTTTCTTGTTGTGTTCAACCAATACATACACAGATTCTCTATAGTGTGAACCCGACTAAATGAGCTGGCGCTATAACTATGCCAGTCTCTAGAATGGCTGTCACACACAGCCTGTCATCCCACTGGGCCGCATATCACCCAAGATCTCATCAACCATGCCAGTGGTGTAAGTGTGGGGCCTATCCCCCCCAGTGGCCACCGCCTCACTAGACGAGCACGATATCTCAACACGGCAAGAAACCTGGATCTTTCTTGTTGTGTTCGAATGCGATTCGGACTCATTTCGGACGACCCAAAACTCTGTTATGGTAATTTTGCACTATCTTCACTGGGACCCAGCTTTGATGCACTGGGGGAACTGATTGCGATGCCCAAATCCATGGACGGAGTGATGTGGACATAGAGAAACTTCCCTAGCACATGTCCGTGTGGTCCGTTCTCTGATGGGGTCCCGGATCCTCAACTTCTAACTGTCCGAATCCGGGTTCTCAAAAAAGATGCACGAGCGTGCCAAATGGCAAAAATTTCCAACCGTGGCCCAAACGGTACCAAAGAGGCATGAAATTTGAATCATGCATGGACAAATGTGTGGCAAGCAACCTGGATCTTTCTTGTTGTGTTCAGATGCGATTCGGACTCATTTCGGATCCAAAACTCTGTTTTGGCGATTTTGCACTATCTTCGCCGGGACCCAACTTTGATGCACTGGGAGAAGTGATTGCGATGCCCAAATCCATGCACGGAGTGATGTGGACATAGAGCAACTTCCCTATCACAAGTTCGTGTGGTCCGTTCTCTGATGGGGTCCCAGATCCTCAACTTCTAACTGTCCGAATTCGGGTTAACCAAAAAGATACACGAGCATGCCAAATCGCGGAAATTTCCAACCGTGGCCCAAACGGCGCCGAAGAGGCATGAAAATCGAATCATGCATGGACAAATGTGTGGCAAGCAACTTGGATATTTCTTGTTGTGTTTAGATGCGATTCAGATTCATTTCGGACCCGAAACTCTGTTATGGCGCTTTTGCACTATCTTCGCCGGGACCCAACTTTGATGCGCAAGGAGAAGTGATTGCGATGCCCAAATCCATGCACGGAGTGATGTGGACATAGACCAACTTCCCTAGCACAAGTCCATGTGGTCCGTTCTCTGATGGGGTCCGGGATCCTCAACTTCTGAGCGTGCCAAATGGTGAAAATTTCCAACAGGGGCCCAAACGGCAGGGAAGAGGCATGAAAATTGAATCATGCATGGACAAATGTGTGGCAAGCAACCCGGATCTTTCTTGTTGTGTTCAGATACAATTCGGACTCATTTCGTATCCAAAACTCTGTTATGGCGAATTTGCACTATCTTGGCCGGGACCCAACTTTGACGCGCTCGAAAAACTGATTTTGATGCCCAAATCCATGCACGGAGTGATGTGGACATAGAGCAACTTCCCCTAGCACAAGTCCGTGTGGTCTGTTCTCTGATGGGGTCCCGGATCCTCAACTTCTAACTGTCCGAATTCGGGTTCTCGAAAAAGATACACGAGCGTGTCAAATGGCAGAAATTTCCAATCGTGGCCCCAACCGTTCACAGGCGATTCGGACTCATTTCGGATCCGAACTCTGTTATGGCGATTTTGCACTATCTTCGTCGGGACCCAACTTTGATGCACTGGGAGAATTGATAGTGATGTCCAAATTCATGCACGGAGTGATGTGGACATAGAGCAACTTCCCTAGCACAAGTCCATGTGGTCCGTTCTCTGATGGGGTCCCAAATCCTCAACTTTAACTGTCCGAATCCGGGTTCTCGAAAAAGATGCACGAGCGTGCCAAATGGCAGAAATTTCCAACCGTGGCCCAAACGGTACTGAAGAGGCAAGAGTGAAAGAGCCCCCATGCATAGAGCTAGGTCTTGCATTCAAAGCTCTCATACATAGATCTCACGTGCATAGAGTTAGATCTTGCATTATTATGAGAGCTCTCTTACATACATCTCATGCATAGAGCTATATCTTGCATTATTATAAGAGCTCCCATGGATAGATCTCATGTATAGAGTGAAAGAGCTCTCATGCATAGAGCTAAGTCTTGCATTAAGAGCTCTCATACATAGAGATCGCATGCATAGAGTTAGATCTTGCATTAATTATTATAAGAGCTCTCATACATAGAGCTATATCTTGCATTATTATAAGAGCTCCCATGGATAGATCTCATGTAAAAAGTGAAAGAGTTCTCATGCATAGAGCTAGGTCTTGCATTAGGAGCTCTCATACATAGAGCTCACATGCATAGAGTTACATCTTGCTTTATTATGAGAGCTCTCTTGCATAGATGTCATGCATAGAGTGTAAGAGTAGGAAAGTACAATTTCAAGCAAGGAGAGAGGGGAGAAGCTATGCTATGAAGAAGGTGGAGAGGGGTCTTTTGTGCATGCTCTAGGACAAGGGAGCTTCCATAGCCGGCTTAGCAATGTTCTTGGCTACCATTGGGACACAAGCAGTGCTTATTTGAACACACCCATACAAAGATGGATGGTTTGTCATTTCAAGTCATCTTGCACTAGTTTAAGTCACTTCAACTTTAGCTCTACCATGTGGTAGAGCTAGAATGCATTTCTCCAGCTCTAGCATGTGGTAGAGCATTCAAATTATCCCGCCCAATTTTAAATTCAAATTATTCCACCCTTTAAGAATTTAAAATGGTCTTGCTCTTTTTCAAATTTTCCTTGACATCCATGTTGCTTATGTAATACAAACCTACTTCCCATCTTGTCATTGACAACTAGCACTTGGACATCACTGCATCCATTATCAAATTCAACGATACCACAAGGTACACATATTTTTGTCTCATATTAAATCATTATCTATGATTAGATTTAAAGTTTTGAACATGTCAATTAAAATTCAAACATACACATTGATATAGAGTAGAAAATAAAAGTATGCAAGAATTCAAAAAATCAGGAATGGTTGAAGAGAAAAAACCTGAATCTACTCCGCCAATTGTATGGAGCTACAGTGCATGCCTTGGCTATCAAGCGTCATGGTCTCTTCATTTTGAATGATTTTGTCATGTCATTGATGTTTGGGGGAAAGAGAAGAGATAGTAGAACAGAGTGTGAAGAGAAGCTGGTGATGATGAAGCTTTTCTGGCTATGGCGTCCTGCTGAGCATTACAGTGATGAAGCTTTTCTGGCTATGGCGTCTTGCTGAGCATCACAGTGAAAATTTCCCTCAGCTATATGAGGCCCAAAAGAAAGCAAAACACAAAACTCCAATCCACTAAGGCTGCAGCTTCCCTCACCTATATGAGGCCCAAAAGAAAGCAGCGCGCACAAAACTTCCCTCAGCTGTATGAGGCACAAAACACTGCTATCTCATGAGAAGCTGCAATTGATGAAAGCAGCGCACAAAACTTCCCTCAGCTATATGAGGCTATGGCGTCTGCTCCTCTAGGCAACGAACCAGGCAACGAACCAGCGATGCTCCTCTAGGCAACGAGCCAGCGCTGCTGTAGGCGTCTGCTCCTCTAGGCAACGAACCAGCATCTACTCCTCTAGGCAATAGCTATGAGGCTATGGCGTCTGCTCCTCTAGGCAACGAACCAGGCATCTGCTCCTCTAGGCAATGACCAGTGTTGCTGCTGCTGCAGGCGCAAGAGGATGCAGGCCAACGTACGCCACACAGAGTTCGGAGAGAGAGGCGCGGGATAAGGTTTCGAATTCGTCAGAGACGCACCGCGATAAGATTAAATCGTAATTAAAAGATTTAATTTTTTTTTTGGGAAATTACAGGTCATGTAAATTAAATGATATTAATATATACATTTACATAGAGTTTAAGTTTATAAATAACCTATAGTTTATAAATAAACCTATAGTTTAAGTTTATAAATAAACCTTTATAAATAGGTAATATAAAGTTATAATCGATTGGCTTAAAGATTTGATTATAAAAATATAGCATTTATAGTTATATATATAGGCTTAAAGTTTATAATTAATAGGCTTATAGGTTTGTTTACATAAATAGGCTTAAAGATATATATAAATTATTAGGCTTATAGGTTTAATAGGTTAACTATAGTAACTTAAAGATATATTATAAATTATAGGCTTATAGGTTTAATAGATTAACTATAGTAACGATAGGTTTGATTATATAAATAGACTTAAAGATATATATAAATAGGCTTATAGGTTTAATAGGTTCACTATAGTAACTTAAAGTCTATTTATAGTTTATAATTATACTTTATATATCTTATTTATAAACTTTCTATAGCTATATAAATCAAACCTATTTATATATAAACCTATATAATTGAAAGTTTATAAATAACCTATAGTGACTTAAATTATATACATTAACCTATATATTAACCTACAACTATAACTATATAACTTATAGTAACTTAAATTATATATTTATAACTATATAGCTTATAGTAACTTATAGTTAATAAAAGCTTATTTTAATGCTACTATATTATAGCTTATTTAATAAATATAACTGTAAGCTCATAAGTTTGATTATAGCTTTTATCATAGGTTAAAGTATATGTATAAATTCAAGGGGATTTTGGTACAAAGATAGGGCAAGGAAATGTATCCATACTAGCGGAGGAATGTTTGAAAGATGTGGTCCTACCTTTTCCTATACAATGGATACTTCATCTCTCCAAGACTCATTATGGAGTGCCGTTCGATGGCCAAAGATTATTTTGCAATCTACTATCATGACTGGCAACTTAATTTGATCAAACGAAAGCTATAGCGGTGATGAAGAAGGGGATCATTCTAATCCTCCAATTACAGATGCAATTCCTATAACAAGCCCATAATTTGAAACATTGATTCCTACCATAGATTGTTAGGTATCAAGGACTAGGGAAGATCAATTCACACACAAACCATGATTACATAAACACTTCTATTGCATTGAATGAGAAACTACAAGTTTATATAGATTTTTAGGACTAATAGAGTCTGACCTTTTTTCTAGATCCTTGGTTCTCATCATGTGAAGTAGGTCTCTTCTTCGAGTAATTGGTTTTATTGATCTGCATTAGCTCCACCACATGGTAGAGCTAGACCTCAAATAATTCTAGCTCTACGATGTGGTCTAGGTAGAATATAGCTCTACCACGTGGTAGAGCAAATCAAATGCAATTCTAGCTCCTTAGTTCTTGTCATGTGAAGTAGGTCTCTTCTTGGAGTAATTGGTTTTGTTGATCTGCATGGTACACAGTTAGATCGATGCATTCTAGCTCCACCACATGACCTTAAATGCAATTCTAGCTCCACCACATGGTAGAGCTAGACCTGAAAGTATTTG
This sequence comes from Cibotium barometz, assembly GCF_041138505.1. Classification (NCBI taxonomy): domain Eukaryota; kingdom Viridiplantae; phylum Streptophyta; class Polypodiopsida; order Cyatheales; family Cibotiaceae; genus Cibotium; species Cibotium barometz. The sequence goes on from NC_141067.1 coordinate 50,787,678, forward strand.
ATCTAGCTCGACCACATGGTAGAGCTGTATTCTACCTAGACCACATCGTAGAACTTTAAGTTCTAGTTCTACCATGTGGTGGAGTTAGAATGCATCAACCTAGCTGTACAATAAACCACGTTGTAGACCTAGAATGCCTAGAGGTCTAGCTCTACCATGTGGTGGAGCTAGAATATATTGAACTAGCTCTACTATCTGGTAACTATATTATGTGGTGAAGCTAGAATGCATCAATGTAACTATATCATTTAACGGAGCTAGAATTCATTGATCTAGCTCTACCATGTGGTAGAGATATATCAAAATAATCTATCTAGACACCATTGGTATCACTAGAATGCTTTAAAGTCTAACTCCACCACATAGTAGAGATAGTCTTCAATGGGTTCTATCTCTACCATATGATAGAGCTAGTTCTAGCTCGGCCACATGGTAGAGCTATACTTCATGGTAGAGTCTGATGTAGCTAGTTCTATCTCTACCATATGATAGATCTAGTTCTAGCTCGGCCACATGGTAGAGCTATACTTCATGGTAGAGTCTGATGTAGGTTCCAATAATCTAAAAAAATGCTTGCTAGATTTGATTAATAGTTTAACAAGTCCAACATGATTATGTGTAGGATGGATTTCCAATCTGGAGGGAAGGTCTACATGATGTTGAACAATGATTCTGTTGGTATTGGCTGCGTGTGTAGAATTGATCCAAATTCCACTTGTAGTGGAACAAAGATTGGTAAAGGAAATGTGTCATTACTTGTGGAGGAATGCTTGAAGGATGTGGAACTACCATTCCCTATAATGGATACCATTTATCTAAAAATTGCATTATGGAGTAATGTTCGTTGGCCAAAAATGCTTTTAAGGCCTTTCACAAGGGAGCTGGAATTTGGAGAGTGGAGTGAAAGATGTAGTGATGCAGATCAAGAAGAGCCTGTGGAACCTCCAATTGTAGATGCAATACCGATAACATCTCCAGAACTTGACATGCAAATCCGACAATCTTGGAAGAATGAGATGGTTCTTCTAAAGGATGAGAGCATGATGCAGACTATCAATCAACAAGGGACTATCTTATATGTGTTTCCATTTGAATGTGTCAACTTTCAACAACTTGGTGATGATTGTGTGGGTGTGGCTATTGAAAGTGCAAATGAATTTCAAACTATGCCGCAAGTGGATAGTATCACCCTAGTTAAATGGCCTATTAAACAGCTGACAATGCTGGATGGGAGCCCATTGCAACGCTATGTTCCGCTTAATGGCATGCATGCTGAACATGCTGATGTATGTAATGAGGATAATGATGGAGATGTAACTAATGAGGTTAATGTTACCCAAACCTCTGCAAAAAGACTCTACACTTTCATAAACAGGATTCCAAAGCAGAGACCACAACCGGCTTCTGCCTTTTATATGTCACGTGAATCAGCTCAAAGGATTTCATCCATTGATTGTTGTGCAAAAAAATGTTGTCAGCTAATCGATCGTGATGTACTAATGAGGATACAACAAGACTTTTGGGGACAATCTCAGGAGTCTCGTACAAATTATGTATATGATGTGCTTTCTACAGCTTGGCATCATGATTCAGCTCAAAAAATTAAATATGAATTTAGGTTAAATGGGGTGATTGTTTGTTGCAAAGCATGGTATGAGATGCATGGTATACCAAAGACATCCTTTTACCATTACAGGGAAAAGTTTGAGTCCGGTGCGTGTCAATATCTGCATGGAAACATAGGGGTATTGAGGAGAGGCCTACAACATACTAGTGAGGCAAGAGCACTACTTGATGAATTTTTGAACATGAACTCCGAGCCTGCGCCACACAAAAGTAAAACAATGCTAGATGGCTCAAGGGAAACCAGGTTGTCGATTCCATCAATATTCAAGCAAGTTGACATTTTAAATGAAATCAACGCAACGCTTGAGCAGTTGGGACATGAGAAGAGGCTATCAAAGTCATCGTTTAGTAGAATTTGGAATAAAGAGTACCCACAAGTGTCCCTAACAAAGGCAAGTGAGTTCTCCAAGTGCACCTTGTGTAGTGGTCTCAAGGCAAAACTAGAAGCCAAACCTAGTCTAGAAGAAAGAGCAAGGCTCCTCAGTGAAAGAGATATTCACATGCAGCAACAACAAAGTTGTAGGAGCTTATACTATGCATGGCGCATATTTTCAGAAACCCAACCACAAAAGTATGTATGCATCATCCATGACAAGATGAATCAAAAGAAAACAGCCACATTCCCAAACTACGGGTCCTTCCCAAGGGTGTGGATTCGGGATATAATTTACCAATTGCATTGATTGGTATGATCACTCATGGCCATGCAGAAGGTCATTATGGACACTTTATTTTGAATGGTTTATGGCCATCTGATCCCAATCTATCAATTGGCTCAATCGCAAGTTGTTTACATAACTTAGAGAGGATGGATAAGCATCCTCTTGGTGATCTAGTAACAAATGGGCTTCCAAGGAGCAATGTTTCACTTCTACATGCTTTAAATTCAAGGACAGCTTTAGACAACCACAATATGAGTGATGGTAAAGACCCCATTGTTGAACCATGTATAAATCAGGGAGACACAATGAATTGGGTTTCCTCGTTTCACAAGTTGCGAGAAAACTTGTTGCTACAACTAGATAAAATTGTGCTGGAGAAAATAAAAATCGGTACTTATTTGCCTATTTGTCATTGCTTGTTGCACGGGGTGCTTTCAAAACTGTACAGTTGGGATTTCTAATGGTCAGACATACACATGAGGATATATATGCCATGTTTAGCAGGTTTTCAGCAAAATTAAGAGTGGGGCAAACCTTTACTTTACCACATTTGATGGATACTTTAAGAACCAGCTCAACTTCTTCTCCAGCTCCCTTGTTGCTTACAGAGGTCCCTGACTTCAAGGCATATTGTGATGGCTACATTTGTGATGGGCAAGAAGCACTTATAGGTCACTCCAAACCACTTCTATTCAGGTTCTTCGTGGAAGGAGGCACACCAGTAATGCAATTTAAGGCACATGTAGCTATTCATAATTGGAGTGGAAGTATCCATCTTTGGAAGACAGACAATGAAGGTAAACCAAGGTTACCAAAAGGAGATCCACCTCTACTACCAATGGCCGAGCATATAAAGATGCATGCAGAAGTAATATCAGGATTGAAGGGTTACATAAAATTTTGGCAGAATCTAAGTAATGGTTCATTTGTGCAAAGATATTATAGGCCCGTGTGATAGATTATTGGAGTAATGTAATCGAAGAGCTTGGAAAACCAATACAATCAGAGGCAAGAAAGTACACAGATTTTTGGTCGAAATCTGAAGGGTCCCATCAATTAGATGATATGAATGTTGAACAATTGCAGGCACAAAGATTCTTAGGTATGGAAGAACATAATGATCATTATTATGGGCCTGCACGACGGGATAAACCAAGGGAGGCATTTAACCCTATGCTACATGTTCAGCAAGGACACTTTGTCATGCTGCTCCCAGATGACACAAACATCTATCCAGTTTGGCTTGCTATGGCTGAATCGGATATTGATGATGAGCCTACATCACCAAATTACAAGAAACTCTTGATTCAATATTGGGGACCTTGTGCAAGGAAGAAAGGTTTGACAGATGCTCAAGATTATGCTGATTGTTGGAAGGGATATTGGCAAATTAATGAGACAGAACAACAAGTATGGGAAAATGTTGATGCAATTCTTTGGTCGTGGAAACCAAGGAATCCACCACCATACAAAAGAATCAAGATACCAGAAAAGGAAGCCCGTAAAGCAAAAGAATGCTTAGGCTTGGCTTGTGAGGATGAAGCTCATATTGATGGTTCCTTCAATGAGGAGTAGCATTTTTAGATTCAATATTGACAATGTGGATTTTTAGGTTAATATAGCTCTAATATCCAAAAGAGATGTACTTTGGTATCTTATTTATTTTTTATTTTCACTTATTGAATGAATTTTTTCTTTGTGCCTCCTACATCTTTTTGATATAATCAGGGATTTCATTAACGTCTTCACAATTTCGTGATCACGTTAACAAAACCTATTGTTAACATATTAAAACTTATGATCACATTGTATATTCACATGACCTGAGCAATGACCTACCAAAACCCACTAGTCCCGTAACACCTCCGGGCTTTTGGTTTTCCCAGCGGGCCCGCTGGGATAAGCAGTTATCCCGGCGGGCCTGCCGAGAAAACCAAAGAACACCGGCGGGGTTCTATTCTGTTTATAAACACTGCCCGACACCCATCGTGGAACTTTTGGGGAGATAGTCCTTGTTTTGGGGGCGTGATATCTCTCCTCAAAGTACTTGTAGAGCTCTCGAGTTGCTAGAAGTGTCCTCTTGGGAAGAATGTCCTTATCTTAGGGGTTGTCGTCTTTCCTTGTAGGCACTCCTAAGGCTATTGAGCCACTCGTCCTTAGTTCTTTGAATTGGGGGTAGGGTGTGGTTCGTAGCTAATACTTGCGGAGATTTAGGGACAAATTTGGAGTCATTCAGCTTTGCATTTGAGCTACGTAGGTAGTCTACCTCATTCTGCTTTATGAATGGTTTAATGGAGCCAAGAGTCCTGCTTAGGGGCTTGTATTGGTTCTTGATACTTGATATAGTTTAGAGTAGACAAGGGTCTATTGTCCTATACTAGAGTATTGGGCAAGCATAGATCTTTGATTTTCTTTGTGAATGTTAGAGAAGGTCTATTGTCCTATACTAGAGTATTGGGCAAGCATAGATCTTTGATTATGTAAAGTATCCTTAATTGGGTACAAAAGGCATCCTTCATTGGGGGTGCAATGTGCATGATAGTCTCGAAGTAGTTTTGTAGTCAGACCTTGCAAGCTAGTTTCGAAGTAGTTTTGTGTTATGTGATGATCTTTTGTATTTGTCAAGATAGTTTCGAAGTACTTTGTCTACTAATGTATGTTTTGTAATACGTGAGTGACTTTGTTGTTTTTTCATTTGTGTATTCATTGTTATATGCTTGGTTGAATAGGTTATTTGTTGAGATGGAGGACAATGTTGGATCCAGTGATACCTCCAATAGAGTCCAAATTCCAAATAGTAGGAAAAAAAAGGCACCTAGGATAGAGTGGCAATATGCAATTAATGTTGGTGATCAATTCATAGATTGGGAGTGTAAGCTATGCCATGCAGTAAAATCAGGTGGGGCACCTCGACTAAGAGAACACTTTTTAGGTGGACCGAAGAAAAAGTCATGTACCCACCCCTCTGCACCTGTAGAAGTGGCCAAACGCATAAGAGAAGAAATTCAAAAGAAAGATTCAAGAAAACATGACACTCCTACTGTTAATGTATCAAGGCAGCAAGAAAACTGTTGTTCTAATCATCAAACTTCCGCTACATCGCCTGCTTGTACTCCGAACGTCAATGTGCAACCAGAAAGTAATCTACCCAGTGCATCTTCCTGCAAGCGAAACTTTGACGTAGGAAATATACCCATGCGTCAAACTTCATTGCAAGAAAGCCTACGTCAAGGTCAGCTTGATGATGCACAACTCGCCCTTGCTGAAGCGATTTACTTTTCTGGGAGTGCTATGATGATGGTGGACAGTGAGCATTGGAAGAGAGCATGGAAGAAAATTGGTGAGTTTGGAGGACCACGGTTTTCACCGCCTACGTACCATGCTATGCGAAATGATCTATTAGAGAAATGTTATGCGCAAGTAAAAGAACGTGTACAAAGAATAATTCTTAGCAATATAGAGCTTTCTGGATGTAGTATAGTAAGTGATGGATGGTCTAACGTACAAAGAAACTCGTCATGGTCTCTTCTTGGAGTAATTGGTTTTGTTGATTTGCATGGTACACAGCTAGATCAATGCATTCTAACTCTACCACATGGTAGAGCTAGACCTCAAATGCAATTCTAGCTCCACCATATGGTAGAGCTAGACCTCAAAGCATTCTAGCTCTACGATGTGGTCTAGGTTGGATACAGCTCTACCACGTCGTAGAGCTAGATCAAATGCAATTCTAGCTTCTTGGTTCTTGTCATGTGAAGTAGATCTCTTCTTGGAGGAATTGATTTTTTTGATCTGGATGGTACACAGCTAGATCGATGCATTCTAGCTCCACCACATGGTAGTCTAGCTAGATTGAATGCAATTGTAGCTCCTTGGTTCTCGTCATGTGAAGTAGGTCTCTTCTTAGAGTAATTGGTTTTGTTGATCTGCATGGTACACAGCTAGATCCGGGTTGCTTGCCACACATTTGTCCATGCATGATTCGAATTTCATGCCTCTTCGACACCATTTGGGCCACAATTGGAAATTTTCACCATTTGGCATGCTCGTGCATCTTTTTCGAGAACCCGGATTCGAACAGTTAGAAGTTGAGGATCCGGGACCCCATCAGAGAATGGACCACACGGACTTGTGCAAGGGATGTTGCTCTATGTCCACATCATCACTCCGTGCATGGATTTGGGCATCACAATCACTTCTCGGCAAAGATAGTGCCAAATCGCCATAAAAGGGTTTCGGATCCGAAATGAGTCCGAATCGCATATGACACAACAAGAAAGATCCCGGTTACTTGCCACACATTTGTCCATGCATGATTCGAATTTCATGCCTCTCTGGCGCCGTCTGGGCCATGGTTGGAAATTCTGCCATTTGGCACGCTCGTGCATCTTTTTTGAGAACCCAGATTCGGACAGTTAGAAGTTGAGGATCCGGGACCCCATCAGAGAACGGACCACACGGACTTATGCTAGGGAAGTTGCTCTATGTTCACATCACTCTATGCATGGATTTGGGCATCGCAATCACTTCTCCCAGCGCGTCAAAGTTGGGTCGCAGTGAAGATAGTGCAAAATCGCCATAACATAGTTTCGGGTCCGAAATGAGTCCGAATCGCATCTGAACACAACAAGAAATATCCCAGTTGCTTGCCACACATTTGTCCATGCATGATTCGAATTTCATGCCTCTTCGGTGCCGTTTGGGCCACTATTGGAAATTTTCGCCATTTGCCATGCTCGTGCATCTTTTTTGAGAACCCGGATTCGGACAGTTAGAAGTTGAGGATCAGGGACCCCATCAGAGAACGGACCACACGAACTTGTGCTAGGGAAGTTTCTCTATGTCCACATCACTCCATGCATGGATTTGGGCATCGCAATCACTTCTCCCAGTGCGTCAAAGTTGGGTCCCAGCGCCATTCAACACACTTGTTTATCTCCTTGGTTCTTGTCATGGTCTCTTCTTGGAGTAATTGGTTTTGTTGATTTGCATGGTACACAACTAGATCAATGTATTGTAGCTCTACCACATGGTAGAGCTAGACCTCAAATGCAATTCTAGCTCCACCATATGGTAGAGCTAGACCTCAAAGCATTCTATGTAAGATTCCTCCCCAACATTCGAAGCATACAGGGGTAAGAATCTTCCTTTCTGATCTTATAATTATTCCCTCTCTAAAATAAAAGAAAGTTTCTGTTTAAAAAAGGAAGACCCTTTCCCTAGAATACTTCTCAGGAGTCCCACCTGTTTTAAGGCTTTAGAACAATGAGTCCAGAAGTGAGAATCGGTGTTTTGGATACCAAGGTTTTGGTTTTCATTCGAGTACGGCCCAAAAGAAGTTCTTTATCTCTTGGGGAGTATAAGAAGTTATCCCCCAGATATTGTGACCCTTATATCTGAATTCAATGAAAGTAGGTGACTTAGCCTACAAGTTTCTTTTATTCCCTCATCTCAAAATTCTTAATGCCTTCTATAGAAAAATGTGTCAAACTCAAATCATGGAAAGACGGTAAAACTTCAGTGGCAAGTTACCGTTGGCTTCTAGGTTACGCTAGCTCCTTCCTTTATATAAGTCGTAATTTTTACTTGCCGCTCACAGTAATCTTACTCCCATCAATCTCCTTTCTTTCTTAATCTCCTTCATGGCTTGGCAACAGGAATTAGTTTTATCCCTGATGATTTCTCACCTTCAAGACGCAAGAGAGTCTGTGAAGAAAGACTTTATAGAACAGTATGAGCGCTCACTTTTTCCTCACCTAGGAACTTCTGTAGCGCAGACCAAATGGCGGACCTATCAAAACATAACTAGGGTAACACCCTGGGGTCAGCAGCACTTTCGTAACAATGTCCGCTTGGCCATGGTTATTGAAGCTTTGGGTTTGGGTCCCCGATACTACTGCGTCATGAGATCAAGGCATCTTGGGTTTTCTGAACGGGTCTTCTTATTAGCGTGTTTTCTTCCTCATGAGAAGATATGCCTTTTTCCCGTTTTTGGCTTGCCTCTCAGAGGTCCTTTTGTTAGATCACCTCATACCACTGAGATAGGTGCGGCAATAACCAGCAGAATCATTCCCATAGATGAGTTACCCTATACTTGTGCAGCTTGTGAGGACTGCTTTTGTGACCATATGATGGACGGGCTTATGGAAGTGTAAAGAGTTCTTCTATCTTTACTGTATAAGTTCCGAGAATGAATAAAGTTTAAATCTTGTTCTTATTTTGAATCTTGCTCTCTTTAAGACTTTTCTTGGTGATTAATCTTGATTAAAATTTTCATCTAAGTCTCATATTCGTTTACCTTGCGAAATTATCCCAAGTTGCGAGATGAGGACATCTCGCGTTTTTTAAGTGGGGTAGAATGTAAGATTCCTCCCCCAACCCCTTTTTGATGTCTAGTATATTCCCCTGTAATCAATTCCTTTTCTGAAATATAAGAGATCTTGTTTGTGGCTGTTTTAACCTAGAGAGAGAAAATATGCTAGAGAGAGAATATTCAGATTATGAATATTTTTGGATAGAAAATTAACTCATCTTATTAAAATAAGTTCCCCTGAAATAGAAATTCAAAAAGAATTTTCCAATGTGCAATTGGAATTAAATGGAAATAAGTATAAAGAACCTTAGTCTAAGGGTCTAGATTTTCAGAAATTTTTAGATTATGGTCCAATTAAGGTTCCTATGGGCCAATAGCATCAATCCATGTGTAGGGAGGAGATAAATCCAATTTGTAAAAGAAGATACCCAAAAATGAGTAAATGCTCACATAAGATGAAGAGTTGAAAATGTACAAGATTTATTAGTAAAAAAACTATGAGCAATATTAAAAATATGAGATATTTTGGGTATCCAAAAATGAGTAAATGCTCACATAAGATGAAGAGTTGAAAATGTACAAGGCTTATTAGTAAAAAAAAAACTATGACACATATGTAAGGAAGAGGAGTTCTTTAAAGGAGGTGCATATTTCACATAAGATGAAGAGTTGAAAATGTACAAGGTTTATTAGTAAAAAACTATGAGCAATAAAATTTTGACACATATGTAAGGAAGGGGAATTCTTTAAAGGAGGTGCATATTTCACATGCTTGAATGAGTTTTAAACTCAAAAATAATGTGATATTTTTATCTCTCATCTCTCTTGAACCAAACCAAATCAAAATGGAACCAAACCGAATCAAAAAGTAACCAAACTAGGTCCAAATCTAGTCCAAATTCAACCAAACTGACTTGGAAAATTCTAGAATCAGTTTGTTTGGTTAGGAGCTCAAATTTTCCTATAAATAGAAGCCTCCCCTTGTTGAAAAAAATATAGTGTCTTATGCTTTGTCACTCTACTCCACCTAAGCCAAATTAGATAGAGTCTTATGCTTTGTTACTCTACTCCACCTAAGCCAAATTAGATAGAGTCTTATGCCTTGTTACTCTACTCCACCTAAGCCAAATTAGATAGAGTCTTATGCTTGTTACTCTACTCCACCTAAGCCAAGAGTTGTGAATTCTTTAATAATTCACTAGTTTTGATACTTCTCTCTTTCTTCAATCCCCATTGGTGGCTCCATCAACATACTAAACCAATTGATTGGTTGGGGGCCTCTACCGTGAATAAAGAATCAAGCAAATTATAAGGTAAGTATATTGAATTTTGATCTTTCTATAATTTCTCAATGATTCTCTCTTCTCAACCCCTCTCAAGCTTGAGAAGTTTAATTGGTATGGTTTTTTAAATGCTATTGAAGTTAATTGGTGAATAGTAGTGAAGAGTTACATAATTTAATAAATGCTATAGAAGTTAAATTCCATTTATGTTTAAATTCTAATGGTTTTTATGTAATTTCTCTCTCTCACTCAAGAAATGGTCATGCTCATGAACCATTCTCAATCCAAATGAAGCTTTTCATAAAGCCTTTCCTTAATCCAAGATTAAGCTATGCTTGAGGCCAAATTAATGGCTTTTTGCTATGCTTTTAGTTTATGCACATTGATGATTCAATCCATTATGGATTGATGACCCAATTAGAGACCATTCTAATTGTTTTCTTAATGATCCAATTAGAGACCATTATGGATTGATGATCCAATTAGAGACCATTATGGATTGATGATCCAATTAGAGACCATTCTAATTATTTCTTTAATAATGAGCTTTATCCCTTAGAAAAAAAATTGAGATTTATCAGTCATAGTAGCGGAGCTATGGCAAAATTTTTATAGAAATTACGCATAAAATAAATTCATTCAAAGTATAAAAAGAGGAATTCCTACCATATTCTAGGAACTATCATCCTAGATTAATTAAAAGAATTTTATTATGCATGGAGATGTGGATGTTGCATGTAGATGTAGATGTATAGATGTAGATGTGGATGTGGATGGGGATGTATGCATGTAGATGTAGGTGTATAGACGTAGATATGGATGTAGAGGTGGATGTATGCATGTAGATGTAGATGTATAGAGGTGAATGTGAATGTGGATGTGGATGTATGCATGTAGAAATAGATGTGTAGATGAGGATGTAAATGGAGATGTGGATGGATGCATGTAGATGTAGAGGTATAGATGTAGATGTGAATGGAGATGTGGATGTATACATGTAGATGTAGATGTATAGATGTAGATGTGGATGTGGAGGTGGATGGATGCATGTAGATGTAGATGTATAGATGTAGATGGGAATGGAGATATGGATGTATGCATGTAGATGTAGTTGTGAATGGAGATGTATATGTATACATGTAGATGTAGATGTATAGATGTAGATGTGGATGTGGATGGGGATGTATGCATGTAGATGTAGGTGTATAGACGTAGATATGGATGTAGAGGTGGATGTATGCATGTAGATGTAGATGTATAGAGGTGAATGTGAATGTGGATGTGGATGTATGCATAGGGATGTAGATGTATGCATGTAGATGTGAATGTACGCATATAGTTGTGGATGTATGGATGTGAATATACGATTGTGATATGAGGGAATCTGAAGTGATGAGATGGAAATGATGTGATGGGATGAGTATACATATAAATGGAATATGGAATAAGTAATGTAGATTGAGGAGGGATAATGTGGAAAAATGAAAGTTAAAATAGAAATTGTATTGTAAACTGTTTGTAAATGCTGTTTGTAAATGCTGTCTGTAAATGATTGTTTTATGTCAAGAATGCTGGGGGGAGCATTTTGACCGTCTTGTGATTAAGGTCGTGATGAGAAAGTTGCAACTGCTGACGGGGAGTCAATGAAGGACGTCTCGCGTAGCAAGGTCGGCCGAGGTCTTGACCAGCCTCGGTGCGATTAAAATGGTGAGCTTCCGGTACGGTGGATGAGGGGCCAAGGAAGCGGCCTATGCGTGAAGCGCTAGGTTACCTGCGAAGGATCCTAGAGGGTGCTGACCATACGGTGCTCGGGCTCTGGGTCGCCTAGGATACCCACGCGTGCGTCGAGGAAGATATTGGAACAGAGTTGGAGTTGTTTTCTGAAATCGAGCATGGATCTGGTTGATTGACCTTGCTGGTCTTCAATGGATGAGTCCATGGCTCCTTATATGGATCTGTTGGTTGATCTTGCTGATCTTCAACGAGAGTCCATCATGTTAAGTGATTATATTGCCAAGTATTATGGGCTAGGAACTATCGAAACGGCTCCTGAGCGTTCTAGTTGCCAATGATGCCATAGATACTCTGATGAAGGAATGATGGGAAATTAAGAATCAATTGGATAAATTGGAAGATGGTGATCAATGATACTATGGTTTTATTAAAGGATTGTTTTAAACTGGTTGAATCTGGTTGAAAAAGGCAATTTCATATTGGGTGTGTGAGTGGTGTGACTAGTTTTATTTTGCATGAACATCTGGCTAGGGGGCCTTGGAACTCTTTTCCTTGGTACCCGGGACAAAACCTAACCAAATTTTTAATTGGATCTCATCACTACAGTGGTTGGGCGGTTGGCTAACCCATGGGATTGGATGGGGTTAGGCTGGACTGATGGATCCGTAAATCGAGACTCAAACTTTTGTTTTTACGATAGAAAAAAAATAAATCCCGGATAGTAACTGTTCTATGGATAGGAATCAACGGCTGTGCCTCTTGAATGGGGAAAAAAGCGTTGATCCCAATGATCCAAGTGCAAGTTTCTTCCTTGAACTGACTAAGTACCTTATAGATGTAATTGGATCATCTCGATCAGGAATGATCTTGACTACGTTAGAGTAAAAAGTTATCCTGGTGGAATCGCCCGTGCTTTCCGGTAAAGGAAGTTTTTCCGGGTTCGGTTTTGGAACAACCGACGGACTAGTCTCTTATCCGGATATCCGTGGGCGAGGCCCCGAGTGTGGGACCCCTGTCCCGCGCGAGAAGCGCTATTTCCGCTCTGCCAGTACCCCGAATCCGTTGCTCGGTGGGAACAGGGATCTTACATTCTAGCTCTACGATGTGGTCTAGGTTGGATACAGCTCTACCACGTGGTAGAGCTAGATCAAATGCAATTCTAGCTTCTTGGTTCTTGTCATGTGAAGTAGATCTCTTCTTGGAGTAATTGATTTTTTTGATCTGCATGGTACACAGCTAGATCGATGCATTCTAGCTCCACCACATGGTAGTCTAGATAGATCGAATGCAATTGTAGCTCCTTGGTTCTCGTCATGTGAAGTAGGTCTCTTCTTAGAGTAATTGGTTTTGTTGATCTGCATGGTACACAGCTAGATCCGGGTTGCTTGCCACACATTTGTCCATGCATGATTCGAATTTCATGCCTCTTCGGCACCGTTTGGCCCACGGTTGGAAATTTTTACCATTTGACAGCTCGTGCATCTTTTTCGAGAACCCGGATTCGAACAGTTAGAAGTTGAGGATCCGGGACCCCATCAGAGAACGGACCACACCGACTTGTGCAAGGGATGTTGCTCTATGTCCACATCACTCCGTGCATGGGTTTGGGCATCGCAATCACTTATCGGCAAAGATAGTACAAAATCGCCATAAAAGGGTTTCGGATCCGAAATGAGTCCGAATCGCATGTGAACACAACAAGAAAGATCCTGGTTGCTTGGCACACATTTATCCATGCATGATTCGAATTTCATGCCTCTTCGGCGCCGTCTGGGCCACGGTTGGAAATTCTGCCATTTGGCACGCTCGTGCATCTTTTTCGAGAACCCAGATTCGGACAGTTAGAAGTTGAGGATCCGGGACCCCATCAGAGAACGGACCACACGGACTTATTCTAGGGAAGTTGCTCTATGTTCACATCACTCTATGCATGGATTTGGGCATCGCAATCACTTCTCCCAACGCCTCAAAGTTGGGTCCCGGTGAAGATAGTGCAAAATTGCCATAACAGAGTTTCAGATCCGAAATGAGTCCCGAATCGCATTTGAACACAACAAGAAAGATCCGGGTTGCTTGCCACACATTTTTCCATGCATGATTAAATTTTCATGCCTCTTCGGCATTGTTTGGGCCACAGTTGGCAATTTCCGCCATTTGGCACGCTCGTGCATCTTTTTTGAGAACCCAGATTTGGACAGTTAGAAGTTGAGGATCCGGGACCTCATGAGAGAACAGACCACATTGACTTGTGCTAGAGAAGTTGCTCTATGTCCACATCACTCCGTGCATGGATTTGGGCATCACAATCAGTTTTCCCAGCGCCTCAAAGTTGGGTCCCAGCGAAGATAGTGCAACATCGCCATAACAGAGTTTCAGATTCAAAATGAGTCCGAATCACATCTGAACACAACAAGAAAGATCCAGGTTGCTTTCCACACATTTGTCCATGCATGATTCGAATTTCACGCCTCTTCGGCGCCGTTTGGGCCACCGTTGTAAATTTCTGCCATTTGCCATGCTCGTGCATCTTTTTCGAGAACCCGGATTCGAACAGTTAGAAGTTGAGGATCCGGGACCCCATCAGAGAACGGACCACACGAACTTGTGCTAGGGAAGTTGCTCTATGTCCACATCACTCCGTGCATGGATTTGGGCATCGCAATCACTTCTCCCAACGCGTCAAAGTTGGGTCTCGGCAAAGATAGTGCAAAATCGCCATAACAGAGTTTCGGATCCGAAATGAGTCCGAATCGCATGTGAACACAACAAGAAAGATCCGGGTTGCTTGCCACACATTTGTCCATGCATGATTCGAATTTCATGCCTCTTCGGCACCGTTTGTCCCACTGTTGGAAATTTCCACCATTTACCATGCTCGTGCATCTTTTTCGAGAACCCGGATTCGGACAGTTAGAAGTTGACGATTCGGGACCCCATCAGAGAACGGACCACACAGACTTGTGTTAGGGAAGTTTCTCTATGTCCACATCACTCCGTGCATGGATTTGGGCATCGCAATCACTTCTCCCAGTGCGTCAAAGTTGGGTCCCTAGAGCGAAGATAGTGCAAAATCGCCATAACAGAGTTTCGGATCCGAAATGAGTCCGAATCGCATCTGAACACAACAAGAAAGATCGAGGTTGCTTGCCACACATTTTTCCATGCATGATTCAATTTTCATGCCTCTTCAGTGCCATTTGGGCCACGGTTGGAAATTTCTGCCATTTGGCACGCTCGTGCATCTTTTTCGAGAACTCGATTTCGGACAGTTAGAAGTTGAGGATCTGGGACTCCATCCAAGAACGGACCACACGGACTTGTGCTAGGGAAGTTTCTCTATGTCCACATCACTCCGTGCATGGATTTGGGCATCGCAATCAGTCCTTCCAGTGCGTCAAAATTGGGTCCCGACGAAAATCGTGCAAAATCGCCATAACAGAGTTTCGGATCCGAAATGAGTCCGAATCGCATCTGAACACAACAAGAAAGATCCGGGTTGCTTGCTACACATTTGTCCATGCATGATTCGATTTTCATGCCTCTTCGGCACCGTTTGGCCCACGGTTGGAAATTTTTACCATTTGACAGCTCGTGCATCTTTTTCGAGAACCCGGATTCGAACAGTTAGAAGTTGAGGATCCGGGACCCCATCAGAGAACGGACCACACCGACTTGTGCAAGGGATGTTGCTCTATGTCCACATCACTCCGTGCATGGATTTGGGCATCGCAATCACTTCTCCCAGCGCGTCAAAGTTGGGTCTCGGCAAAGATAGTGCAAAATCACCATAACAGAGTTTCGGATCCGAAATGAGTCCGAATCGCATGTGAACACAACAAGAAAGATCCGGGTTGCTTGCCACACATTTGTCCATGCATGATTCGAATTTCATGCCTCTTCGGCACCGTTTGTCCCACTGTTGGAAATTTCCACCATTTACCATGCTCGTGCATCTTTTTCGAGAACCCGGATTCGGACAGTTAGAAGTTGACGATCCGGGACCCCATCAGAGAACGGACCACACAGACTTGTGTTAGGGAAGTTTCTCTATGTCCACATCACTCCGTGCATGGATTTGGGCATCGCAATCACTTCTCCCAGTGCGTCAAAGTTGGGTCCCTAGAGCGAAGATAGTGCAAAATCGCCATAACAGAGTTTCGGATCCGAAATGAGTCCGAATCGCATCTGAACACAACAAGAAAGATCGAGGTTGCTTGCCACAAATTTTTCCATGCATGATTCAATTTTCATGTCTCTTCAGTGCCATTTGGGCCACGGTTGGAAATTTCTGCCATTTGGCACGCTCGTGCACCTTTTTCGAGAACTCGATTTCGGATAGTTAGAAGTTGAGGATCTGGGACTCCATCCAAGGACGGACCACACGGACTTGTGCTAGGGAAGTTTCTCTATGTCCACATCACTCCGTGCATGGATTTGGGCATCGCAATCAGTCCTCCCAGTGCGTCAAAATTGGGTCCCGACGAAAATAGTGCAAAATCGCCATAACAGAGTTTCGGATCCGAAATGAGTCCGAATCGCATCTGAACACAACAAGAAAGATCCGGGTTGCTTGCCACATGTTTGTCCATGCATGATTCGATTTTCATGCCTCTTCGGCACCGTTTGGGCCACCGTTGGAATTTTCCACCATTTGGCATGCTCGTGCATCTTTTTCGAGAACCCGGATTCGGACAGTTAGAAGTTGAGGATCCGGGACCCCATTAGAGAACGGAACACACGGACTTGTGCTAGGGAAGTTTCTCTATGTCCACATCACTCCATGCATGGATTTGGGCATCGCAATCACTTCTCCCGGAGCATCAAAGTTGGGTCCCAGCGAAGATAGTGCAAAATTGCCATAACAGAGTTTCGGATCCGAAATGAGGCCGAATCACATCTGAACACGACAAGAAAGATCGGGGTTGCACACATTCCTCCATGCATGATTCAAATTTCATGCCTCTTCGGTGCCGTTTGGGCCACTGTTGGAAATTTCCACCATTTGCCATGCTCGGGCATCTTTTTCGAGAACCCAGATTCGGACAGTTAGAAGTTGAGGATCCGAGACCCCATCAAATAACGGACCACACAGACTTGTGGAAGGGAGTTGCTCTATGTCCACGTCACTCTGTGCATGGATTTGGGCATCGCAATCACTTCTCCCAGCACGTCAAAGTTGGGTCCCGGAAAAGATAGTGCAAAATCGCCATAACAGAGTTTCGGGTCCGAAATGAGTCCGAATCGCATCTGAACACAACAAGAAATATCCCAGTTGCTTGCCACACATTTGTCCATGCATGATTCGATTTTCATGTCTCTTTGGTATCATTTGGGCCACGGTTGGAAATTTCTGCCATTTGGCATGCTCGTGCATCTTTTTCGAGAACCCGGATTCGGACAGTTAGAAGTTGAGGATCAGGATCCCATCAGAGAACGGACCACACGAACTTGTGCTAGGGAAGTTTCTCTATGTCCACATCACTCCGTGCATGGATTTGCGCATCACAATCACTCCTCCCAACGCGTCAAAGTTGGGTTCCAGCGCCATTCAACACACTTGTTTATCTCCTGGTTCTCGTCATGGTCTCTTCTTGGAGTAATTGGTTTTGTTGATTTGCATGGTACAAAGCTAGATCAATGCATTCTAGCTCTACCACATGGTAGAGCTAGACCTCAAATGCAATTCTAGCTCCACCACATGGTAGAGCTAGACCTCAAAGCATTCTAGCTCTACGATGTGGTCTAGGTTGGATACAGCTCTACCACGTGGTAGAGCTAGATCAAATGCCAATGTGTTCAACAATCAAGATGATAATCAAGAAAATAATTGAGAGAATAATCTAAGTGTGTGATCTTGTGAGTACACAAAATGAACATGCTTAAAAAGAAGCTCAATACCTCAGTCAACCAATACACCCCCATGACACTAGCACATTTTGTTACTCCCTTTTGTAATTGAATGTAAATGGTCTTTGTAAATGCTCTCTATTATAATAAAGTATAAAGGGTCTTTGTAATTTGGCCATCTTCGGGAGCGTGCTGTTCAATTGTGTGCCTTTTGCAAGGCATCTTCGGGAGGAGCGTGCTGTTAAATTGTGTGTCTTTTGCAAGGCATTGAACACAAAAAAATAAATTCATTTTCATTTACAATGTTTTATTATAATGGAGTCGTAGATGGAGTGCATCCTACTCTAAGGAGACTCCTTTTATCTATTGACAAAGTGCATCATACTTTAAGGGGACTCTTTAGTAGAATAAGCTATATCAAAATGAAATCTTTTAACCGTAATTTTGACAAAGTGCATCCTACTCCAGAAGACTCTTTCTATCTTTAATAATGTTAATCTGTGGTGATTGTATATATAAGTATACCTTCACCACCTCAATTTATAAAATCTTGTTCATTACAATGAAGCTTTAAAATTGGAGAGTGCATCCTACTCTAAGGGGACTCTCAATATACAATCTCTTGTATCAATGTTTGTAATTGGGGGTCTAGATCAATCAAATGGTATATCTTGGTTTCTTATGGACTCTAGAATGGCCAAGTGGTAGATCTAAAAATCTTTAAATCCTCCTCAATGTGTTGTAGCTCCACATGGTAGAGCTAGCTCATAATTCTAGCTCTACCATGTGGTGGAGCTAGAACCCCTTAAAATCAAAATTACACCCCCATGATACTAGCACATTTTGTTACTCCCTTTTATAATTGAATGTAAACGGTCTCTATTATAACAAAATATAGAGAGTCTTTGTAATTTGGCCATCTTTGGGAGCAGACTGTTCAATTGTGTATATTTGCAATGGAACAATTTTTAACACAATAAATAAATTCATAGATGGAGTGCATCCTAGTCTAAGGAGACTCCTCTTATGCATCCACAAAGTGCATCCTACTTTAAGGGGACTCCTTTTATCCTTTTATCTTTTGGTTGTTAATGCAAAAGTTTTATTATTTCTTTAGTAGAATAAGCTTCATCAAAATGAAATCTTATAATCGTAATTTTGACAAAGTGCATCCTACTCCAAGGAGACTCTTTCTATCCTTAATAATGTTAATTTGTAGTGGTTGTGTATATAAGGATACCTTCACCATGTCAATTCTTAAAATTCTTGTTCATTTTGTCTTGTTCATTATAATGAAGTCTTAAATTGAAGATTGCATCCTACTCTAAGGGGACTCTCAATATACAATCTCTTCTACCATTGTTTTTAATTGGGAGTCTAGATTGACCAAATGAGATTGACCAAATGGTAGAATCTGAGCTTGGGTTCTTATGGACTGTAGAATGGCCAAGTGGTGGATCTAAAAATCCTCTTCAATTGTAAAATGTACAAGTGGTGGATCTAAAAAATCTTGAAACCTTTCTATTTCTAAGATCAAGCTAGGTCCGATCTAGCATCACTTGATAAAGCAAACCATTTTTAAATTTTTTATAGGTTGAAAAAGGTAGATTCTAGATTAAATGCATTAAATTTTTCAATGTGGGAATGGGATTTTTCCCACTTTACCTAATATGGTCTTATGTCTTGATTGATTTTTGGTAATTCATGTCTACTCTCTAAAAGTTGTGGAAGAGTTATTTGTAGATTTGGCAAGCCCCTCAAATCTGTTATCAGGATTGCAACCTGTAATAGGTACAGTGATCAAAAACTACTCATGTGGGTACTTAAGATGTGGAATGTAAAAAGTAAGCTCAGGAGTGCATGCTTAGCTTGGTCGAGTGTCCTACAGAATCATCGGTTGTGATTGAGCCTAATAATACCAAACCTTAAAAAATAATCAAAATACAAAGCTCAAAAGAGTACCACTTTCCCTTTCAAGAGAAAGACATACTCTCTACAGAACAGTCATTTGAGACATGTAAGATTCCTCTCCCACCCCCTTTTTGATGTCTAGTATCTTTCCCTGTAATCAATCCCTCTTCACAAATATAAAAGACTTGTTTTTAACTGTTTTAACCTAGAGAGAGAAAATATTCTAGAGAGAGAATATTCAGATTTTTAATATTTTTGGATAGAAAATTATCTCATCTTATTAAAATAAGTTTCCCTGAAACAGAAATTCAAAAAGAACTTTCCAATGTGCAATTGGAATTAATTGGAAATGTGTATAAAGGACCTTAGTCTAAGGGTCTAGATTTTCAGAAATTTTTGGATTATGGTCCAATTAAGGTTCCTATGGACCAATAGCATCAATCCATGTGTAGGGAGGAGATAAATCCAATTTGAAAAAGAAGATACCCAAAAATGAGTAAATACTCACATAAGATGAAGAGTTGAAAATGTACAAGGTTTATTAGTAAAAAATTATGAGCAATATTAAAAGTATGACATATGTAAGGAAGAGGAGTTCTTAAAAGGAGGTGCATATTTCACATAAGATGAAGAGTTGAAAATGTACAAGGTTTATTAGTAAAAAATTATGAGCAATATTAAAAGTATGACATATGTAAGGAAGGGGAGTTCTTTAAAGGAGGTGCATATTTCACATAAGATGAAGAGTTGAAAATGTACAAGGTTTATTAGTAAAAAAACTATGAGCAATATTAAAAATATGACATATGTAAGGAAGGGGAGTTCTTTAAAGGAGGTGCATATTTCACATGCTTGAATGAGTTTTAAACTCATAAAAATTGAGATATTTCATCTCTCCTCTCTCCTCATTCAAGTCTAGTTCCAAAAAGTTAGCTTAACTGACCTAAAAATGGTCAAATATTGACCAAACTGATTAAGAAAATTCAAGAATCAGTTTGTTTGGTTAGGAGCTCAATTTTTCCTATAAATAGA
The DNA here is from genome assembly GCF_041138505.1 of Cibotium barometz. Taxonomy (NCBI): domain Eukaryota; kingdom Viridiplantae; phylum Streptophyta; class Polypodiopsida; order Cyatheales; family Cibotiaceae; genus Cibotium; species Cibotium barometz. The sequence goes on from NC_141067.1 coordinate 50,808,086, forward strand.
AGCCTCACCCTTGTTGAAAAATATATAGTGTTTATGCATCGTTACTCTACTCCACCTAAGCCAAGAACTGTGAATTCATTTAATAATTCACTAGTTTTTGGAGCTTCCCTCTTTCTTCAATCCCCATTAGTGGCTCCATCAACATACTTAACCAATTGATTGGTTGGGGGCCTCTACCGTGAACAAAGAATCAAGCAAGTTGTAAGGTAATTAGTGAATATTCATCTTTCTATAATTTCTCAATGTTTCTCTCTTCTCAACCCCTCTCAAGCTTGAGAAGTTTAATTGGTATGGTTTTTTTTAAATGCTATTGAAGTTTGAATAGTAGTGAAGAGTTACATAATTTAATAAATGCTATTGAAGTTAATTTTCATTTATGTTTAAATTCTAATGATTCTTATGTAAATTCTCTCTCTCACTCAAGAAATGGTCATACTCATGACCCATTCTCAATCCAAATCAAGCTTTTCATAAAGCTTTTCCTTAACCCAAGATTAAGCTATGCTTGAGGCCAAATTAATGGCTTTTTCTTATGCTTTTAGTTTATGTATATTGATGATTCAATCCATTATGGATTAAGGATCCAATTAGAGAATCATTTTAATTATTTCCTTAATGATAAGCTTTATCCCTTAGAAAAATTGAGATTTATCAGTCATAGCAGCGGAGCTATGGCAAAATTTTTATAAAAATTATGCATAAAAAATTTTCATTCAAAGCATAAAAAGAGGACTTCCTACCATATTCTAGGAATCATCATCCTAGATTAATTGAAAGAATTTCATTATAATCATGGAGAAATTGAATTTTAATATTATGCATAAAGGATAAATTTTTATATCAAAAGTGTTATTTTTACCATTTTTATTTTCATGCATAGAAGTATGCATAATGGATAAATTTTTATATCAAAAGTGTTACTTTTATCATTTTTAATTTTCATGCATAGAAGTATGCATAAAGGAAAATTTTTATATCAAAAGTGTTACTTTTATCATTTTTAATTTTCATGCATAGAAGTATGCATAAAGGAAAATTTTTATATCAAAAGTGTTACTTTTATCATTTTTAATTTTCATGCATAGAAGTATGCATAAAGGAAAAATTTTTATATCAAAAGTGTTACTTTTATCATATTGGATTTCATGCATATAGGTATGCATAAAAGATATTCTTTTTATACTAAAAGTATGATTTTCCTCATAATCGGATTTTATGCTTAACTTAGATGCATAAGAGAAATTCTTTTATTCTAAAAGTATAATTCCCTACCAAATTGAAATCATGCATAAGAAGATGCATAAAAGATTGACTTTAATTTCGAAAGTGTTAGTCTCCTTAAATGGAATTTATGTATAAATAAATGTGTAGAGAAATCTTATATCAAATAAAAGAATTCTCTTTTTTTTTTTTAAAGATATGAAATGTGATAAGATGTGATAAGAGGTGTATGAGATGTGATAAGAATTGATAAGATGCGTATGGAAAGTGATAGGATGTGATAAGAGGTGTGATAAGAGGTGATAAGATGCTTATGAAATAAGTTAGGATGTGATAAGATGAATTAAGATGTGTATGGGGGGATGAGGTAAGAAGTGTATGTGATAGAATAAGATGTATATGGGTTGTGATAGGGCGAGAATGGATGTGATGTAAAAGATTAGATGTGAAGGTATATGGGGTTATATAAATGGGAATGTGAAAATGGATGTATGTATGTGGATGTGTGGATATGGAGATGGGAGTGTGGATGTATGAACATGAAAATGGATATATGCATGAAGATGTATATACATAGATGCAAATGTGGATGTAGATGTGGATGTATAGATGTGAATGGAAATGTGGATGTGGATGTATGTGAATGTGGATGTAGATGTGGATGTATAGATGTGAATGTGGAATGTGGATGTGATGTATGTATGTATGTGGATGTAGATGTGGATGTATAGATGTGGATGTATGGGAATGTGGATGCATGTATGTGAATGTGAATGTAGATGTGAATGTGGAATGTGGATGTATAGATGTGGATGTATGGGAATGTGGATGTGGATGTATGTGAATGTGAATGTAGATGTGGATGTATAGATGTGAATGTGGAATGTGGATGTGGATGTATGTATGTATGTGGATGTAGATGTGGATGTATGGATGTGTATGTATGAATGTGGATATGGGATGTGGATGTATAAATGAGGATGTGAAAATGGAGGTAAGCATGTAGATGTGGATGCATGTATGTGAATGTGAATGTAGATGTGAATGTGGAATGTGGATGTATAGATGTGGATGTATGGGAATGTGGATGTGGATGTATGTGAATGTGAATGTAGATGTGGATGTATAGATGTGAATGTGGAATGTGGATGTGGATGTATGTATGTATGTGGATGTAGATGTGGATGTATGGATGTGTATGTATGAATGTGGATATGGGATGTGGATGTATAAATAAGGATGTGAAAATGGAGGTAAGCATGTAGATGTGGATGCGTGGATGTGAATGTGGATGTGGATGTGGATGTGGATATGGATGTGTATGTATGAATGTGGATATGGGATGTGGATGTATAAATGAGGATGTGAAAATGGAGATAAGCATGTAGATGTGGATGTATGGATGTGAATGTGGATGTGGATGTGGATGTGGATGTATGGATGTGGATATGGATGTGAATATATGATATGTGATGTGAAGGAATCTGAAGTGAAGAGATGGAAAAGGAGGTGATTGGATGAGTACACATATACATGGAATGTGGAATAAGTAATGTGGATTAATGAGGGATAATGTGGAAAAATGAGAGTTAATATAGAAACTGTATTTGTAAACTGTTTGTAAATGCTGTTTGTAAATGGCTGTTTTATGTCAAGAATGCTGGGGAAGCATTTTGACTGTCTTGTGATTAAGGTCGTGGAGACCTAACTGATAAAGTTGCAACTGCTGACGGAGAGTCAATGGAGGACGTCTCGCGTAGCAAGGTCGACCGAGGTCTTGACCAGCCTCGGTTCGATTAAAATGGTGAGCTTCCGGTACGGTGGATGAGGGACCAAGGAAGCGGCCTATGAGTGAAGCGCTAGGTCACCTGCGAAGGATCCTAGAGGGTGCTGACCATACGGTGCTCTCGGGGGGGTCACTATATGTAAAATATCCCTATCGCGTGCGTTCAAGGCCTATATTTTAAATCCCTTATTTGTGAATTTTTTAATCTATATAATATCCCCTTTTCTTTATGAATCTGTAAATTTTTTTGGAAAAATTTTAAATCATACCCTTATGTAAATATATTTCTGTAAGTTTCATAAATTAAAATTATGCTTCTGTTGAACGCACGTGATATTCACATTCTTTTGTGAGTGACCCCCCCGAGACGGTGCTCGGGCTCTGGGTCGCCTAGGATACCCATGCGTGCGTCGAGGAAGATATTGGAACAAGGAGTAAGAGTTGTTTTGTGAAACCGGGCATGGATCTGGTTGACTGACCTTGCTGGTCCTCAACGGATGAGTCCATGGCTCTTTTATATGGATCTGTTGGTTGATCTTGCTGATCTTCAACGAGAGTCCATCTTGATAAGTGATTATATTGCCGAGTATTATGGGCTAGGAACTATGGAAACGGCCTCTGTGTGGACAGGTGGTGAGCGTTCTAGTTGCCAATGATGCCATAGATACTCTGATGAAGGAATGATGGGAAATTATGAATCAACTGGATAAATTGGGAGATTGTGATCAGTGGTACTATGGTTTCATTAAAGGATTGTTTTAAAGTTAGCTGATGCTAAGAAAAAGGCAATTTTCATATTGGGTGTGTAAGTGGTGTGGCTAGTTTTATGTTTGCATGAAATTCCGGCTAGGGGGCCTTGGAACTCTTTTCCTTGGTACCCGGGACAAAACCTAACCAAATTCCAAAATTGATCCCATCACTACAGTGGTTGGGCGGTTGGCTAACCCATGGGATCGGATGGGGTTAGGCTGGACTGATGGATCCGTAAACCGAGACTCAATTTCTGTTATTACGATAGATGAAGTAAGTCTCGGATAGTAATTGTTCTATGGATAGGAATCAACGGCTGTGCCTCTTGATGGGGAAAAAAGCGTTGATCCCAATGATCCAAGTGCAAGTTTCTTCCTTGATCCGACCGAGTATCTTTATAGGTGCAGTTGGATCAGCGTGATCAGTAATGATCTTGACTACGTTAGAGTAAAATATTATCCTGGTGGAATCGCCCGTGCTTTCCGGGTAAGGGAAGTTTTTTCCGGGTTCGGTTTTGGAAAAACCGACGGATTAGTCTCTTGTCCGGATATCCGTGGACGAGGCCCCGAATGTGGGACCCCTGTCCCGTGCGAGAAGTGCTACTTCCGCTGCTAGTACCCGAATTCGTTGCTCGGTGGGAACATGGGGATCTCACAGTTGGTATCAGAGCCTTTGGTTAATAAAGATCAATTGAGAAGACAAATAGGTCAGAAATTTATCAAGAAACACAAAAAGGTTGTAATTGTGTGATATAATTCATACAATTTGATATTCAAATTGAAATTCGTAATTTGGTAATTGGGTCTTCAGATGGAAGTACCGCAATTATATAGAATCCTTGGCTTGCTTGAGGCCTAGACATGATGGTATTTACCTTATAATTCCAAGGGCCGTGACTATCCGTATATACCGAGAGTATAACTGCAGCTCTTTACTGACAGTATATACGAGTAAATCTAAGACTTGAAATTATAAGCGTTAATGCTATCCAGATGATGAATTTGAATGTGGTTGATATGATTTTTAATTCTGTTCGGGAACTGATGAATTGATTGGGATTCTGATTGAAAAATGATGATTTTTGAAATTTAGTTGAAATATAATAACTTGAGCAAAACCGCAATGAGGATGAATGGGACGAGTCCCTGTAATGATAAATGATGATAATGATTTCAACAAATCACTATGAGATTAGTGGATTGTGCTGTCAAAGTACTACTGTTAACTCTTGACTCGGTATATCAAGTTAAGGGATGACAAATTGAAAACTTGCTTGACTGAAATTCCCGTGGAGGAATGTTCAGAAAGAAAAAATTTCGATCTGATGGACCATTATCGTGTTAAAGATATGAATGATATGATCTGAAATGAATTTATTTAATGATGAGTTCTATATAAGGGATATTTATCCCCGTATTCTGTTGGGTTGACCAGAATATAAGGAACCCTAGAATAAATTGGATCTTAAGAAAAAGAGTTGTCCTCTACTTGGCGAGATGAGGACATCTCACACTTTTTTAAGTGGGGTAGAATGTAAGATTCCTCCCCAACCTTCGAGGCATATAGGAGTAAGAATCTCCCTTTTTGATCTTAAAATTATTCCCTCTCAAAAATAAAAGAAAGATTCTGTTTAAAAAAAGGAAGACCCTTTCCCTAGAATACTTCTCAGGAGTCACGCTGTTTTAAGGATTCAGAACAATGAGTTCAGAAGTGAAAATCGGTGTTTTGGATACCAAGGTTTTGGTCTTCATTCGAGTACGGCACAAAAGAAGTTCTTTATCTATTGGGGAGTTTAAGAAGTTATCCCCCAGATATTGTGAGCCTTATCTGACTTCAAAGAAAGTAAGTGACTTAGCTTACGAGCTTCTTTTATCTCCTCATCTCAAAGTTCTTAATGCCTTCTATAGAAAATTGTGCCAAACCCAAATCATGGAAAGACGGTAAAACTTCAGTGGCAAGCTACCGTTGGCTTCTAAGTTATGCTAGCTCCTTCCTTTATATAAGTCGTAACTTTTACTTGTCGCTCACAGTAATCTTACTCCCATCGATCTCCTTTCTTCCTAATCTCCTTCATGGCTTGGCAACAAGAATTAGTTTTATCCATAATGATTCCTCACCTTCAAGACGCAAGTGAGTCTGTGAAGAAGGATTTTATAGAACAGTATGAGCGCTCACTTTTCCCTCGCTTGGGAACTTCTGTAGCGCAGACCAAATGGCGGACCTATCAAGACATAACTAGGGTAACACCCTGGGGTCAACAGCACTTCCGTAACAATGTCCGCTTGGCCATGGTTATTGAAGCTTTGGGTTTGGGTCCCCGATACTACTGCGTCATGAGATCAAGACATCCTGGGTTTTCTGAGCGGGTCTTCTTACTGGCGTGTTTTCTTCCTCATGAGAAGATATGCCTTTACCCCGTTTTTGGCTTGCCTCTCAGAGGTCCTTTTGTTAGAACACCTCATACCACTGAGATAGGCGAAGCAATAACCCACAGAATTATTCCCATAGATGAGTTACCTTATACTTGTGCAGCTTGTGAGGACTGCTTTTGTGATCATATGATGGACGGGCTTATGGAAGTGTAAAGAGTTCTTCTATCTTTACTGTATAAGTTCCGAGAATGAATAAAGTTTAAGTCTTGTTCTTATTTTGAATCTTGCTCTCTTTAAGACGTTTCTTGATGGTTAATCTTGATTAAAATTCTTCTCTAAGTCTCATATTCGTGCATCTTGCGAAATTATCCCAGTTTGCGAGATGAGGACATCTCGCATTTTTTAAGTGGGGTAGAATGTAAGATTCCTCTCCCACCCCCTTTTTGATGTCTAGTATCTTTCCCTGTAATCAATCCCTCTTCAGAAATATAAAAGACTTGTTTTTAACTGTTTTAACCTAGAGAGAGAAAATATTCTAGAGAGAGAATATTCAGATTTTTAATATTTTTGGATAGAAAATTATCTCATCTTATTAAAATAAGTTTCCCTGAAACAAAAATTCAAAAAGAACTTTCCAATGTGCAATTGGAATTAATTGGAAATGTGTATAAAGGACCTTAGTCTAAGGGTCTAGATTTTCAGAAATTTTTGGATTATGGTCCAATTAAGGTTCCTATGGACCAATAGCATCAATCCATGTGTAGGGAGGAGATAAATCCAATTTGAAAAAGAAGATACCCAAAAATGAGTAAATACTCACATAAGATGAAGAGTTGAAAATGTACAAGGTTTATTAGTAAAAAATTATGAGCAATATTAAAAGTATGACATATGTAAGGAAGAGGAGTTCTTTAAAGGAGGTGCATATTTCACATAAGATGAAGAGTTGAAAATGTACAAGGTTTATTAGTAAAAAATTATGAGCAATATTAAAAGTATGACATATGTAAGGAAGGGGAGTTCTTTAAAGGAGGTGCATATTTCACATAAGATGAAGAGTTGAAAATGTACAAGGTTTATTAGTAAAAAAACTATGAGCAATATTAAAAATATGACATATGTAAGGAAGGGGAGTTCTTTAAAGGAGGTGCATATTTCACATGCTTGAATGAGTTTTAAACTCATAAAAATTGAGATATTTCATCTCTCCTCTCTCCTCATTCAAGTCTAGTTCCAAAAAGTTAGCTTAACTGACCTAAAAATGGTCAAATATTGACCAAACTGATTAAGAAAATTCAAGAATCAGTTTGTTTGGTTAGGAGCTCAATTTTTCCTATAAATAGAAGCCTCACCCTTGTTGAAAAATATATAGTGTTTATGCATCGTTACTCTACTCCACCTAAGCCAAGAACTGTGAATTCATTTAATAATTCACTAGTTTTTGGAGCTTCCCTCTTTCTTCAATCCCCATTAGTGGCTCCATCAACATACTTAACCAATTGATTGGTTGGGGGCCTCTACCGTGAACAAAGAATCAAGCAAGTTGTAAGGTAATTAGTGAATATTCATCTTTCTATAATTTCTCAATGTTTCTCTCTTCTCAACCCCTCTCAAGCTTGAGAAGTTTAATTGGTATGGTTTTTTTTAAATGCTATTGAAGTTTGAATAGTAGTGAAGAGTTACATAATTTAATAAATGCTATTGAAGTTAATTTTCATTTATGTTTAAATTCTAATGATTCTTATGTAAATTCTCTCTCTCACTCAAGAAATGGTCATACTCATGACCCATTCTCAATCCAAATCAAGCTTTTCATAAAGCTTTTCCTTAACCCAAGATTAAGCTATGCTTGAGGCCAAATTAATGGCTTTTTCTTATGCTTTTAGTTTATGTATATTGATGATTCAATCCATTATGGATTAAGGATCCAATTAGAGAATCATTTTAATTATTTCCTTAATGATAAGCTTTATCCCTTAGAAAAATTGAGATTTATCAGTCATAGCAGCGGAGCTATGGCAAAATTTTTATAAAAATTATGCATAAAAAATTTTCATTCAAAGCATAAAAAGAGGACTTCCTACCATATTCTAGGAATCATCATCCTAGATTAATTGAAAGAATTTCATTATAATCATGGAGAAATTGAATTTTAATATTATGCATAAAGGATAAATTTTTATATCAAAAGTGTTATTTTTACCATTTTTATTTTCATGCATAGAAGTATGCATAATGGATAAATTTTTATATCAAAAGTGTTACTTTTATCATTTTTAATTTTCATGCATAGAAGTATGCATAAAGGAAAATTTTTATATCAAAAGTGTTACTTTTATTATTTTTAATTTTCATGCATAGAAGTATGCATAAAGGAAAATTTTTATATCAAAAGTGTTACTTTTATCATTTTTAATTTTCATGCATAGAAGTATGCATAAAGGAAAAATTTTTATATCAAAAGTGTTACTTTTATCATATTGGATTTCATGCATATAGGTATGCATAAAAGATATTCTTTTTATACTAAAAGTATGATTTTCCTCATAATCGGATTTTATGCTTAACTTAGATGCATAAGAGAAATTCTTTTATTCTAAAAGTATAATTCCCTACCAAATTGAAATCATGCATAAGAAGATGCATAAAAGATTGACTTTAATTTCGAAAGTGTTAGTCTCCTTAAATGGAATTTATGTATAAATAAATGTGTAGAGAAATCTTATATCAAATAAAAGAATTCTCTTTTTTTTTTTTTAAAGATATGAAATGTGATAAGATGTGATAAGAGGTGTATGAGATGTGATAAGAATTGATAAGATGCGTATGGAAAGTGATAGGATGTGATAAGAGGTGTGATAAGAGGTGATAAGATGCTTATGAAATAAGTTAGGATGTGATAAGATGAATTAAGATGTGTATGGGGGGATGAGGTAAGAAGTGTATGTGATAGGATAAGATGTATATGGGTTGTGATAGGGCGAGAATGGATGTGATGTAAAAGATTAGATGTGAAGGTATATGGGGTTATATAAATGGGAATGTGAAAATGGATGTATGTATGTGGATGTGTGGATATGGAGATGGGAGTGTGGATGTATGAACATGAAAATGGATATATGCATGAAGATGTATATACATAGATGCAAATGTGGATGTAGATGTGGATGTATAGATGTGAATGGAAATGTGGATGTGGATGTATGTGAATGTGGATGTAGATGTGGATGTATAGATGTGAATGTGGAATGTGGATGTGATGTATGTATGTATGTGGATGTAGATGTGGATGTATAGATGTGGATGTATGGGAATGTGGATGCATGTATGTGAATGTGAATGTAGATGTGAATGTGGAATGTGGATGTATAGATGTGGATGTATGGGAATGTGGATGTGGATGTATGTGAATGTGAATGTAGATGTGGATGTATAGATGTGAATGTGGAATGTGGATGTGGATGTATGTATGTATGTGGATGTAGATGTGGATGTATGGATGTGTATGTATGAATGTGGATATGGGATGTGGATGTATAAATGAGGATGTGAAAATGGAGGTAAGCATGTAGATGTGGATGCATGTATGTGAATGTGAATGTAGATGTGAATGTGGAATGTGGATGTATAGATGTGGATGTATGGGAATGTGGATGTGGATGTATGTGAATGTGAATGTAGATGTGGATGTATAGATGTGAATGTGGAATGTGGATGTGGATGTATGTATGTATGTGGATGTAGATGTGGATGTATGGATGTGTATGTATGAATGTGGATATGGGATGTGGATGTATAAATAAGGATGTGAAAATGGAGGTAAGCATGTAGATGTGGATGCGTGGATGTGAATGTGGATGTGGATGTGGATGTGGATATGGATGTGTATGTATGAATGTGGATATGGGATGTGGATGTATAAATGAGGATGTGAAAATGGAGATAAGCATGTAGATGTGGATGTATGGATGTGAATGTGGATGTGGATGTGGATGTGGATGTATGGATGTGGATATGGATGTGAATATATGATATGTGATGTGAAGGAATCTGAAGTGAAGAGATGGAAAAGGAGGTGATTGGATGAGTACACATATACATGGAATGTGGAATAAGTAATGTGGATTAATGAGGGATAATGTGGAAAAATGAGAGTTAATATAGAAACTGTATTTGTAAACTGTTTGTAAATGCTGTTTGTAAATGGCTGTTTTATGTCAAGAATGCTGGGGAAGCATTTTGACTGTCTTGTGATTAAGGTCGTGGAGACCTAACTGATAAAGTTGCAACTGCTGACGGAGAGTCAATGGAGGACGTCTCGCGTAGCAAGGTCGACCGAGGTCTTGACCAGCCTCGGTTCGATTAAAATGGTGAGCTTCCGGTACGGTGGATGAGGGACCAAGGAAGCGGCCTATGAGTGAAGCGCTAGGTCACCTGCGAAGGATCCTAGAGGGTGCTGACCATACGGTGCTCTCGGGGGGGTCACTATATGTAAAATATCCCTATCGCGTGCGTTCAAGGCCTATATTTTAAATCCCTTATTTGTGAATTTTTTAATCTATATAATATCCCCTTTTCTTTATGAATCTGTAAATTTTTTTGGAAAAATTTTAAATCATACCCTTATGTAAATATATTTCTGTAAGTTTCATAAATTAAAATTATGCTTCTGTTGAACGCACGTGATATTCACATTCTTTTGTGAGTGACCCCCCCGAGACGGTGCTCGGGCTCTGGGTCGCCTAGGATACCCATGCGTGCGTCGAGGAAGATATTGGAACAAGGAGTAAGAGTTGTTTTGTGAAACCGGGCATGGATCTGGTTGACTGACCTTGCTGGTCCTCAACGGATGAGTCCATGGCTCTTTTATATGGATCTGTTGGTTGATCTTGCTGATCTTCAACGAGAGTCCATCTTGATAAGTGATTATATTGCCGAGTATTATGGGCTAGGAACTATGGAAACGGCCTCTGTGTGGACAGGTGGTGAGCGTTCTAGTTGCCAATGATGCCATAGATACTCTGATGAAGGAATGATGGGAAATTATGAATCAACTGGATAAATTGGGAGATTGTGATCAGTGGTACTATGGTTTCATTAAAGGATTGTTTTAAAGTTAGCTGATGCTAAGAAAAAGGCAATTTTCATATTGGGTGTGTAAGTGGTGTGGCTAGTTTTATGTTTGCATGAAATTCCGGCTAGGGGGCCTTGGAACTCTTTTCCTTGGTACCCGGGACAAAACCTAACCAAATTCCAAAATTGATCCCATCACTACAGTGGTTGGGCGGTTGGCTAACCCATGGGATCGGATGGGGTTAGGCTGGACTGATGGATCCGTAAACCGAGACTCAATTTCTGTTATTACGATAGATGAAGTAAGTCTCGGATAGTAATTGTTCTATGGATAGGAATCAACGGCTGTGCCTCTTGATGGGGAAAAAAGCGTTGATCCCAATGATCCAAGTGCAAGTTTCTTCCTTGATCCGACCGAGTATCTTTATAGGTACAGTTGGATCAGCGTGATCAGTAATGATCTTGACTACGTTAGAGTAAAATATTATCCTGGTGGAATCGCCCGTGCTTTCCGGGTAAGGGAAGTTTTTTCCGGGTTCGGTTTTGGAAAAACCGACGGATTAGTCTCTTGTCCGGATATCCGTGGACGAGGCCCCGAATGTGGGACCCCTGTCCCGTGCGAGAAGTGCTACTTCCGCTGCTAGTACCCGAATTCGTTGCTCGGTGGGAACATGGGGATCTCACAGTTGGTATCAGAGCCTTTGGTTAATAAAGATCAATTGAGAAGACAAATAGGTCAGAAATTTATCAAGAAACACAAAAAGGTTGTAATTGTGTGATATAATTCATACAATTTGATATTCAAATTGAAATTCGTAATTTGGTAATTGGGTCTTCAGATGGAAGTACCGCAATTATATAGAATCCTTGGCTTGCTTGAGGCCTAGACATGATGGTATTTACCTTATAATTCCAAGGGCCGTGACTATCCGTATATACCGAGAGTATAACTGCAGCTCTTTACTGACAGTATATACGAGTAAATCTAAGACTTGAAATTATAAGCGTTAATGCTATCCAGATGATGAATTTGAATGTGGTTGATATGATTTTTAATTCTGTTCGGGAACTGATGAATTGATTGGGATTCTGATTGAAAAATGATGATTTTTGAAATTTAGTTGAAATATAATAACTTGAGCAAAACCGCAATGAGGATGAATAGGACGAGTCCCTGTAATGATAAATGATGATAATGATTTCAACAAATCACTATGAGATTAGTGGATTGTGCTGTCAAAGTACTACTGTTAACTCTTGACTCGGTATATCAAGTTAAGGGATGACAAATTGAAAACTTGCTTGACTGAAATTCCCGTGGAGGAATGTTCAGAAAGAAAAAATTTCGATCTGATGGACCATTATCGTGTTAAAGATATGAATGATATGATCTGAAATGAATTTATTTAATGATGAGTTCTATATAAGGGATATTTATCCCCGTATTCTGTTGGGTTGACCAGAATATAAGGAACCCTAGAATAAATTGGATCTTAAGAAAAAGAGTTGTCCTCTACTTGGCGAGATGAGGACATCTCACACTTTTTTAAGTGGGGTAGAATGTAAGATTTCTCCCCAACCTTCGAGGCATATAGGAGTAAGAATCTCCCTTTTTTATCTTAAAATTATTCCCTCTCAAAAATAAAAGAAAGATTCTGTTTAAAAAAAGGAAGACCCTTTCCCTAGAATACTTCTCAGGAGTCACGCTGTTTTAAGGATTCAGAACAATGAGTTCAGAAGTGAAAATCGGTGTTTTGGATACCAAGGTTTTGGTCTTCATTCGAGTACGGCACAAAAGAAGTTCTTTATCTATTGGGGAGTTTAAGAAGTTATCCCCCAGATATTGTGAGCCTTATCTGACTTCAAAGAAAGTAAGTGACTTAGCTTACGAGCTTCTTTTATCTCCTCATCTCAAAGTTCTTAATGCCTTCTATAGAAAATTGTGCCAAACCCAAATCATGGAAAGACGGTAAAACTTCAGTGGCAAGCTACCGTTGGCTTCTAAGTTACGCTATCTCCTTCCTTTATATAAGTCGTAACTTTTACTTGTCGCTCACAGTAATCTTACTCCCATCGATCTCCTTTCTTCCTAATCTCCTTCATGGCTTGGCAACAAGAATTAGTTTTATCCATAATGATTCCTCACCTTCAAGACGCAAGTGAGTCTGTGAAGAAGGATTTTATAGAACAGTATGAGCGCTCACTTTTCCCTCGCTTGGGAACTTCTGTAGCGCAGACCAAATGGCGGACCTATCAAGACATAACTAGGGTAACACCCTGGGGTCAGCAGCACTTCCGTAACAATGTCCGCTTGGCCATGGTTATTGAAGCTTTGGGTTTGGGTCCCCGATACTACTGCGTCATGAGATCAAGACATCCTGGGTTTTCTGAGCGGGTCTTCTTACTGGCGTGTTTTCTTCCTCATGAGAAGATATGCCTTTACCCCGTTTTTGGCTTGCCTCTCAGAGGTCCTTTTGTTAGAACACCTCATACCACTGAGATAGGCGAAGCAATAACCCACAGAATTATTCCCATAGATGAGTTACCTTATACTTGTGCAGCTTGTGAGGACTGCTTTTGTGATCATATGATGGACGGGCTTATGGAAGTGTAAAGAGTTCTTCTATCTTTACTGTATAAGTTCCGAGAATGAATAAAGTTTAAGTCTTGTTCTTATTTTGAATCTTGCTCTCTTTAAGACGTTTCTTGATGGTTAATCTTGATTAAAATTCTTCTCTAAGTCTCATATTCGTGCATCTTGCGAAATTATCCCAGTTTGCGAGATGAGGACATCTCGCATTTTTTAAGTGGGGTAGAATGTAAGATTCCTCTCCCACCCCCTTTTTGATGTCTAGTATCTTTCCCTGTAATCAATCCCTCTTCAGAAATATAAAAGACTTGTTTTTAACTGTTTTAACCTAGAGAGAGAAAATATTCTAGAGAGAGAATATTCAGATTTTTAATATTTTTGGATAGAAAATTATCTCATCTTATTAAAATAAGTTTCCCTGAAACAAAAATTCAAAAAGAACTTTCCAATGTGCAATTGGAATTAATTGGAAATGTGTATAAAGGACCTTAGTCTAAGGGTCTAGATTTTCAGAAATTTTTGGATTATGGTCCAATTAAGGTTCCTATGGACCAATAGCATCAATCCATGTGTAGGGAGGAGATAAATCCAATTTGAAAAAGAAGATACCCAAAAATGAGTAAATACTCACATAAGATGAAGAGTTGAAAATGTACAAGGTTTATTAGTAAAAAATTATGAGCAATATTAAAAGTATGACATATGTAAGGAAGAGGAGTTCTTTAAAGGAGGTGCATATTTCACATAAGATGAAGAGTTGAAAATGTACAAGGTTTATTAGTAAAAAATTATGAGCAATATTAAAAGTATGACATATGTAAGGAAGGGGAGTTCTTTAAAGGAGGTGCATATTTCACATAAGATGAAGAGTTGAAAATGTACAAGGTTTATTAGTAAAAAAACTATGAGCAATATTAAAAATATGACATATGTAAGGAAGGGGAGTTCTTTAAAGGAGGTGCATATTTCACATGCTTGAATGAGTTTTAAACTCATAAAAATTGAGATATTTCATCTCTCCTCTCTCCTCATTCAAGTCTAGTTCCAAAAAGTTAGCTTAACTGACCTAAAAATGGTCAAATATTGACCAAACTGATTAAGAAAATTCAAGAATCAGTTTGTTTGGTTAGGAGCTCAATTTTTCCTATAAATAGAAGCCTCACCCTTGTTGAAAAATATATAGTGTTTATGCATCGTTACTCTACTCCACCTAAGCCAAGAACTGTGAATTCATTTAATAATTCACTAGTTTTTGGAGCTTCCCTCTTTCTTCAATCCCCATTAGTGGCTCCATCAACATACTTAACCAATTGATTGGTTGGGGGCCTCTACCGTGAACAAAGAATCAAGCAAGTTGTAAGGTAATTAGTGAATATTCATCTTTCTATAATTTCTCAATGTTTCTCTCTTCTCAACCCCTCTCAAGCTTGAGAAGTTTAATTGGTATGGTTTTTTTTAAATGCTATTGAAGTTTGAATAGTAGTGAAGAGTTACATAATTTAATAAATGCTATTGAAGTTAATTTTCATTTATGTTTAAATTCTAATGATTCTTATGTAAATTCTCTCTCTCACTCAAGAAATGGTCATACTCATGACCCATTCTCAATCCAAATCAAGCTTTTCATAAAGCTTTTCCTTAACCCAAGATTAAGCTATGCTTGAGGCCAAATTAATGGCTTTTTCTTATGCTTTTAGTTTATGTATATTGATGATTCAATCCATTATGGATTAAGGATCCAATTAGAGAATCATTTTAATTATTTCCTTAATGATAAGCTTTATCCCTTAGAAAAATTGAGATTTATCAGTCATAGCAGCGGAGCTATGGCAAAATTTTTATAAAAATTATGCATAAAAAATTTTCATTCAAAGCATAAAAAGAGGACTTCCTACCATATTCTAGGAATCATCATCCTAGATTAATTGAAAGAATTTCATTATAATCATGGAGAAATTGAATTTTAATATTATGCATAAAGGATAAATTTTTATATCAAAAGTGTTATTTTTACCATTTTTATTTTCATGCATAGAAGTATGCATAATGGATAAATTTTTATATCAAAAGTGTTACTTTTATCATTTTTAATTTTCATGCATAGAAGTATGCATAAAGGAAAATTTTTATATCAAAAGTGTTACTTTTATCATTTTTAATTTTCATGCATAGAAGTATGCATAAAGGAAAATTTTTATATCAAAAGTGTTACTTTTATCATTTTTAATTTTCATGCATAGAAGTATGCATAAAGGAAAAATTTTTATATCAAAAGTGTTACTTTTATCATATTGGATTTCATGCATATAGGTATGCATAAAAGATATTCTTTTTATACTAAAAGTATGATTTTCCTCATAATCGGATTTTATGCTTAACTTAGATGCATAAGAGAAATTCTTTTATTCTAAAAGTATAATTCCCTACCAAATTGAAATCATGCATAAGAAGATGCATAAAAGATTGACTTTAATTTCGAAAGTGTTAGTCTCCTTAAATGGAATTTATGTATAAATAAATGTGTAGAGAAATCTTATATCAAATAAAAGAATTCTCTTTTTTTTTTTAAAAGATATGAAATGTGATAAGATGTGATAAGAGGTGTATGAGATGTGATAAGAATTGATAAGATGCGTATGGAAAGTGATAGGATGTGATAAGAGGTGTGATAAGAGGTGATAAGATGCTTATGAAATAAGTTAGGATGTGATAAGATGAATTAAGATGTGTATGGGGGGATGAGGTAAGAAGTGTATGTGATAGGATAAGATGTATATGGGTTGTGATAGGGCGAGAATGGATGTGATGTAAAAGATTAGATGTGAAGGTATATGGGGTTATATAAATGGGAATGTGAAAATGGATGTATGTATGTGGATGTGTGGATATGGAGATGGGAGTGTGGATGTATGAACATGAAAATGGATATATGCATGAAGATGTATATACATAGATGCAAATGTGGATGTAGATGTGGATGTATAGATGTGAATGGAAATGTGGATGTGGATGTATGTGAATGTGGATGTAGATGTGGATGTATAGATGTGAATGTGGAATGTGGATGTGATGTATGTATGTATGTGGATGTAGATGTGGATGTATAGATGTGGATGCATGTATGTGAATGTGAATGTAGATGTGAATGTGGAATGTGGATGTATAGATGTGGATGTATGGAAATGTGGATGTGGATGTATGTGAATGTGAATGTAGATGTGGATGTATAGATGTGAATGTGGAATGTGGATGTGGATGTATGTATGTATGTGGATGTAGATGTGGATGTATGGATGTGTATGTATGAATGTGGATATGGGATGTGGATGTATAAATGAGGATGTGAAAATGGAGGTAAGCATGTAGATGTGGATGCATGTATGTGACTGTGAATGTAGATGTGAATGTGGAATGTGGATGTATAGATGTGGATGTATGGGAATGTGGATGTGGATGTATGTGAATGTGAATGTAGATGTGGATGTATAGATGTGAATGTGGAATGTGGATGTGGATGTATGTATGTATGTGGATGTAGATGTGGATGTATGGATGTGTATGTATGAATGTGGATATGGGATGTGGATGTATAAATAAGGATGTGAAAATGGAGGTAAGCATGTAGATGTGGATGCGTGGATGTGAATGTGGATGTGGATGTGGATGTGGATATGGATGTGTATGTATGAATGTGGATATGGGATGTGGATGTATAAATGAGGATGTGAAAATGGAGATAAGCATGTAGATGTGGATGTATGGATGTGAATGTGGATGTGGATGTGGATGTATGGATGTGGATATGGATGTGAATATATGATATGTGATGTGAAGGAATCTGAAGTGAAGAGATGGAAAAGGAGGTGATTGGATGAGTACACATATACATGGAATGTGGAATAAGTAATGTGGATTAATGAGGGATAATGTGGAAAAATGAGAGTTAATATAGAAACTGTATTTGTAAACTGTTTGTAAATGCTGTTTGTAAATGGCTGTTTTATGTCAAGAATGCTGGGGAAGCATTTTGACTGTCTTGTGATTAAGGTCGTGGAGACCTAACTGATAAAGTTGCAACTGCTGACGGAGAGTCAATGGAGGACGTCTCGCGTAGCAAGGTCGACCGAGGTCTTGACCAGCCTCGGTTCGATTAAAATGGTGAGCTTCCGGTACGGTGGATGAGGGACCAAGGAAGCGGCCTATGAGTGAAGCGCTAGGTCACCTGCGAAGGATCCTAGAGGGTGCTGACCATACGGTGCTCGGGCTCTGGGTCGCCTAGGATACCCATGCGTGCGTCGAGGAAGATATTGGAACAAGGAGTAAGAGTTGTTTTGTGAAACCGGGCATGGATCTGGTTGACTGACCTTGCTGGTCCTCAACGGATGAGTCCATGGCTCTTTTATATGGATCTGTTGGTTGATCTTGCTGATCTTCAACGAGAGTCCATCTTGATAAGTGATTATATTGCCGAGTATTATGGGCTAGGAACTATGGAAACGGCCTCTGTGTGGATAGGTGGTGAGCGTTCTAGTTGCCAATGATGCCATAGATACTCTGATGAAGGAATGATGGGAAATTATGAATCAACTGGATAAATTGGGAGATTGTAATCAGTGGTACTATGGTTTCATTAAAGGATTGTTTTAAAGTTAGCTGATGCTAAGAAAAAGGCAATTTTCATATTGGGTGTGTAAGTGGTGTGGCTAGTTTTATGTTTGCATGAAATTCCGGCTAGGGGGCCTTGGAACTCTTTTCCTTGGTACCCGGGACAAAACCTAACCAAATTCCAAAATTGATCCCATCACTACAGTGGTTGGGCGGTTGGCTAACCCATGGGATCGGATGGGGTTAGGCTGGACTGATGGATCCGTAAACCGAGACTCAATTTCTCTTATTACGATAGATGAAGTAAGTCTCGGATAGTAATTGTTCTATGGATAGGAATCAACGGCTGTGCCTCTTGATGGGGAAAAAAGCGTTGATCCCAATGATCCAAGTGCAAGTTTCTTCCTTGATCCGACCAAGTATCTTTATAGGTGCAGTTGGATCAGCGTGATCAGTAATGATCTTGACTACGTTAGAGTAAAATATTATCCTGGTGGAATCGCCCGTGCTTTCCGGGTAAGGGAAGTTTTTTCCGGGTTCGGTTTTGGAAAAACCGACGGATTAGTCTCTTGTCCGGATATCCGTGGACGAGGCCCCGAATGTGGGACCCCTGTCCCGTGCGAGAAGTGCTACTTCCGCTGCTAGTACCCGAATCCGTTGCTCGGTGGGAACATGGGGATCTCACAAGACAGATTGCACAAATTATGTGGTTGAGAAAGCACGTGAGGAATTTGATAACTCACTTACAAATTTAAAACAAGCTCTCAAAACCTCATTTAGAGGAATGCTTTTCTCTCATGGTGGTGAAGCCAGAGCATAACATCAGCACTTTCATTTTTAAGGGCTTAACATGAGTTATACAAAGACATAAAGAGCTCCATAGAATAGGAGTGTGAGGATTCGCAAGTTTCCAAACAACCCTCATTTAGAATTTACAGAGGACCAAGTGTGCTAGTGTACACATTGGGTACACTTGAAAAAGCTAAGAGACAAAAAGAGGATGAAAATGAATGGTTATATGAAATAGAAACGGATCCAAAGATGACACCAAAACTAAAACATCCATGATTCCTTTGGAAGATTCTATCATGGTATGGTTAGATTTCCCTACATGCAATGATGTTAAGCGCAAATGCACATTGATTAGCCCTCAAGCTAGTCATAATATCATGACAATAGACACATGGGTGTCATTGGGACAACCTACAATTATCCCTACAGACAATGGTCTTGGAAGAGGAGCCAATGGATAAAGCATTGAAGTTTCAGGCTACTTTAGCTATGCTACTCAAACAATTCATGGAGATGTGGAATTTACATTCCAGGTTACCCTAGATTCCCTTGAGTATGATGTCATCCCCTGGAGGAACTTGGATACATGACGCGTTGTATTCAATAGATAGATCCATGCAACCAGCCACCTTAAACACTCCTGCAGGAAATGTAGAATTGCCATTATGGGAGGAAGAGATCTTGGAGGAGCTGGAACTTTCAACATATCTTACTAAAAAGATCCCTAGGATCTTGGTTGGATTGTAACTTTCCAAGAAAATCATGATAGCTCAAGCACAACTTTATCCAAAATAAGAATCAAGGCTCGTACGAGGGCACTAATCAAATTAGGGTACCTCCATAGTCAAAGCCTCTTTCTTAACGTAGCAGTCATAGGCCAAGGAAAAATTAAAGTACTCCACAACACCGTCCACAAAAACCTATGCGAGTTCCTTATTAAAGAACTCCACCAAGTCAACAAGTGTGGGTACCAAAACGATTACTACAAGCACAAGGGTGTTGAAATATACAAGTGAATAGGGTGTATGCGGGAACAAGCCCTTGGTTAGAGGCTGTAAAAGAGGATGTGTAAATGTGAAAGAACCTGTGAAAAGGTGAGAAGAATCTACTGGGAGAGAATAAAGGGTAGCATGAGAAGATTTAGGAAGTGTGGAGATATTCTGGGAAAAGTGAAGAGGTGGAGAGAATCAAGCAAAAGAGGTGGAGTGAATCAAAGAGAAATCAATAGGATTTGATGCTTGGATGTAAACTTTATAAATTGAGGCATTGGCCTAATGAGAATTTGTTGGTTTTTTATTATCCATGCCTACATTAAGCTATTTGTTAATTACTCACTTTGTTAATGATGTTGATTCTAGTATTTGATCCACCATAGCTTATCACATTGACATGGTATCAGAGCCATGCCTAGAATCCATCAGGTTTATGAGCCCATTATCTAATTATTTAGGATTAGTAGATAATTAGAAATTAATCAAATTTTTAGTTATTTTTCAACTCACCTCTGTACCCCCAGCTGGTGGAGGAGCTCTAGCTCTTTGCACACTCAACCATTGCCCAAACCCTTCTAGGCCAAGTTAGCTAACCCATTGCTACTCGAGCCAGTCGAAACAGAAGTGCAAACCGTCGACGGAGCTGGGAGAAATTGCATTTTTCTTCAGCGCATTTTTTTTGGAGAAAATTTGACATTGCAGCTGCTCCAAATCAAATTGGTCTAATTCCTCATAGCCCCGGGGGTTTTCAAGAATGCTCTACAAGTTGGTGAGGATAGAATTCAATTTAATCAAGTCTACAGTGAGATCCAAGCTCTTCATCAAATCTGCAGGGGACTTTGGTAAAATAGAGATTAAGCTTTCAATATTTGGTCAAATTTTGTGTTTCTTGGTTTAATCCTCTACTAGACTCATTGCTATTGATGGTTTTGAAAGCATTTGAGCTCATTTGAAGTCTAAGGCACCAGATCTAGACTCCCCGCATACTCTATTTTTTACACACAAAATAGTGGATTAATTTGCTAATCAATGATTAATCAATGCTAATCACTATATTTTGGTATAATTGAGGATTTAAATTAACCCTTAGTATCTGATACAGATCCCTATAACTTCAGATTGCAATTCGGAGTTGGTTTGATACTCCAATCATTCCGTACAAATTGGTTACCCTTGATTTAATGTAATTTCTGGTGATTTTATGCTGATAAATTTGTTGTAATCATCTCTTAAACACCAGATTGAGTTGTAAAAGGGTAGACACTACCCTTGAATCTTGAAATTGGATCAAGAGGTAAGTGTTAAAAGTAGTATCTCATGTGGGAACATTCCTTAACAAAGGGATAGGTTATTTAACTAATTTATGCTATTTGGGTCGGCCATTTCCAGCATGAGGGTATAAATACCCATGCCCACCATTGTATTTTATCATCTATTCATTGCTTACGTTCAAGCTGTTCATCAACTTTACTCTCTCTCTCTCTCTGCGTCAACTTCTCTCTCTCGCTCACTGCCTATGTAAAGCTTCCGCTGCACCAACTCTGACATGGTATCAGAGCTTAAAGGCTTCTGATCCTTGGACACACACAAGGCACGAGGGAGGAGACGCACGGCAGACTGCGTCTGCATCAAGGCTAGAGCAAACCTGCGTTTCTTCTTGAAGCAGCCAAAGCACCCAAGGTCAGCAAAAGCGGGTATCTCAAGGCAGTGCACTATGCATGGCAGCTAGCAAGGGCAGCGTTTGCATAGCAGCCAGCAAGGGTGGCGCACATTGAGCGGGCAGAAGCAGGACTCAAGCAAGGCGACAAGAAAGGCACGCAAGTGTGCGAGGCAGAGCAGCAGCAAAAGCTACGTTTTCTTGCATACGACAGAGCAACATCGTGAGTGCATTTTCTTACAGGCGGCAGAGCAAGAGGAGGCCAGTGGCACCGCTCGTGCAGCAGGAGTGCAGCCACAAGAGAACCGCCGGCTGGGAGAAGAGAAGGCGAAGGGAGGAGACGTGCGTTATCGAAGACCGGGTCGACTGAGAAGAGGTGGACGGAGTTTTCGAGATGGGACTCCCGTGTTCGAGCAAGGATGAAAACTGAATGGCGACAATTATGTGCATTGGAACTTGATCATGAGGCTATGGTTTAGCAGAAAAGGCTTATGGGACATTGTTGATGGCTCGGAGGAACGTCCCCGAAGGGATAGCAATCGGTTCACACGTCTTCAGAAGGAGGAGTTTCTCAAATCTCTTGTGGATTGGGAAGCTCACAATGCGAAGGCGATGTCGGCGATTGCAGAATCTCTCACCAAGGAAATTTCCCCTGCCATTCAGACTTTAAAGACTGCCAAGGAAATGTGGTCAAAGCTTGCAGGAATGTTTGATCGAGACTCAACAATGCGAGCAGTAACCCTTCTTGGCCAGTTGTTTTCCATCAAGTTTAAAGCCGGGACCTCTATGCAGTCATTTCTAATGAAGGCAAAAGTTATCCATGATCAGTTATCGGCTATGAATCGTGCATTAACTAGTACCCAGTTAGCTGCCTTGGTTCTTATGAAGTTGCCTGAGGAGTACGAGATGGTCTCGAGGGCATTACGCTTACAAGTCACGAAGGAAAAGCTGGAATTCGATGATCTCAGCTCTTTTCTCATTGAGGAGGAAGCAGTGCTCATTTCCCAAGGCAAGATTCGAGTTCCGAAGGATGTAGAATCGGCACATGCTGCATCGGAATCCAATAAGAAGTCTAGGAGCCATTGTTATAAGTGTGGAAAGCGAGGGCATTTGGCTCGGGATTGCAAATCCAAAGCTAAAGCTCAAGGCTCGACAAATGACAAAGGCAAAGGCAAAGCTGACGAGGATGACAGTGACAGTGATTCTACTAGGGATGCTACGGCGTCTGCCGGTGTGGCGAGGACTACACTGGCACATGCTCCAGCATTCTAGCTTGGTGGATGGATGCTACCACGTGCTTCAGCCAGAGAGAGGCATGTGAGTGGCAGAGAGGGGTAGTTTGTGCTCCCGTTTTGGTGATTTGGACCCGTGTGTCGGAGTTCAAGACACATGCATCTGGCATGGAACAGCTTGATAAATCTATGGACGTGATGTGTTCGTAGTTCATTGGTAGCAGACTATGGATGGGATGAGTTCCTGGTTCATTGTGTAGCAGAATTTTGGGCGTCATGTGTCGACAGTTCAAGGTTTAGAGGATTTTTTGAACGTGATGTGTTCGCAGTTCAACGAATGGGGGATCATGGATGTGGAGTTGTCTGCAATTCATTATTCTATGTGGCAGCTAAAGCTCAAGATGGCATTTTCTTGTGGAGACAGGTTGATTGGTGCATTATCCGAGGTGTACCTAGCAAAGGCCACGCTAGGGTGTCCATGGTTGCATCTGCATCGACTTGGTTTCTTCATCTATGCCCACTATGAGCTACAGAGAGGGTGTTAAAAGTAGTATCTCATGTGGGAACATGCCTTAATAAAGGGATAGGTTATTTAACTAATTTATGCTATTTGGGTCGACCATTTCCAGCATGAGGGTATAAATACCCATGCCCACCATTGTATTTTATCATCTATTCATTGCTAAAATACGTCAAGCGTTGTTCGCCAACCTCTCTCTCTCTCTCTGTGTCAACTTCTCTCTCTCTCTCACAACGTGTATTCAAGCTTCTGCATGTACGATTCTGACAGTAAGACCCCCTTCACATCATCATGAGTACAGCACAAGAAATAGCCAAATTTAATGGGGAGCAGTTTTACACATGGCAGACAAAGACCATGTATTTGCTCATGAGGAAAAATCTATGGGTTCTAGCTGAGGGAAAAGATGAATTTCTAGAGAGAGGGAAAAATGAGTGGAAGAGCAGGAATGAAAAAGCATTAGGACTTATTGCACTCAGTTTAAATGATGAAATCATTCATCACATCACAGGGATACAATGGGCAAAAGATGCATGGGATGAACTCAATAAATTATTTGGCACACAAGCAAAAAATTCAAAGATAAATCTGTTAATGCAATTCTACAAATTGGACATGAAGGAAAGTGAACTTTTAATCACACACGAACAAATATAAAAGCATTAAGCAACAGCTGGCAGCTATTAGTAAAAAGGTAGAAGATGATGAGGCATTAGCAGTGCTTTTGAAGAGTGTGGACAAAGGTGAATATGAAAATATTGTAGCAACACTAAAGAATGTACTTGAATTGAAGCTACACGAGATAGAAGCAGCTCTACTAGAGCAAGAGAGCAGAGGCAAAGAGAAGAAATGGCTCGACTCAATAGAGCAGGAGAAGAAAAAGCATTCTTCACCTGAGGAGGATTCTCTCGAGGACAAGGACGAAGAAGAGGCAGAGTAGGAGGAAGGACCTTCACTTGCAACACATGTGGAAAGCCAAGTCACATGGCAAGAGACTGCTACAGCAAACCCAATGTAGAAGGAACGACATCGGCAAACTTCATGGAGGCTCCAAAGGAAGTGGAGTCGAATCATCTTTTCTGAGAGAGAGAGAGAGAGAGAGACCCCACAACCCAATGTAACCTACCCCAACAAAGTAAAACCACCTCTGAGCCACCGCCCGATGATGTAGGCCACGTGGTAGATAGATGTATGTGTGAGCACTTTAGTCAAGGTCGCAAGCAACTATAGTAGCCTTGGACACATAGAGAGAGAGAGCATGTCAAGGACTATGAGTTTAGGGACTTGAGGCACTGGTCGCAGGCTATCAAGTAAGAGAGAAACTTGGTATAGGGTCCAGGTGTGCTAAGATAACTTGAGGGGAGGTGTGCTAGACACTAGTCTCGCAGACTATCAAGTAAGAGGGAAACTTGGTATAGAGTCTAGGTGTTCTAGGAGTATTCACTTGAGGGGAGGTATAGAAATATACAAGTGAATAGGGTATATGCGGAAACAAGCCCTTGGTTAGAGGCTATAAAAGAGGATGTGTAAATGTGAAAGAACCTATACTGGGAGAGAATAAAGGGTAGCATGAGAAGATTTAGGAAGTGTGGAGATATTCTAGGAGATATTCTAGGAAAAGTGAAGAGGTGGAGAGAATCAAGCAAAAGAGGTGGAGTGAATCAAGGAGAAATCAGTGGGATTTGATGCTTGGATGTAAACTCTATAAATCGAGGCATTGGCCTAATGAGAATTTGCTAGTTTTTGATTATCCATGCCTACATTAAGCTATTTGTTAATTACTCACTAATTACTCACTAATTATGTCTTAATTATTTACTAATTACTCACTAATTATTTACTAATTACTCACTAATTACGTCTTAATTACTCACTAATTACTCACTTTGTTAATGATGTTGATTCTAGTATTTGATCCACCATAGCTCATCACATTGCTCTAATTTCAACAAAGGGTACTACCAAGAAAATACCAATGCTTGGATTTCCATGCACATCACAAAGCCCCCTAAGCTTGCATACAACAGAAGAAAACCTCATCACCAAACACATCAACCACACCAATTTATAATGTTCATCAAAGATAGGTGCTTGTGCATGTGCTTCAACAATAACGATACTATGATGGTAATCCCATCATATGGTTGCCAAAATCGAGCAATGTACTGAAGAAAACCTCACAACCAGCTTCAACCCCAACAGCTTCACCTAGAGTTTGACAAGAATGGAGGCCCACGTAACACCAAGCAAGTCAGTCAACCACTCTCATGCATTCAACACCTACACAAGAGCTTGTATGTTCAAACAACCCCAATGGTAACCAACCAACAATCTTACCTACTGCCTTGACAAGAATGGAGGCCCACGTAACACCAAGCAAGTCAGTCAACCACTCTCATGCATTCAACACCTCTCATGCATTCAACACCTACACAAGAGCTTGTGTGTTCAAACAACCCCAATGGTAACCAACCAACAATCTTACCTACTACTGCCTCGACAACATTTGAGCCAAAAACTCAAGAATCAATTCCCATGTTTGCACAACAGAGACTTATCAGCACATTATAGACAAACTCACAATGCTCTTGTGGGGATGTGAAGCATGAGTGCACAAGAACCTATTGCTCATATGTCATGTCCTAGTTGACCCATAGAATCATTCCAAATCAAAAACCAATGGGGTCAAACCCTACAATCTCACGAGTCAAAACCTGTAATCTCAAAGGGTCAAAACCTGCAATTTCACATGGTCAAACCTTGCAATCTCACGGGTCAAAACCAACAATTTCAAAATATGGATAGAATTGATTTTGTAAATCCCATGAATCTTTTATCAAAAAGAAGAATATTGATGTTAACCCATGACGGACATTGAGATGTACTATGTTTTACGTCATTAATTTAAATATTCTGAGTCATGGGCCGGGCTTGTCGGCACCATATGTTAAGGATAAAGGGATTGGGTGATCGCCGATGAGAGGCGCATCTTGAATATCAGTAGGATAAGGGTTAGGGTCGGCCGGCCATGTATGGGCGCCCAAGTGTGAACGGCCAAGTCACCTATAAGAGTCAAATGTAACCCTAAAATCCTCATTCTCATGTGTTGTGAATACAAGAGTGCTCTTGCCTTATCTCTTTGGTTTCCTTCTCCTGCGTGTGAGAGAGAGAGAGAGAGAGAGAGTGAGAGAGCGATTGAGCACTGTGTAGCGGCACGGCGGCGGAGAGGCGGTAGAGCGGCGACGGCGGCTCCTCCTCACGGCTGCAACGCGGGAATCCTTCAAGGCGGCGGTTGAGCGGTGAGTGACACACCCTTTGGCATTCTGTTTGAGCTTCCTTCCCTAGTTGTATGCTTGCAGCCATTCGTGGCTCGCATACGGTGTCTGGCAAGTCCCCAGCTACGACCTGTGCGGCAAAAGCGCACATTTTTGGCGCCGCTGCCGGGGAGTTGCCCTGCACCAAGCTCCAGTTTGCAGCTCGGGCTGCTGCGTGAAGTTTAATT
Source organism: Cibotium barometz (assembly GCF_041138505.1). Classification (NCBI taxonomy): domain Eukaryota; kingdom Viridiplantae; phylum Streptophyta; class Polypodiopsida; order Cyatheales; family Cibotiaceae; genus Cibotium; species Cibotium barometz. The sequence goes on from NC_141067.1 coordinate 50,835,178, forward strand.
TACACTATAGGAAAGGCGTCTGTGTTGCTGTTGAGGTGTTTCTGTGGTTTTCATTCTCTGTTTCTGCAATTTGTCTTCTGCATTTCTGTTTCTTTTGTTATTTTTCTGCTCCGCGTGTGGGCGTGCATTCTGTTATCTGGTTTTCTACGTGTGAGGGGGGTTTCTGAATCCCCAGATCTGTGCTGTGTGCGCGAACCGCGCCGCGGCCAAGACTAGAAACCCTAGAAAACTTATCTCAGAAAATAAAAAAAATAAAAATTTAAAATTTAAAAAAATATAAAAAATATAAAAAATTAAAATTTTATTTTTAAAGAAAGAACCAAACGTGTGGAGAGGAAAGATTTTCTAATTGGAGAAAAAATTTTTGAAAAGAAAGAATCCCAATCGACCCTCGACCCCGGCCCCGGCCTCGGCCTCGGCCTCGGTCTCGGTCTTTTGATATAGATATATAGGAGAGTGAGCCTCCATAGCTTTCTTTCAAGTTAGAGCTTATGGGAAGTTGTGCCCTATATGTAGCCCACTCCCCAAGGAGTAAAGTGAGCATGTGGGATAAAGCCCTCACCCTTTCCTCCACAAGCAAATAGGCTTTTGCCCCTTCCCCCCCCAAAGAAAACGAACTGTTTTGAGGACTACAGGAGCTCTAGATAGGCGAACACGGTGCTGTAAAGCACACTAGGATCCTTTGAACGATACGCTCGTTTCGAGCTATCACACGCCCTAGTCCAAGTTCGACCGTAAGTAAGGGGGTCAAAAACGGGTTAAAAACAACACAAAAACAAGTAAAAACGGGGTGCGAAACACCTAAGAAACCACTTGTGTGAGTTTCAAGGGTAGTTACCAACGTACGTAGGGTACCCACGTCACATGCATCTACGTTCTGGTCGGGTGCTAGAGCCTGAACCACTAGAAAGTGTTTCAGTTTATGCAGGCTCACACCATCCCTCCATGTTGGCATCTTGGCCTTCGGCTGGAACCCAAGGGAGTGCGACCCAAGATCCACGAATAGTGGATAGTGACTCATCTTCTGACTGAGAAGCCATGGAAGGGCACCCTACCAAGAACCCTGAGGAGACAAGCCAAAACATGCCAGTGTGGGCCCCACAACCTGGATCTAGCATGTTTAGTCGTCTAATAGAGACCTTTAGTAGGGCTACACGCTCTGAGCATGCGACAAGCGAAGTAAATGAAGAAGGAGGGGTAGTAGATTCACCATTCACATCTTATGTAGACCCTACCCTCCCAAAGAGTGTCCATGTGGATATTCTACCCACTTCGTTTAATGAGGGCCCTACTGAGCTACCACATTCCGATGCTCTTCCTAAAGTAGAGGTCCCTAGAAGCGAACCCTTAAGAAGTGACATTGCGTCCACTTCAAGAGAACCGTTTGGCACACCAAGTCTGGATGGGATATTTCTCAATGAAAATTGGGAATATGATCTACACACAGAGACTCTAACGGACCTATACACGGGTTACACATACCATGTGGGTGGTTAGAAGTCCTCCGATCTACATCTAGCGCCACTAATCTAGAAGAGCAACAGCAAATGATATGTGAGGTTATTCATAGAATTATCCAAATTGAGAGGCTAAATAGGGGAGTGAACTTAGTTTCCACTGGCCCTATGAGATTTTTGGATACGGGCAAGGCCAAACAACCAACCCTCTCGGTGAGTCCCATAGACCCTTCGTATGTTGTTTCGCCTGGAGTCTCAATGCAGGTTGAGCCCACGAGCAGTAACTTTAGCTTTCCAACCTTGGCTCAACTTTCCATTAGGGAATCCGCAATGCCTACCCCAATGATGAGCATAGCTGAAAGTGCACCTGTTATTACCGTTGTAGTTAGTACGACACCGCTACCTAGTGGAACAGTACCTACAACAGTGCGTGCCAGTGCCTATCAACCATATGTACCTATCGCTACTCATGCTCATGTAGCTCCTATGCCTCTTAGTATGCCAATGGCATATGCTCCACGACCACCTTATCATAACCATTATCCAAGGGGAGCTAGGCCTAGCCACATATCATATCCTACGTCATTTGCCAACATACTCAGACCAACGCCAACTCCTATCAGCCAGGCTATCCCAGAAGTGCCTCCACCAACTATGCCTGCTCACTTAGGTGATCTCGCAGCATTTGCTCAGACGATCGGACGATCCATTGTGGAAAACATGCGGGGCATGCCTGAGAGAGAACCTAGAAGCAAGGCAGTACAAGTGGCTAAGCTCACTCAAAACTTCAGTGGTAACGAGGATGTTAGGAAGCACATTGAAGTCTTTGAACACGTGTGTGATTCCTTGGAAGAGCACAATGAGTTGCATAAGTGTAAAGCCTTAGGCTTAACCTTGAGTGGGAAGGCCGGAGATTGGTATCGAACCTTAAGGGTTGAAGAGCGCACTCACTACCCCACTCTCAAGAGATTATTCTTGAAAGAATACATACATGAGGGTGTGCTTTGGGGAGTAGCATCTCAACTCCAAAAAGCTGAACGCGAGGAAGGGGAGTCAGTGAGAGACTTTATAAGTCGATTGAAGCATCTAAATTCTCGCTGCACTCCCGATGAACGCTTCAATAACAACCAACTCCTCGATAGATTCATCTGAGGATTGCGCCACGAGGACATTTACAATGGCCTAGTCATTAGAGGTCTTACAACGTGGGAAGCAGTCACTGCCAATGCAATCCAGTTAGAAGACAACTTGATGATTGCAGGTAAAAAGGTGTCTTCGGAAACAAAATCCGTTAGTTCGCAAGTATCTGGGCACGAGCCAATGACGGTAAAACCTACTGCCAAGGAGTCCAAGATATCTGAAATGTCTGTGACCGATCTTACTAAGGCTCTCCAAGAACACTTTAGGGGTAATCGAGCTCCTCAGAATAGCCATATGTACCCAAGGAGAGAGCAACAATGGTGTTCGGTGTGCTTAGGACCACATAGCACGAGTGAATGTCCCACATTCAGAGTCAAATTCAATGGGAATTGCAATGCATGTGGTAAGTATGGCCATCAATCTAAAGATTGCCTAGTACTTAAGCGAATGTTGGCAAATCAGGCACCACTAGCCTGGTCAAACACACCTCAAGTACCTGCGCTAATGCCTGCACAACCTGTCGAGCAACTGTCACAGCATATAGTTCCAAGGAATCCGAATGTAGTCCAGTCTGTGCCATTACCACCGCCAGTTCTAGGACCACAACCTCCACATCCCCAAGGATTACCCCAATAAACCAGATGGGTTGTGAGTCACATAGTGCGTGTGGGGATTATGAAGAGGAGATAGACCCCACTACTCCATATGGGTTTGATACGTTTGAAATGATTCCCCAGTACTACATGGAGGATCATTTCGGGCAAGTTAAGCCTGTATATCAAGCGGCTGCTCTCGCCACAAGAGGGCAAAACCTTAATACCTTGGCGAGGAGACCACCTCTTCAATGCTATGAGTGTGGTGGACCGCATCGTGTAGCGGAGTGCCCTAATAGGCTACAGAAGATCGCTACTCAAATGCAACCAAATCAAGGGAGCACATCGGGAATGCCGGTACTTACATGTAATCGTTGTGGCATAGATCATTTGATTGCTCAATGTCCACATAATCCTAATGCACCCAAGATTACGCCATTGAATTTGGTTGAGGTCACCAACCAAGCACGAGGAACCACACCCGTTGTACCCACGAATGTAGTTACACGGTCACTGCTTCAAAATCAAAACTAAATTCTTGAAGAGAGGGATACTGCATCAATCGCTCAGGCAAAGAAAAAGAAAACACGACGAAAGAGATCGCTTAATGCCACGAGCTCCAAACCCAGTTCAAAGACTAACATAGGGACAAGAGACGACCCCGTGTATATGAATGATCCTGAAGATGATTCTGATTCAATAGAAACCATGGGGACCAAAGCCACTACCTTAAGGGAGGAACCCACTCGGGAGCTCAATGAAGGAGAATCAAGCGAGTACATAAATAAGGGGAAACAGAAGGAAACTTCCTCGGCCCCACAACCAAGTCAATTTATGCCCTCTCGACCACCCAAACTGATTGAGACTCCCCAAGACAAGCCACGTGGGCCAAAAACCCTTAAGAAAAGATTGGAACTTATCCAAACCCAGTTGAGGAGATTGAACAAGTGCAACACTTAAGGGGTTTGGTGGAAGAAACACAAAGAGAACTGGAGCCAAACCCGAGAAAAATCAAAATTCCAGACACAGTGTTTCCTACGCAAGTTTAGCCTCACAGGAACCATAAACCGTTAGCTATACCAAGTATCATTCAGGAAGAAAGTGAGGATAGGACATCCGGAAGTGGGCAAACACCCTTCTTGCTAGAAAGAATGTTTAGTGAGGGAATGCCTAACCCCGTCGAAGAGGAAGTGATTCCATCTTCACCAATCCCTAGTCAAGGGGCGATGTCTCGAAAAGTACTGTTGAATGTGTCTAAGCTAATGGATTTCATGTCCTCTGAGATCAGAACCACGATCATATCCAAATTATATGGAGATCCTGAGCTATTCTTAGCTCTTCGGGCATTTCTCAATGGAGAACTAAAGGCGGGGCTACCACAATTTGCAAATATGGATAGACCTGACACGCTTCAAGATGAAGGGGAGCATTGGGATCTACAACCCAACTTAGATGAAGATTCGGTCGTTGAAATACCTGTTAACAAGTTGGGTCAGTACTTTGAAGGGGATGAATCTAATGCCACCCTCCCCATTACTACCAAGGGATTAACTCTAAAGGGAATCCTTGATGGTGGTGCTGGCGTGAGCATTGTGACTAAAAACTGTTGGGAATCTATGGGGAGACCTCACCTCGAGGTCACAAACATAGTGGTCAAGATGGCAAACGGAACTATTGCTAAACCTATCGGAATGTTAAGGGACCTTAAGATCAAGGTTCTGGGATACAAGGTAAGACATACCTTCATTGTAATGGATTTCTCCAAGCATCCTATGTCATAGCAAATGATCTTAGGACGTCCTTTCATGAGGGAAGCACAAATGGTGCATGACTGGTCGAAAAACCATGTCTATCTACAATTCCAGGACTCTGTCATTCGAGTTGATCTTGAGAATGGTCGTGCGCATCCTTTAGGAAGCAAGGTTATCATCGATAATCGATCGGATACCACTGTTCACTCCGCCCCATTAAGGTATTGCTATACATGCAAAAAAGAGACTGATGATGGGAAAGATTCTCCTTATATGGATGTCCTACCGGGTATGACTGAGTTGGATAACGTGGATTGGGTACACCTAGCGGCAACCATAGACACATGGGGAAATAGAGGCACAAGTTGGGTAACACCTGCTGAGGGGCAAGATATGCCACCGTTAGTGCCAATAAACATGATAGGTGTTATGCACTTGACTCCTCTGATGGTGAGAACGTGGCAAACTCCACCGACACTGAAAGTAGCGAAGACTCTGACCAATGCAACTCTGAGTATGAATCTCAAGAAGAAACTGACCCTGAGCCTGATGGGGAAAATGAATCAAATATTCACCCAAATGTGGAAGCAAGGTGCTCAAGGCCTAGGACAGTGGCCTCCTGCAGTTCATCCGAAAGTGAAGATCGACCAAGTGAGTCCGAATCGGATAGAAACAAAAATCAAAAACTTGGTAAGAAGAAAACGAGACATAAGCGCCAACGCTATCGAGCTAATGTACGAACTGCAATAAATAAGGAGAGATCCACTGCATAATGGCTTAGTTATGTAGGAGCCATTGACGCGGAAGATAGAAGATAATTGGGGACAATACCTCCAAAGTGTCATGTGGTGTATTCCGCAACCTCATGACGTTGCCCAATTAGAAATCAAAGAGAAGCCAAAACTAAGTCGTACTGCAAGAAGGCGACAAAACCAAGAGTTGGCTCAGCAGCAAAAGGAAACGGAATTGAAAGAAAAAATCCTGGCACAACAAGAACCAGTAGACTTACACCCCGCCCCCGAGCATTTCAAATCATTCACCACAGGGGAACGTAAAGTAGTCTACACAAAAGCCCAACGAACGCCTACCAATGGGAGTAGCGGTGTCTAGGATGGCCCTGCGGTAGTTAAGGAGATAGACTTAGCAGATCCGGGTGAGGAGTCTAAACCAGTTTTTATTGCTCAAGACCTCACCAAGGCGGAAGAAGCTGCACTTACGAAGCTTCTTAACGAATTCAAGGACATATTTGCATGGACATATCATGATATGAAGGGTGTTCCACCCTCGGTGGTGCAACACACGATTCCAATGATTAGCACTGCTAAACCAGTCCAGCAACGTCCCTACCCAATGAATCCTAAGTACGCAAAGATTGTACAAGAGGAATTTGAAAAGCTGGTAAAATGTGGATTCATATACCCAATTGAGCACTCAGAATGGGTTTCTCCGATAGTCATCGTACCAAAAAAGAATGGGAAACTCAGAGTGTGTGTTGATCTCAAAAAGGTTAATGCAGCCACCAGAAGGGATCATTACCCCTTGCCATATTCTGAACATGTGATTGAAAGAGTGGCAGGCAAGGAGGCATATAGCTTTTTAGATGGGTACTCGGGTTACAATCAGATCACAATTGCAGTCGAGGACCAAGCTAAAACAACATTTATCACGGAGTTTGGAGTGTTTGCTTTTCGCGTCATGGCTTTTGGCTTGACCAATGCACCTGCAACATTCCAACGATTGATAAACACGGCCTTTAAGGAATATCTAAGGGACTTCTGTGAAGCTTTCTTAGATGATCTTTGTGTTCATTCCTCTTGGGATGAGCACTTGATGTGTTTACGAAAAATATTTGAAAGGTGTAGATTATATCGCATCTCCTTGAATCCTTTCAAATGCCAATTCTGGGTTAAACATGGAGTTATCTTAGGGCATATAGTGTCCAAAAATGGGATTTCCACGGACGAGAGTAAAATCAAGGTCATTCTGGAACTGCCACCACCCACCAACTACAAGGGAGTCCAACGCTTTATGGGCCACGTTGGTTATTATCGAAGGTTTATTCTCTTCTTTGCCGAGATAGCTCGACCATTGTATAAGCTTCTCATCGAGTTTATTTGGACCGAAGAATGTGACCGTGCCTATGAGCTATTAAAGAAGGCCTTGGCGAGTGCTCCAATCTTGAGAATGCCTAACTGGGATTTACTCTTCCATGTGCATATTGATGCATCAAATTTTGCTATTGGGTGTGTGTTAACTCAACCTGGAGAACACAAGCTAGACTACCCCATTAGCTTTGCCAGTCGCCAGTTGAACGATGCTGAGATGAACTACACCACTATGGAGCGAGAAGGGTTGGCAATGATATATGCAGTAAGGAAATTTCGTTATTACCTTCTTGCCACCAAGTTTGTTTTCTATGTGGATCATCAAGCATTGTTGTATCTGGTAAACAAACCATTCTCCACAGGAAGAATCACACGATGGCTATTGATTCTTCTTGAGTTTGATTTCACTGTTGTTGTGAGACCTGGCAAAAAACATATTATGGCTGATCATTTGTCTCGCATACCTAATGGTGAAGCTCCTACGGGAGTTGATGATGACTTACCTGACACTTCCCTGTTCATGGTGGAGACAATGCCTGAATGGAGTGAGAAGATTGTTAACTTTTTGGTTAATGGCTTTCCACCCAAGGAGCTTCGTAAAGATCTAGCTCGAAAGCTGATCAAAGAATGCGAACCCTATTGCCTGATAGCTGGGACTCTTTATAAAAGAGGAAAGGATGACGTTCTTAGGCGTTGTGCATGAGAGGATGAGTATCTATACATTTTACAAGAGGCACATATGGGCGTAGCCGGTGGTCACTTCTCAGGAGACTTAACTGCACGAAAGATCTTACAATCAGGGTATTGGTGGCCCACTATGTTCCAAGATGCATCACTCTTTGTGAAGGGTTGCGATGAATGCCAACGATACAAGAAACCCCAGAGGAAAGATCAGATGCCCCTACATCCAATCAAAGTAAACCAACCATTTGAAAAGTGGGGTTTAGACTTTGTAGGTCCAATTAGTCCAGCGGCCCGAAACACACAATCTCGCTATATTATTGTGGCCACTGACTATATGACCAAATGGGCTGAAGCGAAAGCGACACGTAAGGCAGATGCGAGGACAACAGCCAAGTTCCTCTTTGAAAATATAATCACACGATTCGGTTGTCCTTTTGAACTTGTGAGCGACAATGGTACGCATTTTATAAATGAAGTGATTAAGGAGCTCACAACAAATTTCATGATATCCCATCATAAATCTACTCCTTATTATCCGCAAGCGAATGGCCAAGCCGAGAGTACAAACAAGACATTAATCTCTGTTCTGACAAAGACTGTTGAAGCTCATCGCACGGATTGGGATCTAAAGCTTACAACAGCTTTATGGGCCTATCGTACTGCGTACAAAGTGGCTATTAATTGCACACCATTCAAAATGGTATATGGCCAAGAAGCAGTCATGCCGTGGGAATTTGTCATTCCAAGTCTTCGTGTTGCTACTCAAGAGGGTTGGGATGGTAATCCCTTAGCAGAGCGTCTGTATATCCTTGAGCGGCTAAATGAAGAAAGACAATTGGCTGTGTACAATGCCCTTGTGGAGAAGGATAGAAGGAAAAAATGGTTTGATCGCCACCTAAAAGGACAAGGACATCAAGGTTGGGGATAAAGTCCTGATGTATGGAGTGCGAAACGAAAAGAAAAAGCTCAAATATGCTGGTAAGGGACCATATAGAGTATGTGAAATCACCCCGCAAGGTACCATCAGAGTGGAGACTCTCGACAGAGTTGAAACCATTGGATTCCTTAATGGGAGTAAATTCAAACGATACTATGACCCCCTGAGCTAGGAGGAGTTACATGCAATCCATCAAAAGAAGGCAGCTAAAGAACAAGTTGAGCTTAAAAAGATACAAGCGAGAGTCGAAGCCAAAGAACGTCAACAGCGTGCTAGGAGACAACGAGAAGCCAACTTGGGAATTACGCAAGTATTTTTCGAGGAAGCAGAAGAGGATGCACTGGAATCTGACCCACCTCTAAGATACCTAATTGAGTTACAGAGTCCTTACGGGGAGGTGCTGTATAATGCATTATTGGATACAAGAGCTCAACACAATTTGCTATCATATGGCGTGTGGTGTCAACTGGGAAAACCACCTTTATCCAAGAGTTCTATCCAAGTTCAAGGAATCAACAAGAAGAAAACCCCTGTCTCAGGAATTCTGCACACTCCGGTTGCCTATGACAAGGGAACCATAATTCAAAGCTTTTTGGTTATGCCTGCTGGTACCATGGAAGGGACTGTAATCTTAGGGCGCAAATGGATGATGGCCACCAAGTGCAATATCGATTGGGCAACCAGACAATTCACAACGCAAGAACCAACACGAGGTCTGATCGCTCAAAATCCCGCACCTAAGTCATCCACTCAAATATTAGATAATGAAAAATCACAAAGTCCAGTGGCAAAACCATCTTCGATTGTTGGCCACCCCTCTAACGCTTCCACACCAAGAGTGGAAACAGGCAAGGTGGTCCCTAAAGCTTCGCTTATTATGCCAAAGAGTACATACAAATGGGTCCCCAAAGCTTCGTTAACAGCTACTTCCCCTGCTCAATCTCGTTCAGCCACCAAGAAGCCTCGTAAAAGGAAAGCAGCTACCCACCCGAGAAAGGGCAATGTAACATCGCGATGGATCCCTAAAAAATTATTAGTAGCCCAAGGGTACTACGAGGGAAATGACCAGATTTGGGTCCCTAAACATAAGCTGAATCCCTCTATATCACCTGTAAAACCTTGCAAACCAATTGTTGCCACCCCAACGATAATTCAAGATCGTGGTAAGGGAAAGGTAACAGAGTGCTCCACACCACTTCTTCCAGAGTTCGTTTGGATTCCCAAACGATATCGATCATTACCACCTAGCTCAGGAAGGGGGGAGCCACATGAAGCTTCTAGCTCCTCATGCCAGGCACACACTGATATAGAAGTTTCTACATGCTCTACACCTACTCTTGTCAACACCCAACAAAAAACCGACAATGAGTCTACGTCTCCCCTTGTAATAGTATCGTCGGAAACCATTTCCTCCATTCGTCAATGGGAGCGTACACTACCATCTTTGCAATTGGATGTGGCCACAAGGGTCATAAAAAGCTATCTGCCCACATCACAACCTATGACCGGCTGGACAAATTGGTTCCAAGAGGCTGCAACATCATTGCAAATAATATGATCTACCCAAGGAAAGGGAGAGCATGTACTCACGCTCGACATTCTAATGCTTCCTCCTTATAACCTTCTCCCCTAACCATGTAATTGCCAAATTCAAGGGGATGTATATATATAGCTTCATACATTTAAAAAAAACAGAAAAACAAAAAATAGTAAAAAGAGCAAGAGCACAAAAACAAGAGAAATATCCGTATACAATCAAGAACTAGATTGACCTGTCATAAACCTACTGATGCTATATCTGTGTTTGCAGATATGGCAGATGCACGATCATCATACACTTCATCCACTCCCACCTTTGGTGAGAGGTATCATCTATCCTGTAATTGAAACTGAATGGGATCATATAGATGTACTAGCCAGAGAAGAAAATGTTGAGGAATTAGAATGGCTAATTCGCCTATTGACCATGACTAACCCCTACTCCGTAGAGAACATATCCCCGATAGCCCAATGCTTTCCTTTTCCACAAGATGACTATCCTCGCATTGTTACATTTTTGATGAGTTTATGTGGATGGGAAAATGAAACGGAAATATCTGACAATGATGAATGGACGGATGAAACTCATGGCACTACTGAGGTTGACTTTATTTATTTGGATGATGCGGATAGAGGCTTAGCCTTAGGGCTAGAGCCAGGACTCTACAACATCCTCTTACCGTATCCTCAGTAGTAGTGTGGTGACTGGTAGGTAGGTTAGTGTTTGCAAGTTTTTTCTAGTTTAGATTTCTTAAACAAGTCTTGAAATTTTCACACTGATGTGCCTCTCGAGGTATAGTGCTTGTTAGTTGATTGTATAGGTTAAAAAGTTTGAGGTGGGTTCGCTTTCAAGTCCTGAGACTGCCGCAACGTTCATCAAAATATATCTACATCAAATTGCAAGCTGTCTCGTCAAATCAAGGAGATCTCCAATTACAGGTGTAATTCTTCCATACCCACTCTCTTTCGTTTTTACTGTTCAATCAATTGCATAAACTATAATGCATGACCACATGGAAATTGTCAATGTACTACTTAGTTTTTGAAGTTGCTTGCATGCTAGTGTAAATCATTAATGAGCTTAACTTTATTGGAAATATTCCTAGGCAGCATGACGTCTTTAGTTAACCTTGGAATACGATTGTCTTAGGTCTAGGGTCAAACCATCTTAATGTTTGACACCTGGCCATGTGTGTGTTGACCTCTATGACATAGCTATTACCCCTTTGTCGAAAGGATGCAAGACAAATTATAGTTCAGGAGCGAAGATCAAAAAGAAAAAGATTTTAAAAAAAAAGCCTACAAAAAATGGCAATACAAGTCTATGATGTGCTTTAATGTTGGCCTATCGCCTTATTAATACTTGGTAGGCGAGGAGTATTCTACTCCAGACCGATGCCTTGGTTGGTAGGGGGTAGCCTTGCCTAAAGTGAGCTAGTAGATTCCTGGATGATACCTTGTGTTAAACATGGTACTAGGATCGATGTTAGTTTTGCCTTAGGAAGGTCGCCATTGTGTGTAAAAATTGTCACGTGCATTAATTTAAAAAAAAAAAGAGGCAAAAGGCTCCTGTAACTCTGATGTTTTTTGTGTCCCCAGGCTTGTGGTATTAACTTGTTCTTAGAGTAGACACAGTGTGGTCATCTGTTTATTTATTAAGCTTGGTTATTTTCCTTGACTTAGGCCAGTTATAAACCTTGATTAACCTTTGACACCTTGCTTACTCTTGATTTACTTTCAATAATTTTAAACTCCTATTAATTTGCTACACTAGCTCATTCATGTGACCCTTAAACTAAGTTCTCATAACAACATCCATTGTGGTCTAACATGCTTGAATTTATACACTTTATATCTTTTGAATTCCAGCATACTTTCACTCTACTTCCCTGTTTTGCAGACGGTCAACAACAACCCTCTCGAGCTTACCATACCATAGCTTCCGAGGGACGGAATCTACATCAGGAAGGGGGGCATGTTAACCCATGACGGACATTGAGATGTACTATGTTTTACGTCATTAATTTAAATATTCTGAGTCATGGGCCGAGCTTTTCGGCACCATATGTTAAGGATAAAGGGATTGGGTGATCGCCGATGAGAGGCGCACCTTGAATATCAGTAGGATAAGGGTTAGGGTCGGCCGGCCATGTATGGGCGCCCAAGTGTGAACGGCCAAGTCACCTATAAGAGTCAAATGTAACCCTAAAATCCTCATTCTCATGTGTTGTGAATACAAGAGTGCTCTTGCCTTATCTCTTTGGTTTCCTTCTCCTGCATGTGTGAGAGAGAGAGAGAGAGTGAGAGAGCGATCGAGCACTATGTAGCGGCACGGCGGCGGAGAGGCGGTAGAGCGGCGACGGCGGCTCCTCCTCACGGCTGCAACGCGGGAATCCTTCAAGGCGGCGGTTGAGCGGTGAGTGACACACCCTTTGGCATTCTGTTTGAGCTTCCTTCCCTAGTTGTATGCTTGCAGCCATTCGTGGCTCGCATACGGTGTCTGGCAAGTCCCCAGCTACGACCTGTGCGGCAAAAGCGCACAATTGAATATATTTCACTTGAGAAATTTGAGGAAGAATATGAAAATATCCGTTGAGAAAAAGAACCTAGGCCAAGCAATTGAAAGAAATATTAGAAAAGTCCCATCGGTATCAAAAATAGAAAATGTTACTAAATGTGAAATGGATGTGGATGTGAATGAAGAGATGAGAATGAGATGTGAGGATATGTGAAATGGATGTGGATGTGAATGAAGAGATAAGAATTAGATGCGAGGATATGTGAAATGGATGTGGATGTGAATGAAGAGATGAGAATGAGATGTGAGGATATGTGAAAGGATGTGATACAAATGAATGTGGATGTGAATGATGAAAGACCCCTCCGCGCAACGAATTCAGGGGTGCTAGCAGCAGAAGTAGCACTTCCTGCGTGGGGCAGGGTCCCTCACTCAGGGCCTTGCCCCCCATAGATATCCGGACAAGAGACTAATCCCTCGGTTCTTCCAAAACCGAACACAGAAAAACTTCCCTTGCCGAGAAAGCACGGGTGATTCCTCCAGGATGTGTTTTTGTCTAACGTAGTCAAGAGCCTTAACTAACTGAATTGATCTGACCGAACCCGTAAGTATCATAGTCAGATCAAGGAAAAGACTTGCACTTGGATCATAGAGACCAATGCTTTTTTCCTCATTGAGAGACACAGCCATTGATTCTTTTCTATAGAACAAATTTTTATCTGGGATTTACTTCATCTATCGTACCATAACAAAATTGAGTCTCACTTTAGGGATCCATCAGTCCAGCAGTCTAACCCCATCCAGCCCCGTGGGTTAGCCAACCGCCCAACCACTGTAGTGATGGGATCCATTGAAGAATTTGATTAGGTTTTGTCCCGAGTACCAGGGAAAAAAGTTCCCAAGCCCCCTAGCCGGATATTCATGCAAACTTAAAACTAGTCACACCACTTACACACCCAATATGAAATTGCCTTTTTCACAGATTCAGGTGTCTTTAAAACAATCATTTAATGAAACTATAGTATCACTGATCATAATCCTCCAAAATATCCGGCTGAATCCTAATTTCCACAATTTTTCCTTCATCGGAATACCTATGGCATCATTTAATGAAACTATAGTATCACTGATCATAATCCTCCAAAATATCCGGTTGAATCCTAATTTCCAATTTTTCCTTCATCGGAGTACCTATGGCATCATTGGCAACCAGAACGCTCACCACCTGTCCACTCAGGGGCCTTTTCGATAGTTCCTAGCTCATAGTATCCAGCAATATATTCACTTATAAAAATCAAAATGGAGTCTCCATTGAAGATCAGCAAGATCGACCAATAGATCCATATAAGAGAGCCATGCGCACATCTGTTGAAGATCAGCAAGATCGACCAACAGATCCATATAAGAGAGCCATGCGCACATCTTTTGAGGACCAGCAAGGTCAATCAACCAAATCCATGCCCGACTTCAGAAAACAACTCTTACTCCTTGTTCCAATATCTTCCACGATGCACGTGTGGGTATCTTCGGCAACCCAAAGCCCGTCGAGCACCGTATGGTCAGCACCCTCTAGGATCCTTTGCAGGTCACCTAGAGCTTCACTCATAGGCCGCTTCCTTGGTCCCTCATCCACCGTACCGAAAGCTCACCATTTAAATCGAACCGAGGCTGGTCAAGACCTCGACCGACCTCGCTACGTGAGACGTCCTCCGTTGACTCTTCGTCAGCTGTTGCAACTTTAACAGATAGGTCTCCACCACGACCTCATTCACAAGATGGTCAAAATGCTTCCCCAGCATTTTTGACATAAAATAGTCATTTAAAAATAGGTCATAAATACAATTTCTATAACGAACTCTCGTCTTTCCATATTGTTTCACATCAATCCTCATTTATTTCATATGTATTCCCATTCTCATCACATCATTTTCCATCTCATCACATCTTTTCTCATTTATCTGCATCAGATCTCATCCACTCACATCTACCCATATCCACATCTCATCACATCATATTCATTCCCATCATACATCACATCTATCTCCATTTACATCACATCACATTCATTCATATCCATCACATTCGTTCGTTCATATCCACCACATACATTCTCATAACCATCCCATCACATACATTCTATCCACATTATATCACATCACTTCTATCCACATCATATCTCATTCATACACATCTCATCTCATTCATCCACATCCATCCAATTGTTCTCATGTATGACTACTCACATCTATCCATACATTCATATCTATCACTTCACATCCACATATATTCATGTCACATCACATCTCTTTACATCACATCCCATTCTTTCACATACTCATTCACATCCATTCTTCACATACACAATCACATCCATTCTTTCACATACTCATTCACATCCATTCTTCACATACACATCCATATCCATTCTTCACATACACATTCGCATCCATTCTTTCACATACACATTCATATCCATTCTTCACATACACATTCGCATCCATTCTTTCACATACTCATTCACATCCATTTTCATCACATACACATTCATATCCATTCTTCACACACATTCACATCCATTCTTTCACATACTCATTCACATCCATTTTCATCAGATACACATTTATATCCATTCTTTCATATACACATTCACACCCATTCTTTCACATACACATTCACATCCATTCTTTCACATACTCATTTACATCCATTCTTTTCACATACACATTCACATCCATTCTTTCACATATATACTCATTCACATCCATTCTTCACATACACATTCACATCCATTTTCATAACATACTCATTCATATCCATTCTTCACATACTCATTCACATCCATTCTTTCACATACTCATTCACATCCATTATTTCGCATACTCATTCACATCCATTTTTTCACATACTCATTCACATATATTCTTCAATTACACATTCACATCCATTTTCATCACATATCATCCACTCACATCCCATATCATTCATTTACATCCTAATTCACATGATTTTTCATCTCATCCATTCATTCACATCTCATTACATCCATCCATTCATTCACATCTATCTGATTCACATTGCATCTCATCACATCTCTTCACACATCACATTACATCCATCCATTCATTCACATCTATCTGATTCACATCGCATCTCATCACATCTATTCACATCACATCTCATCACCTCTATTCACATCACATCCATCCATCCATTCATTCACATCTATCTGATTCACATCACATCTCATCACATCTATTCACATCCCATCCCATCCATCCATTCATTCACATCTATCTTATTCACATCACATCCCATCCATCCATTCATTCACATCTATCTGATTCACATCACATCTCATCACATCTCATCACATCTCTTCACATCTATTCACATCACACATCTATTCACATCACATCATCCATCCATTCATTCACATTTCTCTGATTCACATCACATCTATTCACCTCACATCTCATCACCTCTATTCACATCTATTCATAGAATTTAAGAGAATTCTAATTTTGATATAAAAATTGTTTACGCATCTATTTATGCATAAAAATCAATTTTAATGAGAATAACACTTTTGAAATTAAAATTCCTTTATGCATCTTTTTATGCATAAAAATCAATTTTAATGAGAATAACACTTTTGAAATAAAAATAATTCCTTTATGCATCTTTCTATGCGTAAAAAATAATTTTAATGAGAATAACACTTTTGAAATAAAAGTAATTCCTTTATGCATCTTTCTATGCATAAAAATCAATTTTAATGAGAATAACACTTTTGAAATAAAAATAATTCCTTTATGCATCTTTCTTTGCATAAAAATAATTAATATCAGTGATATTCATGCATATTCATAGGTGAATATGTACATGGAGTAATCAGAATATTTCTTTTAGATGCAAAAATGGTGGGAATTACTCTTTGGAATAACATTAAAATAAACTTTCTTTTTCACAAAATTCTGGAAAAATTTGCCATAACTGCCTTAGTATGGCTAACCATTTCTCATTTTTATCATTCTTCAATTGACTTAAATTAACCCAAATTAGATTCATAGAACTCTAATCTACACAATTTTCTAAATTTAAGAGAGTAAACAATAAGAAGAGTTTAATTAATCTTTTAGTTAATCTTTCTTAGAATTAAGAAAGGCTGGAATGTAAAGAAGAGAAGGAAGTGGCCTTTTCATCAAGGCATAGCATTTGAATTTAATTCAATTTACTACAAAACATAAAAATATGTGACTGACAATTAAGAATATGTAACTTAATCCATTTATATCAATTAAGACTCATCCAAAGAAAATTCCAAATTTATGCAAACAAAACAAAGATGAAATATTTAGTGTCTACCCTTGAATTGCTTTATTATTGACAAAACAACGATGCAATATTTAGTCTCTACCCTTGAATCCCTCTATTATTAACAATATCATTTGATTAAGGCTTTCCTAGAATTCTCTCAATGTCCTTGCATAAGGTATGATAAAGAAGAGGTTAGAAAAAAAGTAGCTATATTGTATCTTACTCGCTAATTAATATGTGGGAACATGGAATCACCAAAATAATCCATCACATCAAATAGAGGTAGTTAATAAAGCTTCAATAAGAGTAGTCACATACTAGAAGAATATCCTTCAAGAAGAATATTCTAGTCCATATTTACACATTTTGGACGCTTTCTGTAGCTTGGATGCATTACATCTATGAGAGGGATAGCATGTCGTATTACTCCACATTGGATGGAAACAACTCCAACCTAGGACCATGGAAATAATGGTGAAATGTTAGAAACATGGTTCATTAGCTTTTTCAACTTGTGAGCATGGAAATAATGGAGATGTTTAGAAACATGATTCATTACTATATTAGATTTTATTAATTAAAGTCTTCAAAATACAAGTAGAAGACATACGTACCCAAGATACAGAGAAGTCACATTATCTTCTTGGGTTGATTTTGGAGATTCTTGGGTTGATTTAGCAACTACTATTTCTATAGAGTGGGTGGAGGATAAGTTGTCACTTGAACACTCTTGGATGGTATGAGTGCTCAAACCCAATAAGGGAACATTGTCCCTTATAGAAATAGCCTTGGAAAGCTACATATGTCAATAGAACCTTCATAAGATCACCTAAGTTTCTTCATCACACAACTTTGTTAAACAGTGAATCATAACTTCTTACCTCTAGTTTGAGAAGATTGTTTTCTTCTTGAAGAAGGGCTTCCTACAGTCAAAAATTCAAAAACAAAAATGCAACACACTACACAAATTACTTTCAAGATTTTTAACAAAATCCACATCTTTACTAAATTTCAAGATCTTCAACAAATTCTACATGATGTTGAAGCTCTCACAACCAACCACATTGACTCACCCACTCATGTCACTTAAGTCACACATTCAAATCATGATGTTGAAGCTCTCACAACCAACCAACCACATTGACTCACCCACTCATGTCACTTAAGTCACACATTCAAATCATGTTCATTATGGGAAATTATTAGAATCCCATGCACTTTCCTAAAATCTCATCCACTTCATACCTCTAATGCATGCCTAGTCATGCGCTCATTGTCTTGCCACAATAGTTTGGTATTGGGAACATTAAAAGTATTATAGGCACCATTTTCTCACGTAGATAAAGCAAAATAGAAATGAAATACACAAACTTATTTGAGACAAGAGCTTCTGAGGGTATGGTAATTCCTACTCAAAAAATTATGGTGCATATAGAGTTTTTAGTGGGTATGCTATGGCACATCAGTCTTATAGTATGCTAACTCCTCATAAGGTAGTAATTGGTTGTTGTCATGATCCTAGCCACTTTGCAAGGTAATGCCTTAGGTGGGTATCAAGCTACTCTAAGAACTACAAGAGATAAGCTAATGACAAGTGTTTCTATGTTCATGTCTATGGGCAACATTCTAAGGGCATGCTAGTCCTTAGCTTAAAACATGATATAAATACTCAAAGTTGTTTTCCAACACTAGAATATTAGGGCCCCTATATGCTACAATATAGAGTAAGTATTCCAAGGAAGATATGATTTACACTAGATCTGCCCAATCGAGAGAAGAAGGGGATCAAGTGGTCAACCAAAAAGAGCCTTACCTAGAGGTGCAAGGGGAAATACCATCAACCTCTAAAGGAGTTGGGGAATACCCAAATGCTAAAGAGGAGATAAGAAAGCTCGAAGATGCCATGGTCTTATTAGAAGAATGTCAACAGCTTCATGAAGCCAAGTTAAGGGCTAACTAGGTCAGGAATACAATGTATCCAAGAAACAAGCCAACACGGGAAAGAGAATTGGACGTACCTACTCCAATTCCAGAAGAGATGGAAGAGGGATCTCAAGGGAGCATAATGTCAAGAATGTTTGAGGAAGATGCGCAGGGTGAGTCCATCCATTCATTCCCTAGGGATGGATATGAGACACATACATGTAAGTAACCCTCAATTACTAGAGAACCCAGAGACATAGGAAGCCTCATGGCTGTACTATCCACATTTGTGCAAATGCCATTGAGACAATTGCTACGCAGTTCACCAACATTATAAGAAGACATAAAGGAATGGATAGAAGGTGGAATAAGGCTAGCCCACACTACAGAGGATGTTCTATCACCTCTGGCAAAAAGAACCCTAAAACACACAAGGGAAAGAATAACCAAAGTCGTCAAGATACCAGTTAATCAATTGGGGAGTTATTACAAAAGTGAGGACACTAATGCTAAACTGGGGAAAACTTGATCTAAAAAGAGAAGATCTAATCGTTAAAATGGCTGACGGAACATTCTCAAGACCCATTGGGCTTTTGGAGACTGTGAAACTCAAACTTTTTACGTTTTGCTACCATCATACATTTGTAGGACTTTCTGTGCCAACCAGACTCATATGAGACCCTTCGTGAGGGAATCCAAATTGGTGCATGATTGGGCATTAGATCATGTGTATGTGCATAGGGATTTGCAAATTTTAAAGATAGATCTAAGAACGTGGAGAGCACACCCCATGGAAGGGTAACTGTTCGGTAATGATTTGGTCACAAACTGACGGACCACATTCGTACAAATATGCCAACCCACAGTGGAAAATTCCAAAGAGGAAAAGAAAACGAAAATGTGTGCATCACTTCCTCCTCCGGATTTCAGTGAAAATTGGATGCATGTGCTAGCTACCATAGATGTGATGCAACCCAGAGGGACCCATTATGTGGAATCTGGAAATGTTCCCACTACCTCTGTCTATATGGGCAATTGGCAAACCATTTATGAAGAAATAGAAAAGGATGCCTCTATCATAGAAGGGACTAGATCATAAGGCCGTACTAGCACCCAACGCCTCAGATGATGGCAAAAGTAGAAATGATATATTGCTCGACAAAATTCCCTATTACGAAGGAAACCCATGGATGCCTAGTGGCTAAGATACTTCCAAGCCACTAAAAGTACACAGTGAGTTTTCTAAGGATTGGGTTGAGGAAATGAGTAAGATATCCCTTGAAGGGAAACATACGGAGAAAGTCATCCTTCAAGAACCAGAAACACCTAAGCTTATGAAAACTAGGCATCGAAAACAAAACAAATCTTTGGCAAAAGCGGAGCGAGAGGCCAAGAAAATCATGGATAAAATAAAAAGTGAATAAACCAGACTTGCTTTTAGTACCAGACAACTTCAAAACCTACACTATTGAGAAACGGAAAGTGGTCCAACGACTGATGATAAAAAAGGGTCAAGGAAGATTGGATATCCACATCGGCCCTGCTAAAGTCAAGGAAGTTGATATTGCAGGACCACGAGAGGAAACCAAACCTGTTTATATTGCTAAGGACTTGACTACAGCTGAAGAAAATGAGCACGTTACTCTCCTTGAGGAATTTAAGGATTGTTTCGCCTGGAACTACAACGAAATGAAGGGTGTACCACCTGAGGTGGTGCAACATATGATCCCAATGATGGAAAGATCAAGACCCCAACCAGGCACAAACCATACCATATGAATCCTAAATATGTAGCAATTGTAAAGGAGGAAATTTATACTCATTGCTGTAGATTTCATCTATGAGATAGAACATACATATTGGTTGTTTTACTAATTGTAATAGTGCCAAAAAAGAATGAGAAACTTAGGGGATGTGTCGATCTTAAAAGGTCAACGCAGCTACTAGGAGGGACCATTATCAATTGCCCCATACACAACATGTTTTGGAGAGAGTTGCTGGTGAAGAAGCTTACAGCTTATTGGACGGATTTTTAGGCTACAATTAGGTGTTTATAGCACCAGAAGACCAGCATAAGACAACTTTCAATACAATGTGAGGGATGTTTGCATACAAAGTAATGCCTTTTGGTTTCACCAATGCCCCAAGAACATTCCAACGATCGATGTGCATAGCCTTCAAAGACTGCTTGCAGAAGTGGTTGGAGGTATTCATTGATCTGTGTGCACACTCTCGATGGGCATACCATCTAGCTTACTTAAGGAAGGTGTTTGAGCGATGTTCATTATATCGTATATCCCTAAACCCTTTAAAGTGCTAGTTTTGGGTCAAACATGGTGTGATATTGGGACACATTAACTCAAAGAACGCTATATCCACGAATGACAGCAAGGTCAAATTGATCTTGGAACTGGCACCACCCACTAATTACAAAGTTGTGTAATGGTTTATGGACCACGTTGGGTATTACCGCCGCTTCATAATTTTCTATGCTAAAATTTCCAGGCCATTGTACAAGCTACTAAGTTTCTTTGAATGGACTGAGGAATTCCAGGAAGCATATGATCTATTGAAGGAGGCATTATCTAGAGCGCCAATTCTAAGACCCTCCAATTGGGACTTCATATTTCATGTGCATATCGATGCATCAAACTTTGCTATTGGATGTGTACTAGTACAACTGTTAATCCCATTTTGGATTAGCAACTATGCTCCTCCAATTGAGAACATTAATAAGTGTCATGAAACGGCACTATAAAAGTTTTACATTATGAGATATTGGTCACCCAAGGCCTAGTTAAGTACGTTTTGGGTGCCCAAGTGTGAATAAGGGCCAAATGTATATAAGGCATTTTCTCATAATCAAAAGACACAATCCCCCTTTGTGCTATAGAGAGCTCTTCTTTGTGTCTTGAGAGAGATTGAGAGAGAAAGCATTCTAGCATTGTGCCTCTTCTATGCTTGTATGATTCATGCTTATCTGGGAGAGTGAGATAGAGTGATTTCCTTATGGGGGATGGTGTGAGCGACTCTACGCTGATAGTGTGGAGGTGGAGCATGGAGGTTTCGAGCTTAAGAAGTGAGCTTGGAGGCCTCAAGGGACTCAAGTTTGAAGCATTGGTAAGTGCCCTATGATGGTTGTGTTCTATTGCTCATTCTTTAGGTGAATGCATTGAGTTCCCTCTTAGAGGTGTGGTAGCCCATAACATTTTTGGCACCGTTAGGGAAACACCTTTGTTTCTTCCTTTCTCTTGGATTTTTAGCTCCCATTGCATAAGATTCATGATTTCCTTTGCATTCTGGTAGTGCATTGTGTAGGAAATGAATGGATAAGAAATGTGTGGGAGTAAAAAATTATGTGAAATTGGTTGTGTTTGTTGTGTATATGTGTGGTGGAGTGGTCTTAGAATAGAGCTTCACTGTTTTTTCTAGTTAATTTTTATATTTGTATCATTGGAAGCATCAACCATGAATAAGCAGGTTGGTGTTGTATTTTTCTTCTTTTCTAAAAATCCACAAAAATATAAAAACTAAGGAGCCATTGACTCTGCCTTGAACTTGTATTCCACTCCTTAGATGTGGCACAATCATTTTGGGAACGATTGGATAAGTATTTTGCACCCAAAATCATAATAGTTGATGCGGGAAGTTTCCATATGAAACTACAGAAAAATGTTCATGTTGTGAATCATTTTCTACAATTTCATGCTGCAAACTGCTCTCGACATCAATGTCATGATTAACACCACAAATCACAGGATCACCTTGCCAAAAATAGGTAACCTTATCTTGACACCTCTGACGCCACAAGGTCTGACAAAATCAAGAATCGTGAAGGTGCAGAAAATTGTTCAGACGTGAACTATTTCAGAACTCTTCACAGTGTGAACCATTTTTTGTTCACAACGTGAACCATTTTAGAAAACTTTCAAACCAGTGCTAGACTTGGTCTAAGACAAGAAGTGCCCATTCAAATGACAAATTCAAGGCTGTTGAACACCGGCACCCCCCGAATGAGACGGGACATGGAAAGTGCAACCAGGATGGGTCAGGTATTCTTCCCTATCTCAGAGGAAGTACAGCTAGATCTAAGAAGGATCAAGGTGAAACGACAGCTACGAGAGATGAGCTTAAGAAAACAAGAGATTGACACTCAAACTCGTTCAAAAATTCTATGGGGATGGAGACCCTATATCCAACATGTAGAGATTTTTTAATCCACATGTGAAACTTGCAGACCTGTTAGTGATGTGACAATGATTCATGCGTTCTCACTAACCCTGGAAGGGAAAGCACATCAGTGGCTCCAAACCCTCAAACCCAAGGATAAGGCTAACTTCACATGACTCAAGAATGTGTTTGTGCCCAGCTTTGCCAGAAGTGGTGATGACCAATGGAGCTCAGTGGCACAGCTGCACAATATCAAACAAAAGGAAATGGAGTCAATGAGAGACTATGTGTCTTGACTTAAGTACTTAAATTTAGGTGCAAACTACGCAAGAGGGTAACTGATGATCAGTATTTGCATTTCTTCCGGAGAGAGGTTAGAGACCACAAGATACTTGACTATCTGGTACTAGCTTGATAAACCACTCTAGATGCATGCTACAAAATGGAAATTGAATATGATGATAGTATGCTGGAATTTTCGCAACCTGAAGATGACATAATATCTTCACAACTATGACTTCTCATGTATCGAGTCACTAAGAAATTGGAACTCAAAGAAAGCAAGTTAGAAACATGACTGTGGACAGCTCAGGAATGCAATACTAGAGAAATTGAAGATAAAGGAGGGAAGAGAAACATCTAAGCATGGGCATAACCATCTTTACCCCCGCAGGGAATTGGTGTGGTGCTCTATGTGCAGATTGAATCACACTACCCCACTGAATGTCACAATTAAGAGCAAGGCCATTAGTCTATTATGCACACTATGTAAAATTAAGAAATCATGACACTTCAATGTGCAGATATCCAAGGTTCCAAACTATTGCACAGCTACCAACACCTAGAGCTCCATTGGCTTTACCACCACCACATGGATAGATCACTGCTGGTGCTACTGCAGGATAACCCTACTCTTCCTATTTACCTAGGGGGATGTTTCGGGTACAAGAAACTTCACCTCTACCACCACCAGTTCTACCACCACCACAGGCTAAAATCAATCAAGTATTGATTGAAGAGCCATAAGAAGATGTTGATATGGTACGTGAAGTAGAACTTAGCGGAGAGTGCTATGAGAAATTTCAAAGGTCACGTTTGAATTCTATGTCCTATAGAATAGCATGCCGGTACATGTGTTTTGAACCATGGTACAGTGGAAGTGCAAGGGCATGAACTTGAACATGAGGAGAGGACCACTACAATGTTTTGGCTGAGGAGAGCTACATGAAATTGATGAGTAACCAAACAAGAATATGGTTCATACTCAACAACCCCAACAAGTGACTGCTTTGCCAATGACATGCCAGTACTCACCTGTACTAAATGTGGTATTGATCATTTGATCAAGGATTTTCGTTGGATACATTGTATCTGTGACCCGGTTAGCCCTTAGCGTGGCTTCATAAAGCCGTTGACATTCTTCTACTACTAAGGCCTTGGCATCTTCGAGCTTTCTTATCTCCTCATCGGCATTGGGGTACTCACTGTCTCGGGGTTGAGGGTCGCTCGCTTTGCTCCTCTAGGTCCGGCTCTTTGTGGTTGATTCTTTGATCCCCTTCTTCTCTTGAATGGATGGATTCAGTATTGATCATATCTTCTTCGAATCCATCTTGGATTGTGACCCTTATGTCACCCTTGCCCACTTTTTTCACTCTTCTCTTGTGGCCAGTTTTGGAAATGGCCGTATCTACTCAGTTCTTCCCCTTGTCTCCCAATTGGGCTTGGGTGCATTTCAGGACATTGAGTGGTGTGATATTTCCAGGCTACACACTAATGGTTCAGATGGTGGCCTGATTATTAGTGAAAGTTGAACCACTTGCGCGATATGAGAAATGGTCAGCCATACAAAGGAGGTTATGGCAAAATTTTCAAGAATTTTGTGAAAAAGAAAGTTTGTTTTTATGTTATTCCAAAAGAGTAATTCCCACCATTTTTGCATCTAAAAGAAATATTCTAATTACTCCATGTACATATTCACCTATGAATATGCATGGATATCACTGATATTAATTATTAAATTTGATTCTATGCATAGAAAGATGCATAAAAGAATTTTTTTTATTATAAAAGTGTTATTGTTATTAAATTTGATTTCTATGCATAGAAAGATGCATAATGGAATTTTTTTTATAAAAGTGTTATTCTTATTAAATTTGATTTCTATGCATAGAAAGATTCATAAAAGGATTTTTTTATATATAATAGTGTTCTTCCCATTGAAGTTGATTTTTATGCATAAATAGATGCATAAAGAATTTTTAAATCAAAATTAGAATTCTCTTAAATTCTATGTTTGAATTCTATGAGTATTTGATAAATGAATAATTAAATACTGTAAGAGAGAAATTTCTATCGTTTTATATTCACACAGATTGAAAAAAAAAAGAAAATTCAAAAAATCTATTGAGAGCAAAATATTCAGATAAATAATTAATTTAGTCCTCATTGGAATTCGTAACTAATTTAAACATCAGTTAAGTGAATATTCAAAGAAAGAAATTCAATAAAATAGTAACTGAATTATCAAACCTTTTCAAGAAAGATAGTTCAGAAAAGATCTTAAATACACTCAAACCTCCCGCCAAATCTAAAACTAAGTTTGAGACCCTTCGAACTGATCTGTGGATTAGGGTTATAGAATTCGAGAAATTTTGGTATGAAATTTAGAATTCCGATCAAGAAGTTTTGGGGATACTGATTCAAGAAATACTCCTTGTATTCAAAAGAAAATCAAATTGAAAACTTGCTTAGAAACCCTGTTTTCTTAAAGGACTGTCTTACGCCAGAATGCTGGAGGGAGCATTTAGTATATGTTTTTCTAAAGGAAGTTCGATTGCAACAGCTCGCAGAGGGAGTGTTCAAAGGAAAGCTCACGCGGCAAAGCCTGCCCAGGTCTTGACCAGCCTTGATATGGTTAAAAAATGGTGCGCTTCCGGTATGATGGCCGAGGGTCCCTGAGTGAAGTGCCAAGACACCTAAGGAGGATCCTGGAGGGTCCTGACTAGGAGATGCACAGGCTCGCGATGTCTATGACACCCATGCGTATGTCGTTGAAGATATGTATGATGGACGAAATGATTATTGTAATCTGTTTACTGGATCTTGCTGTTGCTGACCAGTTGGTCTCAGCGGAGATTCCAAAGTGATACTATTTTTTTTTAGAAAACGAGGGGCTGGATAGAATTTTTGAGTTATGACATCTGTAACCAATAATTGTTTGTCAATGAATTATTTTTTATGTTAAAGTTTTAAAGAGGAGTGTGTGCGTATTTGTATTCAAAAGCAAAAGTTAAGAAAGGCATTCAATCACACGGGTAGGTGAGTAATTGTCTGGTTCTATCGATTCCAGTGGTTGGGTGGCTAACCCATGGGCCAGATGGGGTTAGGCTAGAATCAGTGGAGTTTTAATAAATTGAAATAATAGGAATACGCTTAGAATTCAAGTAGTTAAATAAAAACCTGAAGAATTTCTCAAATGAGTAGATCAATGGCTATGCCTGACTTTGGTTAGAAAAAAAAGCGTTGATTTCCTCAAATAATTAGATCAACAGCTGTGCCTGATTTCGGTTAGGAAAAAATTGATTTCTTCAAACTAAGTCAGTGATAGTTTTCCTTCTATCTGGTTTAATTAGGTGAAGGATAGTAGTCTCTTGACCCCGTTAGAAAATTCGTTGAGAAAATCAAAAAGGTAGAATCGTCCCCGTTTTCCGAGCAAGGAAAATTTTCCCAATTTCGGTTTCAGAATGACCACCAGATTAGTCTCGTGTCCAGACATTTGAGGGCGAGGCCCCGAGTGGTGTTAAGAGTATTGACAGAAATAGGTAGCATTCTTGCACTGCCCTTTACGGCGGCTGTCACAAAATAGTATGCCTCCATGTTGAGATATCGAGCTCATCTAGTGAGTCGGGGGACACTGATGACCCGCGTGGGGGATAGGCCCCACACTTACACCACTAGCGTGGTTGGTGAGATCATGGGTGATATGCGGCCAGTGGAATGACAGGCTGTGTGACAACCATTCTAGAGACTGGAATAGTTATAGCATCAGCTCATTTAGTTGGGTTCACATTATAGAGAACCCTAGTATGTATTTGGTTGAGTACCATTTCATATGGTGTGTACTCTTATCTTTGTATATGGTGTGTTGAGTGTTGTGTGAAGAAGAAGAAGATTTTAAGCCTCTCGCCTTGTGTGTTCTCTTTTTTAGGGTTTTGTGATGAGTGTGTGTGTGCTTCCAAGAGCTCTCTTCTCCCCTTGCATCTTTTCATGGTATCAGAGCAGCGTGCTTCATGCTAAGGGCTGAGCTGCAAGCAAGAGAAGCACAGGCAGTACAAGGGTAAGAGCTTCATCTACTCTTCCCTATTTCTGTTGGCGATTACACCCTTGTCGGGAGCTCTATGGGAGGCACCGACAAACAATCTCTGATTGAGGAGCTTTCTTCGCAGGAGTAAAGCTATAGGAGGGCAACTATATTGTCCTATCAGACTATATTTTTGACCCGAAAATACGTTTCAAGAACGTTAGGACGTCCGTTTTTTCAGAAAGCAAGCGATTTCGAGCACTGCAGCGGCGGGTAAGTCATCGTTTCTATGCAGAACTCTGTTTTAAGAACTGTAGGAAGATAGATTGGTTGTGTAGACATTGTGTGTGTTGTGCAAGGAGGTCAACAGTTTCCATTGGGTGTATGTATGAACATTGAGATCACTGGTTATGACATTTGAGTGTAGTACACTACCGTTGTTGTAGAAAATACACAGCAGTTTGTGCAGGACAAACCAAAGTGCTATTTTTGGTAAATTTGTGTGTCTGGCAAGATGTCAAATGATGGCATAAACCTGATTGTTGCTGAGAAGCTTGATAAGAACAACTTCCATGCTTGGAGGTTCAGGTTGAGGAATTTCCTGATGGGAAAGGGCTATTGGGACTACATAGAAGGTGAGCATGAAGAGGCACCGAAGATACCAGAGATCAATCCGAGTGCTGCAGATGTGAAAGACTTCAAGGATTGGAACCAAGGAGCTAGAAAAGTTATGTATTAGCTCTCTATCAGTATAGAGGACACCATGGTTGGGCACATACAGGATGCCAAGTCCCCCAAGGAGGCGTGAGACACCTTGGTAACACTCTGAAACGAATACCAAGGCACAAAAGATATAGTTAAAGAATGAACTTCATACTGTGGAGAAAAAGAGTATGTCTGTGAATGACTATGCATTCAAGATCAAGGGTATTGTGGAATCCCTTGTATCTATTGGCATTTCAGTAGATGATGATGATAAGGTGGAAGTCTGTCTACATGGTCTCAGGCCACAATACAAGGAGTTCAAGACGTCTATTCAGACTCAGAAAAACATTCCCAATTTCATAGATTTGGTGTCTATGTTGATTATAGAAGAGAAGAGCTTGGGTGAAGACCAACAGTCTTCACAAAACAAAAACAGTTTAGAGCAACAGGCCTTCTACACAAGTTCAAGAAGAGGATGAGGTAGAGGAGATCATGGACGCGGCCAAGGAGGTGGCCGAATAGGTAATCAAAATTATGGCCAGCAGGGCAACAGCAACAACAATAGTCCCAGAACTCACAACAACAACAACAACAGAGGTGGAAGAGGCCAATTCAGAGACAGGGGGAGTTAAAGAGGTCGTGGAAATTGGCAAAGGCAGTATAATGATACACGTGGATACTTTTATTATGGTAAGCTGGACATGTGCAAAGGCAGTATAATGATACACATGGATGCTTTTATTGTGGTTAGCCTGGACATGTGCAGGCAGATTATTATAAGAAGCGGGCTAACATGCAAAATGGAAAATTACAGCAAAACAACTATGTATCCTCGAGCAGAAACAATGAGGATAATGAAAGGTTGTTATGCAGCATGTCATTACTGCCATGTTTGAAAATGTTGAAGCAGCACATAAAGATGATGTATGGTACATTGATTATTCAGGTGCTTCGAACCACATGACAAGTCATGGGGAGTGGTTTAAGGAGACGAGAAACCTTGAAAGACCAGGTTTTGTGGAAACAGGGGATGACACTGCTCATCCAATTGCCCATGTTGTAGATGTACCATTGTCTATGCAGGATGGCAAAGTGAAGTACCTTGCAGATGTACTTCATGTTTCGAACATAACAAAGAATCTGGATTCAGTTGGCCAAATGATTGAGCAAGGTTTGCAGGTTTGGTTTAACCTGATGGTGGCTGTTATGTTGAAGACTTTAAAGACAAGTGCAGGTTGGTTGCAAAAGGCAAGAGAGTGGGCAAAATGTTTACATTGAATGTAAACATGCCTGAAGTGAGTGCTACGATGTTTGCAAATGGTTCACAAATTATTGCAGACACAGACATTTGGCATAAAAGAATCGGAGATGTGAATGTGTAGAGAATGAAGTCTATGCAGACTAAAGGAATTGTGACAAGGCTGCCAAAGTTTAAAGTTGAAGGTATAAAGAAAATATGTGAAGCATGCCAATTTGGAAAGCAAAGAAAGCATGTATTTCCACGTGACAGAAATGTGAGTAGAAATGCACTAGATGTTGTGCATTCAGATGTATGGGGTCCTACAAAGACCATATCTATGGGAGGCTGCAGGTATTATGTGACATTTATTGATGACCACACAAGGAAAGTGTGGGTATACTTCATGAAGGACATGAGTGAGGTGTTCACTCATTTTCAAAATTTCAGAGTTATGGTGGTTGAAAAGCAAATAGGGAAATATGTAAAGCGCCTAAGGTCAAATGGAGGAGGGGGAGAGTACTTCTCCAATGAGTTCTCTGATTTTTGAAGAATAATGGTATTCGGAGACAGTTTATATACAGATACACTCTGCAGCAAAATGGAGTTGGTGCTGAGTGAGAAAACAATCACATTGCTGAGATTGCGTGAGCATTGATGGGAGAGAAGAATATGTCGCATAGGCTGAGGCTGTTTTTACAGCAGTTTACATCATGAACAGGACTCCAACTGTAGCCATACATGATGTAACTCCAGAGGAGAGGTTTAAGGGTAGAAAACCTGATTTGTCGCATCTGAAAGTCTTTGGATGCATTGCATATGTCCATGTGCCAAATGAGCTAAGAACTAAGCTGGATCCAAAAGCTGAAAACTGTGTGTTTATTGGGCATTCCCTTGAGCAAAAGGGATACAGGTGTTATAACCCTACTACACATGAGTTGAGGGTAAGCACGGATGTTGTTTTTGATGAGATGAGTAGCTGGTATGCTGCTGAAAAAGAAGCTCTTTGGACTGATGTGAATGGAAAAGTGGTTGCACAGAATGCAAGTCAACAATCACAGTGTTTGAGTGGACCAAGAGAGTCCTCATCTAGTGGTTTAGTTCATAGACCATGGAGTGGCAGGCTACATCATAATACCAGTCCTGCAAATGTGGTTAGTACATCATATAAAGGCAAAGAGAAAGTGATTGAGCCCCTTAGTATGCCTGACATTTCTCTAGGGCATTCTCATGTTGATGGAGAGTCTAGTGGATCAGAGATGAGCCTTGATGAGGATCTTGGGATACCAACTAGGGCATTCTCATGTTAATGGAGAGTCTAGTGGATTAGAGATGAGCCTTGATGAGGATCTCGGGATACCAGCTATGAGAACACCTGGTGTAAAGAAGGCTATGGAAGCCATGAATGCAAAGCTGCAAAGATCTCGGAGAGTGAAGAATCCTGTGCACAGGTTTACCTATGATGGTTATGTGGCACATCACTATGCATACATGGCAAAAGTTGTACAGGTTGTAGATCCCACATGCATTGATGAGGCTGTTGGAAATGTGTGTTGGGAGAAAGCTATGGATGAGGAGATGGATGCACTGTATGGAAATGAGACTTGGGATTTAGTGCAATTGCTTGAAGGCAAGAAAGCCATTGGATGCAAGTGGGTGTACAAAGTAAAACATAACAGTGATGGAAGCATAAGCAGGTACAAGGCTATATTGGTAGCCAAAGAATATGCGTAGACATATGGCATTGATTATGAGGAAACTTTTAGCCCAGTTGCCAAGATGGCAACAGTGAGAGTTGTGATAGCAGTGGCTGCATCAAAGCAATGGTCTTCACATCAGATGGATGTAAAGAATGCATTCTTGCATGGGGATTTGCAGGAAGAGGTGTATATGTTGTAGCCACCTGGTTATGAGGATGTGAGTCACCTCGAGCATGTGTGCAGGTTGAAGAAAGCCTTGTATGGCTTAGAACAGGCACCAAGAGCATGGTCTGACAAGATTTTTGAATATATTGTCACTATTGGCTTTCATGTAGCCAATGCAGATTTCTTGCTGTATGTGAGACACAATGATAGAGGGGTTGACATGCTTGATGTCATCTATGTAGATGACTTGATCATTACGGGGGACCATGATGCAGAGATCTTTGATGTAAATATCTTGCTTAGACAGAAGTTTGAGATGAAGGATCTGGGGGAGCTCAGATATTTCTTGGGCATTGAGGTGATTAGGTCACCACATGGTATTGGATTTGGTATTGGATTACTGCAAAGACAGTATGGCTTGGACATGTTGTCCAAGTATGGTATGATAGGCTGTAAGCCTATATTAGTGCCATTGGATCAGAATGTAAAGTTGAGTACAGATTCAGGAGAGATGGAGGATCCTACTATGTATAGGCACATAGTAGGAAGATTGATCTACATGACAATCACCAGGCCAGATTTGAGCTATGCTGTTGGGTTGGTGAGTCAATTTATGCAGGTTCCTCGGAAGTCACATTTGGATGCATTGAGACACATACTAAGGTATGTGATGTGAGATCCCGGTCCCCACCGCACAACGGATTTGGGGTGCTAGCAGCGGAAGTAGCATTTCTTGCACGGGGCAGGATCCCACACTCGGGGCCTCGCCCACGGATATCCGGACAAGAGACTAATCCGTCGGTTTTTCCAAAACCGAACCCGAAAAAACTTCTTTTATCCCGGAAAGCACGGGCGATTCTACCAGGATAACTTTTTACTCTAACGTAGTCAAGACCATTACTGATCAACTGATCCGATAGCACCTATAAAGGTACTCAGTCAGATCAAGGAAGAACTTGCACTTGGATCATTGGGATCAACGCTTTTTTCCCCATTAAGAGGCACAATCGTTGATTCCTATCCATAGAACAATTACTATCCGGGATTTATTTTATCTATCGTAAACAGAAATTGAGTTTCGATTTACAGATCCATCAATCCAACCTAGCCCCATCTAGTCCCATGGGGGTTAGCCAATCGCCCAACCACTGTAGTGATGCGATCCAACTAGGAATTTGGTTAGGTTTTTTCCCGGGTACAAAGGAAAATAGTTCCAAGGCCCCCTAGCGGGAAGTTCATGCAAACATAAAACTAGTCACACCACTTACACACCCAATATGAAGTTGCCTTTTTCTCAGTATCAGCTAACTTTAAAACAATCCTTTAATGAAACCATTATGTTGCTGATGACAATCCTCAAAGTCTTTGGTTGAATCCTTAATTCCAGTCATTCATTCATCGGTATACTTATGGCATCATTGGCAACCAGAACGCTCACCACCTGTTCACTAAGGGGCCTTTTCCATAGTTCCTATCTCATAGTAACCGGCAATATATTCATATAACAGAATGGAATCTCCGTGGAAGATCAGCAAGATCAACCCACAGATCCATATAAAAGAGCCATGGACTCATCTGTTGAGGACCAGCAAGGTCAATCAACCAGATCCATGCCCAATTTCAGAAAACAACTCTTATTCCTTGCTCCAATATCTTCCACGACGCCCGATTTCAGAAAACAACTCTTATTCCTTGCTCCAATATCTTCCACGACGCACGTGTGGGTATCTTGGGCGACCGAGAGCCCGAGCACCGTATGGTCAGCACCCTCTAGGATCCTTCGCAGGTGACCTAGCGCTTCACTCATAGGCTGCTTCCTTGGTCCCTCATCCACCATACCGGAAGCTCACCATTTAAATCGAACCTAGGCTGGTCAAGACCTCGGACGACCTTGCTACGCGAGGCGTCCTCCATTGACTCTCCGTCATCAGCAGTTGCAACTTTATCAATTAGGTCTCCATGACCTTTATCCATAAGACGGTCAAAATGCTTCCCCAGCATTCTTGACATAAAACAGTCATTTACAAACAGGTCACAAAATACAGTTTCTATATCGAACTCTCATCTTTCCTCATTATACCTCCTCAATCCACATTACTTATTCCACATTCCATTCATATGTACTCATTCTCATGCATTCACTCATATCGATGACACATTATTGGCCATATCCATTCACATTCATTATTCTTTATACACATCCATGCATACATCCATTTTCACATCCTCATTCATATATCCACATCTATATGCATACATCCATTTTCACATCCTCATTCATACATCCATTTTCACATCCTCATTCATACATCCACATCTATATGCATACATCCATACATACACATCCACCTTCATACTTCCTCATCTACATGCACATTCATACATCCTCATTCCTATATCCACATCTACATGCACATTCATACATACACATCCACATTCACATTCACACATCCACATCCACATCCACATTCATACATCCACATCTACATGCACATTCACATCCATACATCCACATCTATATGCATACATCTACATCTACATATATACATCCACATCCGTATCTACATCCATTCATCCACATCCATATCTACATCCATTCATCCACATCCACATTCACCTCCACCCATCCTCATTCATACATCCACATCTACATGCATACCTCCACATCCACATGCATCCTCATTCATACATCCACATCTACATGCATACCTCCACATCCACATTCATACTTCCACATTCCCATTCATATAACCCCATACGCCTTCACATCTATTCTTTTACATCACATCCATTCTCGCCCTATCACAACCCATATACATTTTATCCCATCACATACACTTCTTATCTCATTCCATACACATCTTATCACATCTTAACTCATCTTATCACATCCTAACTCATCTCATATGCATCTTATCACATCTTATCACATCTCATACACCTCTTATCACATCTCATACACCTCTTATCACATCCTAACTCATCTTATCACTTCCTAACTCATCTCATATACATCTTATCCCATCACATACACTTCTTATCTCATTCCATACACATCTTATTACATCTTAACTCATCTTTTCACATCCTAACTCATCTCATATGCATCTTATCACATCTCATATACCTCTTATCACATCTCATACACCTCTTATCACATCTCAACTCATCTTATCACATCCTAACTCATCCCATATGTATCTTATCACATCTTAACTCATCTTATCACATCCTAACTCATCTCATATGCATCTTATCACATCTTATCACATCTCATACACCTCTTATCACATCTCAACTCATCTTATCACATCCTAACTCATCCCATATGTATCTTATCACATCTTAACTCATCTTATCACATCCTAACTCATCGCATAAGTATCTTATCACATCTCATACACCTCTTATCACATCCTAACTCATCCCATAAGAATTTCAAATGTGATAAAAGTAACACTTTTATAATAAAATAATCATTTTTTGGTATATTTTTACAATAAAATAATAAATTTTTTTTTCACCTTTATGCACGAAATTCAATATGAGAAAAGTAACATTTTTATAATAAAATAATCATTTTTTTACAGTTTTTCAATAAAATAATCATTTTTTTAATACCTCTATACATAAAATTCAATATGCTAAAAGTAACACTTTTATAATAAAATATTCATCTTTTATGCATACCTCTATGCATGAAATTCAATTATGCTAAAAGTAACACTTTTACAATAAAATAGTTATCTTTTATGCATACCTCTATGCATGAAATTCAATTATGCTAAAAGTAACACTTTTACAATAAAATATTTATCTTTTATGCATACCTCTATGCATGAAATTCAATTATGCTAAAAGTAACACTTCTACAATAAAATATTTATCTTTTATGCATACCTCTATGCATAAAATTCAATTATACTAAAAGTAACACTTTTACAATAAAATATTTATCTTTTATGCATACCTCTATGCATAAAATTCAATTATACTAAAAGTAACACTTGATAATAAATTATTCATCTTTTATGCATACTCTATGCATAAATTTCAATTAAGCTAAAAGTAACACTTTTATAATAAAATAATCATTATAAAAACTTGACATTAATCAATTAACCATTCACCTAGGATAGAGAATGGTTGGTTTTATTAGAAAAGAGAGGGAAATACCTTTTTGTAATGAGGTATAACATTTGTAGAGAAGTCAAAACATAAGAACCATTAAAGTCATAAAAACCATAAAAGAAGTGAAAAGAAGAATCACCAACTTACTAATGACTTTGAAAGCTTTCCTTTGGCTTGATGGTTTGAGGGTTCAACTCTTGTTTGAACAAGAGTGGCTAACCAATCTTTGGAAGAGGAAAATGTCAGAAACTAATGAATTATTAATAAATTCATAGTTCTTGGCGGCTTGGGTGAAATAGAGTAACAATGCATTAAACACTATCTATTTTCAACGAGGGGGAGACTCCTATTTATAGGAAAAATTGAGCTCCTAACCAAACAAACTGATTCTAGAATTTTCCAAGTCGGTTTGGTCAATTTTTGACCATTTTTAGGTCAATTAAGCTAACTTTTTGGAACTAGACTTGAATGAGGAGAGAGGAGAGATGAAATATCTCAATTTTTTATGATAGAAAACTCAATTTGCCCATGTGAAGTAGGCGCCTCATTGGAGGCTCTCCCCTTCCTTACATATGTGTCAAAATGGAATCATTATACCTAAAATATCTCATATTTTTAATATTGCTCATAGTTTTTTACTAATAAACCTTGTACATTTTCAACTCTTCATCTTATGTGAGAATTGAAGGGACTCCCCTTCCTTACATATGTGTCAAAATGGAATCATTATTCCCAAAATATCTCATATTATTAAAATTACTCATAGTTTCTTACTAATAAACCTTGTACATATTCAACTCTTCACCTTATGTGAGCATTGAAGGGACTCTCCTTCCTTACATATGTGTCAAAATGGAATCATTATTCCCAAAATATCTTATATTATTAAAATTACTCATAATTTCTTATTAATAAACCTTGACATATTCAACTCTTCACCTTATGTGAGCATTTACTCATTTTTGGGTATCTTCTTTTACAAAATTGGATTTATCTCCTCCCCACACATGGATTGATCTTATTGGTCCACAGGAACCTTAATTGGACCATAATCCAAAGATTTCTGAGAATCTAGACCCTTAGGCTAAGGTCCTTTATACCCCTTTCCAATTAATTCCAATTGTACATTGGAAAGTTCTTTCTGAATTTCTGTTTCAGGGGAACTTATTTTAATAAGATGAGTTATTTTTCTATCCAAAAATATTCATAATCTGAATATTCTCTCTCTAGAATATTTTCTCTCTCAATGTCAAAACAGCCAGAGACGAGATCTCTTATATTTCTAAAGAGGGAATTGATTATGGGGGAAAGATGCTGGACCTTTTGAGAGGCTGGGCAACAAGTACATGAGCTCTAGCATATATTGTCCCTAGCCAAAGAAGAGGAGCTACAAAGCCAGATCCAGATGCTATCCTTAAGTTTGAAGGAAGCAAAAAGTAGAGCTACGCACTTGCAACAAGAAAGAGAATAGACAAGCTGAGATGCAGAGAATGGTGATTGCACACCACGAGGCAATGGTGCAAGTCACCCAAAGGTTTTACAAGACACTTAAAGACTGGCTTCCCCCGAAAGACTTCAAAGAATCACAGAAGCTCAAGAGGTGCAAGAGGAAGCAGCAAGGCGCTTTGAGAAGTTGGATGCTGCACAAATGGTTGAAGAAACAACCATATCAAACCTCCTCTGCACCAATGACTCCCGTGTACAAGAATTGGAGCGACAACTAGCCATGCATGACCGAAGTCAAAGACAAGAGCCTACAAATGAAATGAGCGTACTCCTTGAGCGAGTAACTCATCGGGCCCCTCCTCAAACTCTTACTCTTGTTTTGTCTACACTAGCCCTCTCATTGCTTCAATATGATATAAATCTGTCTGAGGACCTAAGCCTAGGTGAACCAACCCTCATCAAACAAAATACTGAGTGTGATACTGATCCCACTATCATTATGGGAATTTTACGGGGGGATGTAGTTTTAACTAATCCACAGGATAATTACTTTTATCCATTGCACCCTATTGTGCTAAACCTTCATACTTGGTGTTGGGTACTCCAAAACTCTGAAATCTTGGACAACAGTGTCAAAAACTTAGACCTGTTTGTTCTAGATGATATTCCCAAAACACTTGCCAACTACGAGGTGGTAGCACAAAGTTATAAATGGATTATAAGCCATGGCTAGCTAGAAGTCTATAGTACTCACCAGCACTTAAACTTATGTGAGTCTTCTTTATATCACCCTTTTGGTATTCTAAAACTATACCATAATAATATCTACAAACATTTAGAATCCATGTTAACCAATGTCCTCTACACTTTTGATAAATCACATATATCGAATATCCTAGCATAAGTTCTGAGGACATCAATGAGCTCCAAGATTTTATCAAACTCCACAACCCTAGCCACCCACCCCCCAGCTTAAGCCATGGTCAGGAAGAGACACCAACTTCATCATCCAACCCTACTTATCGACGAGTGTATTCTAATGTAGCTATTAAACTACTTAATCCATATCCTAATACACCACCTACTAATAACAAGTCTCAAGCTGACTGCATTTTTTCTACTCTCCCTTAACATATAGAATTTCCCACTAACCCTCTTGACCCCCCTGAGGAGGTACCGGCACCACCTGACCCATCTCCCCCACGAAAAACTTAGGAGGTACGATCATACTCTCCCCCAAGATATATTGAAGCTTTTACTAATGATACTATTTTGGAGTCATTGTCTGGTGTTTGCAGCACAGTATGAAGGCTTCGTACTACGAGCTGGCAATCCATTACTAAAGCCAAAGCTAATGTTCAAGGTGTTAATGCAAATAACACCATTTGAGCTAACTCAAAGGATTCTACCAGAGGCCTACTCCAAGGTCGCACACCCAAAAAGAAACATTATGTACCGTACCCTCTCCAAGCACCTCACCCAGATTTAGAAGAACTACTACCTTTAGTTGGAGAGGGAACCTTGTGGTCTAACGTGACACAGTAGACCAAATTAGCCAATCCATAATTAGCTGACTTGTTGAAAATCAGAGTGGTAACATTCATGATCAGTTATTTCTTTCGGAGGTGGAGGAAATTGCACCCACTCCACACGAGAGGGGCTATACAACAATCATCATAGATAATGCATGTTATCCGTCATAATTAATGATACGATTAATACGGATAAACAATGTTAAACATAAGATTAAAGATTGTGTAGTTCAGAAAGAACAAGATTCAAGAGTAAAATATATGGTAGACACAGAACATGGCAAATATATCACAAACAGAACACACAGACGATAACTCCTTGAATGATTTATTCATGTATTCCATACAATTTATAGCAGGCTAACCCACACCGCTTGATGTTCCAGTATGACTAGTTGCGACTCTTCATTAATGTGTACAAACCGGCGCTCGCCCATTACAATGCACAGCCTAAGTTGGAAGATTTTGGAATACAGCTAGACTAGAGAAATCAATTCCTAACAATTCTAGAATTTAGCCATGTATATATGTGTGTGCCACCAACTCAATGATTTGATCCCCTTGTACATGCCACTAAAAAGGAGATGGACACCTTTGGAATTTCAAGAGGCCAAGCAGCGAGATTTGCATGTTTGTTATAACTTCCTAATCTTCATGCCAACTACATTTACATACATAAGAGAATAAAGAAAACAGATGCTGACTTGGATATAGGCATGGCGCCGTATCTCGGACCTAGCAATAGTGGCCAGTGTTAGATTGTTAAAATTGCTTGTGGTCCTAATTGATCAACCCAAGGAATCATATGATGGGTATGAAGTTGAGCAACTGCAATTCGACATGAATCAAGGTTCATCTGTGATAGGGACATCATGATGTACTATCATCGCCTAAGGTGTCTTCCTACCTACATGCATGTCACATTCTAAGACATGGTGGACATAGGGTTTTTGAGATCACACTCAGCATTTAGAATAACACTCAAAATGCTTTAATCACACTGAAACTTTTACCATCATGAGTTCGGTGTGACCAGGTCTTTTGATCTCGGGGTAATAGGTTCTGAGGACAGAACCTATATCAGGTAGGGGGGATGTTAATCCCATTTTGGATTAACAAGTATGCTCCTCCAATTGAGGGCATTAATAAATGTCCTGAAAAGGCACATTAAAAGTTTTACATTATGAGATATTGGCCTCCCAAGGCCATAGTTAAGTAATTTTTGGGCGCCCAAGTGTGAATAAGGGCCAAATGTATATAAGGAATTTTCTCATAATGAATAGACACAATCCCCCTTTGTGCTATTAAGAGCTCTTCTTTGTGTCTTCAGAGAGAGAGATTGAGAGAGAGCGTTCTAGCACTTGTGCCTCTTCTATGCTTGTATGTTTCATGATTGTGTGTGGGAGAGTGAGAGAGAGTGATTGCCCTATGCGATGGTGTGAGCAACTCTACAATGATAGCGCGAAGGTGGATCTTGGAGGTTTAGAGCTTAACAAGTGAGCTTGGAGGCCTCAAGGGAATCAAGTTCAAAGCATTGGTAAGTTTTGTACAAAAGTTGTGTTCTATTGCTCTTCCTTTAGGTGAATGCATTGAGTTTCCTCTTGGGGGTGTGGTAGTCCATAACATCAAAGAGCACTAATTCTAGATATAAATGGTGTCTTGATCAGCTCCTTCAAGCATGGTGAATCAATTTCATGCTATACAAGGTCCATGAAACTTGTGGAGTATGGTGGTAGAGAAGAGAAAGTCAGGGTAAGAAATGATGCAATATGTTTTCTACAATGGACCACTGACAATTTTATCGTGTTCATATGGAGTTGTGCACAAGAAAAGCAAGTTAATGATCTATTGAATGCTGCATTTCTAGTTCAAGCACAACAATTGAGTGACCACCTTCTCAGCCGGTCGAATTGTACACCATATGAGGATTTTGAGTGCACGCCAAGGACAAAAAAGCCAATTTTCTTCAAGCAGTTGTTTGATTTTTGGGGCAACAATGTTTGACACGAGGAACATGGTAATAATGGATGATTCAGCATATAAGTTTTCAGAAATCCTCATCTCAATGATGCATTATTATTACCAAGTTTCATGATCTTCCAAAGCAAGAGGTGCAAAATTATCTTGTGGACAGGATGGTCCCATGGCTATGGATGTGGCTATTGGCAGAATGCCGACCTACCTATGCACTTGAGAATGGAATTAACATAGCCCTAGACCTTGAGAGCCAAAGTGTTTACCATTTTTGTGTTGCAGACTCTTAACATGTTATTGTAATTCAGAAACATGGATTATAGGTTGTTGCGTAGCATCTCTATATCATTTTCTTTGCCCTAGTGCCCTCTCAAAGCTCGTTAGCGCATGCGTTCATGTGGACGCTCTTATGTGGTTGTTCTAATGTCTATGGTTTTGGAAAAGTGTTGGTGTTTGGCTTCTAGGTCAGCTCACTTGGGCAGTTAGGGTTTTTAAGCCCTCTTCCTTTTGTTATAGTTTGGTACTTGGGGTTCTAAGCCCCATTTTTTTGTGTGGTGATAAAGTATCAGATATTTGGTGCAGATGGGCTCGGCCCAAGGTGTTGCCCTTGTGGGCGTAGCAAGGTCTTATAGTTTCAAGATCGCATATTAGTGACTCATATTAGCTATGTTGTATATGGTAGTTATCATATAACTAGGCTGATTAGCATACAACTAGCATACATGTACATGCAAGTTCGCATACAACTATGTTAATTAGCATATAACTATGATAATTAGCATATAACTAGCATTTCCACATGCAAGTTAGAATACAACTATGTTAATTAGCATCCACTAGATAGCATACAACTATGCTCGTTAGCATACATGTATGCAAGTTTGCATGAGAGATTGTGTGTGAGAGACAGAGAACAAGAGAGATCATGTATGGGTGTAGGGGGGTGTGTGTGTGTGTGTGTGTGAGAGAGAGATAGATAGAGAGAGAGAGAGAGAGAGAGAGAGAGAGAGAGTCGTGTGTGTACGTGCCCGTTGGATAGAGAGAGAGAGGTGGTGTCTAGTATACAACACTAGCAGGCACCAAAGCACCTAATCATTGTCCCTTGGTCCTCAGTTTCTCTAAAAGAATACTTCACTACCCCCCAACCACCCTAATGTCCTCAGCTACTCTGCGTCAGTTTTCCTCTATGGTCAGCACTAATCTCAGTGTCTCTAGTTTATCAATTTAGAGACTCTCCTGACTCTCTAGCTAACAAAAACCAGCTTCAGCGACACAGAAAGGCTTAGAATTTACCTCCGATGTTATCCCTTTGTTTTCTTTCATAATTATATCCTCTAGAACCCAAAGTGTCCTCCATTATCAAATGGCTTCACAAACAAGTCTCAAAACCTTTTAGAACTAATCATTTGACCTCTATCTGAAAATATACTCTCTTGGGTGACTTAGACAAGTCACACTTTGTTTGTCTTCTGCATCCAAAATTAACACCAATTTTGACCCTTCTAAAAATGTCCTCTATGAGATATAAACCCCAAGAAACCTTTCAAGTAGGTAGGATATCACCTTACTAGCTCTCTACTTTGAGTATTACTAGCTCACAACTGCATCCAAATGATACAAATCTACCCAACTACCCAAAGCTGACCTAGCTAATGTAG
Organism: Cibotium barometz; assembly: GCF_041138505.1. Classification (NCBI taxonomy): domain Eukaryota; kingdom Viridiplantae; phylum Streptophyta; class Polypodiopsida; order Cyatheales; family Cibotiaceae; genus Cibotium; species Cibotium barometz. The sequence continues at coordinate 50,877,160 of NC_141067.1, forward strand.
AATCATTGTCCTCTCAATCAGCTAACACCATAGGGATCTCTAAGAAGTTAAACACATCCATATCCAAGCCTTAGAAACAATCAACTAGCCAAATGTGTCAGATTGCTACCTCATACACATTGTAAAATAGTAAGCCTTCTGTTTGCTGACAGTCAACATCTCTGACTATCAAACCAAACCTAGAAACACTTCCTCTCTCACAAGTCAGCTCAAGATCCGCTCACTAATGGTTATAATTTTCTACTGACAGACCCAACTATGTTGACAAAATTAAACTTACCCCAGCTAGCTTCATCTTCACAACTTCTCAAATATAAACTCTCCTCAAATAGTTTCTACAAAACCCTAAGGTAACTGAAACACCTAAGCACCAATAACTCTGAAAAACCCTAAGGTCGACAAGACCTGACTTAAGGAAAAAAGGCATCCACATGGTGTGTTGATGATAGGGTAGGCAAATTGAATTGCCTTACAAATTCACAAAAACCAATCATTAGTGAGAAACTAGCATTACATTATGTCAAAAATACAACAATATTATGTCAATGAGCCAGGTAACCTATATTAGAATATCAAAACATCAAAAATACAATAGTTCTCCAATGCTATTGATTTGCAACATTACATCATAATTATCATGTCGTATCTATGTTATAAAATAACCAAAAAGTTACATCTAGTGTAAGCTGTTACAAATACATGTCAATGACAAGGAAAGTGTTAATCTTGGAAACACTCATAGGGCATGTTATTGTAGATAGCCTCATAGGTTTCTGGAGTAATTTTGAACTTATTTCTTTTTTGCGGTATACGCTCCATGGATATTTTGATATAGCATATACGATGTGACAATATGTGGATGGGACGCATATTAGCAAGGAGACAAAAGGTGTAGACATTTTGTTTCTAGAAATATAACCCCTTTTTTACATATGATCATTTAGGAATACTATTCTCCCATTCATCCACATAGTCTTCCTTGGCCTCCTCTTTCTCCGTAATACATTTCCTGAGGTAAAAGTCAGATGACTCTATATTGGCTGCAGAGTTTGGTTTCACTGCAAACGTGTCACCAACTTGCAAAGCGCTACTCAATACATCATGATGTCCCTCAGCCTCATCATATGCATCTTCCTCATCACTAGAGGCAATGCATAATCATGAAAGGGCTCCAATGCATGATAATCCCACACTGGTGCATGGGCTTTATTCACATATCTATTCCATTTGTGATGCATGCATGCATCACAAAATCATGAGAGCCGTTTGGTGGCAAGTCCTGTAGGGTCTCAAGGATTATGGCCACGACTAGCATGCATAAAATGATTCCTTAGAATGGGCCCACCATTCCATTTTACCTCCCTATCAGCATCCCCTTCTTTAACCTCTCAGAAGACTTATGCACAGAGCCTCTGTGTGTAGAAGAATAGTAAGATTCATCCCCCTCTAAAAGGTTAGCCCTACAATACTTAACTACATTTACAACACACTTTAAAGTCACCGCATTAGGCTTCAGCTATTCATGTGTTAGCATTCTCTTTACCACAACTTCTACTCCATCATGTTCTCCCTTTCCATGCCCTCATGCGCTGAGAAGAAATGGCTCATTTCTATCCCAAGCAAACCACTATATCGGGAAAAAAAATAGAATGGTCTTCACGTTTTGAACTTTGAAGAATAACCATTAGAACATACCAAATGGCAGTTTATACTTACATATTGCTGCCTGAGCCATTCTAGGTGCAACATAAAGAAATGTTGCACAAACAATGTGTCATACACTCTATTATCATAAATGAAAAAGTGAACTGTTTTGATGACCTCACCTATCTTCCTATAATAAGTTATGTGCACAAATATGGTGTAGTGAGTCGAATGCCAATGCATCAATTGGATCTCATTCTGCTCTTTAAATTCATAGTTCTCACTAAAGTTTCCTTTTTCTTTCCGTGTTTGTCCATTACTTCCACATATTCAAATACCTTCACAATTATAGTCTGCCCTTTCTTTCTTTCTCCAAAGGGCATCATGGCAGTTTTTCTACACCATAAGCATCGTATTCTCCCATCAAGCACCTCCTTAAATGGAATGACTCATCTTTCTCATTTGAGCACACTACTGATTCCCATAATTGTGTCACACCATTGAAAGTACAAACCTGTGCGATGTGATCCATGGTTGCACCATCTCCTGCATAAACCTCACACCTAAAGTCACATTCACTCTTATGGAGACCAAACTTTTGAGAGCGCATCTAGTTAAGTGTGTCCTTGAAGAAAGACATTTGAACATGATATTCACAACACAGCATGTATATCTTTCCTTCACTCAACAAACAAAGAAGGGCTTCAAATAGCCAAATGAGCGTAATTGAAGATTGCAATCAAGATGGGTAGCTTTGCATTTCTGAAAGAACTCAACCTACAATGTAAAAACAAAGCATCCACAAGCATGAATGAATAAGTATACATTGCTCGGTATGCTAGGTGGCATGATTAAATATTCCAATTAGCATCCAAGTATTCTAGTTAGCATACCTAAGTGTGCTAACAAGCATGTAATTATGTTAAATAGCATTATTTATTGATCTAACTTGAATGTAGGTATGGTAGTTACCATGCAGTTGTGCTAGGTAGCATTATAAATGTGCTAATTAGCATGTAGGTATGGTAGTTAGCATAGTTAAGTGTTTTAACAAGAATGAAGCATGCTAACTAAAATACAAGTATGCTAACTAAATGAAATCATGCTAACTAACATGCAATTATGCTAGCTAGAATGTTGAATGTGCTAATTAGCATGCATGTATGGTAGTTAGCATGATTTAGTGTTGTAAGAAGCATGCAGGTATGCTAACTACCATGCAATTATGCTAGTTAGAATTATGAATGTGTTAATTAGCATGCATGTATAGTAGTTAGCATGATTTAGTGTTCTAACAAGTATGCAAGTATGCTAACTAGCATGCAAGTATGCTAACTAACATGTAGTTATGCTAGTTAGCATGCAAGTACCGTGTAGTTACTATGCAAGTATGCTAGTTAGCATACAAGTACCATGTAGTTACTAGTATGCAAGTATGCTAGTTAGCATGATTTAGTGTTCTAACAAGTATGCAGGTATTCTAACGAGCATGCAAGTATGCTAACTAACATGAAGTTATGGTAGTTCGCATGCAAATATGGTAGTTAGGATGAAGATATGCTATTTAACATGATTTAGTGTTCTAACAAAGTAGTGAAGTATGTTGGTCAGCATTGATGAGTGTGCTAACGAGCATACATGTATGCTAGTTAGCATTAATGAGTTGAGTAGAGATAGATTAACTTCTTCCGTTTATACCATCTAATTATAACAAGCATGTAGGTATGTTACTTAGCATTATTTACTTTTCTAGCTAGCATTTATGCATGTTAATTAGTATAATTTGTGAGTGTCCTAACTAGGATGCAGGTGTCATGGTTAGCAGAATAACTAGTATGCAAGTCTGCGATTTATCGATAGTGAATGTACTATGATAGTTAGCACATGTAACTAGTAAACAAGGTTCATATACTTGAGGTTGATCGAGCAGATGGACTAGATGCTTGATGTAACGGTTTCATCTTATTCCTTTTCTGCAAACATCTTTGTTGTTGGGTGGAGACACGTGTTTTAGATTCCCAAAAGGAGTAAACAAGTTATTTGATTTCATCCATTATGGCACTCCAATGTGGAAGCCTCGAGCATACTTTCAATGAGAATAAGCGATCAGTATCATTTATTTGGGACTGCATCTATTTTTTGCAGTGTACAAGGAACGCCTAGAAACTTGCAGAACTTTGGCGACCTTAGTAATGGATAGTTGCTCAGTACAATTCATGAGAGTAGTAAATGTACTCTTCTTAAGAAAGAACTCTTCTTTGGTTGTTGGCTGCTTAATAACAGCCAATGTATTGTGCACATTTGCTATTAATGTTGATTGCAATTCATCATGTTCTCTATTTAGCTGGTCGAGGAAACCCAGCACTACAAGGTGTTAAATTTGGCAACAATGATTTTTACGTGGAGTGAGAAGAAAGGCACCAAACAATGTACTTTGAAATTGAAAAATACAACTGGAAATGAGCTGAGTGCACCCTTTGACTTGTATGTCCATGGACATGATATTTTGTTACCTTGAACATGCTTTCACCCATATACGTGACAATGCATCTGCCACACAACATTCTCTTTCCCTTTCATATAAGAAATTTCAAAATCATAATTTTGTAATGTAGCCACCCATCTTTTCTTTTGGGAGAGAGCGTAGGTTGAGACAAGAAGTATTGAAGCACTCTATGGTCAATCTTCACAAAGAAATGACTCCCATATAAGTAATGATTCTACTTCTTTATTGCATGAAGTATTGCCAACATCTCTTGATCATAGACATGCATAACTATTTCTTTCTCATTAAGCTTTTGGCTCTCAAATGCAATCACTATGTGATCTTGGAACGAAACAAACAGCCCCAATGCCTCTTTTACATGCATTGACTTGAACCACAAATGGATTCGTGAAGTCCGAAAATACAAGTATAGGGGCTAACGTGAGCATTTCCTTAAGCTCTTGGAAGCTCTTATTGGCTATAGCATCCCAAAAGGAAGGTTCTTTCTTAAGGTAAGAGGAGAGGTAATATGAGCATACCTCTTAATGACCCTCCTATAAAATGATGAAAGGCCCAAGAATCCCCTTAATTGAGTGGTATTTGTAGGCATGGGCTGATTTTTAACACACTCAACCTTATTAGGATCTACATAAATGTACATTTTCTCTCCTTTGCATACAAGTTATTGGCTCTTAAAGCATCCAAAAGAGCCCTTACATGCATTAAGTTCTCCTTCTCCCCTTTGCTATATATCAAGATATCATTGAAGAATACAAGCACCTTGTTCATTAGGGCTTGAAATGTTGCTGGTGCATTGCACAATCCAAACATCATAACCAAATAATTTTAAAGACCTCTCGTGGTCCAAAATGCCATTCTGTACTCATCACATTCCTTGATTCTTAATTGGTGATAGCACGATCTCAAATAAATATTGGAGAAGAAATAAGTACCTTTCTACTTATCAAGAAAATCATCAATTCATGGAATAGGGAATCTATTATTGATTGTAGATTTACTCAAATCCCTATAGTCCACACACATGCGAAAAGTGCCATCCTTCTTCTTGACCAAGAGTACGAGTGATGAAAAACCCATCCCATGTCCATAAGCTCTTGTACTTGCTTTGCCACTTCATCCTTCTCCACTTTTGACAATCTATATAAGGTGGTTTTTTAAGGAGCTAGGTATGCGGCTGAAGTTCTATTCCAAGATCCACCTCCCATTTTTGGTTGGCAAGCACTTTGGCATTTGGAACACATTTTCATACTCCTTTAACAATTCCTTCACACCTTTATGCATAATGTCACCCTTTTGCTCATTGCTTTCTTCCTTGTTGCAAAGCTGAAAAACATATATACATCGAATGTCCTTTCGTCGCCTCTTGAGTTGTGTTGCATTGATCATCTTAATACTTAGCACATGATTTCTGATCAATGTAACCTCATGGTTTCCATGCATGAAACTCATATACCCTTTCTAGAAATTCATGTGAAACAACCCAAGAGCTGCCAACCAATTGTATCCAGAACAATGTCAATGGGACCCATATCCAATACAAGTATAATAATTTGTGAGAATCAACCTCACATCTTTGCATACCATTGTGAGATCCATCTTTGCTCCATTATCCATTTGAACTCCATGCCACAAAGATAAAGCTACAGGTTATAATTTGAGACTGCACATGGATTTGGTGTTAATAAATCTATGCGTGCTTCCAATATCAAGCAAAACATGTGCCACCCTTCCATTAATTTACGCCTTCAACCTCAATGTATTTTCCCCTTTTTTACAACCAACATAGGCATCACTTGAGATATTGCATAGGGTAGCCATATTGTCCTTGTGATGTGATAAGCACGCATAGGCAATGGTAACCCATCATCATAGTCAACATCTCCCCCAAGTCAAAAGGGAATTCACCATCCTTTTCTACATCTTCAACTTCATTTTTGTTATCTTCAAAATACTCCTCATATTCATCCACATCCTCCTTAATGTCTTCATGGCAAGGTTCGATGAGAATCATACTTATGGTCATCTTCTTGGCCTTACAAACCTTTGAATGATCCTTGTTCCATTTGTCACCACACTTGAAGCACAAACCTTTGTGCTTAAAATTATTAATACAATCTTCCCCAATAACCTCTCTTCGTGGATGCTCTCGCATCAACTTGCTTCGCATCAACATTCTGAGCGCGAGGAAAATAGTTACCAAATCTGAAATTTCTTCTTCCACCTCTTCCATAGATGGTTGGGAATCTAGGGGATGACTCATGTCATAAGCAACTCTACTTTAAGATTTTCCCAAAGTTGAAGCGCCAATATCAGCCCTAAACCCATGCCTTTGTCCACTAGCATGTGTATACTTTGCCTCATAGATCTCCACAAGAAACATGGCCTCCTCGATGGTTTCATGTCTTTGAGCATCCACATCAACCTTGACGCTACTTTGTAGCCCTTTGATAAACTTCCTCAATTCGTACTTGTCACACTCAAGTCTTCCACATGAAGTGAGAACTTCATGAACTTGTGCACATAATCCTTAACATTGCCCGTTTGAGTGAGTCATCCCATTTCTCCACCATCCTCAATCTATTAAGGGATGAAACATGTAAGATCCCTATTCCCACCAAGCAACGGATTCGGGGTACTAGCAGCGGAAGTAGCACTTCTCGTGCGGGCCAGGGTCCCACACTCGGGGCCTCGTCCACCACGGATATCCGGACAAAAGACTAATTCGTCGGTTTTTCCAAAACCGAAACTCGAAAAAACTTCCTTTATCCGGAAAGCACGGGCGATTCCACCAGGATAACTTTTTACTCTAACGTAGTCAAGACCATTACTGATCAAACTGATCCGACTGCACCTTTAAAGGTACTTGGTCAATCAAGGACGAAACTTGCACTTGGATCATTGGAATCAACGCTTTTTCCCCCATCAAGAGGCACAGCCGTTGATTCCTATCCATAGAACAATTACTATCCGGGATTTACTTCATCTATCGTAATAACAGAAATTGAGTCTTGATTTACGGATCCATCAGTCCAGCCTAACCCCATCCAGTCCCACGGGTTAGCCAACCTCCCAACCACTGTAGTGATGGGATCCAATTAGTAATTTGGTTAGATTTTGTCCCGGGTACCAGGAAAAAGAGTTCCTAGGCCCCCTAGCCGGAAGTTCATGCAAACATAAAACTAGTCACACCACTTACACACCCGATATGAAATTGCCTTTTTCTCAGCATCAACTAACTTTCAAACAATCCTTTAATGAAACCATTATGTCACTGATGACAATCCTCAAAGTCTCTGGTTGAATCCTTATTTTCCGTCATTCATTCATCGGTGTACTTATGGCATCATTGGCAACCAGAACACTCACCACTTGTTCACTCAGGGGCCTTTTCCATAGTTCCTAGCTCATAGGAGAAACCGGCAATATATTCATATAACAGAATGGAATCTCCGTGGAAGATCAACAAGATCAACCCACAGATCCATATAAAAGAGCCATGGACTCATCCGTTTTGAGGACCAGCAAGGTCAATCAACCAAATCCATGCTCGGTTTCAGAAAACAACTCTTACTCCTTGTTCCAATATCTTCCACGACGCACGTGTGGGTATCTTCGGTGACCCAGAGCCCGAGCACCGTATGGTCAGCACCCTCTAGGATCCTTCGTCTCGCAGGTGACCTAGCGCTTCACTCATAGGCCGCTTCCTTGGTCCCTCATCCACCGTACCGGAAGCTCACCATTTAAATCGAACCGAGGCTGGTCAAGACCTTGGTCGACCTTGCTACACGAGACGTCCTCCATTGACTCTCCGTCAGCAGTTGCAACTTTAACAGTTAGGTCTTCATGACCTTAATCCACAAGATGAGCAAAATGCTTTCCCAGCATTCTTCACATAAAACAATCATTTTCAAACAGTCACAAAATACAGTTTCTAAATCAAACTCTCGTCTTTCCACATTATCCCTCCTTAGTCCACATTGCTTATTCCACATTCCATTCAATGTGTACTCATTCTCATCCATTTCCTCATATCGACGACACATTAATTCACATACACATTCACATTCACATCCGTACATCCATAACTACATGCACACATCCATTTTCACATCCTCATTTGTACATCCACATCCCATATCCACATTCATACATACACATCCATATCCACATCCATACATCCACATCCACATCCACATTCATACATCCACATCCACATTCCCATTCACATCTATACATCCACATCTACATCCACATCCGTATCTACATCCATACATCTACATCCACATCCACATCCACATCCACATTCACATCCATATATCCACATCTACATGCATACATCCATTACGTCCTCATTCATATATCCACATCCACATACATACATACATCCACATCCACATTTCCATTCACATCTATACTTTCACATCTACATCCACATCCGCATTCCCATTCACATCTATACATCCACACACATACATACATCCACATTCACATCTATGCATATACATCTTCATGCATACATCCATTTTCACATTCATACATCCACACTCCCATCTCCACATTCACACATCCACATACATACATCCATTTCTACATTCCCATTCATATAACCCCATATGCCTTCACATCTAATCTTTTACATCACATCCATTCTGCCCTATCACAACCCATATACATCTTATCCTATCACATACACTTCTTACCTCATCTCATACACATCTTATCACATCTTAATTTATCTTATCACCTGCTAACTTATTTCATAAGCATCTTATCACCTCTTATCACATCTTATACACCTCTTATCACATCCTATCACATCTCATATCTATTTATAGAATACAAGAGAATTCTTATATTTGATATAAGATTTCTTTACACATTTATTTATGCATAAATTCCATTTAAGGAGATTAATACTTTCGAAGTAAAAATCAATCTTTTATGCATCTTCCTATGCATAAATTCATTTTAAATGAAAATGACACTTTTGAATTAAAATTCAATCTTTTATGCATCTTCCTATGCATAAATTCAATTTAGATGAGAATGACACTTTTGAATCACTCTTTTATGCATCTTCCTATGCATAAATTCATTTTAAATGAAAATGACACTTTTGAATTAAAATTCAATCTTTTATGCATCTTCCTATGCATAAATTCAATTTAGACGAGAATGACACTTTTGAATCACTCTTTTATGCATCTTCCTATGCATAAATTCAATTTGGTAGAAATTACACTTTTAGAATAAAAGAATTTCTCCTATGCATCTAAGTTATGCATAAAATCCATTTATGATGAAAAATCACGCTTTTAGTATAAAAAGAATATCTTTTATGCATACCTCTATGCATGAAATCCAATATGATAAAAGTAACACTTTTACAACACGCCAGTAAGAAGACTCGCTCACAAAACCCAAGATGCCTTGATCTCATGACGCAGTAGTATCGGGGACCCAAACCCAAGGCTTCAATAACCATGGCCAAGCGGACATTGTTACGAAAGTGCTGCTGACCCCAGGGTGTTACCCTAGTTATATCTTGATAGGTCCGCCATTTGGTCTGAGCTACAGAAGTTCCTAGGTGAGGAAAAAGTGAGCGCTCATACTGTTCTATAAAATCTTTCTTCACAGACTCGCTTGCGTCTTGAAGGTGAGAAATCATCATGGATAAAACTAATTCCTGTTGCCAAGCCATGAAGGAGATTAAGAAGAAGGGAGATCGATGGAAGCAAGATTACTGTGAGCGACAGGTAAAAGTTACGGCTTATATAAAGGAAGGAGCTAGTGTAACTTAGAAGCCAACAATATCTTGTCACTGAAGTTTTTTCGTCTTTCCATGATTTGGGTTTGGCACATATTTCTATGAAATACATTAAGAACTTTGAGATGAGGAGGTAAAAGAAGCTTGTAGGCTAAGTCACCTACTTTCTTTGGTCCACAATATCTGGGGGATAACTACTTATACTCCCCTAGAGATAAAGAAATTCTTTTGGTCCGTATTCAAATGAAGACTATAACTATTTCTTTGAATTCTCTGATTGTCCTCTTCTTATCTGTATATTATCTCTATCGATCCTAGGTAGCATTTATATCTTTATGAATTGCCTGCATTTGTTGCTCTAAGTCGCCAAGCATTTGACTGGTCATCTCGACCCTAATCAATGGGTCGGCGGACCTAGTTAATGGAGTTAAGCAATCTTGTTCGAGACGGACCCTGATTAGATTGGTATGAAGGAATTGGTCTCTGAATTTGGGTTCTAGACTTTCCTGTGCTCTTTTCATGGTAGGAGTCGGGCAATCTTTTAACTGATGGTCAAAACCTTGACATCCAAAACACCGGTTCTCATTTTTGAACTCATCATTCTGAATCTTTAAAACAGGTGGGCTCCTGAGAAGGTATTCTTGGTAAAGTGTCTTCCCTTTTTAAACAAAATCTTTCTTTTATTTAGAGAGGGAATAATTATAAGATCAAAAAAGGAGATTCTTACTCCTGTATACCTCGAAGGCTGGGGGAGAATCTTACATTCTACCCCACTTAAAAAGTGCGAGATGTCCTTATCTCGCAAAGTAGAGGACAACTCTTTTTCTTAAGATCCAATTTATTCTGGGGTTCCTTATATTCTGGTCAATCCAACAGAATACGGGGATAATTATCCCTTAAATAGAACTCATCATTAAATAACAATTCTTTCAATCATATCATTCATATCTCTAACACGATAATGGTCCATTAGACTGAAAAATTTCTTTATGAACATTTTCCCATGAAAATTTCAGACAAGTAAGTTCTCAATTTGTCATTTCTTAACTTGATCTAACGAGTCAAGTGTTAACAGTAGCAATTTGATAGCACAATCCACTAATCTTATAGTGATTTGCTGAAATCATTATCATCATTTATCATCACAGGGACTCGCCCCAATCATCCATATTGTGGTTTCGCTCAGTTTATTACATTTCAACCCATTTTCAGGGATCATCATTTTTCAATCAGAATCCCAATCAATTCATCAGTTCCCAAACAAAATCCCAATCAATTCATCAGTTCCCAAACAGAATTAAAAATCATATCAACCACATTCGAATTCATCAACTGGATAGCATTAATGCTTATAATTTCAAGTCTTAGATTTACTCGTATATACTGCCGGTAAAGAGCTGTAGTTATACCCTTGGTATATACGGTTAGTCATGATACTTGAAATTATAAGGTAAATACTATCATGTCTAAGCCTCAAGCAAGTCAGGGTTCCATATAATTGCGATACTTCCATTTGAAGACCCAATTACTAATTTACGAAATTTTAGTTTGAATAACAAATTGTATGAATTATATCACACAATTACAACCTTTTTGTGCTTCTTGATAAATTTTTGACATATTTGGCTTCTCAGTTGATCTTTATTAGCCAATTCGCTCTGATACCAACTGTAAGATCCCTATTCCCACCGAGCAACGGATTCGGGGTACTAGCAGCAGAAGTAGCACTTCTCGCGCGGGCCAGGGTCCCACACTCGGGGCCTCGTCCACGGATATCCGGACAAAAGACTAATCCGTCGGTTTTTTCCAAAATCGAACCCGGAAAAACTTCCTTTATCCGGAAAGCACGGGCGATTCCACCAGGATAACTTTTTACTCTAACGTAGTCAAGACCATTACTGATCAAACTGATCCGACTGTACCTTTAAATGTACTTGGTCAATCAAGGATGAAACTTGCACTTGGATCATTGGAATCAACGCTTTTTTCCCCATCAAGAGGCACAGCCGTTGATTCCTATCCATAGAGCAATTACTATCCGGGATTTACTTCATCGATCGTAATAAGAGAAATTGAGTCTTCATTTACGGATCCATCAGTCCAGCCTAACCCCATCCAGTCCCATGGGTTAGCCAACCTCCCAACCACTGTAGTGATGGGATCCAATTAGGAATTTGGTTAGGTTTTGTCCCGGGTACCTGGGAAAAGAGTTCCTAGGCCCCCTAGCCGGAAGTTCATGCAAACATAAAACTAGTCACACCACTTACACACCCGATATGAAATTTCCTTTTTCTCAGCATCAACTAACTTTCAAACAATCCTTTAATGAAACCATTATGTCACTGATGACAATCCTCAAAGTCTCTGGTTGAATCCTTATTTTCCGTCATTCGTTCATCAGTGTACTTATGGCATCATTGGCAACCAGAACACTCACCACCTGTTCACTCAGGGGCCTTTTCCATAGTTCCTAGCTCATAGTAGTAACCGGCAATATATTCATATAACATAATGGAATCTCCATGGAAGATCAGCAAGATCAACCCACAGATCCATATAAAAGAGCCATGGACTCATCCGTTGAGGACCAACAAGGTCAATCAACCAGATCCATGCTCGGTTTCAGAAAACAACTCTTACTCCTTGTTCCAATATCTTCCACGACGCACGTGTGGGTATCTTCGGTGACCCAGAGCCCGAGCACTGTATGGTCAGCACCTCCTAGGATCCTTCGCAGGTGACCTAGCGCTTCACTCATAGGCCGCTTCCTTGGTCCCTCATCCACCGTACCGGAAGCTCACCATTTAAATCGAACCGAGGCTGGTCAAGACCTTGGTCGACCTTGCTACACGAGACATCCTCCATTGACTCTCCGTCAGCAGTTGCAACTTTAACAGTTAGGTCTTTATGACCTTAATCCACAAGACGGTCAAAATGCTTTCCCAGCATTCTTCACATAAAACAATCATTTTCAAACAGTCACAAAATACAGTTTCTAAATCAAACTCTCGTCTTTCCACATTATCCCTCCTTAGTCCACATTACTTATTCCACATTCCATTCAATGTGTACTCATTCTCATCCATTTTCTTATATCGACGACACATTAATTTACATACACATTCACATTCACATCCGTACATCCACAACTACATGCATACATCCATTTTCACATCCACATCCCATATCCACATTCATACATACACATCCATATCCACATCCACATCCACATTCATACATCCACATCCACATTCCCATTCACATCTATACATCCACATCTACATCCACATACATACATCCACATCCGTATCTACATCCATACATCCACATCCACATCCACATCCACATTCACATCCATATATCCACATCTACATGCATACATCCATTACGTCCTCATTCATATATCCACATCCACATACATACATACATCCACATCCACATTCCCATTCACATCTATACTTTCACATCTACATCCACATACATACATACATCCACATCCGCATTCCCATTCATATCTATACATCCACACACATACATACATCCACATTCACATCTATGCATATACATCTTCATGCATACATCCATTTTCACATTCATACATCCACACTCCCATCTCCACATTCACACATCCACATACATACATCCATTTCTACATTCCCATTCATATAACCCCATATGCCTTCACATCTAATCTTTTATATCACATCCATTCTTGCCCTATCACAACCCATATACATCTTATCCTATCAGATACACTTCTTACCTCATCTCATACACATCTTATCACATCTTAATTCATCTTATCACCTGCTAACTTACTTCACAAGCATCTTATCACCTCTTATCATATCTTATACACCTCTTATCACATCCTATCACATCTCATATCTATTTATATAATACAAGAGAATTCTTATATTTGATATAAGATTTCTTTACACATTTATTTATGCATAAATGCCATTTAAGGAGATTATTACTTTCGAAGTAAAAATCAATCTTTTATGCATCTTCCTATGCATAAATTCATTTTAAATGAAAATGACACTTTTGAATTAAAATTCAATCTTTTATGCATCTTCCTATGCATAAATTCAATTTAGATGAGAATGACACTTTTGAATCACTGTTTTATGCATCTTCCTATGCATAAATTCATTTTAAATGAAAATGACACTTTTGAATTAAAATTCAATCTTTTATGCATCTTCCTATGCATAAATTCAATTTAGATGAGAATGACACTTTTGAATCACTCTTTTATGCATCTTCCTATCCATAAATTTAATTTGGTAGAAATTACACTTTTAGAATAAAAGAATTTCTCCTATGCATCTTAGTTATGCATAAAATCCATTTATGATGAAAAATCACGCTTTTAGTATAAAAAGAATATCTTTTATGCATACCTCTATGCATGAAATCCAATATGATAAAAGTAACACTTTTACAATAAAATAATCAACTTTTATGCATACCTCTATGCATGAAGTTCAAATATGATAAAAGTCACACTTTTATAATAAAATAATCAACTTTTATGCATACCTCTATGCATGAATTTCAAATATGATAAAAGTAACACTTTTATAATAAAATAATCATCTTTTATGCATACCTTTATGCATGAAATTCAATTATGATAAAAGTCACACTTTTATAATAAAATAATCAACTAGGATGATAATTCCTAGAATATGGTAGGAAGTTCTCTTTTCATGCTTTGAATAAAATTATTCTATGTGTAATTTTTATAAAAATTTTGCCATAGCTCCGCTACTATGACTGATAAATCTCAATTTATTTTGAAGGATAAAGCTTATCATTAAAGAAACGATTAGAATGATCCCTAATTGGATCATTAACCCAATAATGGGTTGAATCATCAATATTCATGAAATACATAAACTAAAAGCATAGAAAAAAGCCATTAATTTGACCTCAAGCATAGATTAATCTTGGATTAAGGAAAAGCTTTATGAAAAGCTTCATTTGGATTGAGAATGGGTCATGAGTATGACCATTTCTTGAGTGAAAGAGAGAAATTACATAAAAACCGTTAGAATTAAGCATAAATAGAAATTTATGTAATTCTTAACTATGATTAATCAATTAACTTCAATAACATTCATCAAATTATGTAACTCTTCACTACCATTCATCAATTAACTTCAATAGCATTCAAAAACCATTCCAATTAAGCTTCTCAAGCTTGAGAGGGGTTGAGAAGAGAGAAACATTGAGAAATTATAGAAAATAGTCAAAAGTCACTAATTACCTTACAAATTGCTTGATTCTTTGTTCACGGTAGAGGCCCCTAACCAATCAATTGGTTAAGTATGTTGATGGAGCCACTAATGGGGATTGAAGAAAGAGGGAAGCTCCAAAAACTAGTGAATTATTAATGAATTCATAGTTCTTGGCTTAGGTGGAGTAGAGTAACGATGCATAAACACTATATATTTTTCAACAAGGGGGAGGCTTCTATTTATAGGAAAAATTGAGCTCCTAACCAAACAAACTGATTCTAGAATTTTCCAAATCAGTTTGGTCAATTTTTGACCATTTTTAGGTCAGTTAAGCTAACTTTTTGGAACTAGACTTGAATGAGGAGAGAGGAGAGATGAAATATCTCAATTTTTATGAGTTTAAAACTCATTCAAGCATGTGAAATATGCACCTCCTTTAAAGAACTCCCCTTCCTTACATATGTGTAAAAATGGAATCATTATACCCAAATATCTCATATTTTTAATATTGCTCATAGTTTTTTACTAATAAACCTTGTACATTTTCAACTCTTCATCTTATGTGAAATATGCACCTCCTTTAAAGAACTCCCCTTCCTTACATATGTGTCAAAATGGAATCATTATACCCAAAATATCTCATATTTATAATATTGTTCATAGTTTTTTACTAATAAACCTTGTACATTTTCAACTCTTCATCTTATGTGAGCATTTACTCATTTTTGGATACCCAAAATATCTCATATTTTTAATATTGCTCATAGTTTTTTACTAATAAACCTTGTACATTTTCAACTCTTCATCTTATGTGAGCATTTACTCATTTTTGGGTATCTTCTTTTACAAATTGGATTTATCTCCTCCCTACACATGGATTGATGCTATTGGCCCATAGGAACCTTAATTGGACCATAATCCAAAAATTTCTGAAAATCTAGACCCTTAGGCTAAGGTCCTTTATACACATTTTCAATTAATTCCAATTGCACATTGGAAAGTTCTTTTTGAATTTCTATTTCAGGGGAACTTATTTTAATAAGATGAGATAATTTTCTATCCAAAAATATTAAAAATCTAAATATTCTCTCTCTAGAATATTTTCTCTCTCTATGCCAAAACAGGCAGAGACAAGATCTCTTATATTTCAGAAAAGGGAATAGATTACAGGGGAATATGCTGGACATTTTGAGAGGCTAGGGAGGAATCTTACAAAACAAAGGTTCTCCTCATCACATTCTTGAAATCTTCCCAAGTGGTGATCAAATAGCCATGAGCATTCAAGTGCTGCCGCCATGCATGGACATAACCTTCTAGGTGCAAAGTAGAAAACAAGAACTTGGAGGACCGATAACTACGAGGGATGATTTCAAAATAAAGCACCATCTTGTCAATCCATTCTTCAAACTCCTCATTGGTTAAGCCTTCACCCTTGAACTTAGTAAAAGTCAACTTGTCCTTAAATCGCTTAAACTCATCTTTATCACCACCTCAACGATGAACATGCGGTCTATGCTCAAATGGTCTAACATGATTTACCCCGAACCCATTGAAGTGATGAGGTCTCCTATGATTAGGTTCCATCCCATTAAAATGATGACCGATCTCCTCAAAGTGATGACCACTCATGTGTGAAGGATGATGACCCATCTCATCAAAGTGATGACCACTCATGTGTGGATGATTCCGATTTCCATTCACTCTTGATTCATCCAAAACTATGCCTTTTCTTTTGTCTTTTCACTGTTGATTCATCCAAAACTATGCCTTTGCTTTTGTCCACATTTCTCCCTTGCATTGATGAAACCCCATTCATAGGACCATGCATAGTCATATCAGGCATACTTGTTCCACCTTGATGCATCATTGGCGGAGGCAGCTTGTCCTTTCTAAGAATAGAACCATGATTCCCATCAATATGGTGCATACTAGCTTGAGGATTATGCAATGCATTTACATGTGAAGATTCCACAAAATAATCTTAGTTAGCACTTAATTAGGCCACCATGATTCCCATCAATATGGTGCATACTAGCTTGAGAATTATGCAATGCATTTACATGTGAAGGTTCCACAAAATAATCTTAGTTAACAGTTAATTAGGCCACATTGTGCACTTTCTTCTCAAAAAAACCCTAAGAAGAAAACACACAGCCATTTTTTGCTTAATTGTAGCCCGAACAAACTTTCAAACATGAAGAGAAGACATTATGGAATAAGCTTGAAAGGTTATGAAAGGTTTATGAAGCTTCAACCTCATGATTTTCTAGATAACTTTTTCTCAGTCATGCGGCGACCTGTGCGAGTTTGCCATGAGCAAGAAGGATTGTCTAGATGTCATTTTTCCACCATTATACTATCCAATCAATGTTAAATCCCTTCCACAAGTCATGAAAAGCTCTAATGCTCGGGGGGTGCACCTCAAAAAATGTAAGTCTACCACGTGCGATCATTAGGTGGGGTTTTTTAAATCCAAAATATTGGGTAAATTTACAGAAATACAATTACAAGAGGGGTATTTTAATTGTACTTTGGAAAAAAACCCGTAAGTCTATAAAGAAAAAGGGGTAGTTTTATCAGCTAAAAATTCACAGATAAGGGGTTTTTTAAATACCCCTTGAACGCACATCGTAGGAGGGGCTTCCATATAGTGCACCCCCCGAGCTCTAATGGTAGATATTTGGCTCCAATAGATGAGAAGATGCACGTAGTTGTCTAGCACCCTTACGGGTAGAAATCCTCAACGAAGGTTACCAAAGCTAGTCTCATTGTGAAGCTTATTACTCGCAAGTTAAAGCCCTTAGATATGGCAAGCTGTTAACTAGAGATTTAAGCCTTGTATCACTCAAAAATCAAGCAAGAAATAAGAGGAAAGGGGAAAAACATCTTTGGATTAGCATTAATCTTGATTAGTAAACTTTTTTCCAATTTTGGTCCTGCGATTTGAAATTAGGAGCGATTTGAAATTAGGCACCATGTCCTCTTCTTGATCAAGAAAATAAAAAAATCCAAGAATTTCTCAAATTTTCTTGAAACCAAGAAGCAAGTGGATCAAAAACTAAGCTCTTATACCAATGAAAGAAAAGAGCTTCTAGATTAGCCTTGGATTAACCTAATTATCCTAGATTGGGATGATTCGCCTAGGTTTAGAGAGAGAAGAGAGCAATTGACTTATATTATGTTGGTTATCAACAAAAGTTACCCCAAATATAGCCTATTTGACATATATACATGACCACCCCTTTCACACTATCATAAGTGTTGTCCATGGACATGGTCCATTGACCTTGGGTACCATTATTCATTATATAGCCTATTTGACATATATACATGACCACCCCTTTCACACTATCATAAGTGTTGTCCATGGACATGGTCCATTGACCTTGGGTACCATTATTCATTATATGAGACCATTTCACTTTATTACAAATAGAGGCCTTAAAATTTTAATCTTGTTATATTTTGTAGACTCTTATTATGCCTGTTATTTTGTTGTAAATATGGTGGCTCATATTATGTCTATTATAATAGTATACAATTAATACTAACTTGTTTCTATTATAGATTTATTCATGAAAATTTTATTTTCTAAATTTATAATTTTATTTAAACAAAAAATGTTTAAAATGTTTAAATATTAAATAAAACATATCAGAGATTGAAAATGATATTCGTCATCTCATTATTATTTATAAATCCTACTATTTCACAAAGTTCTTGAGCTTCATCTTGTAATAGTTGCACCTACATCATTGAACATAGAAAAAATTTAACGTTAAGAAAATAATGATATTTTTACCATATTGAATAATATTTTCACATACCATTTAAAGATAAAACTTGTAATAAAATGTAAACAACACTAACCATTCTTTCTCTTATCTTGTTAAGTGCAATAACCATTCTATTTTCAATATCTTCAATCTCACAAAGATTCAAGGCCATGAGGCTCTCACCCAACATATAGCTATAAAAGTTTTTAGAGGAGGTGTCACATGATTTTAAGAAAAGTGTCACATGCAAAATTATACGCAATGTATATCCAAAGTTTTAGCACTATTTAGTAAACTTTCAGATGTACTAAGAGTACCTTTGTAGATTCTTTAAGTGGTCTATTTTCTCCCTTGTTGTAAGATGAAAATGACACAATGTATTGTAGAAATGTCACTAGCAAGGATGCAAAAGTAGATAACAATGATGACGATGATACCAAAGAGTTAATGATGAGATTGAACATGCAATGTCGATGATGACAAAGAAGTGATGATGAGACAACCTTTTTATACTTATGGAATATGCACACCATGTCAGAACAAAACATTTATGTTGTTACACTAGTTGAAACCTAAAATTCAATAAAGACAATTCAAACGGACACTCCCCTAGGATGTTTGTTGAAACATTATAGCATGCAAATAGGTCATGAAATCTGACGAAAACAGCTTGAAAGTTTTAAAAATCATGTTACTTTATTAACCAATAAATTTATTAACTTATATGGTATACCTTCTCCACCTCGATAGCTCAATCTAAGACAATTAGAAGAGCATCTTGAGAAGGTGATAATGAGAGAAAATGAGAAAGGTGAGAGCCAAAAGCACCTACTCAAAGGATAGCTCGATTCAAGACAATCAAAAGAGAATCTTGAGAAGGTTATAATCAGATAAAACGAGAAAGGTAAGATTCAAGAGCACTTACTCTAATATCAACTATTATGCAATGCCCAATCATCATGTGAATGATTCGCTAATTCCCTATTTTTAGCACTTGGTGCTAATGAATTAGCTATAGTCATGCTTGAGTACTCTTTCTTCTTCTCCATCTCAAACCTTTTTTTCTGTATTGATTAATATAACAAGTTGGATTTTGATAATAGTTGAATTTTCCTTTCTTCTTAGGATTATCACTCGGGCCCTTCTTGCCATCCTTGCCAGAAGACTAGGTTGATTCGTGCTTTAGCTTATAATAACCACCTTGAGAGAAGGCTTTACCTTTACCTTTAAAACAGGCATTCCTATAGTAATTTTCTTTTATCGATATTTATCTTCTTACAACAATATTGCAACCAACTCATCAAACATAGGGGAATTTGGGTTACCCTTTATCATAAGAAGATTTGTGGATGAAAAATCTTGGTGTGAATTTGATAAACCCTTCACAAATCAAGTGTCTTCATCAATATATGCAAGATTCTCTCTCAGTTCTTTAATACTTGTGAGAAGCTCATATATCAAGTCTCCTTTATTAATATTATCGCACTCTAACTGCATGCTTGCGTAAGAAGGCTAGCTGGCAGGTGTGGCTCATTACGCACCTAGTAAAGGAAAGCAAGCACATCCCCCAACCTACTTGGTAGCTTTACATCCGTAAATATAAGGAGTAATGGTTGATTTCATGGAAATTTCAAGCAATGTATGTGCATATGTTAGTCATAACCTCTTTGGGGATGCCTATTATTTTATTTTGGGATATTTTATTCTTGCTGCAATTTTGTGTTTAATCAAGCTATGTGAGTTATTACGCTGTCTGCCAAAATTAATGTGCTTAATCAAGCTATGTGCACTAGTCTGATATGGTCATGATTAATGTGCTTAATCAGATGTGTGCACTGACTATTACTATTTTGGATGTAGGCGAAGAATGAGTGGTGGATTATGTGTTAATCGTGGGTGAAACATGTGTTGGACCACTATGAGATATTTTAGAAGACATGTTAACACTTTTTATGGTTTCATATTTAGGCATCTATATTTTGGTAAGGCTAAGGTCGTATACCTTTGTACATACCAAATAGTATTTTATACTTTTGGTAGGCCCAATACTTTATATTAATACTTACTATCTTTTTGTCGAGCTTGCACACTCATAAACTTAAAAGCACTTACTTGTGCTTTATTTTTGGAATTATTTTTTTGAAAATTAAGCACTTTTTCTAATACATATAAATAAAGAAAAGCTCTTGCTTGTGCTCCGTTTTTGAAATTAGCTTTTTGGAAAGTAAGCGCTTTTTCTAATACATATAAATAAAAAAAAGTACTTGCTTGTGCTCTGTTTTTAGAAATATCTTTTTGGGAAGTAAGAACTTTTTCTAATATATATAAATATGGGAGACTCGTTACAAGGATTACACTCTAATGAGGGGGGATTCAATCCACTCTTGTGTTGTGACGATGATGACTTCTACTCCATTCTCCATGTTTTTCTTTGTTTGTTTAATTTGGTTTATTAAGATTAATGCAAATATATGTTCTACTGTAATTTTTGTGTTGAGAAATTAGAGTCTCCTTCTCTAAGTGTCTTAGAGGTCATGATAGTGGTATCAAAGATTTGGCGACCACTTAAGGAGAGACTTTTGAAGAAAAAGTAAAAAAAAATCGAGGTTTATGCAATTTATTTGGTGCAAGGAAGGCCAAAGATTTAATTTTTATAATATCTAAAGCTTTTAAAAATCAAGGAGGAATATTACCAAAGAGGGAAGGCCTTCAAAAAGCTACAACAAGGGTACAAGTACTTGGACAAAGAGAGGACTTCATCAAAGATCCAAAGGATAAAGAGAACAAGGCTATAAAAACATCTGGACATCATTAAGGATAAAGCGAAGAAGGCTATAAAACCTCTAGGCAAAAGCTTGGATGGTTTATGGGAATCTTATGAGCCGTTAGATTAAGATCAAGATCAAGAACTAGGGTTCAATACCAACGTTTTCAGAACAACTTCTACAAAACCCAAAACCACCTCTTTTTTTTTGAAAAACCACTTTCTTCAATTCTTAATTCCTTAATAATCAAGCCATATGGATGTGATTTACTAGTAGGGCAAGGGCTCCAACCTCCTAGTCTTGGATTCTAGAGTCAATTTCCATAATCAAGGGCCATAATAACTTTTTATTGATTTTTCAAAAAAAAGAAAGAAGAAGAGATGAATCACAAAATTCACCCTCCTATGCTACGTGGGGTTCTACATTAAAAAAATAAAAAAATGCTTTAAAAAATAAAAATAAAAATGCACCGGATGCACATCATCCACCTGCTAAAATTCTCGTCACCGCCAATTAATTATTTTCCCCTCATCCACCTGGTGATCACCTAGCCTCCTACTGCCAGCATTACATCACCTCATGCGAATGGCATGCCATCTCCATTGTCTATGTAAGCGCTACGCGTAACTGCCATACGCTTTCTTATAGAGCTTTTGGTAAATCTTAATTAATCTTTAAATCTAAAAATGCTTTACTATTCTTTTGTTAGAGAAGCATTTGATCTCCAAACCTTGTATACCAAATCTTGATATTAAAATCTTTCTATTGCAAGCTTGGTTTCCTCTATTCAAAGCTTACCAATCCAGTTTTCCAAGATTTCACCTCCCCTTCACACTTTGTGACAAAAACAAGAAGAGATAAAATCTAAGTTTAAAGGCTTCCAACGATCCAAGAGTTGAAAAGAAATAAACTTTTGCATTATTTTAAGCAAAAATGCCCAAAGAAACATGTTTTAAATTAGTGATATATGTGCCCAAATGAAATTGGAATGTAATATGATACAAAATAGAAGATTATCAATGGCCTAATCAGATATTTAAACCCTTAAAGATTAATATTAACACTTCTTTATGCATTAATTGTACACTCTATTTGTAGGTAATGGTTTGCTATAAAACAAAGAGTACATTGAAGATTTGAATAGGTTAGAGAGCAAATCAAGCTATAAGAGTTGACATGATCATGGATCAATGATAGCTAAATATTCTTATATCTTGTACACATGCCCTTATCATCTCTCTTGATTCTAGGTATACCTCCCCCCTGATCTTCTTGTTGATTAAATACACATCATGTGCATGCCCACTTGAAGTAGGTGTCTTCATCCTAGGAATCTACCATGCATGTTGAATACCTTTCTAGGTTTACATTGCTTCCTAACATTTACTAGTTTGATTTCCACATAAACTTAGCAACACTTCTATCTCTAAGGTGTATCCTCTCCTTCATCACTTATTTTCTAACACTCCCCCCCTTAACTGTTGAATTCCCCCCTTAACTGTTGAATTCCTATCAGCATACATGTATTGGGTCTACAATCTTACTCATTTTATAAAGTGGTCCACCTCACTTTGAATCTTGGCTACAATTTTGACTTTGACTTGAGTCTTCACAGTGCTCTTTGTGCTTAACCAGGCTTGAAATGAAGCAAAAGTTGTTCCCCTCCTCCAAGATGCAAGTTTTGAAGCCCTGAAGAGCTTGCTGATTGTTGAGACTGGGACACCTTCTGGCTGCCAGAGATTGCTTAAAGTGGGCCACGCACTGCGGAGAGTAACGAATGTTCAAATAAGCGGTTGGAGGCTATAGAGGATTTCCCCCTCCTTTGCAGGTCATCCTGGTTGACCCATTGTAGGATCAAGACATGAAGAAATTCCCCCACTCTTACCTGCCATCTGGTCCACTTCATGCACACATTTTCATAGGCATGCACCTAATCACATGTGTGCGCAGCCTCTGTCCCTTCATCAATTCTATGCATACATCCACATCCACATTCACATTCACCTCCATACATCTACATCTACATGCATACATCCACCTCCACATTCACATCCACATCTATACATCTACATCTACATGCATACATCCACCTCCACATCTACATCCACATCTACATCTACATGCATACATCCACCTCCACATCCACATCTACATGCATACATCCACATCTCCATTCACATCTACATCTATACATCTACATCTACATGCATCCATCCACCTCCACATCCACATCTACATCTATACATCTACATCTACATGCATACATCCACATCTCCATTCACATCTACATCTATACATCTACATCTACATGCATCCATCCACATCTCCATTTACATCCTCATCTATACATCTACTTCTACATGCATACATCCACATCTCCATGCATACATCCACCTCCACATTCACATCCACATCTATACATCTACATCTACATGCATACATCCACCTCCACATCTACATCTACATGCATACATCCACCTCCACATCCACATCTACATCTATACATCTACATCTACATGCATACATCCACATCTCCATTCACATCTACATCTATACATCTACATCTACATGCATCCATCCACCTCTATATCCACATCTACATCTATACATCTACATCTACATGCATACATCCATATCTCCATTCACATCTACATCTATACATCTACATCTACATGCATCCATCCACATCTCCATTTACATCCTCATCTATACATCTACTTCTACATGTATACACCCACATCTCCATGCATACATCCACCTCCACATTCACACTCACATCCATACATCTACATCTACATGCAAACATCCACATCTCCATGCATAATAAAATTCTTTTAATTAATCTAGGATGATAGTTCCTAGAATATGGTAGGAAGTCCTTCTTTTATGCTTTGAATGAAATTATTTTATGCGTAATTTCTATAAAAAATTTGCCATAGCTCCGCTACTATGACTGATAAGTCTCAATTTTTTCTAAGGGATAAGGCTTATTATTAAGGAAATAATTAGAATGGTCTGTAATTGGATCATCAATCCATAATGGATTGAATCATCAATATACATAAACTAAAAGTATAGAAAAAAGCCATTAATTTGGCCTCAAGCATAGCTTAATATTGGATTAGGAAAAAGCCTTATGAAAAGCTTCATTTGGATTGAAAAGGGTCATGAGTATGACCATTTCTTAAGTGAGAGAGAGAGAGACCATTAGAATTAAATATAAATAGAATTTTATGTAATTCTTTACTTTCATTAATTAATTAACTTCAATAGCATTTCAAAAACCATATCAATTAAGCTTCTCAAGCTTGAGAGGGGTTGAGAAGAGAGAATCATTGAGAAATTATAGAAAAGATCAAAATTCACTATACTTATCTTATAATTTGCTTGATTCTTTGATCACGGTAGAGGCCCCCAACCAATTAATTGGTTTAGTATGTTGATGGAGCCACCAATGGGGATTGAAGAAAGAGAGAAGTATCAAAAACTAGTGAATTATTAAAGAATTCACAGTTTTTCTTGGCTTAGGTAGAGTAGAGTAACAATGCATAAGACACTATATTTTTTTCAACAAGGGGAGGCTTCTATTTATAGGAAAAATTGAGCTCCTAACCAAACAAACTGATTCTAGAATTTTCCAAGTCAGTTTGGTTGAATTTGGACTAGATTTGGACCTAGTTTGGTTACTTTTTTATTCGGTTTGGTTCCATTTTGATTTGGTTTGGTTCAAGAGAGATGAGAGATAAAAATATCACATTATTTTTTAGTTTAAAACTCATTCAAGCATGTGAAATATGCACCTCCTTTAAAGAACTCCCCTTCCTTACATATGTGTCAAAATTTTATTGCTCATAGTTTTTTTACTAATAAACCTTGTACATTTTCAACTCTTCATCTTATGTGAAATATGCACCTTCTTTAAAGAACTCCCCTTCCTTACATATGTGTCAAAATTTTATTGCTCATAGTTTTTTTACTAATAAACCTTGTACATTTTCAACTCTTCATCTTATGTGAAATATGCACCTTCTTTAAAGAACTCTCCTTCCTTACATATGTGTCAAAATTTTATTGTTCATAGTTTTTTACTAATAAACCTTGTACATTTTCAACTCTTCATCTTATGTGAGCATTTACTTATTTTTGGATACCCAAAATATCTCATATTTTTAATATTGCTCATAGTTTTTTACTAATAAACCTTGTACATTTTCAACTCTAGTTATGTGAGCATTTACTCATTTTTGGGTATCTTCTTTTACAATTGGACTGTCTCGAAGAAAAATCTTCTGGAACTTTTCATGGAGAACCGAGTACTTCTCGGAAGCACTGGCCACCGTCTGAGTAAAGCATTTAAATACAGATATTTAGGATAATGTATAAAGTCACATGAGCTATATGAACTAGACGCATTCACAGTTTATCATCATCGAATGTGAATATGAGAAGAAGCATAAAAAATAGGCCTTTAAAATTACATGCAAATACCCTATGAGTATATAGCAGAGTTTTTATTTTTGTAGTTTGACTAAATCATGGTTACGTGGCTTGATTTTAAAGGTAGAATAATTAAACACAAGACACTCAATATCTATGAAGACATATCAAGTTCCTAGTACTAAGGATGCATTTTTTTAAAAGAAAATTGAAGTGTTTATATTTTCTTTTCACATGAACAAATATAAAGTACTAATGAGAGTGCTTCATTACCTTAAGCAGTATTTCTAGGACAATTACTTATACCACACCAAAGACAATAATTGAAGTGTTTTAAAAGAAAGAAACAAGAATTTGTGTAAACTATGTTCTAATTTAAAGCATGAAAAAAACTGTGTAACTATATTGAGATAATAACCATTAAAAAATATTCTTTTAGAATTTCTCATATTTATTCTTTTGAAATTATAATATTTTTTCCATAATATTTTCATAGGATTTTTTTGCTAACCTCATAGTTATATAAAGTTTTTAAAAGAAAAATATATACGAAAGATAAAGAATTTGATTTTCTCTTATAAGACTACTTTAAGGTGCCCAAAGAGAAGTATAAAGAGTGGAGAGATATATATACCATTTTGTTACTTCAAAAGTAAGTGTTTTGTTTTAATAGCTTGTTATAATTTTAATTGTGATTGTAAGCTGCAAAGCTTAAGTAGATGAAAATGTGATGAGCTGTTCTCATGCTGTCATTTAAACTTTGTTCTTGCAACACTAACTATAAGAAAAATAGTTGTATAAGAATATATAGCATATCATCATTTCTTTGGTCTTGGAACACTAACCTTGATGAAAACACTTCACTACAAATATGTAATACATTGGAAAAAGGCACATGAGCTATAAGAACTAGGGTACAAAATGATGTGATGTGCATGTAAAAATTGTATTTCTTCAATAGAATGGTAATATTATAAGTTGTGATTTTAAACTCATAAAATTAAGTCAATCAAAATGTAATGTGTAATACTCATTATGTCATGCGCATTCATTAAGAATTAGAATCTTGGACATAGAATTAAGGGGCTACTAAAAATCATGATATTATTGATGTAAGTTTGAAAAGAAGAATGCATTATGATTATCATAGGAAATATTTTGTCCATAGTTAATTTGACCTTGAAACATTAACAGTAAGTAAACACTTCTATAATAATATGTAGGACATTAGACAAAGGTTGTGAGATATAGAAATCAACATGAAAAATCTTATCTTATCTTGCAAGAAGATGTTCTTGAGACCATTATTCCATAGTCAAAATAATATTTACATTTTCTTTACACTATCAAGATTATTATCCTATTTTTACTTATTTTTCCTTGCATGTTTTAGATGAAATTTGAAATTGAAGTCATCTCAATGAGAATTCTTACCTAATGTGGTTTCTATATTTGACCAAAATACTATGTGACATAGTTTTGTAATTCATTGTAAAGATCAATAGTCATATTTGTAGATATAAAAAAAAGATTAATAACCATGAAGATTAGAACCTCATTATCGAGCATTGAAAAGTACGTATGGATGTTTATTGAGGTGAGCCTAAGTGAATAAATCAGAAATATAATGTCATTATCTTTGCATTTATTCACAAAACAGAAGTAGGGAAATTTCATGGCACACAAAACATGTATAGAAATTCAATAGTTATGAATTGAATTTGTAGCCTTTGTCTACACTTAGAAAACTCACAGCATTCTCCGATGGGTGAATATTCATTATTTATATTACCATAAACTACATCTTACAAGGCAAGGAAAAGAAAGTAGAAAAAGACTACCTACATGTCCCAAAGATGACACACTTGAGTGTTTACATGGAGCAAGTGGTAGACTACAGCGTGCAAACTTCAAAGGGATGTGGACATCCTTGAGGGCAAGTTGCATTTTTATTATCATTACAATAATTCATGTTGTTCTCATTACTCTAATATTATACCCTATCCTTAGCCCCTCCTTAAATTCTTTATCTATATTTGTAGAAATATAGCACACATAAGAGTCCTAAAATACTACTCTATATAATGCAAAAGGAAGAAGTAGTACAAACTAAACTCAATTACAAGATGTAATCTGAGCTTTACGACCTATTATACACTCATCATCTACATATAAATGCTATGTGAAGTCCAAAATTGAGAAAAGAAGATGAATATGATGGTTTAGCTACGGGTCCACGTATTTATATGCACCAATGCTCCTAATTAGCCAAAATTAGTTCTCTTGGCCACATGTACCTGATTTCCACTTCCCCACTACCACAAGGTAGTGCCACATGTTATGTGGAGTGTCAAACTTTGCATGTCAGTTGCTATCCAATGTATGAGTGTGTCATGCATACTCATAGGTGTCACATTCTCTCGTACATGCATTATAGATGTCCTCAGCTACTTGGCCTTTTGATAAGCTCTCAAAAATGGGAAAGATCTTGTGAACTAATCCTCATAAAACCTAACTGACTATTGGATTAGGTAGCCCTTTAAAACTTGAGGAGATGCTAGAGCTACGTTTGACTAGAACCCCACTTGTACTAGTGTAAAACAACATTCTTTAGTAGTATGACCTCATGTAAGCCTTTGTCATCCACCAACTCAAGTTTATCCTCATTCAATAGAGTGCTACATGATACTATATAAAGTTTCTTGAATGAAAGACTAGATGCATCCTCCAATGGCTTGGAAGTTCTAGCTTAAAAACTACATCAATGAGCTTCTTAATAAAACCCTAGTCAATGGGTTGTTCCTCTTTGGAGCTAGTTTGGAAGCAACTTCCCTACAATGTTTGAGCCTTTGATTCATGGTCTTCAAAAAAACACAATCTCTTTTTTGAAAGTGCTATCGTGATGATGTTTGTTACCATCTTCAATTTTCTTTGTCTGTGCCTTCCATATTTCTTCTAGAACTTGTCACAATAGCTAGTCCAAACCTTGAACAACCTGGTCTACACCATAATTCCTTATGGGAATCAGACAACCATATGCAACCTCAAAGGGAGACTCCTTTGTCTATGCATGCACTTAATCGAATGTCTTTTAAAGTATTTGTCTAAGTTGTGTTAAATTGGCTTATATCAACTCACAACCTCAAAGGGAGACTTCTTTGTTTATGCATGCACTTAATCGAATGTCTTTTAAAGTATTTGTCTAAGTTGTGTTAAATTGGCTTATATCAACTCTTTTTATCCAAAGAAATATAAATTTTCAATGAGGTACCATGTTAATGCTTTTTGATGGTTATCAAATAAGATTTGTTTACAAAAGTGCCATATCTTTTTGTATACACTATACATACACTTGCGCATTGATTACATGGGTGAAATTTCATACTTGTTTTTGTTTGTATTATGTGATGATTATGAAGCTTTGTCAGTAGATTCACATGGAATGTAGATCAGCCTTGGTTTTTTGTGAAGTTAAAAAAACAACATGGACTTTCCATTGATGTAAAATTTTCTATCTTGAATCATAGGTGTTTATGCATGCTTTTACCCCTACACAGTAAGACAATAAGGTTACAAATTTCTACATTATTCATATACTTGAACACTTTGTTTTGAAAATATAGTACAAGTCTTAGCACTCAAAATGAAGTACCATTAGAAAAGATTTCATGCTCTTTTCAAAACTATTAAATATTTAAATTAGGATTTTTCTTTGTTTTAGGAAATCTAAAGTTGTTAGATTAGTAAAATTATTCTTTTTTAATCACGACTAGATCATAACATAATGCTTTATTTCTTTATAATATCTCTAGCGTGCCGAATGGTGTGGACAGATATCGAGAGCATGCAGACAAAAAACACTCCAAAGAGTGTCTTCTTCAGGATGTCGAGGTAGGTAAAGCTAAGACGATAACGCTTATATTTCATCCAATAAAAATAATAATAATTAGTCTCTTTTATTTTCTAATGTTTCCTCTATATCTTTAAATTTGTATTCATCCATTAGAAATAAACTATGTATTAGTTTTGTAAATTTTTTAGTTTTTATTTCTATCTTTGTATTTATATAAATTTTAATCATTGATGCTTAAATTTATTTATATGAGTGCATGTGTTCTCATTTGGATATTGAAGGCTTATAATTTTTAAGAAATATTTAACTTTGTGCATATTCTATCTAAAATGATTCTAAAAGTGTGAACAATTTAAAACTCTCTCGCTATATGGATTTTAGTTATCATATTACGTAATATTTCCATGTCTCAATACTATAAACATCTTATATGAATAACATTAATATTTCCATGTCTAAATACTATAAAAATCTTACATGAGTTTAACATTAACTCATTTCTTTGATCTCAATAATTCCAAGTTTGAATTTGAAGTATGTTATTATGCCTTCTGGTTTGGTGAAAATGTTCATATACATTTCACAAAATTTTCCCAACTTTGAAATGGAACCTTAGCTTATGCTTGGTTGATATTTTGTAGTAAAAACAACTAGAGAATTACTAGCTACACTACAATGAGTTTAATATTTTGTACAAAATGCTATATAAAATTTTCAACCAATAAGTTTTAATAATTTCTTGAGTTATGTATGTATATTAAATATTAAAACCCTAGATCTAGAAGTCTTTGCACACTCGTTTTTGTTTTCTTCAAGATAGTCAATAGACACTATAGAGGAGATATGACTATTTTGTTAGAAAGTAGGTGATCAAGGGTAATTTGAAATGATGGGGTGTATGCACCTTAGAGATAGAAGTGTTGTTGCTAAGGTTATGAGAAAATACACTAGTAAATTATAAACCTAAAAAGGTGTTCCCACTAGGCATGATAAGACTCCTAGCATGGACTTTGAGTTGAAGTAGACAGGATAAGACTAAAGAGAAGGAAAAGGATATTAATACTTCCTAGGAAGGAAGTTAGGACTCATATATGCTCTTTTAAAAGGGAGTAATGAGGAGCATGAGTCTCACCCATACTAGGGATGTGAATGTGCATGTAGATGTGGATGTATGGATGTGGATGCATGAATGTGCATGTAGATGTGGATGTGAAAATAAATGTATGGATGTAGATGTGGATGTATGGATATGAATATATGATATGTGATGTGAAGGAATCTGAAGTGATGAGATGAAAAATGATGTGATGGGATGAGTATACATATAAATGGAATATGGAATAAGTAATGTAGATTTATGAGGGATAATGTGAAAAAATGAAAGTTAAAATAGAAATTGTATTGTAAACTGTTTGTAAATGCTGTTTGTAAATGACTGTTTTATGTCAAGAATGCTGGGGGAGCATTTTGACCATCTTGTGATTAAGGTCATGGAGACCTAACTGATAAAGTTGCAACTGCTGAACAGAGAGTCAATGAAGGACGTCTCGCGTAGCAAGGTCGGCCGAGGTCTTGACCAGCCTTGGTGCGATTAAAATGGTGAGCTTCCGGTACGGTGGATGAGGGGCCAAGGAAGCGGCCTATGAGTGAAGCACTAGGTCACCTGCGAAGGATCCTAGAGGGTGCTGACCATACGGTGCTCGGGCTCTAGGTCGCCTAGGATACCCACGCGTGCGTCGAGGAAGATATTTGGAACAAGAGTAGGAGTTGTTTTCTGAAATCGGGCATGGATCTGGTTGATTGACCTTGCTGGTCTTCAATGGATGAGTCCATGGCTCTTTATATGGATCTGTTGGTTGATCTTGCTGATCTTCAACGAGAGTCCATCTTGATAAGTGATTATATTGCCAAGTATTATGGGCTAGGGATTAGGAAACGGCCCCTGAGTGGACAGGTGGTGAGCGTCCTAGTTGCCAATGATGCCATAGATACTCTGATGAAGGAATGATGGGAAAATTAAGAATCAACTGGATAAATTGGAAGATGGTGATCAGTGATACTATGGTTTTATTAAAGGATTGTTTTAAACTGGTTGAATCTGTGAAAAGGCCATTTCATATTGGGTGTGTGAGTGGTGTGACTAGTTTTATTTTGCATGAACATCCGGCTAGGGGGCCTTGGAACTCTTTTCCTTGGTACCCGGGACAAAACCTAACCAAATTCTTAATTGGATCCCATCACTACAGTGGTTGGGCGGTTGGCTAACCCATGGGACTGGATGGGGTTAGGCTGGACTGATGGATCCGTAAATCGAGACTCAAACTTTTGTTTTTACGATAGATAAAATAAATCCCGGACAGTAACTGTTCTATGGATAGGAATCAATGGCTGTGCCTCTTGAATGGGGAAAAAAGCGTTGATCCCAATGATCCAAGTGCAAGTTTCTTCCTTGATCTGACCAAGTATCTTATAGATGCAATTGGATCAGCTCGATCAGAAATGATCTTGGATACGTTAGAGTAAAAAGTTATCCTGGTGGAATCGCCCGTGCTTTCCGGTAAAGGAAGTTTTTCCGGGTTCGGTTTTGGAACAACCGACGGATTAGTCTCTTATCCGGATATCCGTGGGTGAGGCCCCGAGTGTGGGACCCCTGTCCCGCGCGAGAAGTGCTACTTCCGCTGCTAGTATCCCGAATCTGTTGCTCGGTGGGAACATGGATCTTACAGTTGGCACCAAGCAACAGATTCGGGATACTAGCAGCGGAAGTAGCACTTCTTGCACGCGGGACAGGGGTCCCACATTCGGGGTCTCACCCACGGATATCCGGATAAGAGACTAATCCATCGGTTGTTCCAAAACCAAACCCGAAAAAATTCCTTTACTGGAAAACACGGGCGATTCCACCAAGATAACTTTTTACTCTAACGTAGTCAAGATCATTTCTGATCGAGCTGATCCAATTACATCTATAAGGTACTTGGTCAGATCAAGGGAGAAACTTGCACTTGGATCATTGGGATCAACGCTTTTTTTCCCATTTAAGAGGCACAGCCGTTGATTCCTATCCATAGAATAGTTACTGTTCGGGATTTATTTTATCTATCGTAAAAACAAAAGTTTGAGTCTCGATTTACGGATCCATCAGTCCAGCCTAACCCCATCCGATCCCATGGGTTAGCCAACCGCCCAACCACTGTAGTGATGGGATCCAATTAAGAATTTGGTTAGGTTTTGTCCCGGGTACCAAGGAAAAGAGTTCCAAGGCTCCCTAGCCGGATGTTCATGCAAAATAAAACTAGTCACACCACTCACACACCCAATATGAAATGGCCTTTTCACAGATTCAACCAATTTAAAACAATCCTTTAATAAAACCATAGTATCACTGATCACCATCTCCAATTTATCCAGTTGATTCTTAATTTTCCCATCATTCCTTCATCAGAGTATCTATGGCATCATTGGCAACTAGGACGCTCACCACCTGTCCACTCAGGGGCCGTTTCCTAATCCCTAGCCAATAATACTCGGCAATATAAGCACTTATCAAGATGGACTCTCGTTGAAGATCAGCAAGATCAACCAACAGATCCATATAAAGAGCCATGGACTCATCCATTGAAGACCAGCAAGGTCAATCAACCAGATCCATGCCCGATTTTAGAAAACAACTCCTACTCTTGTTCCAATATCTTCCTCGACGCACGCGTGGGTATCCTAGGCGACCCAGAGCCCGAGCACTGTATGGTCAACACCCTCTAGGATCCTTCGCTCGCAGGTGACCTTGCGCTTCACTCATAGGCCGCTTCCTTGGCCCCTCATCCACCGTACTGGAAGCTCACCATTTTAATCGCACCGAGGCTGGTCAACAACACCTCGACCGACCTTGCTACGCGAGACGTCCTTCATTGACTCTCCGTCAGCAGTTGCAACTTTATCAGTTAGGTCTCCATGACCTTAATCACAAGATGATCAAAATGCTCCCCCAGCATTCTTGACATAAAACAGTCATTTACAAACCGCATTTACAAACAGCATTTACAAATAGTTTACAATACAATTTCTATTTTAACTTTCATTTTTCCACATTATCCCTCATCAATCTACATTACTTATTCCATATTCCATTTATATGTATACTAATCCCATTGCATCATTTTCCATCTCATCACTTCAGATTCCTTCACATCACATCATATATTCACATCCATATATCCACATCTATATCCATACATTTATTTTCACATCCACATCTACATGCACATTCATGCATCCACATCCATACATCCACATCTACATGCACATTCACATCCATACATCCACATCTATATGCGTACATTCACATCTACATGCATACATCCCCATCTCTATGCATACATCCACATCCACATTCACATTCACCTCCATACATCTACATCTACATGCATACATCCACCTCCACATTCACATCCACATCTATACATCTACATCTACATGCATACATCCACCTCCACATCTACATCCACATCTACATCTACATGCATACATCCACCTCCACATCCACATCTACATCTGTACATCTACATCTACATGCATACATCCACATCTCCATTCACATCTACATCTATACATCTACATCTACATGCATCCATCCACCTCCACATCCCATCTACATCTGTATATCTACATCTACATGCATACATCCACATCTCCATTCACATCTACATCTATACATCTACATCTACATGCATCCATCCACCTCCACATCCACATCTACATCTATACATCTACATCTACATGCATACATCCACATCTACATCTATACATCTACATCTACATGCATCCATCCACATCTCCATTTACATCCTCATCTATACATCTACTTCTACATGCATACATCCACATCTCCATGCATACATCCACCTTCACATTCACACTCACATCCATACATCTACATCTACATGCAAACACCCACATCTCCATGCATAATAAAATTCTTTTAATTAATCTAGGATGATAGTTCCTAGAATATGGTAGGAAATCCTCTTTTTATGCTATGAATGAAATTATTTTATGCGTAATTTCTATAAAAATTTTGCCATAGCTCTGCTACTATGACTGATAAATCTCAATTTTTTCTAAGGGATAAGGCTTATCATTAAGGAAATAATTAGAATGGTCTCTAATTGGATCATCAATCCATAATGGATTGAATCATCGATATACATAAACTAATAGTATAGAAAAAAGCCATTAATTTGGCCTCAAGCATAGCTTAATCTTGGATTAAGGAAA
The DNA here is from genome assembly GCF_041138505.1 of Cibotium barometz. NCBI lineage: Eukaryota > Viridiplantae > Streptophyta > Polypodiopsida > Cyatheales > Cibotiaceae > Cibotium > Cibotium barometz. Next base: position 50,912,431 of record NC_141067.1, read on the forward strand.
AGCCTTATGAAAAGCTTCATTTGGATTGAAAAGGGTCATGAGTATGACCATTTCTTAAGTGAGAGAGAGAAAGACCATTAGAATTAAATATAAGTAGAATTTTATGTAATTCTTTACTATCATTAATTAACTTCAATAGCATTTCAAAAACCATATCAATTAAGCTTCTCAAGCTTGAGAGGGGTTGAGAAGAGAGAATCATTGAGAAATTATAGAAAAGATCAAAATTCACTATACTTATCTTATAATTTGCTTGATTCTTTGATCACGGTAGAGGCCCCCAACCAATCAATTGGTTTAGTATGTTGATGGAGCCACCAATGGGGATTGAAGAAAGAGAGAAGTATCAAAAACTAGTGAATTACTAAAGAATTCACAGTTCTTGGCTTAGGTGGAGTAGAGTAACAATGCATAAGACACTATATCTTTTTCCACAAGGAAAGGCTTCTATTTATAGGAAAAATTGAGCTCCTAACCAAACAAACTGATTCTAGAATTTTCCAAGTCAGTTTGGTTGAATTTGGACTAGATTTGGACCTAGTTTGGTTACTTTTTGATTCGATTTGGTTCCATTTTGATTTGGTTTGGTTCAAGAGATATGAGATATAAAAATATCACATTATTTTTGAGTTTAAAACTCATTCAAGCATGTGAAATATGCACCTCCTTTAAAGAACTCCCCTTCCTTACATATGTGTCAAAATTCTATTGCTCATAGGTTTTTTACTAATAAACCTTGTGCATTTTCAACTCTTCATCTTATGTGAAATATGCACCTTCTTTAAAGAACTCCCTTTCCTTACATATGTGTCAAAATTCTATTGCTCATAGTTTTTTTACTAATAAACCTTGTACATTTTCAACTCTTCATCTTATGTGGAATATGCACCTTCTTTAAAGAACTCCCCTTCCTTACATATGTGTCAAAATTTTATTGCTCATAGTTTTTTTCTAATAAACCTTGTACATTTTCAACTCTTCATCTTATGTGAAATATGCACCTTCTTTAAAGAACTCTCCTTCCTTACATATGTGTCAAAATTTTATTGTTCATAGTTTTTTACTAATAAACCTTGTACATTTTCAACTCTTCATCTTATGTGAGCATTTACTCATTTTTGGGTATCTTCTTTTACAATTTGGATTTATCTCCTCCCTACACATGGATTAATGCTATTGGCCCATAGGAACCTTAATTGGACCATAATCCAAAAATTTCAAAAAATCTAGACCCTTAGACTAAGGTTCTTTATACCTATTTCCAATTAATTCCAATTGCACATTGGAAAATTCTTTTTGAATTTCTGTTTCAGGGGAACTTATTTTAATAAGATGAGTTATTTTTCTATCCAAAAATATTCATAATGTGAATATTCTCTCTCTAGAATAATTTTCTCTCTCTAGGCTAAAACAGTTAGAAACAAGGTCTTTAGAGGGATTGATTACAGGGGAAGATACTAGACATCAAAAAGGGGTTGGGGGAGGAATCTTACATGGAGGCAGAAGAATAAGGAGCAATGCATTAAAAGAGCTCTTAAAATTGGTTTTACAAGGAGACAACTTTAAGGAATTGTAGGTGTTCATCAATCATAAACACAAACAACAGAGGAAGCTGAATATATTTCATAAAAGGCACACATCAAGTAGTATTCAGCTATCTTGATGCAAAAATTCAGCATATGGTTATATAGAGAAAGTAAAAAACCAGTTGAAAAACATAGAATGGCTTTAAAAGCCCTACAATGTATGCCTTAAAATCCCCTATAATGTACAAACTTCTTTTTAGTACAATACTATTTTTTGCTTTTCTTAATTACAGCAGTGTCAAGAGGAATTTGCCTTTATATCTCAAAAATGTCTTTCTCTTGTATCCTCCAAATAGGTTTATATCCGACTTCTTATCTACTAGTAACAAGAAGAATCGCATAAAAAGTATCATGTCCATAAAGGATAGAATCCAAAACCATAACCAAAGATCCTTATGGGAGTTGTCCTCTCCAAGAGCATAAGTTTGTTTGCATTCGACTAAATGGATGTGTATCCCATGAACCTAGAAAGTACCTTCACGAAAAAATATCAGGAATCTCAGAGAGAACATTATGGTAGATGATAAACACATGCTTGTTAAGATATGGCAAATAATGAGCTAGAGCATTGTCTATTTTACTTGATTGCATGTCTAGTGCTCCTCTAGAACCCTTCCCCCTTCCCAAAAAGTTGTTTACATATTCTATCGCGATCTGACATTCAAAATAGGATTTGAATTAAACGAATAGTGAAAAAGAAGTTACACAAAAATGGAGAAAATTCTTACCTTCTGATTCTCATCTCCCTCTAGAACTTCATCCTTTCATAATTTGATGGAGCCTTGGTTGTCCTCTTTAGGCTCTACATATTCTACCTTCTCCCTTCTAATATCACCAATCTCAAGCCCTTCTCAAACATAAAACTAGAGCTGAATATGCATCTATGAACTTGTCATTGGATGTCTCTATTCCTAGAGAAATAAACTCCTTCAAAGATTTGTTCTCCACATGAATAAGCCTTGAAACAACCTCACATCCCTGTGCAATAATGGACAAGCAATAGTCCTCCTCCCTGAATTTGAAGAGACTTTGAATATGAGGAATCAAAATGAAGTCCTTCCCATTGATGTGGAATGAGGGTAAGGTAGGAGGGGTGAAAGAGTTCTCTGAAATCTCGACTTCCTCTCTGGCAGATGCATCAACAATAACTTTCTGAGCCTTGAAAGCAGCAACATCTAATGTAACACTAGATTTAATTTCATCATCAACTTGAATAGGCTCTTCAAAATCTAAAGACTCCCCCTCCTCTAGCTGATGATTAAAAATGTTTCTTTTTGTCCGCAATATCGTCCTCATAAAATCTATCTTTCATATCGATTTGCACATATAGAGGAATATAATGAATTTAAGGGACTTCAAAACTAACCTGCAACACTTTGTGTGTAATGGGCATATCTCACATTGATCGGCATCAGCATATCGTCAACTCCCATTGTCATGCATCTCTTTGTATTCTTACCCCTTAATGAAATGTGCATGTAAAGACCACCATCCAAAGTAACTGTATGTTGCTCAATGAGGTTTTCAAAACTCCTTCTTTCTTCATGCAGGAATTCCTTGTAGTGGTCAAATAATAGAGAAACATCAACGGATGCATTGAAAATCTCCCTCGCATCATTGAAATATCCGCTCTTTCATCCCCCCTTAATGATAAATTCAAAGAGTTTTTCATTGGGAGTTTCAGTTGTGAGCTCTTTGAAGCCTTGATGATGAGGACGTCATTTCTTTACCCTCCATTGATTACACTCTTAAGAACAAATGACCATATAGCGCGAAAAGGGCCCATGTAAGCAAAGAGAAACCCTCAAATTCACATTGTGTGGTCAATGGGATACAAAGGTTTTGCACTAAATGACACTAGGATGCGAAAATGACCTAAGAAGGCAGTGTGAGGAAACCTCGATGTGGATGCCTATTGTGGATGAAAATAAGAAAAAATATGCAACTGTTCCTCTTTATATGCAAGTGTTCCTCTTTGCAACCAATGAAACAATGACACATGTACAAACCGCTGATATGACACATGTACCCAATCAAATTTCTCCACATGTTCTTAATGTTGTAAATTTTTTGCCAATAAGAGACTGACACGTGTCACTTGCCGACGTGTGAGATGACCATTTTCATGAAGTCAATCATAAGGTGCCACATGTACTACCCATTGGTGTGGTGCACAGAGTCGATCATCACGTGACATGTGTACTACCCACCATCGGTATGGTTTACAGAGTTAACCATAGTACGTGTCAATGGCATTGTATAAAATCCCTATAAAAGTATCTTTTGTGTTTCCTCTCCATGACCATACAACAGAAAATAGCCCACTTAGGTATCCTTGGATGACCTAAACTTTTTACGCCATATTGTTCAATATCTTCCTTGAGAGTTCAGGTCAATCTCTCCACTACGATATGCATATCTCTCCATGACCATATGGTGTGAAATCAACCACTTGGGTTTCTGGTGGGGAACCCCCCTTTTGGCACTGTATTGCTTCTTTATTGAGATTTTGAGCCTCTCTCCATGACCATATGCCTCTCTCCATGACCATACGCATATGTCTTTTGATTTGGCTCCACAACCACACAGCACAAAAAAGGCCCATTTGATTTGGCTTGACCCCTGTCTTTGCGCTGTATTGACATTTTTTTGAAAAACCTCTCCTTGGCCAAAGAACTTATCTTTTTGCTTTACGCTATAACGACAAGGAAAAAGCAAACTATAAGAAAAGGTTGGGAATGGTCCAGGTCTTGCAAAAAAAAAAAGGCAACTACCCTCCATAATAAAATTGAAGGTATCAAAGTACAAGAAAGTGAAGGGAAAGATCAGCTACTAGTTTCATTGCCTGAGAGTGATAAGGAAAGAAAAAAAGGCATCAAACTTGGATATCCCCAAGGTGCCATTTATGTGTCTTTTGAGGGACATTTCTAGGTTATGCGAGAGGATTAAGATTGGCGTTTTCCAAACTATTAGATGGAAATATGTCGTTATTTTATGTTTGCAAGAGGTTGTAGAGGACATGCTCATAGATTGTATGAATGATAGTTACATTGTTGCGGCACACGCCCATCGAGTCACATTGATGAACAAGGATTTCAATGTTGTCAACAGAATAATATACATGTTTGATAGGTTCCTTCACCCAATCCCATCATCCAACAAGAAGGCTTATGACAAGACAAGAAATGGTTATTAATTGAGGAGGACTGAAAAGGAGCAGGAGATGCAGAATTCCATAGACAAGTCCGTCCTTCAAGAGGATAAAATAATGCAAGAGGAGATCCAAAGACGCGCCTGAGAATTACAAGAGAATGGGTGAAAAGTCATATCTCAAAATTACTACTGATGAGGACAAGGTGCATTTGGAGAAGAGAGACATCAAGCTGAGTTTGACTGTTGTCTTATGTGGCTTAAGGTAGAATCCAATTTTGACAATTCTTCATCATTTGCATGTATCAAAGTTTATGTTCTCTTATAATTATTGTCTTTTTTTAGGGCTATTATTACGTCATTGCCTTCCAAGATATCAAGCACAGTTCTTGTTGTGGATCCTCTAGCATACGCCAACCTTTAGACACAACCTATACCCGAGTTAGAGTTCTTTTCAGTGACTTTGACCCTATGCACTGCAATTTCATTTTTTTCCCTATGTTGAAAGGTTTGCTCATTTGTTATTCGAATATTTCATTCGTTTCCTCTATTTTTGGCCATTTCGTTTTCATGGTAGTGTTCATTGGAGTTTGATAACCATTGATCTTCTCGAGAGACATGTAACCTTTATGACTTCCATGGATAAGATGCATGAGATGAGAAAACTATGAGTAATAATAAAATCTTTCAGTCATTCTTACATTTTGCATTAGTCATTCATTGTGTTATGTTTTATCCTTTTGGCCAGTGTAAGCAAGGCAACAATTGATTTCCTACAAGAGAAGTATGAGGATCTTCAAAATGAAACTCCTTACAAGTTTTTTAAACAAGAGGTAAATGACTTTATTTAGGAGCCCATTATCTTGGTCTTCCAATTATTGCTTGATTATCATATTTCATTTGTTCTAGGTTCCTCTTCAACAAGATTCAACTTCTTGTGGATGGAGAAAAGTTGCAAATGCTTAGAGATTCATAGAATCCCAACATCGTAAGCAGACACTAACTCTAAGTATCACCAATGGCACTTTTCCCATACTCATTTCTCAGATGTTATTCTCTTACTTTTGGGCCGGTTTGACTTTATTTATAGATGATTTACTATCTTGAGTCCTGGGTATGGTGGGTGATAGAAAAATGCATCTTTTTCATTCTAAATAATGCTATCATACTAGTGGACTCGGACTCTCCTGCACCAGGCAAGCACTCTCCTGCACCAAGCAAGCGTACATCACATAGGAAATCTAAGAAGAAACAAAGCAAGGGGATGCCTATGTTCTCCCCACATAAGCATTTTGACACACAAAATACAAAGTCCCCCAAAGGAATCAGTGAAACACATCCCCAAGGACAAAGGTGTTCCCCTCAAGATCACAAACTTGAAGAAGTCTACAAGAAGGAACACTAGGCAAATCAACAAGAATACTGAGACAAGGAAGCCTTCACCACAGCAACACGCACGTTGATTTTGAAAAATCCCCTAGTAACAAGGAATCAGGTTTAAGTTTACAAGGAGAGGCTCCAAATCCCATAGGTCCAAGTCCAGATAAGGCACCTAAAGCACCAAACCCCACAGGTCCAGGTCTAGATCCACATAAGGCACCTAAAGTAGCGAGTTCCATAGGTCCATATGCATATTAGAAACCTATAGAAGAAGAACGTGAGGCTTCATAAACATTTAAGCCTTTGTTGATATATAAATTTTTTTTATCATGCTTATTTTGTATCATTGTAGCCAATTCTTTCACTTGTAATTACAAACCCTATTTCGTTGTGTTATCAAAATCCCAAAATTTTGTGTAATTGAAGCTTTTGCAATTATCACTTTCCTCCCATCTTGCATTTGTGTTTACTCATTATCAAAATGACAAATGGAGTGACAATTTGAAACGTTTGATTTCATTTGAGAATTTTAATAAGAATATTACAATGAAATCTCCTAGTTTACTCTTGATAATAGTGGCTCAAAACGTACAGTGTTTTGGGGACAAGCATTTCAAACAAGATATGGTTTTCTCAACCCTTCAACAACTACAAACAGCTATGCCATTAAGCTTGAACCTATACTTAGAGTTTATATAGTCAAGAAACTCGAGTGAGTGTTTTATATCTTTTAATGTCCAATTGGCATTTACAACAAGCTTCCTAGGGTCTAAGAATGGTGAAACCTTTATCTTAAGCTCAAACTCTAGACAATTTTCTTTAGAGTATGGGGAACCCATTTTCCTAGACATTTTCTCCACCTCGGATAGTCAAGAGGTAAAACTAAAGATCGACGAGAAACATGGTAGAAAAGGGCCAACAAATTGGGACTAGCTTTTCAACTTATAGTGTCACCTAGGTGAAAGCTTTCCCTTGATTTTCAGCATTCTCCAAATAGAGTCTCCATGTCACGCTCAATCAATCTTCTTTTCTACCACATATTCTTTGTCTTTTGCAAGTCCAAGGGACTAAAACAAGCCACAAAGATGTGAAGAGGCACAAACCATGTGAGCCTTACCCTTCGTGATATCCTTCCTGGTGTCATTATGTTATGAATAATAATATTAACTATTTATCTTGGGTGACCTAAGTGTGATCATTAAAGAATTAACTGGTTATAAGTGAATTCGACCAACTATGACATGTGTAACACATGTAAGGAATGTGGGAGTTTTATTGTGGGTGAATCCAATCAACTTTAAGACACATGTGATGCATGTAAAGGTTGTGTGAGTTTAATCATGAGTGAATCTGATCAACTCTAAGACATATGTGACACATGTAAAAGACATTGTGAGTGAATCCAATGTGGAAACGATTAATATGTTTAATCTTCTGTGTGTGTGCTGACAGTTATAACCAAGAATGGTTTTCTTCTCAAATGGGAGGACTATCATGGAAGTGAGGTTTTTCAGAATATTTTATTATGGCAGTGAACCCAATTAATTATGTGTGATGCATGTTTTATGTGTGAAGCATGGTAGTAAATGATTTACATTTGTTAGAATTATTTTTTTGAGTGATTCCAAAGTAATTGTGATCTAACATTGTGGACTATGTTGAGTATAGATCATGAGTTTGGAACAACCAAGGTGGACATTGGACGAGATTATCTAGCTCAGTAGATGTCTGCTAAATTATGCATGTTTTATGTGTGAAGCATGGTAGTAAATGATTTACATTTGTTAGAATTATTTTTGTGAGTGATTCCAAAGTAATTGTGATCTAACATTGTGGACTATGTTGAGTATAGATCATGAGTTTGGAACAACCAAGGTGGACATTGGACGAGATTATCTAGCTAAGTAGATGTCTGCTAAATATTTGATTTTTGTATGGTTTGGCCCATTGTACATATGTTGGGCAAGGTTTATTTTTTCATGAGATACTTTAAAAGCATTAGACTATGGCTCAATTTCGTAAAAGCCCAATTTTGAAAAAGCTTTGCTATTTATGGCTCCAAGGACTAAATTTATGATAATATGATTTAAATACCATGTGTGGGAGTGGAGCCACGCATGTCGAGGGGGAGATTGCACCCAATCTTGTGTTTTTTTTTAATTCTCATGAATTATACTATGGTGTTTATGGTTTATTTCTTCTACTATTAAATTTGTGGAATACTCTAATCTCCATGTACCATGATCTTGTAATAGTGGTATCAGAGCACAAAAAATTCAAGTATTGAATTTGGGTCATAGACACTTGAAAAAAAATCAAGAAATTGATTTTTCCTCAAAGGTTATTGACTTGGAGAAAATTTGAAGACTTTTCAACAAATTCAAAATACTTGGAAGAGAGAATCTGTAAAAATCCTATAGCAAGAATACAAATACTTTGGGAAAAAGAGAGAGTTTAATAAAAAATCTAAGAGATAAAGGAAGAGAAGGTGTTGAAGATTTTTGGGCAAAAGAAGACATGGTTATGTGAATTTTTTACACCCTTGGATGTGATTATTCTCTCAAAACCACCTTTCTCAATTCTAATTCTCTCCATAATACATCCTTATGGATCAAATAAACTCATTGAGGAGATCAACAACCCATTCTCAAAATTGGTAAGCCTACACTGAGTTGACTTTGTATAATCCTACAAATCAAAGATTTCCAATTATCCTCATGGGAAGAAAGCTCTTTGCATCGGTTTCAAGAGAGGGAGACTAAGATTAAAAAATTTTGGATCTTTCTTTTCAAAGCTTAATTATATATATTTTTCCTCTCTACCCTCGTAGATGACTTCAACATCTATGCACTGCTCTCTTTTTTTCTCTCCAAATCGCACTACGCACTTGGTAGATTTTCTGTTGTGCATCGTCTTGAGGGCCATCTTCCATTCATTAGAGAACCTTTTTACAAAGATTTAATAAGGTTACTAAACTTTTAATTAAAAGCTTAGTTTTAAAGCTTTAAAAGTTAAAACTTTTACCTTTTTCACAAAACTCAAAAGATTGACAAAAGCTTTAAAATAAAGCTTTCACATATCATCAAAGAGGGTTTCAAAGTGAAGTTTATGGACATCAAATATTATTAATTTTTTAGATTTTGGGAGAAAAGAAATTCAGCATGATTAACTGGGTTTTCCTCTAAGACATTTCTTTCGACTCTTTTAAAGCCTCTTTCAACGAGTTTTTATTGTTAACAATCAAGGCATTACTGGATTATTATTTTTATTCTTGATTGGTGGATGCCATAGACTTTGACTTGACATGGAACATTGAAAATAATAGCTAAGTTTATTTATTTTATTGCAATTCATACTATCTCAATATTTTTCTTTCTTCTCTTTAATCATGGCTACAATTCCACAACCACCTACTATCCAAGATCAATGAAACGCACTTCAAGCTCAATTGTTGAGTGAGAAGAGGCAAAGAGAAGATCTTGGCAAAAAAAATATTGCAAGAAGTAAAGACATGCATCTTTGGAATCTAATCCTTTGGATTACGAGGACCCTATCCAAAGGACTGTACGAGCTACTCTCAAAGCTCAAGAGTCTCAAAAGGGACGTAAGATCAACAGAAAGGCTTTTAATTTTCAAAATTATGATGGAAAAAAGGAAGCACACATCATACTCGCATGGTTGAGCTAGCTTGATGGTGATTATTTTTATAGAGAGAAATTCTATGAGAAGAGTAAGGTGAAATGTTCCACTACTCATTTGGTAGGTAGTGCAGCTCTTTGGTGAAATGTTATTAGACAGGGAAAAAACAAACCAGAGTCATGGAAAGAATTTCAGAAATTGATCAAGAAGGATTTCTTACCTCCGTCATATAAGAGTAAAGCCAAACAACAATGGGATATTTTAAGATAGCTCGAAAAGGAGAACATAGCAGCCTATGTTGACATGTTTTTGCAAACTTTATTGCAACTTCAAGCTATAGAGAAGGTGCATGAAAGAGAGCAAAGGAGGAAGTTCATAGCAGGTCTGAAGCAAGTTATTAGAGCAAAAGTGAACATGTTTCATCCTCGTTTCCTTAGCAATGCCATCTCTCTATCAACAAACTGCGAGAAGAAAAATGTCTTTCCAAGGGACACGATAGTGGCAGATCCTCATATTCCTCAATTTCTCGATCTAAAGATTTTGAGAAGTTTCAGCACAAAGATGAACCACGGAAGCACAATGGTTCACAAGTGAATGGGAAGAAAAATGAAGCTACAAAGAAGATAAACAATGGTGGTGGAGATTGAAAACCTCGTGTGATTACATGCTATAGGTGCAACAAAGAAGGGCATTATGCATAGGAGTGTCTTGAGAAGAGAAAGCATCAAACTGCGATCATGAATATGGTTAAAGAAGAAGACAATGGTGACCAACCTAAACAAGACAGTACTCCCAATCATGATTTCCACCCCTAGAGAGGTAAGCCTAAAACTCCTAATTATGTATTGTTTAAGTTTTTTAAAACCTGACCAACTGTGACATGTTTGACGCCGTAAGTAATGTGGGAATTTGATGCGTGTAAAGGTTGTGTAAGTTTAATGGTGAGTGAATCCAATCAACTCTAAGACACGTGTGATACGTGTAAAAGACATTGTGAGTGAATCCAATGTAGGAACGATTAATGTCTTTAATCTCCTGTGTGTGCGGATAGTTATAACCGACAACGGTGGTCTTCTCAAACAAGAGGACTATCATGAGAGTGAGATTTTTCAGAATATTTTATAATGGGAATGAACCCAATTAATTATGTGTCATGCATGGTTTATGTGTGAAGGATGTTAGTAAATGTTTTCCATTTGTTAGAATTATTTTTGTGAGTGATTTCAAAGTAATTTTGATCTAACATTGTGGACTTTGTTGAGTTTAGACCACGAGTTCGGAGAACAACCGAGGTGGACATTGGACAAGATTATCTAGTCGAGCACATGTGTGCTAAATATTTAATTTTGTATGGTTTGGCCCATTGTATATATGTTGGGCAAGGTTTATTTTTTATGAGATACTTTAAGAGTGTTCGACTATGCTTCAATTGTGTAAAAGCCCAATTTTGGAAAAGCTATGTTGTTATGGCCCCAAGGACTAAATTTATGATAATATGATTTAAATACCACATGTGGGAGTGGAGACACGCATGTCGGGGGGGAGATTGCACCCAATCTCATGTTATTTGATGTGTATGCTCTTGAATTATGTTGTGGTGTTTATGGTTTATTTCTTCTATTATTCAATTTATGGAATATTCTTATCTCCATGTACCATGGTCCTACAACACATTGCCTTCTGGATGTCTTGTGAAATCTTTACTTTTAAGCTTGACAGTGTTGCTATATCTGGGACCTCCCAATTAAGCAAATTGAGGCATGGCATGGGTAGATCTTCAAGCTAACCATATAAAATTGCCTTTGTGACAAAATGAGGAGAATTTTACCTCCAATGTAATGATTTTTGGGTTGACAAATGGTCCAGCCGAAATACCCTTGCGTATCCTGATGGTGAAAGATGCAAAATATGTCTAAACACCATATTAGATAATTTGGGAAAAATCCCATTCCCATTTGAAAAATGGGAGCATGGTGAACTTGTCCAAAAGTTTGTCATCAAAATCCCCTCATGTGACATATCATCGGAGAGATCTTGAAGAGTAAAATCTAAATCTATGATCTCCGACAAATTTGGAGTTAGTATGTTTAAGATATGTCCAAAACTATATGGAGTAATTGATTCCCAAAATGTGATATTTTTCCCAAATTACCTAATATTGACTTTCTAGTCAAGATCCTATAAGGAGGCATTCCGAACTCTCAAGAGGATACTGTCATCCTAGCACCCATTCTCCAACAACCGAACTTTGATCTGGTATTCCACATATTTGTTGATGCCTTTGATTTTTCCATTTGTAGTGCTTTGATGCATAAGGTTGGTTCATACCAGTTTACTATCCAAGCAAGAGGTTATCTGAGCCAGAAAGTAGCTACTCTATCGCAAAAAAGGAGTCATTGGGGATTATCTACTTGATCAAGAAGTTCAGGCACTATCTAATGGGAAAGGTGTTTGAATTTTATGTACATCATAAAGCACTCTTGTACCTCGTGGAAAAACCATACCTGGTAGAAAATTAGCCAGATGGATATTTTTAGTTACAAGAGTTTGAGTTCACCACATAAGGCACACTCCCAAAAATAAGCATGTAGTTGCAGATTTCCTATCAAGACTGGAGTCAGGAGAAGATCCAAAGGGGATGTAGAATGACAGCCCAGATGCAGCCCAGATGCATAACTCTTCTTCAACGAAGAAAAATCCAGCTGGTATAATGAGATGCTACAATTCCTATCTAGCTTGTTCTTTCCGGAGTGCATGTCTAGAGATCAGAGGAAAAATATGACTCTCCGGAGAGCAAGTCATTCATGGCAGTAGTAGCAGGTGAGCTCCACAAGATGGGAATTGATCAAATACTAAGAAGATGCATCCCCGAACATGAATAACAACTTGTGCTAGAAGAAGCACACTAAGGAATAAGCGGAGGGTACGTTTCTGGAAAGGTCACGGGGCGAAAATTGTTCCAGGCAGGATTGTGGTGGTTGATTGCATTAAATGATGCACACAAGTTCACGCAAAGGAGTGTGATATATGTGCTAGAGACTAGGGCAGCTGAATGATGTACACAAAATGCCTCACAAACCAATATTTTCCCTAGAGCCATTCCAGAACTAGGATCGGCCATTTCAAGCCAGCAACTCAGCGAATAGAAAATAAATACATTCTAGTGGTTACAGAGTACTGCACAAAATGGATAGAAGCCAAGACCTTGAGAGACTCTAAGGCATCCTCAATAGCAAAGTTTCTTTATAAAACTATCATGATAAGATTCAGATACCCAATTGAGATACTCAGCGTACAAGGGAGCCACTTCATAATAAAGTGAACAAGAAGCTACTAACAAAGCAAAATATGATAATACATAAGAATTCAATAGTATACTACCCGTAGGAACATGGGCAAGTAGAATCCACCAACAAAATTGTTGGGGTTCATCAACATAAACACGAATACAACAAGCAGACACAATTTCTCCACAAGAAACATGTTGATTAGGCGAAAACAGAGATTCAAACACAGCAGAAACGTAATGCACAGACAGAACTTTGACAGAGCAAGGTCACACAAGAGATAAAACCCATAAAAATCAGCTTCATTCTCCTCCTCCCTGCATAACATTGCTTCCCCTTCTTTTCTACCTTGCTCAAAAAACGTTACTCTTTTCCCAAAACGTTATTCTTGAATAACCGTTACATATCGTAACTTCCAAGATCCCAAGAAATTCATCATACATTCCTACCACCTTATAATTCCGACTTAGCACATATCCGACTTACTAAATATCTGATTGAGCACATATCCGACTTACTAACTATCTGACTAAGCACATATCTGACTTATTAAATATCTGTCTGAGCACATATCCGACTTACTAACTATCTGACTAAGCACATATCCGACTTACTAACTATCTGGCTAAGCACATATCCGACTTAGCAACATTCATCCTAAGAGAACTATGCCTTCAACACATGGCATGTCTCGGTGGTGGTAGATTTCAAAGAAATCTAACTCGGATCCACATATCCCTTGATGAGATCAAAATGTCACACAAAAGTAAAATCATGTGGCTTCATCAAATAGTCTGGTCCACCTCCTTCATAAAATCAGGTTCAGCAACCTGAACATCCTTGTCTGTTGCTGCTACATCCACACTTTGTAATGAAACTGGTTCCTTGAACTGCTCAGCAACTTGTATCTGCCTTGCACAATGCATCTCTACATCAAGCACTTGGTCTGCAACTATCTCAACTGATTCTGCCAGCAAACATGCAACTTGTGTCTTGAAACTTTGGTTCTTCTCCAGGTCTTGCACTTTCTGCACTGAAGGTGCTCTCCATAAAGTAATCATCACTCTTAGTGGGCATGTAGTCCCCAACTCGAGACTTTTGGAAAAAATATTAATTTTAAAAACTCCGAGCCAGTAAAGTTTGACTAAGCAACTTCCAACACAGCACAATTCAGTCAAACAAACCCTGACAAAAGCTTCAACAAATTTCAAGCTCTCCAACAACTGATCAAAACACCCTGTGCCATCAAGTAAGCTTCTTGGCATCATCTCAACACCTATGTTCTGCCTTGAGAACATCCATCTCTGTGCTGTGTTAACTTTTGCTGAGTCGGATCTGACTTCCTCAGCATGCACCAAAGCTGAAACTGGCCAATCAAGATGTGGTGGTTTCCCTTGAAACTTCTTCAGCCTGAAACCATTGATTGGCTTCTCTACCCATTTAGTACAATAGTCTGTTGCAACCAAAATATACCTGCATCCTTTCCTTGTTGTAGGCTTAACAGGTCCCAAAAAATCCATCCCCCACTTTTGGAAAGGCTCTAGTGGGGCAGAATAGGATGATCTGACATTCTATCCTTATTATCTGGCCGACCAATCTTTTGACATATGACACACCTCTTAGCATACTCATGTGCATCCTTCAAAACTGTGGGCCACCACAATCTAGCCTGGAGAATTTTCTTTCCTGTTATATCTCCTGAGAAATGTCCACCTGCTGCACCAGAATGTGCTTCTTGTGAATAACAGCATTTTGTTCAAAATCTAGGATAGTGCCGTCAATCAGAAATATCAATAATTGGTCATACCAAGAATCCGACACAGCGGCCTCTTTGAATGAGATTTGCACCTGCCTTGCTATAAAAATTCTTTTGAATGTTAAAACATGGATTAGAGAGTGTGGAAAATTGGTTTTGATCCACCTCAACTATCAGAGAATCCCCATTTTCATCCATGGGATCACTTTCAAAGTCATTTTCAGCCATGAGAGTTGGAATAGAATGTTGCAAAGAATCAACATCAAACATGTTGGCTTTGTTTTCATTTGTTTTGCTTGAAATTGGAAAATTTTGGCATTCAAGGTGACTACCCTGATCTGAATTTTGCTGATTTTTAGCCTCATCTTCATGATCTTGGGCATCATTTGAGACTTGCCCTTCACCTTGTAGCACTAGGTGAAGGAAACTTGCAAAAAACATGGAATTCTCAAATTCGAAGTACTCTGAAGAGCTTTGAACTGAAATCTGATTTGATTCCATTTTTGGAAATTCAAAGTTGGAGTTTTGTGATGCAAAAACATTGCTCATGCACATGATTTCATCATCATCTTGGTTGTTGGGATGCATGTGTTGAAGAATTTTCCCATTTGGTTGAATGCCTGATGTTGGCTTGGGGGTATCTATGGGTTCTTGGTGGCATCTTTGGCTCACTCCCACTTGTACTCCCTTTCTCTCAATCATCGACACTCCCATTGGGTATCCCCACTCATCATCGTCATCACTTGATTCACTCTCAAACTCATCTTCATAACTCTCATGCAATGCTTCACATGTTTTTTGCAATCTAGCTACCTGCTTAAGGCTTGAACAAGTTCTCTCCTTCCTACCCTCATGCTTTTCACAATATACATATGCATCATCAAGAACCTCTTCAAAGGCTTCTAGCTTCTCTCTAGCTCTCTCCATCTTCTCACAAGACCCATTTTTGGATGCATATTTGAACTTTGAAATGCTTTTGTGAAGTTTGGCGCTCAAACCAACCATGCAAAATTTCATGCATTGATCTCCTTTTGAACATGGCTCACACATGTATGAGCATTCATTTGTTGCATGGTTATGACTCATCAAAATCAAACACTTCTTTTTCTTCTTTTTACCTATATTTGAAGTTAAAAATTAGATAGCTATGTGAGCTCTCATATTCAATGTACCACACCAAGTAGAGCCCATATGTATGCTTGGAATGGAGAGCTGCGGTGCTATACCAAGATCCACCCCACTCATGACAAATAGGTGCTCAAACATTGCTAAAAACTTTCTAAAATCAGAATTTGAGGTATTATTTTATGCAAAATCTGAATGATGGCTTACTTGGAACACGTCAATCTCCAATGTGAAGTAGCACTTCGAATGAGGAATTCCACCATCCCATCCAAGGATATGCAGATTTTGATTCTGTTGCACCTACAGATTCTGATTTTGCTGCACCTACAGATTTTGATTTTGTTGCACCTACAGATTCTGATTATGTTGCACCTACAGATTCTGATTCTGCTCCACCTGCAGGTTCTAAGTAGTCTGCTGCAAGATCAGACCAGTCTACAAAATCAAAGTAGTTTGCAACAACAGGTTCAAAGTAGTTTGCAACAACAGGCTCAAAGTAGTTTGCAACAACAGGTTCAAAGCAGTCTGCAGAGCAGCAGGTTCAGAGATGGAACTCTGATTTCTGGAATGGCTCAAAGCAACCACGTAGATCGTAGCCTAACAAGGTTGAAAACGCAGCAGGAATCTGATTTTGCCTCCTCAATCTGATTTTAAAACAGCACCTGAATCTGTAGCAATGCTGCCTGAATCTGCAGCACTTGCTTTGCATGCTCCTATTGTAGACTCCATCCTAATCAACCATTGTGGTTGTTGAAACCACCGTGAACACAGTAGGATCGCCAATTGTGTTGGGGTTCATCAACATAAACACGAATACAATAAGCAAACACAATTTCTCCACAAGAAACATGTTGATTAGGCAAAAACAGAGATTTAGACACAGCAGAAACATAATGCACAGACAGAACTTTGACAGAGCAAGGTCACACAAGAGATAAAACCCATAAAAATCTACTTCATTCTCGTCCTCCTTGCATTACATTGCTTCCCCTTCTTTTCTACCTTGCTCAAAAAACGTTACTCTTTCCCCAAAACGTTATTCTTGAATAACCGTTACATATCGTAACTTCCAAGATCCCAAGAAATTCATCATACATTCCTACCACCTTATAATTCCGACTTAGCACATATTCGACTTACTAAATATCTGACTGAGCACATATTCGACTTACTAACTATCTGACTAAGCACATATCCGACTTACTAACTATTTGACTAAGCACATATCCGACTTAGCAACATTCATCCTAAGAGAACTATGCCTTCAAATCCTGAAGGGAATTCTAGTCAAGACAATAAATGAAAACAAGATCGACTGGGACACAAAGTCGCACTCAGCATTATGGGAATTCTCAACCACTTACAAGAATGCAATAGGACTTATGCCTTTCATAATGATGTATGAAATGGAAGCTCTAGTGCCCATGGAATTCCTCACACAAAGCCTTAGGATAGCACTAGCAGAAATGCTCTCTTTGATGAAAGAATCACATGTGCACAGGATTTAGCAACTACTTAAGCTGGATGAAAGGATACTATGTAGTGCATGGATAGCCAAAATTGTAAACAATATGATAAATTTGCAAGCGGACAGGAACACAAAATTGAAGATCTTCAAAGAAGGAGATGCAGTCATCAAGAATGGGACCCCACCGAGGAAAGCTGAAAATGAGATGGACAAGCCCATTCAAAATGAGATGGACACCCAAGAAAATTGAAAATGAAATGGACAAAATTCAAGATCTTTGAAGGAGATGCAGTCCTACTTTTCTCATCAAGAATAGGACCCCACCCCAGGAAAACTGGCCCATTCAGAATTGTTAGAAAAATGGGGACAAGAACCTTTGAGCTGGCAAGTCTAGATGGTGAAAGGCTAAGAAAACTGGTGAATGGATATAGGCTAAAGCCTCATTATGAAAGAATGCCAGAACAAGGAAAAGTGTCTCCAAATTAAAGAGAATGTGGGGGAGAGGGAGAGCCTTAAACCCTAGCAAGCAAACACACACACACAAGAGAGAGCGACACAAGAGAGAGAGATGGATAGCTTAATTTTTTTGCTATCTTCTTCTTCTCTACTTAACCAACATAACATAACGATAAGAGTACACACTATATGGGTTAGTACTCAACTACTACAACATACAAGGGTTGGTCCATAATGTGAACCTAACTAAATGTGCTGGCACTATAACTATGCCAGTCTCTAATAATCCAAAATGGCTATCATTCCACTGGCCGCATATCACCCATAATCTCACCAACCATGCTAGTGCTGTAGATGCGGAAGCTATCACCCAAGCGGGTCATTAATGTCCATCATTGTAGCACTAGTTGAGCTCGATATCTCAACACTCCCTCTTGAGATCAACTCCACATGCCCAATGCCTTTGTGAAGATGTCAGATACCTGATCCACTATGCTGACATATACTAGATCTACATCTCTTGCTAGAACCTTCTCCCTCACAAAGTGATAATGCACTTTAATGTGCTTTGTTCTAGCATGAGATACTGGGTTACTCGCTAACTGTATGCTGCTCATGTTGTCACAATATATGACAACTGCCCTATCCACGGGCTCTCCCATGTCACCAAGTAGCTTCGAAAACCAAGCTACCTCACAAGCTGCCATAGCAGCACCCCTGTACTCTGCCTCTATACTCGACACTAAGGTAAATGTTGGCTGCTTCTTACTACTCCAATTCACAGTAGCTCTCCCAAATGAGTGTTATCAAAATCCCAAAATTTTGTGTAATTGAAGCTTTTGCAATGATCACCTTCCTCCCATCTTGCATTTGTGTTTACTCATTATCAAGATGACAAATGGAGTGACAATTTGAAACGTTTGATTTCATTTAAGAATTTTAATAAGAATATTACAATGAAATCTCATGGTTTACTCTTTATGATAGTGGTTCAAAAAGTACAGTGGTTTGGGAACAAGCATTTCAAACAAGATATGGTTTTCTCAACCCTTCAACTACAAACAGCTATGCCATTAAGCTTGAACCTATACTCAGAGTTTATACAGTTAAGAAACTCGAGTGAGTGTTTTATATCTTTTAATGTCCATTTGGCATTTGCAACAAGCTTCCTAGGGTCTGAGAATGGTGAAACCTTTATCTCAAGCTCCAACTCTCGACAATTTTCTTTAGAGTCTGGGGAACCCATTTTCCTAGACATTTCCTCCACCTCGAACAGTCAAGTCCTAAAACTAAAGATTGAGGAGAAACATGGTAGAAAAGGGCCAACGAATTGGGACTAGCTTTTCAACTTATAGTCACCTAGGTGAAAGATTTCCCTTGATTTTCAGCATTCTCCAAATACAGTGTCCATGTCATGCTTAGTCAGTCTTCTTTTCTGCCACATATTCTTTGTCTTTTGCAAGTCCAAGGGACTAAAACAAGCCACAAAGATGTGAAGAGGTACAAACCATGTAAGCCTTACCCTTCATGATATCCTTCCTGGTGTCATTGTGTTATGATTAATAATATTAACTATTTATCTTGGGTGACCCAAGTGTGATCATTAAAGAATTAATTAGTTGTGAATGAATCGGACCAACTATGACACATGTAAGGAATGTGGGAGTTTTATTGTGAGTGAATCTAATCAACTTTAAGACGTGTGATGCACGTAAAGGTTGTGTGAGTTTAATCATGAGTGAATCTGATCAACTCTAAGACATATGTGACGCATGTAAAAGACATTGTGAGTGAATCCAATGTGGGAATGATTAGTATGTTTAATCTTCTATGTGTGCTGACAGTTATAACCAAGAATGGTTATCTTCTCAAATGGGAGGACTATCATGGGAGTGAGATTTTCTAGAATATTTAATCATAGCAGTAGTGAACCCAATTAATTATGTGTGATGCATGTTTTATGTGTGAAGCATGGTAGTAAATGATTTCCTTTTGATATAGTTATTTTCGTGAGTGATTCCAAAGTAATTGTGATCTAACATTGTGGACTATGTTGAGTATATATCATGAGTTTGGAACAACCGAGGTGGACATTGGACGAGATTATCTAGCCGAGTACATGTGTGCTAAATATTTGATTTTGTATGGTTTGGTCCATTGTATATATGTTGGGCAAGGTTTATTTTTTATGAGATACTTTAAAAGCATTGGACTATGGTTCAATTTTGTAAAAAGCCCAATTTTGAAAAAGCTATGCTATTTATGGCTCCAAGGGCTAAATTTATAATATGATTTAAATACCGTGCCTGGGAGTGGAGCCATGTATGTCGCGGGGGAGATTGCACCCAATCTTGTGTTTTTTCATTTTTATACTCATGAATTATACTATGGTGTACTATTCAATTTGTCGAATACTCTAATCTATATGTACCATGGTCTTGTAATAGTGGTATCATAGCACAAAAAATTCAAGTGTTGAATTTGGGTCATAGACACTTGAAGATAAATCAAGAAATTGAATTTTCCTCAAAGGTTATTAACTTGGAGAAAATTTGAAGACTTTTCAACAAATTCAAAATACTTACATGGGAATAGAGAATCTGTAAAAATTCTATAGCAAGGATACAAATACTTTGGGAAAAAGAGAGAGTTTAATGAAACATCTAAGAGATGAAGGAAGAGAAGGTGTTGAAGACTTTTGAGCATATGTGAATTTTTTACACCCTTGGATGTGATTAAAGATCAAGGGCTAGAAATAAAGCCACCTTTTGAAGAGAAACCATCGATGGTTTCCCAAAACCACCCTTATTCTCTCAGAACCACCTTTCTCAATTCTAATCCTCTCCATAATACATCCTTATTGATCAAATAAACTCATTGAGGAGATCAAGAATGCATTCTCAAAATTGGTAAGCTTACACTGAGTTGAATTTGTATAATCCTACAAATCAAAGATATTCTAATTATCCTCATGGGAAGAAAGTTCTTTGCGTCAGTTTCAAGAGAGGGAGACTAAGATTAAAAAAATTTGGATCTTTCTTTTCAAAGCTTAATTATATACTTTTTCCCTCTCTACCCTCCTGGATGACTTCAACATCTATGCACTGCTCTCTTTTTTTCTCTCCAAATCGTGCTACGCACTTGGCAAATTTTCTATTGTGCATCGTCTTGAGGGCCATCTTCCATTCATTGAATGAGGTTACTAAACTTTGAATGAAAAGCTTAGTTTTAAAACTTTAAAAGTTAAAACTTTTACCTTTTTTTAAAAAGGTTTAAACTCAAAAGACTGACAAAAGCTTTAAAATAAAGCTTTCACATATCATCAAAGAGGGTTTCAAAGTGCAGTTTGTGGACATCAAATATTAGTAATTTTTTAGATTTTGGGGAAAAAGAAATTCAGCATGATCAACTAGGTTTTCCTCTAGGACATTTTTTCGACTCTTTTGAAGACTCTTTCAACGAGTTTTTATTATCAACATCAAGGCATTACTAGATTTTTATTTTTATTCTTGATTGGTGGATGCCATCGACTTCGACCTTGAGATGGAACATTGAAAATAATAGCTAAGTTTATTTATTTTATCGTAATTCATACTATCTCAATATTTTTCCTTCTTTTCGTTAATCATGGCTACAATTCCACAACCACCTACTATCCAAGATCAATGAAACGCACTTCAAGCTCAATTGTTGAGTGAGAAGAGGCAAAGAACAGATATTGGCAAAAATTTTATCGCAAGAAGCGAAGACGTGCATCTTTGGAATGTGATTCTTTTGATTACGAGGAGGACCCTATCCGAAGGACCGTACGAGCTACTCTCAAAGATCAAGAGTCATGAAAGGGACGTAAGATCAGCAAGAAAGGCTTTTAATTTTCAAGATTATGATGAAAAAATAGAAGCACACATCATACTCGCATGGTTGAGCCAACTTGATGATTACTTTTCTAGAGAGAAATTCTATGAGAAGAGTAAGGTGAAATGTTCCACTAGTCGTTTGGTAGGTAGTGCAGCTCTTTGGTGGAATGTTATTAGATAGGGAAAACACAAACCAAAGTCATGGAAAGAATTTCAAAAATTGATCAAGAAGGATTTCTTACCTCTGTCATATAAGAGTAAAGCCAAATAGCAATGGGATATTTTAAGATAGCTCGAAAAGGAGAACATAGCAGCCTATGTTAACATGTTTTTGCAAACTTTATTGCAACTTCAAGCTAATAGAGAAGGTGCATGAGAGAGAGCAAAGGAGGAAGTTCATAGCAAGTCTGAAGCCAGTTATTAGAGCAAAAGTGAACATGTTTCGTCCTTGTTTCCATAGTAATGCCATCTCTCTATCAACAAACTGTGAGAAGAAAAATGTCTTTCCAAGGGACACTATAGTGGCAGATCCTCATATTCCTCAATTTCTCGATCTAAAAATTTTGAGAAGTTTCAGCACAAAGATGAAGAAGGGAAGCACAATGGTTCACAAGTGAAGGGGAAGAAAAATGAATCTACAAAGAAGACAAACAATGGTGGTGGACATTGAAAACCTCATGTGATTACATGCTATAGGTGTAACAAGGAAGGGCATTATGCATAGGAGTGTCTTGAGAAGACAAAGCATCAAACTACGATCACGAATGTGGTTAAAGAAGAAGACGACGGCAACCAGCCTAAACAAGACGGTACTCCCAATCATGATTTCTACCCCTAGAGAGGTAAGCCTAAAACTCATAATTATGTATTGTTTAAGTTTTTTAAAATCTGACCAACTGTGACATGTGTGACGCATGTAAGGAATGTGGGAGTTTGATTGTGAGTGAATCCAATCAATTTACAAGACTTGTATCATCCCCCTTAATCGTTATTATCATCCCCCTTAATCAAGACTTGTATCATGTATGTTGCATGCTTGTATTGAGAAGTGAGAGAGAGTGATTCCCTTGTGTGGTGGTGTGAGCAACTCTATGGTGAAAGCAAGGAGGTGGAGCTTGGAGGATTCGAGCTTCTCAAGTGAGCTTGAAGACCTCAAGGAACACAAGTTTGAAGCATTGGTAAGTGCCCTATGACGATGGTTGTGTTCTATTGCTCTTCCCTAAGGTAAATGCATTGAGTTCTCTCTTGGAGGTGTGGTAACCCATAACATAGACATGTTTTGTGTACCGTGAAATCTCACTTTTTTTGTTGTGAAAAAATGGTGAGAGAATGGCAATATTTTCTCGATTTATTCACTTAGTCTTACCTTAGTAAACATCTAATCGTACTTTTTAATTCTCTTTGAAAGATCTATGGTAGGTGGAAAAAATGAGGTTCTGATCTTCATGGTTACTTTTCTTTTTTTTTTTTAATTTACAAAGATGATTATTGATCCATACAATGAAATGCAAAACTATGTTACATAGTATTTTGGTCGAATGTAGAAACTATATATGGTAAGAATTCTCATTGAGATCACTTCAATTTCAAATTTCATCTAAAACATGCAAGAAAATTCAAGTAAAAGAACACACAATAGGATAATAATCTTGATAGGATAAAGAAAATGCAAACATTATAGTAATGGTCTCAAGAACATTTTCTTGCAAGATATACTACATGTCACAAAATTTTCCATGTTGGATTCTATAGCTCACACAACTGTCTACTGTCCTACATGTTCTTATAGAAGTGTTTACTTACTGTCAATGTTTCAAGGTCAAATTAATTGTGGACAAAATATTTCCTATGATAATGATAATAATACATCCTTCTTTTAAGATTTATGTCAATATTATCTACGATTTTAAGCAACCCGTTAATTCTTTATGTTCAAGATTTTGATTCTTAATGAATGCATGACATCATGAGTATTACAAATTACATTTTGATCAACTTAATCATATGAGTTTAAAATCACAACTCATAATATCACCATTCTGAAGAGATACAATTTTTTCATACACATCACATCATTTTGTACTCTAGTTCTTATAGCTCATGTGCCTTTGCAGTATGCTACATATTTGTATTTAAGTATTTTCGTCAAGATTAGTGTTGCAAGACCAAAGAAATGATAATACATTTTGATCAACTTAATCATATGAGTTTAAAATCACAACTCATAATATCACCATTCTGAAGAGATACAATTTCTTCATACACATCACATCATTTTGTACTCTAGTACTTATAGCTCATGTGCCTTTGCAGTATGATACATATTTGTATTGAAGTGTTTTCGTCAAGGTTAGTGTTGCAAGACCAAAGAAATGATAATATACTAGACCTATTCTTTCTTTCTTTTTCAAGTAGCCTTTGGCGCACATGGTTACCAAAGTGCCCATAGACAGCTGCCCGTAGGTCCTTATTTATCCAGCTATAGGTCCACTGAGGAAGCAGAAGGGGGGTTTTGAACCTAGGACCTCTTGGTCCTAGGCAAACACCTTCACCCGTTGAGCTATCACCTCATTGGCAATATAGTATATATTCTTATACAAGTGTTTTGCTTATAATGACCAAAGTTTTAATGAACGCATGACTTGATGAGAATAGCTCATCACATTGAAGCTTACAATCACATTTCACATTATATCAAGCTATCAAAACAAAGCACTTCCCTTTTAATTGAAAAAACTGAATATGTAGCTCTCCACTCCTTATACTTCTGAAAATCAAGACGCAAATTAAGGCCCAAATTATATTTTGAGTGAGATAACTCATCAATAAAATCTTGATAAACTCCACGAGTTCACGAACCTTGAGCCAGGACACGTGATGTGCAAATTTATGGCTATGCAAACTTTTTCATAGTCACTGGAAAATATCATTTTTAACAAGAGATAGCAGCTTTCCTTGGGGCTTATTAAGGGAGAAAGGAGAAAGCCGTTTATTTATACTCTCCAAAGCTAAGTTCATCTAATCTTGAGATTCCAAATATTGGTTTCTAAAGCTTTAATTCACTATACAATGGAGAATTTAGACGAAGGCAGCTGGCGAACTCGAAGAGCTTTCCAGTGGCGGCGACGTCAACCTCCGCATGGAAGAGGGCGGAAAGCTCGTAATCCTCCTTTCGTAGTCGGTTGATGGGCTTCTCGATTCGACTGATGGGGTTGGTGGCGCGGCCCTGGGTGGCGGACAGCGGCCCCGATGATGGTCGGTTTTCCGCAGGCGCAAGATCATCAACCAACAGATGAAGGGGAGGAGCCATATCGGCGGCTGCAGCTGCTTGGGAAATAGTGGTGCGGGACGACGTCATTTTGGCTTGGCCGATCTTGCAAGTGCGAGGGTGTGAGCGCGGCAGGCTGCAGGGAGTGTTAAAAAAAGAGCAGGTCGTGTGTTTTATTTCTATGAGAATCGCAAGATTTCCTGTTTTAAGGAGCGGGAGTAAGGGAAAAACTAGAAGGGAAAGCACTCCTGAGTCCTAGCTCCGTCACGAAGGTGATCACGTGTGGCGAGGCTGGCACGTGTGGCCCAGCACCACCCTCTTAATACCTTACGGTTTCCACCCTCTTAATAGCTTACGGTTTCCGACGTGCTTCACGTACCTGCCGGTGCTGAGTACACTGCGCATTGCATATTGCACGGGCCAGCTCTAGATTGTCAATCACACTCTTATACACGAACCAACTCTGAGGTCTCCGAAGGGACTTGGTGCTTGAGGGGTATGCTAGCCCGTCCCCAATATATTGCATCTATATGGATGGGGAGGAAATGTTAGGAGAGGCAGAGCATGGACCTATGGTAGGCACCCTAGAAACACACTCACGCACCGGGTAGGCACGTAGGCCTTTCTCGGGTGCGGGTGGGGTTGCGTGGGTGCAAAGTGCCCCAGGGGATGCCCTCCCCACCTTGACGGAGTCGGGACCGAAAACGCCGAACGGGACCGAAAACGGTAGAAAAACGGTCGACCGGCGGACCGGCGAGCCGTGCCGTGCCGTGCCGATGGGCCGAGATGTCGGGCCGACGGATCATGGATAGAAGGCAAGACCCGAGACGAGGCCGAGGGAACCGAGCCGGGCATGAACGCAAGTGATCAGTGAGACCTGCAAGGAAAACGCGGGAGACGCGCTCGACGGGCCGATGGAGCCGAGTCATGAAGCATGGACCGTGGAAAGCCGCGTGTGGCAAAGGCTTCCGTTCCACGGGAACACTCACGGGAACACGGATTATGGAAGGAGGCCGGAAGCAATTAATGCGAGAGAGCAGGATTGTAGCCATGAGAACATGAAGACGCACATAATTTTTCTATATTTTTGTGCCGAAGTGCAATGTAAATTGTTTTAGGCCAATATGGGTTCTAAATGAGAGTTCTAAGTGTATTAAGCAAGGCTCACTTATGGGGTTGTCTGCCCATGTGTGAAAGAGGCCTAGGGTTAGGGTTAGTGGCATCTCTACAAAAGAGATGTTAGCTAAAGAAAGTGGACGTTTTTGCCATTCTCATAAACTATTGAGTGAAGCTCTTGAGCTCTCAAGCTATGGCAGCTCTCTAGCTCTCTCTCTATTGTACTCTAATGAGCATCAAACTCCAATGAGTATAGCTCCACTTCATTATCTTAATCTGTTTTAGCATCATTGAAGTAGATTAATCTATGATTAGTTGAATGCTTCTTTCTTTCTCTTGTGTATATGCTGCATGCTTGTAGTGTAGTCTCCATTGATGCAAGCTCTTGCCCACTTCATTGGCAATGAGTTATTCATGGATAGACTCTCTCTATGAGCTTGTGGGTTTGTGAATGTTACATTCTATGCTTGCTTAAGCTTGTGGATTAGTAGATGCACGCTTATGGATTTGCTGGCATTAGGGAAAGCTAAGATTTAATCAATGTTTGAATGGGATTAAGAGATTGCTATGCATTGCTTGTTCAATTGATTAGTGTAGTGGATTTAAGGGATTGAGAGATTGATTGAGGTGTTGAATGGTTGAATCGTCAAGTGGTGGTTTATGTGTGTGAGCTCTCCCTCATGGGATAAGCCTTCATGCACTAATCGGGTCGAGTCCTCGGATTGACATTGTGTTTCTTAACACATTTGTTGATCGGTAGTACTCTATGAGCACTATATTGCACGGTAGAGACAAGTGCTCTACAATGGCGTTGCTGTCAGGGAGTGAGTGCCTACATTAGTTGAGCACCATACACACACTACCACTCCATGTTAAGCTCCAATCGGTTGCAAAACTGTTGGATAGGAGAGCAGGATTTGGGATTAATTTTGGTATTCATTTAAGACTAATCTATTGTTAAATTCTCTTTATTTGTCTTGCAATTTGAGTGGGATTGGCTAGCTGCTCTTCTCACTTGAGGTCAGGACAAGGATTCAACGCACAGGAAGGATTGGAGGTAGGAGCTAAACCTGCTAATTTCAATTTGTGTATGAAAGAGAGAGGCCTGTTTTGCATTTCTGTCATTCTGTTTGAGAATAATTTTTACAGTTTCAATTTTTTGCATGTTCGTTTTATTTTATGTTCTTAGCTTAGTTTAGTTTTCTGTTAAACCTGCACCTGTAGAGAAACTGAAATCTGTACACACACATGAAAACTGAACATTTCGAATTTGCTGCAAATCTCACAGCTGCACACGTATTGAATTCGCTGCACATGCACTTTTAAAAAAAATAATAATAATAAAAGAAGGCGACTCTGCATGAACAGTGCACCGCGCGGAGAGACCCACACACCACACCATAAAGACCGTAAAAAATAAAAATAAAAAAAATCATTTTTTGCCGTAAAAATTTGGGAGGTTATCTAACTTTTCGAGAGGAATTAGATAACACCCATCGTCAAAATTTCGGACCCGGGACCATTTTCCCATAGTGAGTCAGTATGGGAAACTGATAAATTTTAGGCGATTTTCGATCCGAAAAAATACGCTATTTTTTTGGCCTAATATGTTAGAGGGGGTTAAAAATGGGTTTTGACAAAGTTTGAGCCAACTTGAAATTTTTTGGATTTTTTTGGGAAAAGAATTATTTTAAAAAAAACCTTGAAATTTGACCTTATGCACTTGCGGTCGGGACGTCATATAGACACTGCCATAGGACCTAGGGTACCTTCTAGAGTACCTACGCAGGAAAGTGGGACCCAATCAGTAGGAAATTTCATAGATATTGCTGAAACCTTTTTTAAATCCCAATCTGATACCCTTTCCAGGACAACCAGCTCATTGTCTATGGACAATCTAGGGCCGTCAAATAGTCATCCCTTAGCCCCAAATAGGACACCCACAAGATCTTTTAATCCATTTGAAGCCGACATCATGGGGTTACCACTCAGTGTGAGACTTCAATATGTCTACACGAATGCTCAAGGAGCTGAGATCTTTAGGGATCCACAACAACGGTATCTCGTTAAGATTGCAGACTTTTTCTCTGAGCTTGATAGAGCACCTCTAGTCAATGACCAGGGTAGCATGTACATGGGTGGAGATGGTGTTCGCTTACGAAGTCACCTATCATCCAGAGAATGTAGACAAATTAGGAGGACTCTCTAAGAGTGAGTTCCTAGACTTATCAAAGCCTTCCAGAGCAAGGGAGTCTAGAGATGATTGGCTCATTGAGCCGGACATGCCTGGACCATCCAATGCCTAGTCCTTAAAGCCATCCATAGATGATTTACTTTTTGTAGATCTAAATTTGGAAAGGGACAGGAAAGGCAAGAGAAAAATGGATCAGGGGGCTAAGAACCAATGGGAGTTTGTACGACAAATTCCAGTGACAAAGGTCTTTCAGGATAACCCACTTCAAGAGGTCTATAAGGACTCTTTATTAGAAGGATATTATGCCACAACTAGATCACCAGAGCTAGATCTTCCTCTACCACTTGTGGTGGTAGTCGAGAAGCTTGCAAGATACAAGAACCGAATCATTGATAAATGGACCAATGAATACCGAACCTTAGATTGGAAGGAGATTCGTGAGCTCATGTGGAGAGGACAACCATTATTCATGGAAGTGTTCTCTACTAATAATACAGCTAAACCAGGAGAGACAGCCTTTCTTGGTGAAACTCCTCCCCTACGAGAGTTCTCTAGAGAGGGACCATCAACATCAAAGTGGACCACTGCAAGTAGCCCAACTCTAGCACCAAGATATTATCCTACACCAAAAGTGCGACCACAGATCACACCACAACAACGTTTCTCTCACTATGACAATCGGAGGGTAGGGGAGCCAACTCGGTCTCCCATAAATGCACCTCCTGAAATGGAGGTAACAAGATCTTTGGAGGGGGTTGGTGAAGCAAGAAATAGGGGACCCACACCAATTGGGGATGCATGTGGACCATCTTACCAAAGAGAGGAACAGTTCCCACTGAGAGTGAGAGGCCGTAGGCCCGATGTGATGAGTATTCAAGACGAGTAAGGCCATCAACTCTTCAGAAACTAGTAAAGAAGTACGAAGGGTCGAGAGATCCATATGACCATGTAGCAGCATTTAGGCAAGCAGTTCGAGCTGACAAGCATACGCAAATTGAAGGATTTGGGCTCACTCTTGAGGGAAAGGCCCTTGCTTGGTTTCAGGCACTAGAGGCTTCAGACAAATCTTCTTTACGAGTTTTGGAAGAGAGATTCATTGGTGCTTTTTCCTTGATGGGGATTCAGCATGACACAGTAGCAAACATCTACTCTTTCAAGCAAGGCGAGACTGAGAGTGTTAGAGACTGTGTAAATAAGATGAAGCAGTACATTAATCGTTGCCCAGAAGATGAGAAGCCCACCTAGAGTTGATTAATTTCCCTCTTCTTAAAAGGACTCAAAAATTCAACACTGCACACACATCTCTATGCAAAGAAGCATACAAATTTCAATGAGTGTTGCCATGATGCTATGGATTACACAGATAACTTCAAATTCCAAGATGGTACTAGCCCTGAGGTGCAACCTAGAGATCAGTGGGGTGATGACCAAAGTTCAGGGTCTAGCGCACTAGTAAATCTAGACCACATAGCTAACCTAGTACTAAGGAGATTGGGACAAACCTATCACCCACCCATGCAGCCACAACAACGACAGCAGCGAATGAGGAGTGTATTACCTACAGGTCCTCATCTTTGTGGAGCATGTGGCGGTAACCATAAAACCAAAGAATGTAATACCTTTTCTCCTCTAGTCACAAACCAACCCACAAAGAAGTGGTGCCAGGCCTGTGCTTGGAATTTTACCCACACCACGTAGGAATGTACTTGCATTGCAAGAATGAGACAGGATCGTGAGTAGCAAAGGGGTGCAGTGGCTCCACAAATGCATCAACAGTATACTAATTTTGAACGTAAGCCACCGATGGCACAGGAGCAAGCACAACCTGTACTTGGAGCTCAACCTCCTGCTCCTGGGACTGCTCCTGTGAGGTTTGTTGACTACGACAGTTCAAATATGTGTAGAGACTTGGTAAACCCAAGCTATGTGGAGGAGGAATATGCATCATATTCATCCAAGGAAAATCTCTTTGAAAGTCCCGCATATCCAAGTCAAGCACTAGAGCCTCAACCAGGGGAACAAAATTCTTTGATGTTGCTAGGCGGCTACCAACCTAGGACTCCAGGCCCCTCAGGTCAATGGCAGCAAAGGAAAGTAGAAGCCAAACTAATGGGCCCCTATTATGAGTGTGGAGAACCCCATTGGGCTCGTGATTGTCCACATCGCCCAAGACAAGCAGCTCGATCCAATACAACAGTACCACAGTTTCCACCAATGGAAAGATATTGTCTAGGGTGTTGTGTAGAACACTTTCCAAAGGATTGTTTGCTGAAACCACATGAGAAAGGCACCTCTCAACCAAAGGTCTCACTAAACTTTGTAGGGACAGTTCCATCGCCACCTTCATCACAGAATGAGGATGTCGTGTCACTTAGAGTCATGACTAGATCACAGACACGAAATGCCAAAATGCAGACTGATCAGACACCTCGAACTAGGGATGCAAAGGCAAATCTAGTGGACAAGACCCTACATTCCAATAGAAAAAGGACCACTAGGAGGAAAAAGAACCGCAACAAGCAAACTAAGAGTGCATCTAGTAGTTCTCAAGAAGTCTCTAAACAAAACATGAAGGATCAAGCTTTTACATCCCAAGAAGTGCATGAGGAGCATCAACCTCAACCTGGGCCTAGTGCTAAACAAGATGAGGCTAGTACAACCGAGGATAGTTCTGGGGGTTCTCTTTTTGTCGATAAGGTGAACGAGACTCTAGATGCCATCATTGATTCTCATAGAAGTCGCATTGCAGCTTTATCTGAGCTACCCAAGAAGCTTCAAGAATACCCAAACCCTCGTGAGAGGTGAAGATCAATCTAGCTGTACATCAGCAACTCATTAGGGAAGCTCAATCAATACTTGAGGGTCCACCTCCACCTATCCCTCGAGGCCCAACCTCTCTTAAGCCAACATTAGAAACCATACCAGAAGTGTCATCAAGTTGGGAAATGAAAAGTGAGCTGATCTCACAAGCTCATAGCGAGAAGTCTGCTCCAATTGACACCCCATTGAAAGAAGGCATTCTGCCACCACCTAGTCTTGCCTTCCCATGCAATGATGAAGTTATTGATGCTATAACGAGGACATGGCAAAAGAGATGTGGGCAGCAGTTCATAAGAAAGTTAATGAGAATATGTCCTCTATTATTTCACCTCCATTCTCTGAAGTGGATTTTACCGGGGGCACAAAAAACAACGTTAAATGCCCAAGCATCCAGGAGGAAGTTCAAACAAGTGTTTCTCCTAGAAGTAAGCATACAATGAAAACCTTACCATCTTATTTGGGAGAATATGAGAACTATTCTCAAACCTTGAGGATACCTTCCATGCATAGAAGGTTGACAAAGGAGATGGATATGGGTATCGTGCAAACTATTTTGTCAGCACCAGTGGCTTGTACCTTACCTTTGCTTGATTTGATAAAGCTTCAACCAGAGTTGTGGAATGATATTGCCACATGTTTGTCAGAGCAGGTATTGCTACAAAAGGGTCACCATCATTGTACTATACACCTTGAGACAAAGCATGTTATGCCAGTTCCTATCAACAAAGTAGGAAAATTTTGTGAGGATGATCAGGGAAATGCTACCCTCCCATTAGAAGTGCGAAAAATAGCTTCAACTGCAATACTTGACAGTGGTGCAGGAGTGGACATTGTGACAAGGTCCATTTGGGAAAAGTGGGGCAAACCAGCTATTAGGAGTAGTAGACCCTTAGGCTAAGGTTCTTTATAGCTATTTTCAATTAATTCCAATTGCACATTGGAAAATTCTTTTTGAATTTCTGTTTCAGGGGAACTCATCTGAATTAGAAGAGATATTTTTCTATCCAAAAATATTCAAAATCTGAATATTCTCTCTCTAGAATATTTTTCTCTCTCTAGGCTAAAACAGATAGAAACAAGGTCTTTATATTTCTGAAGAGGGATTGATTACAGGGAAGATACTAGACATCAAAAAGGGGGTGGGGGAGGAATCTTACATTCTACCCCACTTAAAAAAATGCGAGATGTCCTCATCTCGCAAACTGGGATAATTTCGCAAGATGCACGAATATGAGACTTAGAGAAAAATTTTAATCAAGATTAACCACCAAGATAAGTCTTAAAGAGAGCAAGATTCAAAATACGAACAAGTGCACTTGCAGCTAGCAGATAGAAGCTTAGAACATCCCATTGGGCTGCTAGAGAACATATTGGTCACCACATGTGGGATTATATATGAGCACACATTTGCAGTAGTAGTGGATTTTGGAAAACATTCAAACTATGAAGTGATATTGGGTAGACCATTCATGCGACAATTTCAAATGATTCAAGATTAGGGATACAATTATTTGTACCTCCGACATGATTCTATCATCACAAGGGTCAACCTAAAGAATCACTCATATCGTGATGTAACAAGGTCTCCAATAGATGAGTTTGATTCTGCTTCATCTGAGGGCTCAAGAGTTACATTGTCAGATGGGCGAGAAGATCTCTGGATGTGTGGAGCCTCATGTAAGGATTTCAACACTGAGAGACTTAAGGGTAATCGAAGTGTATCAGATGAGGCATACATTCCACAACCCTTCCCTGAGCACTTAATTGATCCCCTAGAATGGAGTCATGTCCTTGTTGCAACATTATCGACATGTGCTTTACCTAAGCCAATTCAATTTTGTGACTCAGATGGATATGACATTATTCCTATACGAATGGTACAACCACGTGACCTTCTAGATAATTTGTACTATGGGGTTGCATCCACAGCACTGCATGTAGAGGAAGTCTTAGTGGAGGATTTAACACTCGAATCGGCTAATGATGCTGATAAGGAAGATGGATGGGACTCTGATTTTGATGATGATGTGATAATCCCTGAGGAAGAGTTAGGAAAGGCACGCTGTCGTGAAGTGTGCGGTACAGCCAAGAAAGTACGAAACTTCTAGCTGTGAGAGTGAATGTCAAATCCAACAAGGAAACTCACGCACAAAATTTCCCAAGGAGTATTGAACATCACTATTTCCAATGACAATTACTTGCGTCAACTTGCCTCAATACATCCTTGAATTCATCCCGATGATTGCACAGATTTGCATGAAATCCTTTGAACCATTCACATGTGGGCATGACAAGGCCTTCCAATTTTTCCAATATACATGTGACTAGTTACATCACATACATCAAGTGACATCAATACCATCATTTCAAGATGTTCTTTATCTCCTGAGAACCTGTTTTTAAATTCTAACATCTCACAAACAAAAGATGGCATATGGCATAACTATAACATGCTCATGAGATTTAGAAAACTCCATGGCTTGAATCCCAAAATCCGATCGAGTAGGAAGTAAAACCAACCTTCCGGAGCCTTAATGTGTTTTTGATGCTTTATTTCCACAATTCTCCAAGTCCCAAGAACTTCCCATTCTTCAAAACCTTTAAAGGTTTATAAAACATACGATTTTCCAAATCGTTGATTATAATATTCAAAATAAAAAAAACCCACTTAACTGTGAGTAGAGCAAGGTGAGATTTTCATTGATTTTTCTCTATTCCTCCTATGGCGGCTTCGCTGCAGACCGCGGAAGACAGAATACAAGTATATGATGAAAATCCTATCATTGGATAGCACTCATTTTTCTCTACAATTCTAACTCCTACACGCCATAAACAGAAGCCGCCTCCTTGGAATTAAAAACTCTGGTCGGATGGACGCTGTTCCTCTTTTCTCAGAATTTATATCCCACACACTGGTTCGCCGTCGTCTGCCTCCGGTATATTTCTCTCTTTCCCGCGGAGAACTCGGCGCCCCCCCCACCACCTTTTTCCAGCTTAATAGTCGGCTTTCCATTTTAAAAAACTGCGCATTAATGCTTGTGCTTCTTTTAGAATTTATTACACGTAAGCTGCCAGCCATAGTGCTTTGTTTCTAACCTTAGCATTAAGGTTGCAAGGCATAACCTTAGCGCTAGTCCCATCTTTCACCACACTATTCTTGTCTTTTAGGTATGATGTTCCCTTCTTTTTAATGGTCACAACAATATCCTCAAACACTTCAACATGGATTACTCTTTGTGTTCTTGTTGCTTCCAGAGGGTATATAAGAAGTTTCTTGTCTGGCCCCCACATGACATACATTCACCCATAAGGCATTTTAGCCGATGATACTTTGAATTCTCTGCTTTGGCACAAACACAAGATTTCCAAAGCATTCTCACACCTATGAAGACATGCTTACAAGCCCCATGTTTTCTATCTCCACATTAGATATACATAAGATACATGTACCTCTACATGATGATCCATGAAGTCCAAGTGCAGTTTTCTATCTCCACATTTCCCCCACATTCAATGAACTCTTCGGCACTGTGATGTTCATTAAATCTCCATTTCTCTTGACACCTTCATAGTTTATAAATCATCATATCGGTCCATGTGATTTATAGAATCCCCAATTGCTCATTCAAGTATTTCTCCATGCCTTCATAAATGCATTCCTTTGTGCATTGGTATGCCCTCATGCCATCATATATAACTGGATGCTTCTAACTTGCCCATGAGCTCTGAGTTACAGCAAAAACATCATCCTCCATACTCATATACAAAAACTCCTAGATCTGGCTCAGCCTCAGCTCGTCTTATTGAACCTCATTTACAATATGAACATATGTACATGGCATCATATAATGACTCGTCATGGCACTTAACCCATGCATCTGGATGTGTATTTGATGGCCTCACATGCACGGTTTCACATCATAGACATGCCATGGCACGACATCCACCCCCTCTAAACCTGCACATCCTCTGGTATGTGCCAAATCATTATCAAGGTCCACATATAACTGGATGTCGTCTTCATCTTCTGCAGTTCCAGGAAGATTATCCTCTTCCTCTTCAATCATATCCATACTACCACTGTCAAGCTTCTCATCCTGAATCTCTTGTGAATCAAAAGGATCACCATCATGCCTTCTTTTAAATATCTTGATTCTTTTGCCAGCCACAAGATTCTTTACTTCTGTTCCATCAAGCTCACACAGAGTATACGTGGCATTTCCATGCACATGCTTGACAATGTAAGGGCCAAACCATCTTTTTGCAAATTTTCTTTGAACAGTGAATTGGTTGTCAAGGCTACTATCATACATTAGAACCCAATCACCTTCTTCAATAGGTTTTGGCCGGAGTCTGTGTCTACTATCAAATCTTTCTTTATTTTTCAGCCTTGCATCTTTCAAGCGAGCTTTAGCAAGCTCTACATCTTCAGGCCTCCTCTCCAACTGTCTTATTCGCAATGCAAGGAGGTCATCTCTGCTCAATCCTTCCACCCAGGGCAATACATTCCAAGTTAGAATTACTTCTTCAACTGGCATCACTGGCTTCTGACCATACATTAATTCTGCAGGCATGTATCCTGTCACTGAGCTATGAGTTGTACGGTCAGCCCACAAGGCATATGGTAGCAGCTTTGGCCACTCTCTCATCCTTTCTCTGCATGCCTTAGCCAAAGCTTTAATGATTGGAGGATGTCCTCGCTCACTTTTCCCATTGCCCTCAGGATTGTAAGCACATGTTAGAGACAGTTTGATACCAATTCTAGAGAAGAATTCCCTTGCTTCTTCAACATCTAGCTCACCCCTATCAGCTGTTATTTTCCCAACACAACCATATCGGCAGATCACATCTTCCAAGAGAAATTTGCATACTGTTTCCGTACTCTTTGTTCTAAGAGCACGCCCTTGTACCTGATTTGTCAAATCTTCTCTTGCAAGTGCTATATACCGCATCTGCCAAATTCCCAAAGGCATTGTAACTAGATCCACTACCCATTTGTAGTGCATGGCAGGTGGGTAGGTTGGTTGCAAGCCATCACGATGCCGCACATTTGAGTACATTTGGCATACTATGCATGTTTCCACATATTGGGAAATATCCTTGTACATTCCTCTCCACCAATATTTTTCCTTTATTTTGGTAAAGGTGGCCCATACGCTTCTATGTCCAGCCCAGAGACTCTCATGGAATTCTTTCACAAGCTTTCCTTGAGTCTCTTTATCACATATGACTCTCTGTGGCATAGCATTCCTCTGCTTAGGATGCTTCCAGAGATACCCATCCTTTAGAAAGTAACCATATGCTTTTCTGCGGATCCTCTTAAATTCTGAGTCAGACCAATTTTCTTGCCTTGTTAGAGTACTCAAATATTGACCAATAAGCAACCAATCTCCTTCATATATTTCCTCAATAAAAGACTCAAGTGCATTTGATAGGCAAATATGATCCCCTTTTGCATATGCTGTAGTATAGAACTTTGTACCCACATCATCAATGTCACTAATCATCTCTTTCTCATCTTCATATCTAGCTCTTGATAGCATATCTGCAACTGGATTATCTTTTCCCGCAATATGCTCAAACTCAGGATTTAGTGACTTGATATAAGCAATCCACCTAAGCATAGCAATATCTGGAGTGGTACAACTTGCTATCATCCCAAGAAGTGGCAAGCAATCAGTTTCCACAAGTACAGATGCCCCAATAAGATATTCTTTTTCACATTTTAGAGCAGTGACTATTCCCCATAATTCTCTCTTGATCTGTGGATACTTTCGTTGCCGAAAGCTTAATACCTTTGCTCCAAATCTAATTACATACCTATGATCATCCTCATCATCTTGCCCTACTGCCCATCCTATCCCAGTAGGACTAGCATCAACTGTAACAATCACAGGCCTGCCACACTCATAATCTGCCTTTCTCAATGTGGGTGATGATTGGAGCAAATATTTCAGCTTCCGCATAGCTTTAATATGTACTGCACTCCACAGAAATTTTTGATTTTTCCTCAAAAGTTGATAAAGAGGATCTGCTACATGTGCATAATGTGGGATCCAAATAACATAAAAGACACATGCTCCAAGAAATCTCCTCAGCTCTGTAACATTAATGCATGTCTCTTTCATTCTTTGTATTGCATCTATTTTGGCTGGACAAGGTCGGCGTCCACTAGTACTACAAAGATGTCCCACTATTAGCACTTCACCAACTCCAAACACTGATTTCTGCCCAGATAAAGTAAGATTCACCTCTTCAAGCCTGGATAGAATCATGTCACAATCCTTTATATGATTTGCCACAAATTTGCGGCACCCCTTTGAATCCAAATCCCCATCTTTGTCTTTCTCATCACAGCCCTTTATTGGCACATCATCCAAAAATGGCATAGTTTTTTGTGGTATGAAGTCTCGTAAGACTTTATTCATTCCATTCATCATATGTGCCACTGAGTTAGTGGCTCCCTGTGGTAAGGTACACATCCTTACTAATCCCAAAGGAGTTCTCATTGTGGTCAAGTCCCTGCTTTGCATATCCAGCTGGAACTAATCATATCCCGAATACAGATCACCCATAGAGTATATAGCTTTCCCTGCAAATGCTTCTGCAAACTCATCCACAATTGGACCTGCTCCCACATTCCTGATTGTGACTTTGTTTACAGGTTGCATGTCTTGAATAAAGCGCAATGTCCCATTTTTCTTTGGTACAGTAAACCATCTGTTGGAATATGGGGCACATGAAGGCTCCAAGATTCCCATCCTGATCTTTTCCTTTAGTAATTCCATCAACTTTGGCAAGAGAGCCTTTGGTACTGGAATTGGCCGCAGGTTCCAGGGCACATGTGGAACAGTAAAGATCACCATTGGTGCTGTTACACTTGGATCAACACAGCCTATCTCATGCGGCTGAAAGGCAAAAGCTTTCCCATGTTTTACAAGCATCTCCTCAAAGCATTCCCTTTCAACTGGCAACAGAAAATCCTTCTCACCAATCTTCAGCTCTTTTAGAGTTTCTTGAGTAAATTTATGCCCAATTTTCTTCGGATCTCTAAGATTTGGCTGCATAGAAGCTTCATCTATCTTCTCCTTGCTTCCCGGTGGCAAGGGCAAGGCAACTGGTTTCACCTTCTTTGCAACCGTTTTGTACTTTGTATCAACATGAGCATCCATCTCACAATTCATGTTTTTACATTCCACCCCCTCAAATTCCTGGATTATATCATACATCTCCACAGATGACACCTTTATCATTTCATTTCCACCCTGTAAGCATGCTCTTCCCATATCAAAAAGCACATCCATAGTATCTATAAATGACACCTCATCAAGCACCCCTGAAATAAACTCATTCTTTCCCAAAAGACCACACTGCTCAAAACCTTTTTGTTCATTTTGTATATGTTTTTGCATGCCACGCTTCAAATCCTTGCTTTTTACAAAAACCAGTGATCCATGGCTGGAGAATCCCTGAAAATTTGCTGAAAAACTATTTACATTGATTGAGTCCTGCGAGAACTCATTTCCCCTTGTACCATTGGAATCCCGCTTTACAATGGCACCTGGCCAAAATCCCTCATCTCTCTGTAATTCATAAACTCTCTGTTTATCTTTGGGAGTGACTGTGCCCGAAGAGACTCACGATTCCTTTCATGATTAATGCAAACTGTCAAAAACTGAACAGCTTTTTTGCCATCTTTACTCCTTATTCTTGCATATGCTGAACCATCATCCAAAACCTTTGTTTCCATCCTTACAGCTGTAATGTAGGGTTGCCCAAGGATAAGGGGATACGATGACATCTCCTGAACAAAGAAATTCTGATCATCCTTCACATCCCCTATAGTTACCCTTACATTTGGACATGCTGCATAAAGCTCTCCAGATGAATTATTAGCTGCTTTAATCATCCACCCATGATCCCATTGGCCACTTACATTTGTTGTAGAGATTTTTGGCCATAAGATTTATTTCAGACCCATGATCAATTAGAGCGACATACGGCTCTTCCAAATCACCTATCTTGACAAGGGTTTCAGTGGTTGCTCTTGCCCAATGACTCCTGGAGTAATGACTCTTTGTAAGAACTTCTTTTTCATCATCCTCTTCCACAAAGCGCACTTGTCGTGCCCCATCAGCAGAGTGATTACATTCCACCACATTTTCTCTCTCTTCCTTTTTCTGTACCTGTACACCATGAGTCTTGGAAGTGCTTGCCTCCCCTTGTGATGGAATAGATTCAATTATGGACTGCCTTTTTCTTCGTATAATATCAATTATCTCATCATGAAATTCTTTCTTTGCAATCCCCAAGACTTCCCCTAGTGTGAATTCCACCCTGCTGTTTAGAATTCTCTCTTCAAGCACCTTTTTGAGATCTGTTGCAACTTCAATATCAGATTGAAGCTTGTAGAGTGGACTTTTCCCTTTACCCTTCTCCTTCATTTTTGCTGGCACTTCTTCCATTGAAACATCATGTGGAGGTCTGCTATGCTGTGGAGGCATATGTGATGGCCCAGGATCCTTCTTTTCACTTCCACGTGTAACTCTTTTTGATGGCCCTCCTTCCTCATTTTCCCTTTTTCGCTTCTCCTCTACCTGTGCCTCATTATTTTGGCATTTGGCAATATAGGCATGAATGGATAAAGAATCCACAGGCTCCTCCCAGCCAGTCTCAAGACGTATACAATCACCTGCCTCATGCAAAGCTTGCTTTGACACTTTCTTTGACGCAATTAATTCCATTGTTGATGGCCAAAAATCCTCATTCTCATAATCCTCATCATTCTCAAATCCCTGCTTTAATTGACCAACCTTTAATCCATAGGTTGCTGCCTCAACCATAGAAATGGCATGACTAGCAGCCATATCCTCTACCAGCTTTTTCATCCCTCCTTTCCCAAAGTTTGTACTCAATGGAAGACCAGTCTCTGTAAGATGGATTTTCCCATCTTTGAAAAACACAAGTTGATTTTTAAGAGCTTCTTTATAGCTAGTACAGTCCTTCTTTGCATGCTCTGGGTCATCACACCATATGCATCTATATGTAAACCCTTCTTTGCTTTGAGGTCTTTGCATAGAAGCCTGCCCCAATGGTAGACCTTTTTCTTCAATCCTGGACATCTTCAATTTTAAATCACGCATACCCTTGATAGGCTCATCCATCGGCCCATCTATCTTTGGAATTGTAGCAGCTGGTTTGGATAGATTCTCAGGGGTAACAGCAGTTATTGGGGTTGCAGAACCCATCACCATTTTATCCCTCCTCCGCTGCCGCTTTGCTAACATAGTGACTGCATCCTCAACATCATTCCAATCACTCTTTAATCCCTGCTCTGTATTCTTATCCTCAAGGAGTATTTCCAATTTCTCCTGGAGATCTTTCCCAGCTGCTTGCAAGAAGAGCTCTGTTTTTTCTCTATCCAAAGTTGCACGCTCTATCCTTGACAACTGGGCATAACGCTTCTCAAACTCTCTTAGCAATTCTATGGCAGAAATTCCCATTTTAGATTTTGTGACCCATTCCAAGAAAGTTCGTTTGGTCACTCGCTCAGAATCCTCCATGAAATATTCATCCTTTAAAGCAAGCTTGAACTCTTCCCAATTTCTGCCACCCTGTGCTGTCTGCAATCCTTTTATGCGCTGTCTTATTTCAGGAACGCATACCAGCTCGAAACTTCGAACCATATCCTCCTCAGTCACCCTGTTTAGCTCCATCTCCTTTATATAATTGCGCAGGTACTTTGTAATGTCCTTCCCATCAAATTGATCCACCTTTTTCACAATTGATTGTAATGCCTTGGTCGTGGAAATTTGTCCCCTCTCAGCAGCTTGTTGCTGTTGCATGTACATGGTAAACATTTGAAACATCTACATAACTCCGGGGTCAAAATGAACCCCCTGACCCTCAGAATTCTCAGCCATAGCTTCCCTGTATATTTCACCACACTCTCACCCCAGCAGTTTCACGTCGGGTTCACCAAAAAGATGTCGTGAAGTGTGCGGTACAGCCAAGAAAGTACGAAACTTCTAGCTGTGAGAGTGAATGTCAAATCCAACAAGGAAACTCACGCACAAAATTTCCCAAGGAGTATTGAGCATCACTATTTCCAATGACAATTACTTGCGTCAACTTGCCTCAATACATCCTTGAATTCATCCCGATGATTGCACAGATTTGCATGAAATCCTTTGAACCATTCACATGTGGGCATGACAAGGCCTTCCAATTTTTCCAATATACATGTGACTAGTTACATCACATACATCAAGTGACATCAATACCATCATTTCAAGATGTTCTTTATCTCCTGAGAACCTGTTTTTAAATTCTAACATCTCACAAACAAAAGATGGCATATGGCATAACTATAACATGCTCATGAGATTTAGAAAACTCCATGGCTTGAATCCCAAAATCCGATCGAGTAGGAAGTAAAACCA
The DNA here is from genome assembly GCF_041138505.1 of Cibotium barometz. Lineage (NCBI taxonomy): Eukaryota > Viridiplantae > Streptophyta > Polypodiopsida > Cyatheales > Cibotiaceae > Cibotium > Cibotium barometz. The sequence goes on from NC_141067.1 coordinate 50,953,975, forward strand.
ACCTTCCGGAGCCTTAATGTGTTTTTGATGCTTTATTTCCACAATTCTCCAAGTCCCAAGAACTTCCCATTCTTCAAAACCTTTAAAGGTTTATAAAACATACGATTTTCCAAATCGTTGATTATAATATTCAAAATAAAAAAAAACCCACTTAACTGTGAGTAGAGCAAGGTGAGATTTTCATTGATTTTTCTCTATTCCTCCTATGGCGGCTTCGCTGCAGACCGCGGAAGACAGAATACAAGTATATGATGAAAATCCTATCATTGGATAGCACTCATTTTTCTCTACAATTCTAACTCCTACACGCCATAAACAGAAGCCGCCTCCTTGGAATTAAAAACTCTGGTCGGATGGACGCTGTTCCTCTTTTCTCAGAATTTATATCCCACACACTGGTTCGCCGTCGTCTGCCTCCGGTATATTTCTCTCTTTCCCGCGGAGAACTCGGCGCCCCCCCCCACCACCTTTTTCCAGCTTAATAGTCGGCTTTCCATTTTAAAAAACTGCGCATTAATGCTTGTGCTTCTTCTAGAATTTATTACACGTAAGCTGCCAGCCATAGTGCTTTGTTTCTAACCTTAGCATTAAGGTTGCAAGGCATAACCTTAGCGCTAGTCCCATCTTTCACCACACTGTTCTTGTCTTTTAGGTATGATGTTCCCTTCTTTTTAATGGTCACAACAATATCCTCAAACACTTCAACATGGATTACTCTTTGTGTTCTTGTTGCTTCCAGAGGGTATATAAGAAGTTTCTTGTCTGGCCCCCACATGACATACATTCACCCATAAGGCATTTTAGCCGATGATACTTTGAATTCTCTGCTTTGGCACAAACACAAGATTTCCAAAGCATTCTCACACCTATGAAGACATGCTTACAAGCCCCATGTTTTCTATCTCCACATTAGATATACATAAGATACATGTACCTCTACATGATGATCCATGAAGTCCAAGTGCAGTTTTCTATCTCCACATTTCCCCCACATTCAATGAACTCTTCGGCACTGTGATGTTCATTAAATCTCCATTTCTCTTGACACCTTCATAGTTTATAAATCATCATATCGGCCCATGTGATTTATAGAATCCCCAATTGCTCATTCAAGTATTTCTCCATGCCTTCATAAATGCATTCCTTTGTGCATTGGTATGCCCTCATGCCATCATATATAACTGGATGCTTCTAACTTGCCCATGAGCTCTGAGTTACAGCAAAAACATCATCCTCCATACTCATATACAAAAACTCCTAGATCTGGCTCAGCCTCAGCTCGTCTTATTGAACCTCATTTACAATATGAACATATGTACATGGCATCATATAATGACTCGTCATGGCACTTAACCCATGCATCTGGATGTGTATTTGATGGCCTCACATGCACAGTTTCACATCATAGACGTGCCATGGCACGACAACGCCTACTCTTGAGAGGAAGGGAGGTTCAAATAGAGATCCCTCGAAGCCGACCCAAACGTAAATGTTGTAAGAGCCATAAGAGAATCCGTAAACAAGATGAGAAGGAACGATGTGAGATAATCCAAAAAGGAAACGAGGAGTTTAAGAATGAACACTCTCGACCACCACCTCACTTCTCACGAAAGAATGGATATCTATACTATGTCCAAGCACAAGATAGTATCAAAGACCAAGTAAAACGATCAGATGGATTCCAACCAGGAGAAAAGCTAAAAATTGTTAGCAAAAATCGCAAAAAAACGAAGAAACCAAAACAAAAACTCAAGTCTCAAACCAATTCAAAAGAAAGTGTTGGAAGTGCAAAGATAACGGTTGAACAAAAAACTCTGATGCAAGATTGCAAAAGAGAGCTCAAAACCGCATGGTCTTCAATTAGTGATGACTCAAGTGGACAAGAACAAGGTCTCAATGTTCCCCCCAACTTCACACAGTACACTCTTCAAGATCGGAAGATTGTTCTTCAACAGCCCATGCGACAAAAGCCAAGCATGCCAAGGGTTTCATATGATGGTCCAGAAGATGCAAAAAAAAATGATATAGCTGAGCCGGGAAAAGAGCCTCGCTATGTGTGGATTGCCATAGACTTGTCCTTAGATGAGGAGAAGTTATTAATTCAAACAATAAAGGAGTATCACGATGTTTTTGCTTGGAGTTATATAGACCATAAAGGAGTTGATCCAAGCATATGTCAGCATACAGTTCCATTGCGAGAGGATGCAAAGCCTTCCAAGCAACGTCCTTATACTTACAATGAGAATTTTGCACGAAAGATAAAAGAAGAAATAAACAAGCTCGTAGAGGCAGAATTTATCTATGAGATTGAACACACTGAATGGGTCTCCCCTATTGTAGTGGTGCCCAAGAAAAATGGAAAACTTTGAGTATGTATAAACCTCAAGAAGGTAAATGTAGCTACTGTACGTGATCATTACCCACTTCCAATCACAGATCATGTTTTGGAACGTGTTGCAGGAAAAAAGGTATATAGTTTCTTGGATGGATTCTCCGATTATAATCAAGTGTCAATTGATCCAAAGGATCAACACAAGACAGCCTTTGCTATTGAAGATGGCATCTTTGCCTATCGTGTTATGCCATTTGGTCTAACAAATGCACTTGCGACCTTTCAGCGGTTAATGAGTCAGCTCTTGTGGTGGGTGTGGATGATGATATGTTAGATTCAACACTTTTCCTTGTAGAGACAGCTCCTAAATGGTCTGAACCCATCTTAGAAATTTTGACAAGTGGGCAGATACAACTAGCGGGTCCTAATGTGGACCTATGGCGACCATTCAAGTTAATCTCAGGGAGATTATATCATCAGGGTAATGATGGAGTGTTGCGACTTATACCTAACCCTGACCAATATGAGGAGATCTTGGAATGGGCACATGAGGGTATTGGTGGAATCCATGCATCAGCTACTACTTGTGTGCGACGTATAACTCAGGATGGGCAATGGTGGCCTACCATGCATGCGGATGCTGAAAAAATTATTCGTAACTGTGCTTCATGTCAAATTCAACAACCAATTCATAATGTCACATTATTCCAAATTTCAACTACACCAAGTTGGAGTAAGTATATTGTGGACTATCTTCAGCATGGTCATACTGATCGAACAATTCCTAAATATCGAAAGCGTGCTATTGAAGTTGAAGCAGCCAAAATGTATGCTGATAGAGGGCCAACTCTACAAGAGGGGAAAGGATGGCAACTTGCACATGTGTGTCTATGAAGCTGACTACTTGAAAATCTTGACTCATGCACATGCAGGTGTTGGGGGTGGACACTTTTCGGGCAATACCACAGCTAAGTTGATTAGGTGGTCTGGGCTTTGGTGGCCAACCTTACAAATGGATGCCGAAGAATATGTAAAACGTTGTGACGATTGTCAAAGAACCAAACCTCCCATCACAAAGGACAATATGCCATTGCGGCCTATGTTAAGATTGATTTTGTCGGTCCCATTAAACCTCCAGCTCGTCACACATATGCCGAATATATTATAGTCGCAACTGACTATTTGACCAAATGGGTAGAAGCAAAGGCTACAGTCAAAAATGATGCCAGAACCACAGCCAAGTTCTTGTATGAGTACATGTTTACACGCTACGGCTTACCTATTGAAATCGTTAGTGATCAAGGTGTGCACTTTGTGAATGAGGTCATAGAGTTTTTACTTAGGGAATTTATGGTAATTCACAAGCGTTCTGCATCCTATCATCCCCAGACCAATGGTCAAGCTGAGAGTACTAACAAGATTCTTTGCACAGCACTCACAAAGATTGTTGAGGGACATAGGACTGATTGGGAGCAAAAGTTGCACTCAGTTCTTTGGGCATATAGGACAGCCTATAAAACATCTGTGGGCACAACCCCATTTGAGCTTGCTTTTGGGCTAGATGTAATTCTTCCCATTGAATTTTTTGTACCTACTCTACGAGTTGCTAAACAATTGGACTCGACTGGTCATGAGCTTTCTCAACGCATTGATGAATTGGAAAATCTTGATGAGACCCGATTATTGGCGGTAATGGGGATGTATGCCGAGAAGAGGAGACAAAAGCAATGGTATGATAGAAATGTAACAACTGGCCAATTCAAAAAGGGGGACCTTGTGCTCTTGTACACACTGAAGAAGCATAAGTGAAAGCTAAGAAACGTGGCCTAGGACCGTTTGTGATTCTCAAGAAGAGGCCAAAGCTAGAGTTGCAAAAGCCAAGGAGCGTCGCAAGGCTTCTGTGTTGACCTTACAGTTGGCTACTGATGTGAACAATATGTCGATCCTTTCAATATTCACGTCTGTCTTCATCTTCATGAGACTACCTACTTTGTCTCTGCCTTAATTGACTCTGGTGCAGATTATAATGTTCTCTCATTTGACACATGGGTAGCCTTGGGAAAACCAACACTTGTGCACATTCCTATTGACTTACGAAGCTTCTCAGGAGAAGATAACCCTATAGAGGGAAAATGTGTCATTATGATGTCCATTCAGGATCACGAGATGTCAGTTCCCTTTTATGTGGCTAGTAAGTCCAAGGCAGTGGTAGAGGTTGTTCTTGGTCGAACTTGGTTAAGTGCTACCAATTGTTCATTAGATTGGAAGAATAGACAATACAAATTGCAAATTGATTCTGAGTGCATCTTGGGATCTGCTACTCCACGAGCTTTATCATGTCAAAAGGATGGTATTTCTACCTTATACAACCCACTTTCAAAATCTGCTCTTGAAGCTCCAAGACAAATGATGTGGATAATCGATGAGTCCTCAAGTGAGGGCCATGGCTGGCATGTTCCAACTACTCTAGTCATTGCTCAAAGAAGGGCAGGCAAGAAGGAATTGTCAATTTGGCTACCCAAAGATGCGTACAAACTTGTACCATCTAACCTAGTTGCTAAACCTCCTAAAAAGCACATCTTTTCCAAGCCTAAACCTCAGATTGTTACTCATTGGGTCCCAAAGCATGTTCTTAAAGCACAAACTTGTACCATCTAACCTAGTTGCTAAACCTCCTAAAAAGCACATCTTTTCCAAGCCTAAACCTCAGATTGTTACTCATTGGGTCCCAAAGCATGTTCTTAAAGCACAAGGCTATTATGAGGGTGCAACAGCACTTTGGCTTTCCAAATGTCATAGTTTGCTAGAGCCAAAAGAGTGTATCAATAAGATTCCAAAAGCCACTCTTGGTTTTTCATATCAGTGGGTGCAAAGGAAATCAACACAACCTCTTCAAGATAGGATAGGTGGTAGTGATAGCACCTACAAATCTCCGTGTGTTGACCTTCCCCAAACATGTATTGAATCACCAGTTGTCCCAACTTCTTCTTGTTACACACTTCCACCATCAACTTGTGTACCTAAGACAAATCCAACTTTACATGAGCCTCCATTGAGCATAGATTCTAGCACTTCACTGCCCAAATCCTCTTATCTTGCTCAAATTCCTCGACAATTGCTATCCTTCCCACCTCTTAAGAAGGACATAACCAAAACCAAAGGTAAGGCATTAACACTACAATTGAAGCTCTTTGGTAGATTAGTGTTTGAATAGTCTCACTTTTACTAATGTGGTTCCTTATGCCTTGATAGGATTGTGTTCTTTTTGAGATAATCTTATCTACATTGTTTTTGATAGGGATTGTAATGATGGATATGAGTGTATAAAGTTTGAAGTCTCTAAATTTCATTGTTCTACACCCAGATACCTCTTGATAGATACTTGGCGAGATACATGTCCACCATGCATTGACCCTGATAGTACTCAACTTGAACATCGCGAGGGTTATAGTACTCCTCCTTTTCAAACTCATTCTAGGTACTTTTATGCTCCCTTAGGTGAAAGTTGTTGTGGGCATCACTTTGTCACTTTATTCTATCAACAGCATCATCCATTTCCACATTGTCAAGAGTGTGCACGACTCGTATTAGGAGAAGCTTCACACATTTTTTGGCTGTCGTTCTTACTTTCGACGATATGGCACGGGCTTAATGAAACAAATTGTGGGAATTACACCCCAACGCCATAACCTTCTTGATGTGAGAGTACCAGACCGAGGATACAATCAACGTAGATTACCTGAGGAGGTTCAAGCACAACAATGGAGGGATACATGCATAAATGACTTGCAACCACCTATCTTGCAAGCCCTCCTTCCCCCAGCCTCAACATGTCAATTTTGGATCACTATGAGTACCTATATTGAGCAATTCCAAAATCGGAATTGTTTGCTTAACCTTCCCATAGAACCAATGCCATATTTAGCGAGGAAGCACTCCTTCCTCTACCACCTTCTCCAGAGGCCTCTCCAGAGGCCGGCTTTTGCACAGGGTTGTCCTTACATCCTGAAGTGATTGATATCATCTTTCCAGCAGAAGTGGACACGGATCCACCACCAATGCAAGGGTAAGTTCATCAACTCCACAATAAGATCAACAAGCCAGGGCACTTTTCTCCCACTGGGTTTTTTCCCTCGGCTATAGTCGGTGATTGGCACCAATAACAAATTTTATTCTTTTCTTTTCTTTTCTTGTTAATCAGACATTTTGCAGAGATCTCAGCTAAACAAGAGCATACAAACACGCCCCAATCCATGCATACAAATTAGGAAGGGGGGAGACATGCAATTCCTACAAAGAGCAAACAGAAGCAATCTACACAACATCAACGAGCACTACAATAGGTGTATTCAAATCATAATCTTTTGTTCTTTATGTGCTTTTCACTTTTGCATATATTGTTTGCATGTTCACACACAGTTGGCTGGTTTAAGTTTTAAATGAGTTGTTACCATGTGGTGAGTGATTTCTAGATTCTTAGAGGACTTAGTAGAAGGTATTTCTATTTGAAGACGGTGTAAGATATATGTCAACGGAGTATGCCAAGTTCTTATGCTCTCGAAGTATATTAGTTATCCCTAGTGGTAGCTACCTCTTAGGTATGGGCTAGGTGCTACAATTAATAAAACATTTGTGAAAATAATGCCCTAAAAATATATATAAAAGTGAAACAAGACAGGACGTGTCTACAGCCATGTGGAATGCTTGGTAGGACCTTGGGTTGTCTTAGCACCTTGGGGCTGATGCCTTGGTTTCCATGGGGTGAACACTGACGTCTAAAAGATTAAGAAGAAGACCTTCAAGGACTCTATCGCCTTGATAGATGCTGGTAGGACTCTGGGATACATTATGGGCCCTCGAGACCGATGCCCTCATCTTCATGGGGTACTCCTTATGTCAAAAAGAAAGAAAAAGGTCTATCGCCCTTAAGATACTTAGCGGCCTTTAGATTCTCTTGGCGGAGGTCTCTTGGCCATTGCTTGGGTCTCATTGGGATGGAACCTTCCTCTTTATCATCTTTTACACACACACACACACACAAAAAAAAGAAAGAAAGAAAGAAAGAAGAATCCAATCACCATTGCTCATATTTAGGCGTAGGGTGCCACTTACGAATAACTTAAACACTTGTAGGACATTGAGACCGTGGTCATAACCTGCGGTGTACAGTTACACTTGCCTTTGCATAGCACTATCTACCACTTAGTCTCACTTTGACTAGTCTTTACTCACTTCTTTTAGCACTCTTTAAAACTCTAATCGGCCTTTCACTTGCATGCTCACGTGTGAGATTGTCGTTGCTGTTTTCAATAAAGGGCTTTACTTGTCTTCCATTGTTTTTTGCAGCTTTTGCTTCTGCCGCGCCCGAGGACGTGCGCGATTCAGGAAGGGGGGAATGTTCCACGGGAACACTCACGAGAACACGGATTATGGAAGGAGGCTGGAAGCAATTAATGCGAGAGAGCGGGATTGTAGCCATGAGAACATGAAGACGCACATAATTTTTCTATATTTTTGTGCCGAAGTGCAATGTAAATTGTTTTAGGCTAATATGGGTTCTAAATGAGCACACACACACACACACATGCTTAAATATAATTTTAATTAATTAAATTTTAGATTAAATTTTAATGGTAGGGTTGAGTGGTGAGGTGTGCTCACTCTCAAATAAATGCATCTTACATGTAACGTCTCTCTCTCTCTCTCTCTCACACACACACACACATGCACATGCACACCCTCTTTCTCTCATATACACATGCACACACTCTCAAATGTCGAAACTCTCTTTCTCTCTCTCTCTCTCTCTCTCTCTATCTCTCTCACACACACACACACACATGTACACACATGCACATGTACTAATGCAAACACACACTCTTTCCCCCACACACTCTCACACATAGACTTCCATGTCTCTATCTCTCTCTATGTTTCTCTCTCTCTCTCTCTCTCTCTCTCTCTCCTCCACACACACACACACACGCGCGCTATCTCTCTTCTCACACACACTCTTCCACATATAGAAACTCTTTACCTCTCTCTCTCTCTCTCTCTCTCTCTCTCTCTCTCTCTCTCTCTGTGTCTCTCTCTCTTACATACATTCATGCACACACACAAACATACTTCTTTCTCATGCACACGTGCACACACACACACACACTCTCTCTCTCTCTCTCACACACACACACGCCCCCACATCTCAATATATATTATCTATAATATTATGTTTTATTATATTTAGAGATGTATACCTATATATACATGTGCATTTATAAAATAAATAAACACATATACACATATTTTTAATTAATATTAAATGTTAATATGTGGGGATGCACGATGAGGTGTGTGTGCACATACACACGTATGTGATTGTGTACTATCTTCATGCGTGCATATGTCGTGCAAGTGTCTTGATTGTGTGTATGTGTTAGTGTGTATTTGTTGTGTGTGCGTGTACATGGTGTGTATGTTTTTATTTATGTGTATCCAAGCGAGTGTTTGCATGCACGTGTGTGTGAGCATGTGAATATACTCGTGTGTACATCTATATGTGTGCACGTGCAGGTGCATGTGTGTGTGTGTGAGTGTGTGCATGTCCATGTGTGTGCACATGTACTTGTGCATGTGAGTGTATTTTTGCGCTTGTGTGCATGTATACACATCTGTGTATATGCAAGCTTGAGTATGTGTGCGAGTGTGCATATCTCTATATGTGTTGCACGTGTCCATGCGTGTGAGTGTGTGTATGTGTGTGTGCATGTATCATGTGCTTGTGTCTTTGTGTGTGTATGAACATACATGTGTGTGCGTCGAACATACATATAAATCTATTTATATATACATGCTTACATACCTATAGATACACATATATACATAATATATATAAGTGTGTGTGTGTGTGTGTGCGTGTGTATATTCTTTCTCTTACACATGCACATAATATAATATTAGAAGATATGTATGTGTGTGTGTGGAGGAGGGGGGAGGGGTGGGCAATTTGTTTTCTAATGTATTATATATATATATATATATATAAGAAACTCAATAAGTAAATGTTTTGATGGTGACAACTAATTGTGAGCCCCAATGCCTCTAGGCGTGTGGGAAAGAAACCCCCAAACACTTGACTTCTCTTCTCCTTTCTCCTTTTCAAAAATTCTCCCTCTTAAAGGGGTGAGGACTCCTCCTTTTATCGAATGTCGAATGTCGAAACTCTTAAATGCACACACTCTCAAATGTCGAAACTCTCTTTCTCTCTCTCTTTCTCTCTCACACACACACACACAACACACACATGTACACACATGCACATGTACTAATGCAAACACACACTCTTTCCCCCACACACTCTCACACATAGACTTCCATGTCTCTGTCTCTCTCTGTGTTTCTCTCTCTCTCTCTCTCCTCCACACACACACACACACACACGCTATCTCTCTTCTCACACACACTCTTCCACATATAAAAACTCTCTCTCTCTCTCTCTCTCTCTCTCTCTCTCTCTCTCTCTCTTACATACATTCATGCACACACACAAACATACTTCTTTTTCATGCACACGTTGTCGTGCCACGGCACGTCTATGGTGTGAAACCATGCATGTGAGGCCATTAAATACAAATCCAGATGCATGGGATTAAGTGCTTGTGTACATATGGATGTATGGTGTGATAAATAAAGCTTTGTCATGAAAGCCCCTGGCAGATGTACAGGTTTGATGATTTTTCAGGAAGCATGTCAGGTGTTGATGATGTGGATGATGACAGTTGGCAGCATTGTTTGGAAAGCTGATGATGTTCCTGATGACAGGGTATTGGACATGGCACCGTGGGCATCATTATTTTTGAGAGAGGTTCAGCATGTGAACTTGAAATTCAAGTAGGGAAGAGTCATTGTGTTGGATGGTCTATTTTTGAGCTTTTAAATAATTGATATATATCACAAATGGCCATAAAAAGAAACAAGGTGTGGAGCCTTGTATGGGCTACAGCGCAACGACTAGAAGGTGGCGGGATCATGTTGAAATTATGGCGGCTTCGGTCGAGTGGGCCAAGGGAATTCTAGGAGAAAGGGCGCGGCAGCTGCTGCAGAAAAAGGAAGGTGAGAGCCGGGGTGTTGTTGCAGTGGAGGGGACCGCTTGCTGCAGAGGCGGGAGCCTTGTGACAGAAAAGAGGGGTGGCTTGCTGCAGCCACAGGGAGGGAAACGCTGGGAAGAGCGGGCAGCTGCAGGTATACACAGGGAACCGCCTCGTGGAAAAAGAGGCTTGGCCAGGGGAATTCTACAAAAAAACAGAAGCGCAGCAGCTGCTGCAGAAAGAAGAAGATGGTCGTCTGGTAGAGGAGAGAACGCCTACAAAGCTGGTAGCAAAAGAACTGTAGGAGCCCCCCGGCTTTGCTTTCCAAATTGTGAACACTCATCTGGATAAGGCAAGTGCTCGGGCCCGCAGGCGAGGAGCTTTGCTTACTTGGCAGCATATAGCCTCATTACCTCCAAGCCTTCCTGTGCTTTACTGTGGTGGATTTAACACAGAGAAGGAAACTACTGTTGGGCGATTTCTATTGGGAAGGTCAAGAGAGCATGGAGTAGTTGGTGATATGATCGACGCATGGGCTAGTGCACGGAGACGGAAAAGCACAAAGCTTGTTTGTACTTACCATGGATTCAAAGGTTATGGGCGCTTCGGACTTTCAAGAAAAGGTTTAAGCGACTCTACAGATGAACACTGTAGTGTCTTTTACAATAAGGAGCAGGTTGAGCAGACAGAAGGCGGTACGTTCTGGCTTCCTGAATCACCATCTGTACCAGCAAGTACATCTTGGGGTGCAGCTGTCCCATGCATTGCAACATGGGTGACATTCCAGTTGAAAGGGGTGGTGATCTGAATCTCATGTAAAGTTGCACCTCGCCCCCTATTATGCTATGAAGGTGATTATTGAGTTGAAGAGGACCCTCTCCAATATCAACATGGTTTCCAAGCTTCTAAATGAAAGCAACTGTTGGTGCTGAAGCTATGCTATGGGCTACTGTTGGCATGCATATGCTGAAGATATGTATACCTTTGGATTTGATGATGTCTTGTGAGTTTATTTGCTTTGTCTCGTGAGTGTTGATGCATGTCAATCATTTTGTACAAACATATAGCATATATTATGTGAAGACCTTCCATTATGATGAAGCTTTGATAATGATATATGAAGATGATCATGAGTTCTCTTGCCATAAGCCTTGTATCATCAGAGTCGAAGATGGTGTGTCTTGTATGAGTTGTGGAGACAATCCCATTGAATGTATGCCTGAGTCAAGAGATTGAGTTAATACCATGCTATACTTGTTCCATGAGAAGCTGAGAAGACATTTAATGCTTGGAATTTTGGAAGCTACTCTCACAGCCAGAAGCCTCACGCTTTCCCAGCTACACCGCCCACGTCACGACAGCTTTGGTGAACCCGACGTGAAACCGCTGGGGTGAGAGTACGTAGAGATGGCTAGCAAAATGGAGCATTTATATGCAGAAATGAAAGAGCTTGAAGAGCGGTTCAGGAAGATTGAAGAAGAAAAGCGAATTCAGGAAGCCGTGGAAATTGTGATGCAATTGGTATATGACAGGGTCAATATATTTGATGGTTACGATCCAGAAAGTTATCTAAGGTGTTACGAGACAGAGATGAAGAATCAAGGGGTTCCAGAAAACATGATGATTGCATCTTTTGCATACCTTGTAAGTCCTGATTTAAAAGATGAAGTGCTGGAGCTAACAGTGTATCACTCCAAACGATGGAGTGATTTTGCAGATGCACTTGTTTATGCGAGTTCCAGGTATAATGTGAGCTGTGATAGTGTTCCAGCAACAATCCGAGCCAATTTAGAAGCGGTTGTCGATGCATGTCTTATGGAGGACTGTAAGATCCCTGTTCCCACCCAGCAACGGATTCGGGGTACTGGCAGCGGAAGTAGTGCTTCTCGCGCGGGACAGGGGTCCCACACTCGGGGCCTCGCCCACGGATATCCGGATAAGAGACTAATCCGTCGGTTGTTCCAAAACCGAACCCGGAAAAACTTCCTTTACCGGAAAGCACGGGCGATTCCACCAGGATAACTTTTTACTCTAACGTAGTCAAGATCATTTCTGATCGAGATGATCCGATTACATCTATAAGATACTTAGTCAGTTCAAGGAAGAAACTTGCACTTGGATCATTGGGATCAACGCTTTTTTCCCCATTCAAGAGGCACAGCCGTTGATTCCTATCCATAGAACAGTTTCTGTCCGGGATTTATTTTTTTTTTCTATCGTAAAAACAAAAGTTTGAGTCTCGATTTACGGATCCATCAGTCCAGCCTAACCCCATCCAATCCCATGGGTTAGCCAACCGCCCAACCACTGTAGTGATGGGATCCAATTAAAAATTTGGTTAGGTTTTGTCCCGGGTACCAAGGAAAAGAGTTCCAAGGCCCCCTAGCCGGATGTTCATGCAAAATAAAACTAGTCACACCACTCACACACCCAATATGAAATTGCCTTTTTCAACCAGATTCAACCAGTTTAAAACAATCCTTTAATAAAACCATAGTATCATTGATCACCATCTTCCAATTTATCCAATTGATTCTTGATTTCCCATCATTCCTTCATCAGAGTATCTATGGCATCATTGGCAACTAGAACGCTCAGGAGCCGTTTCGATAGTTCCTAGCCCATAATACTTGGCAATATAATCACTTAACAAGATGGACTCTCGTTGAAGATCAGCAAGATCAACCAACAGATCCATATAAGGAGCCATGGACTCATCCATTGAAGACCAGCAAGGTCAATCAACCAGATCCATGCTCGATTTCAGAAAACAACTCCAACTCTGTTCCAATATCTTCCTCGACGCACGCGTGGGTATCCTAGGCGACCCAGAGCCCGAGCACCGTATGGTCAGCACCCTCTAGGATCCTTCGCAGGTAACCTAGCGCTTCACGCATAGGCCGCTTCCTTGGCCCCTCATCCACCGTACCGGAAGCTCACCATTTTAATCGCACCGAGGCTGGTCAAGACCTCGGCCGACCTTGCTACGCGAGACGTCCTTCATTGACTCCCCGTCAGCAGTTGCAACTTTCTCATCACGACCTTAATCACAAGACGGTCAAAATGCTCCCCCCAGCATTCTTGACATAAAACAATCATTTACAGACAGCATTTACAAACAGCATTTACAAACAGTTTACAATACAATTTCTATTTTAACTTTCATTTTTTCACATTATCCCTCCTCAATCTACATTACTTATTCCATATTCCATTTATATGTATACTCATCCCATCACATCATTTCCATCTCATCACTTCAGATTCCCTCACATCACAATCGTATATTCACATCCATACATCCACAACTATATGCGTACATTCACATCTACATGCATACATCTACATCCCTATGCATACATCCACATCCACATTCACATTCACTTCTATACATCTACATCTACATGCATACATCCACCTCTACATCCATATCTACGTCTATACACCTACATCTACATGCATACATTCCCATCCACATCCACATCTACATCTATACATCTACATCTACATGTATACATATACATCTCCATTCACAACTACATCTACATGCATACATCCATATCTCCATTCCCATCTACATCTATACATCTACATCTACATGCATCCATCCACCTCCACATCCACATCTACATCTATACATCTACATCTACATGTATACATCCACATCTCCATTCACATCTACATCTATACCTCTACATCTACATGCATCCATCCACATCTCCATTTACATCCTCATCTACACATCTATTTCTACATGCATACATCCACATCCACATTCACATTCACCTCTATACATCTACATCTACATGCATACATCCACCTCCACATCCATATCTACGTCTATACACCTACATCTACATGCATACATCCCCATCCACATCCACATCTACATCTACATGCAACATCCACATCTCCATGCATAATAAAATTCTTTTAATTAATCTAGGATGATAGTTCCTAGAATATGGTAGGAATTCCTCTTTTTATACTTTGAATGAATTTATTTTATGCGTAATTTCTATAAAAATTTTGCCATAGCTCCGCTACTATGACTGATAAATCTCAATTTTTTTTCTAAGGGATAAAGCTCATTATTAAAGAAATAATTAGAATGGTCTCTAATTGGATCATCAATCCATAATGGTCTCTAATTGGATCATCAATCCATAATGGTCTCTAATTGGATCATTAAGAAAACAATTAGAATGGTCTCTAATTGGGTCATCAATCCATAATGGATTGAATCATCAATGTGCATAAACTAAAAGCATAGCAAAAAGCCATTAATTTGGCCTCAAGCATAGCTTAATCTTGGATTAAGGAAAGGCTTTATGAAAAGTTCCATTTGGATTGAGAATGGTTCATGAGTATGACCATTTCTTGAGTGAGAGAGAGAAATTACATAAAAACCATTAGAATTTAAACATAAATGGAATTTAACTTCTATAGCATTTATTAAATTATGTAACTCTTCACTACTATTCACCAATTAACTTCAATAGCATTAAGAAAAAACCATACCAATTAAACTTCTCAAGCTTGAGAGGGGTTGAGAAGAGAGAATCATTGAGAAATTATAGAAAGATCAAAATTCAATATACTTACCTTATAATTTGCTTGATTCTTTATTCACGGTAGAGGCCCCCAACCAATCAATTGGTTTAGTATGTTGATGGAGCCACCAATGGGGATTGAAGAAAGAGAGAAGTATCAAAACTAGTGAATTATTAAAGAATTCACAACTCTTGGCTTAGGTAGAGTAGAGTAACAATGCATAATACACTCTATATTTTGGCTTAGGTGGAGTAGAGTAACAAGCATAAGACTCTATCTAATTTGTCTTAGGTGGAGTAGAGTAACAAGGCATAAGACTCTATCTAATTTGGCTTAGGTGGAGTAGAGTAACAAAGCATAAGACTCTATCTAATTTGGCTTAGGTGGAGTAGAGTGACAAAGCATAAGACACTATATTTTTTTCAACAAGGGGAGGCTTCTATTTATAGGAAAATTTGAGCTCCTAACCAAACAAACTGATTCTAGAATTTTCCAAGTCAGTTTGGTTGAATTTGGACTAGATTTGGACCTAGTTTGGTTACTTTTTGATTCGGTTTGGTTCCATTTTGATTTGGTTTGGTTCAAGAGAGATGAGAGATAAAAATATCACATTATTTTTGAGTTTAAAACTCATTCAAGCATGTGAAATATGCACCTCCTTTAAAGAATTCCCCTTCCTTACATATGTGTCAAAATTTTATTGCTCATAGTTTTTTACTAATAAACCTTGTACATTTTCAACTCTTCATCTTATGTGAAATATGCACCTCCTTTAAAGAACTCCTCTTCCTTACATATGTGTCATAGTTTTTTTACTAATAAGCCTTGTACATTTTCAACTCTTCATCTTATGTGAAATATGCACCTCCTTTAAAGAACTCCCCTTCCTTACATATGTGTTTATTTACTAATAAACCTTGTACATTTTCAACTCTTCATCTTATGTGAAATATGCACCTCCTTTAAAGAACTCCCCTTCCTTACATATGTGTTTATTTACTAATAAACCTTGTACATTTTCAACTCTTCATCTTATGTGAGCATTTACTCATTTTTGGATACCCAAAATATCTCATATTTTTAATATTGCTCATAGTTTTTTTACTAATAAATCTTGTACATTTTCAACTCTTCATCTTATGTGAGCATTTACTCATTTTTGGGTATCTTCTTTTACAAATTGGATTTATCTCCTCCCTACACATGGATTGATGCTATTGGCCCATAGGAACCTTAATTGGACCATAATCTAAAAATTTCTGAAAATCTAGACCCTTAGACTAAGGTTCTTTATACTTATTTCCATTTAATTCCAATTGCACATTGGAAAATTCTTTTTGAATTTCTATTTCAGGGGAACTTATTTTAATAAGATGAGTTAATTTTCTATCCAAAAATATTCATAATCTGAATATTCTCTCTCTAGCATATTTTCTCTCTCTAGGTTAAAACAGCCACAAACAAGATCTCTTATATTTCAGAAAAGGAATTGATTACAGGGGAATATACTAGACATCAAAAAGGGGTTGGGGGAGGAATCTTACATTCTACCCTACTTAAAAAAACGCGAGATGTCCTCATCTCGCAACTTGGGATAATTTCGCAAGGTGAACGAATATGAGACTTAGAGGAAAATTTTAATCAAGATTAACCACCAAGAAAAGTCTTAAAGAGAGCAAGATTCAAAATAAGAACAAGATTTAAACTTTATTCATTCTCGGAACTTATACAGTAAAGATAGAAGAACTCTTTACACTTCCATAAGCCCGTCCATCATATGATCACAAAAACAGTCCTCACAGGCTGCACAAGTATAGGGTAACTCATCTATGGGAATGATTCTGCTGGTTATTGCCGCACCTATCTCAGTGGTATGAGGTGATCTAACAAAAGGACCTCTGAGAGGCAAGCCAAAAACGGGGTAAAGGCATATCTTCTCATGAGGAAGAAAACACGCCAGTAAGAAGACCCGCTCAGAAAACCCAAGATACCTTGATCTCATGACGCAGTAGTATCGGGGACCCAAACCCAAGGCTTCGATAACCATGGCCAAGCGGACATTGTTACGAAAGTGCTGCTGACCCCAGGGTGTTACCCTAGTTATGTTTTGATAGGTCCGCCATTTGGTCTGCCCTACAGAAGTTCCTAGGTGAGGAAAAAGTGAGCGCTCATACTGTTCTATAAAGTCTTTCTTCACAGACTCTCTTGCGTCTTGAAGGTGAGAAATCATCATGGATAAAACTAGTTCTTGTTGCCAAGCCATGAAGGAGATTAAGAAGAAAGGAGATTGATGGGAGTAAGATTACTGTGAGCGACAAGTAAAAGTTACAACTTATATAGAGGAAGGAGCTAGCGTAACCTAGAAGCCATCGGTAACTTGCCACTGAAGTTTTACCGTCTTTCCATGAATTTGAGTTTGACACATTTTTCTATAGAAGGCATTAAGAATTTTGAGATGAGGAGATAAAAGAAACTTGTAGGCTAAGTCACCTACTTTCATTGAATTTGGATATAAGGATCACAATATCTGGGGGATAACTTCTTATACTCCCCAAGAGATAAAGAACTTCTTTTGGGCCGTACTCGAATGAAAACCAAAATCTTGGTATCCAAAACACCGATTTTCGCTTCTGAACTCATTGTTCTAATTCCTTAAAATAGGCGTGACTCCTGAGAAGTATTTTAGGAAAAGGGTATTCCTTTTTTAAACAGAAACTTTCTTTTATTTTAGAGAGGGAATAATTATAAGATTCGAAAGGGAGATTCTTACTCCTATATACCTCGAAGGCTGGGGAGGAATCTTACATCCTACCCCACTTAAAAAGTGCAAGATGTCCTCATCTCGCAAGGTAGAGGACAGCTCTTATTCTTAAGATCCAATTTTATTCTGGGGTTCCTTATATTCTGGGTGGTCAACCCAACAGAACACTGGGATAAATATCCCTTATATAGAACTCATCATTAAATAATAATTCATTCAGATTATATCATTCATATCTTTAACATGATAATAGTCCATTAGACCGAAAAGTTTCCTTCTGAACATTCCTTCACGAGAATTTCAGTTAAGCTAGTCCTCAATTTGACATCCGTTAACTTGATCTACCGGTCAAGTATTAACAGTAGCAATCTAACAGCACAACCCACTAACCTCATAGTGATTGGCTGGATTCATTATCATCATTCTAATTATGAATATCATCACAGGGACTCGTCCCATTCCCCCTCATTGTGGTTTCATTATATTTCAACTAATTTTTAAAAATCAACATTTTTCAATCAGCATTTTCAATCAGAATCCAAATCAATTCATCAATTCTCAAACAGAATTAAAAATCATATCAATCACATTCGAAATCATCATCTAGATAGCATTAACGCTTATAATTTCAAGTCTTAGATTTACTCGTATATACTGTCAGTAAAGAGCTGCAGTATACTCTCGGTATATACGGGTAGTCATGACCCTTGGAATTATAAGGTAAATACTATCATGTCTAGGCCTCAAGCAAGTCAGGGATTCTATATAATTGCGGTACTTCCATCTGAAGACCCAATTACCAAATTACGAGTTTCAGTTTGAATATCAAATTGTATGAATTATCTCACACAATTATAACTTTTTTTGTGTTTCTTGATAAATTTTTGACATATTTGTCTTCTCAGTTGATCTTTATTAACCAAATGCTCTGATACCAACTGTAAGATCCCTGTTCCCACCGAGCAATGGATTCGGGGTACTGGCAGCGGAAGTAGTGCTTCTCGCGCGGGACAGGGGTCCCACACTCGGGGCCTCGCCCACGGATATCCGGATAAGAGACTAATCCGTCGGTTGTTCCAAAACCGAACCCGGAAAAACTTCCTTTACCGGAAAGCACGGGCGATTCCACCAGGATAACTTTTTACTCTAACGTAGTCAAGATCATTTCTGATCGAGATGATCCGATTACATCTATAAGATACTTAGTCAGTTCAAGGAAGAAACTTGCACTTGGATCATTGGGATCAACGCTTTTTTCCCCATTCAAGAGGCACAGCCGTTGATTCCTATCCATAGAACAGTTTCTGTCCGGGATTTATTTTTTTTTTCTATCGTAAAAACAAAAGTTTGAGTCTCGATTTACGGATCCATCAGTCCAGCCTAACCCCATCCAATCCCATGGGTTAGCCAACCGCCCAACCACTGTAGTGATGGGATCCAATTAAAAATTTGGTTAGGTTTTGTCCCGGGTACCAAGGAAAAGAGTTCCAAGGCCCCCTAGCCGGATGTTCATGCAAAATAAAACTAGTCACACCACTCACACACCCAATATGAAATTGCCTTTTTCAACCAGATTCAACCAGTTTAAAACAATCCTTTAATAAAACCATAGTATCATTGATCACCATCTTCCAATTTATCCAATTGATTCTTGATTTCCCATCATTCCTTCATCAGAGTATCTATGGCATCATTGGCAACTAGAACGCTCAGGAGCCGTTTCGATAGTTCCTAGCCCATAATACTTGGCAATATAATCACTTAACAAGATGGACTCTCGTTGAAGATCAGCAAGATCAACCAACAGATCCATATAAGGAGCCATGGACTCATCCATTGAAGACCAGCAAGGTCAATCAACCAGATCCATGCTCGATTTCAGAAAACAACTCCAACTCTGTTCCAATATCTTCCTCGACGCACGCGTGGGTATCCTAGGCGACCCAGAGCCCGAGCACCGTATGGTCAGCACCCTCTAGGATCCTTCGCAGGTAACCTAGCGCTTCACGCATAGGCCGCTTCCTTGGCCCCTCATCCACCGTACCGGAAGCTCACCATTTTAATCGCACCGAGGCTGGTCAAGACCTCGGCCGACCTTGCTACGCGAGACGTCCTTCATTGACTCCCCGTCAGCAGTTGCAACTTTCTCATCACGACCTTAATCACAAGACGGTCAAAATGCTCCCCCCAGCATTCTTGACATAAAACAATCATTTACAGACAGCATTTACAAACAGCATTTACAAACAGTTTACAATACAATTTCTATTTTAACTTTCATTTTTTCACATTATCCCTCCTCAATCTACATTACTTATTCCATATTCCATTTATATGTATACTCATCCCATCACATCATTTCCATCTCATCACTTCAGATTCCCTCACATCACAATCGTATATTCACATCCATACATCCACAACTATATGCGTACATTCACATCTACATGCATACATCTACATCCCTATGCATACATCCACATCCACATTCACATTCACTTCTATACATCTACATCTACATGCATACATCCACCTCTACATCCATATCTACGTCTATACACCTACATCTACATGCATACATTCCCATCCACATCCACATCTACATCTATACATCTACATCTACATGTATACATATACATCTCCATTCACAACTACATCTACATGCATACATCCATATCTCCATTCCCATCTACATCTATACATCTACATCTACATGCATCCATCCACCTCCACATCCACATCTACATCTATACATCTACATCTACATGTATACATCCACATCTCCATTCACATCTACATCTATACCTCTACATCTACATGCATCCATCCACATCTCCATTTACATCCTCATCTACACATCTATTTCTACATGCATACATCCACATCCACATTCACATTCACCTCTATACATCTACATCTACATGCATACATCCACCTCCACATCCATATCTACGTCTATACACCTACATCTACATGCATACATCCCCATCCACATCCACATCTACATCTACATGCAACATCCACATCTCCATGCATAATAAAATTCTTTTAATTAATCTAGGATGATAGTTCCTAGAATATGGTAGGAATTCCTCTTTTTATACTTTGAATGAATTTATTTTATGCGTAATTTCTATAAAAATTTTGCCATAGCTCCGCTACTATGACTGATAAATCTCAATTTTTTTTTCTAAGGGATAAAGCTCATTATTAAAGAAATAATTAGAATGGTCTCTAATTGGATCATCAATCCATAATGGTCTCTAATTGGATCATCAATCCATAATGGTCTCTAATTGGATCATTAAGAAAACAATTAGAATGGTCTCTAATTGGGTCATCAATCCATAATGGATTGAATCATCAATGTGCATAAACTAAAAGCATAGCAAAAAGCCATTAATTTGGCCTCAAGCATAGCTTAATCTTGGATTAAGGAAAGGCTTTATGAAAAGTTCCATTTGGATTGAGAATGGTTCATGAGTATGACCATTTCTTGAGTGAGAGAGAGAAATTACATAAAAACCATTAGAATTTAAACATAAATGGAATTTAACTTCTATAGCATTTATTAAATTATGTAACTCTTCACTACTATTCACCAATTAACTTCAATAGCATTAAGAAAAAACCATACCAATTAAACTTCTCAAGCTTGAGAGGGGTTGAGAAGAGAGAATCATTGAGAAATTATAGAAAGATCAAAATTCAATATACTTACCTTATAATTTGCTTGATTCTTTATTCACGGTAGAGGCCCCCAACCAATCAATTGGTTTAGTATGTTGATGGAGCCACCAATGGGGATTGAAGAAAGAGAGAAGTATCAAAACTAGTGAATTATTAAAGAATTCACAACTCTTGGCTTAGGTAGAGTAGAGTAACAATGCATAATACACTCTATATTTTGGCTTAGGTGGAGTAGAGTAACAAGCATAAGACTCTATCTAATTTGGCTTAGGTGGAGTAGAGTAACAAGGCATAAGACTCTATCTAATTTGGCTTAGGTGGAGTAGAGTAACAAAGCATAAGACTCTATCTAATTTGGCTTAGGTGGAGTAGAGTGACAAAGCATAAGACACTATATTTTTTTCAACAAGGGGAGGCTTCTATTTATAGGAAAATTTGAGCTCCTAACCAAACAAACTGATTCTAGAATTTTCCAAGTCAGTTTGGTTGAATTTGGACTAGATTTGGACCTAGTTTGGTTACTTTTTGATTCGGTTTGGTTCCATTTTGATTTGGTTTGGTTCAAGAGAGATGAGAGATAAAAATATCACATTATTTTTGAGTTTAAAACTCATTCAAGCATGTGAAATATGCACCTCCTTTAAAGAATTCCCCTTCCTTACATATGTGTCAAAATTTTATTGCTCATAGTTTTTTACTAATAAACCTTGTACATTTTCAACTCTTCATCTTATGTGAAATATGCACCTCCTTTAAAGAACTCCTCTTCCTTACATATGTGTCATAGTTTTTTTACTAATAAGCCTTGTACATTTTCAACTCTTCATCTTATGTGAAATATGCACCTCCTTTAAAGAACTCCCCTTCCTTACATATGTGTTTATTTACTAATAAACCTTGTACATTTTCAACTCTTCATCTTATGTGAAATATGCACCTCCTTTAAAGAACTCCCCTTCCTTACATATGTGTTTATTTACTAATAAACCTTGTACATTTTCAACTCTTCATCTTATGTGAGCATTTACTCATTTTTGGATACCCAAAATATCTCATATTTTTAATATTGCTCATAGTTTTTTTACTAATAAATCTTGTACATTTTCAACTCTTCATCTTATGTGAGCATTTACTCATTTTTGGGTATCTTCTTTTACAAATTGGATTTATCTCCTCCCTACACATGGATTGATGCTATTGGCCCATAGGAACCTTAATTGGACCATAATCTAAAAATTTCTGAAAATCTAGACCCTTAGACTAAGGTTCTTTATACTTATTTCCATTTAATTCCAATTGCACATTGGAAAATTCTTTTTGAATTTCTATTTCAGGGGAACTTATTTTAATAAGATGAGTTAATTTTCTATCCAAAAATATTCATAATCTGAATATTCTCTCTCTAGCATATTTTCTCTCTCTAGGTTAAAACAGCCACAAACAAGATCTCTTATATTTCAGAAAAGGAATTGATTACAGGGGAATATACTAGACATCAAAAAGGGGTTGGGGGAGGAATCTTACATTCTACCCTACTTAAAAAAACGCGAGATGTCCTCATCTCGCAACTTGGGATAATTTCGCAAGGTGAACGAATATGAGACTTAGAGGAAAATTTTAATCAAGATTAACCACCAAGAAAAGTCTTAAAGAGAGCAAGATTCAAAATAAGAACAAGATTTAAACTTTATTCATTCTCGGAACTTATACAGTAAAGATAGAAGAACTCTTTACACTTCCATAAGCCCGTCCATCATATGATCACAAAAACAGTCCTCACAGGCTGCACAAGTATAGGGTAACTCATCTATGGGAATGATTCTGCTGGTTATTGCCGCACCTATCTCAGTGGTATGAGGTGATCTAACAAAAGGACCTCTGAGAGGCAAGCCAAAAACGGGGTAAAGGCATATCTTCTCATGAGGAAGAAAACACGCCAGTAAGAAGACCCGCTCAGAAAACCCAAGATGCCTTGATCTCATGACGCAGTAGTATCGGGGACCCAAACCCAAGGCTTCGATAACCATGGCCAAGCGGACATTGTTACGAAAGTGCTGCTGACCCCAGGGTGTTACCCTAGTTATGTTTTGATAGGTCCGCCATTTGGTCTGCCCTACAGAAGTTCCTAGGTGAGGAAAAAGTGAGCGCTCATACTGTTCTATAAAGTCTTTCTTCACAGACTCTCTTGCGTCTTGAAGGTGAGAAATCATCATGGATAAAACTAGTTCTTGTTGCCAAGCCATGAAGGAGATTAAGAAGAAAGGAGATTGATGGGAGTAAGATTACTGTGAGCGACAAGTAAAAGTTACAACTTATATAGAGGAAGGAGCTAGCGTAACCTAGAAGCCATCGGTAACTTGCCACTGAAGTTTTACCGTCTTTCCATGAATTTGAGTTTGACACATTTTTCTATAGAAGGCATTAAGAATTTTGAGATGAGGAGATAAAAGAAACTTGTAGGCTAAGTCACCTACTTTCATTGAATTTGGATATAAGGATCACAATATCTGGGGGATAACTTCTTATACTCCCCAAGAGATAAAGAACTTCTTTTGGGCCGTACTCGAATGAAAACCAAAATCTTGGTATCCAAAACACCGATTTTCGCTTCTGAACTCATTGTTCTAATTCCTTAAAATAGGCGTGACTCTTGAGAAGTATTTTAGGAAAAGGGTATTCCTTTTTTAAACAGAAACTTTCTTTTATTTTAGAGAGGGAATAATTATAAGATTCGAAAGGGAGATTCTTACTCCTATATACCTCGAAGGCTGGGGAGGAATCTTACATCCTACCCCACTTAAAAAGTGCAAGATGTCCTCATCTCGCAAGGTAGAGGACAGCTCTTATTCTTAAGATCCAATTTTATTCTGGGGTTCCTTATATTCTGGGTGGTCAACCCAACAGAACACTGGGATAAATATCCCTTATATAGAACTCATCATTAAATAATAATTCATTCAGATTATATCATTCATATCTTTAACATGATAATAGTCCATTAGACCGAAAAGTTTCCTTCTGAACATTCCTTCACGAGAATTTCAGTTAAGCTAGTCCTCAATTTGACATCCCTTAACTTGATCTACCGGTCAAGTATTAACAGTAGCAATCTAACAGCACAACCCACTAACCTCATAGTGATTGGCTGGATTCATTATCATCATTCTAATTATGAATATCATCACAGGGACTCGTCCCATTCCCCCTCATTGTGGTTTCATTATATTTCAACTAATTTTTAAAAATCAACATTTTTCAATCAGCATTTTCAATCAGAATCCAAATCAATTCATCAATTCTCAAACAGAATTAAAAATCATATCAATCACATTCGAAATCATCATCTAGATAGCATTAACGCTTATAATTTCAAGTCTTAGATTTACTCGTATATACTGTCAGTAAAGAGCTGCAGTATACTCTCGGTATATACGGGTAGTCATGACCCTTGGAATTATAAGGTAAATACTATCATGTCTAGGCCTCAAGCAAGTCAGGGATTCTATATAATTGCGGTACTTCCATCTGAAGACCCAATTACCAAATTACGAGTTTCAGTTTGAATATCAAATTGTATGAATTATCTCACACAATTATAACTTTTTTTGTGTTTCTTGATAAATTTTTGACATATTTGTCTTCTCAGTTGATCTTTATTAACCAAATGCTCTGATACCAACTGTAAGATCCCTGTTCCCACCGAGCAACGGATTCGGGGTACTGGCAGCGGAAGTAGTGCTTCTCGCGCGGGACAGGGGTCCCACACTCGGGGCCTCGCCCACGGATATCCGGATAAGAGACTAATCCGTCGGTTGTTCCAAAACCGAACCCGGAAAAACTTCCTTTACCGGAAAGCACGGGCGATTCCACCAGGATAACTTTTTACTCTAACGTAGTCAAGATCATTTCTGATCGAGATGATCCGATTACATCTATAAGATACTTAGTCAGTTCAAGGAAGAAACTTGCACTTGGATCATTGGGATCAACGCTTTTTTCCCCATTCAAGAGGCACAGCCGTTGATTCCTATCCATAGAACAGTTTCTGTCCGGGATTTATTTTTTTTTTCTATCGTAAAAACAAAAGTTTGAGTCTCGATTTACGGATCCATCAGTCCAGCCTAACCCCATCCAATCCCATGGGTTAGCCAACCGCCCAACCACTGTAGTGATGGGATCCAATTAAAAATTTGGTTAGGTTTTGTCCCGGGTACCAAGGAAAAGAGTTCCAAGGCCCCCTAGCCGGATGTTCATGCAAAATAAAACTAGTCACACCACTCACACACCCAATATGAAATTGCCTTTTTCAACCAGATTCAACCAGTTTAAAACAATCCTTTAATAAAACCATAGTATCATTGATCACCATCTTCCAATTTATCCAATTGATTCTTGATTTCCCATCATTCCTTCATCAGAGTATCTATGGCATCATTGGCAACTAGAACGCTCAGGAGCCGTTTCGATAGTTCCTAGCCCATAATACTTGGCAATATAATCACTTAACAAGATGGACTCTCGTTGAAGATCAGCAAGATCAACCAACAGATCCATATAAGGAGCCATGGACTCATCCATTGAAGACCAGCAAGGTCAATCAACCAGATCCATGCTCGATTTCAGAAAACAACTCCAACTCTGTTCCAATATCTTCCTCGACGCACGCGTGGGTATCCTAGGCGACCCAGAGCCCGAGCACCGTATGGTCAGCACCCTCTAGGATCCTTCGCAGGTAACCTAGCGCTTCACGCATAGGCCGCTTCCTTGGCCCCTCATCCACCGTACCGGAAGCTCACCATTTTAATCGCACCGAGGCTGGTCAAGACCTCGGCCGACCTTGCTACGCGAGACGTCCTTCATTGACTCCCCGTCAGCAGTTGCAACTTTCTCATCACGACCTTAATCACAAGACGGTCAAAATGCTCCCCCCAGCATTCTTGACATAAAACAATCATTTACAGACAGCATTTACAAACAGCATTTACAAACAGTTTACAATACAATTTCTATTTTAACTTTCATTTTTTCACATTATCCCTCCTCAATCTACATTACTTATTCCATATTCCATTTATATGTATACTCATCCCATCACATCATTTCCATCTCATCACTTCAGATTCCCTCACATCACAATCGTATATTCACATCCATACATCCACAACTATATGCGTACATTCACATCTACATGCATACATCTACATCCCTATGCATACATCCACATCCACATTCACATTCACTTCTATACATCTACATCTACATGCATACATCCACCTCTACATCCATATCTACGTCTATACACCTACATCTACATGCATACATTCCCATCCACATCCACATCTACATCTATACATCTACATCTACATGTATACATATACATCTCCATTCACAACTACATCTACATGCATACATCCATATCTCCATTCCCATCTACATCTATACATCTACATCTACATGCATCCATCCACCTCCACATCCACATCTACGTCTATACACCTACATCTACATGCATACATCCCCATCCACATCCACATCTACATCTATACATCTACATCTACATGCAACATCCACATCTCCATGCATAATAAAATTCTTTTAATTAATCTAGGATGATAGTTCCTAGAATATGGTAGGAATTCCTCTTTTTATACTTTGAATGAATTTATTTTATGCGTAATTTCTATAAAAATTTTGCCATAGCTCCGCTACTATGACTGATAAATCTCAATTTTTTTTTCTAAGGGATAAAGCTCATTATTAAAGAAATAATTAGAATGGTCTCTAATTGGATCATCAATCCATAATGGTCTCTAATTGGATCATCAATCCATAATGGTCTCTAATTGGATCATTAAGAAAACAATTAGAATGGTCTCTAATTGGGTCATCAATCCATAATGGATTGAATCATCAATGTGCATAAACTAAAAGCATAGCAAAAAGCCATTAATTTGGCCTCAAGCATAGCTTAATCTTGGATTAAGGAAAGGCTTTATGAAAAGTTCCATTTGGATTGAGAATGGTTCATGAGTATGACCATTTCTTGAGTGAGAGAGAGAAATTACATAAAAACCATTAGAATTTAAACATAAATGGAATTTAACTTCTATAGCATTTATTAAATTATGTAACTCTTCACTACTATTCACCAATTAACTTCAATAGCATTAAGAAAAAACCATACCAATTAAACTTCTCAAGCTTGAGAGGGGTTGAGAAGAGAGAATCATTGAGAAATTATAGAAAGATCAAAATTCAATATACTTACCTTATAATTTGCTTGATTCTTTATTCACGGTAGAGGCCCCCAACCAATCAATTGGTTTAGTATGTTGATGGAGCCACCAATGGGGATTGAAGAAAGAGAGAAGTATCAAAACTAGTGAATTATTAAAGAATTCACAACTCTTGGCTTAGGTAGAGTAGAGTAACAATGCATAATACACTCTATATTTTGGCTTAGGTGGAGTAGAGTAACAAGCATAAGACTCTATCTAATTTGGCTTAGGTGGAGTAGAGTAACAAGGCATAAGACTCTATCTAATTTGGCTTAGGTGGAGTAGAGTGACAAAGCATAAGACACTATATTTTTTTCAACAAGGGGAGGCTTCTATTTATAGGAAAATTTGAGCTCCTAACCAAACAAACTGATTCTAGAATTTTCCAAGTCAGTTTGGTTGAATTTGGACTAGATTTAGACCTAGTTTGGTTACTTTTTGATTCGGTTTGGTTCCATTTTGATTTGGTTTGGTTCAAGAGAGATGAGAGATAAAAATATCACATTATTTTTGAGTTTAAAACTCATTCAAGCATGTGAAATATGCACCTCCTTTAAAGAATTCCCCTTCCTTACATATGTGTCAAAATTTTATTGCTCATAGTTTTTTACTAATAAACCTTGTACATTTTCAACTCTTCATCTTATGTGAAATATGCACCTCCTTTAAAGAACTCCTCTTCCTTACATATGTGTCATAGTTTTTTTACTAATAAGCCTTGTACATTTTCAACTCTTCATCTTATGTGAAATATGCACCTCCTTTAAAGAACTCCCCTTCCTTACATATGTGTTTATTTACTAATAAACCTTGTACATTTTCAACTCTTCATCTTATGTGAAATATGCACCTCCTTTAAAGAACTCCCCTTCCTTACATATGTGTTTATTTACTAATAAACCTTGTACATTTTCAACTCTTCATCTTATGTGAGCATTTACTCATTTTTGGATACCCAAAATATCTCATATTTTTAATATTGCTCATAGTTTTTTTACTAATAAATCTTGTACATTTTCAACTCTTCATCTTATGTGAGCATTTACTCATTTTTGGGTATCTTCTTTTACAAATTGGATTTATCTCCTCCCTACACATGGATTGATGCTATTGGCCCATAGGAACCTTAATTGGACCATAATCTAAAAATTTCTGAAAATCTAGACCCTTAGACTAAGGTTCTTTATACTTATTTCCATTTAATTCCAATTGCACATTGGAAAATTCTTTTTGAATTTCTATTTCAGGGGAACTTATTTTAATAAGATGAGTTAATTTTCTATCCAAAAATATTCATAATCTGAATATTCTCTCTCTAGCATATTTTCTCTCTCTAGGTTAAAACAGCCACAAACAAGATCTCTTATATTTCAGAAAAGGAATTGATTACAGGGGAATATACTAGACATCAAAAAGGGGTTGGGGGAGGAATCTTACATTGAGGACAATCAACTGCTATTCAAGGCTGATACAGAGATTGTGGAGGCTGTTTATGCTAAATTGGGACTGCAAAAAGCCATTAGTGAGCAACAAAGCCTTCACAGTGCAAAAAGGGATGCTTTGCTACAGCCTCATAAAGATGCAATGGGTGAACTGTGCAAGTATAATCTGTTTTCTGAGGGTGCAGACATACAGGGTCCTATGATCATACCACATGATGTATGTATGCCTATGCTTGAGGAGACACTTGATTCAGAGAGCTTCAGGACAGGTGTTTCGAAGGGCATTCCTCAGGTGTCGTATCATATGTGTGAAGAACAGCAGGAACCAATGCTTCTTGTTGAAAGCATGATTGCAGAGTTTGAAGGTCTAAGACAAGAAGAAGATGCTATCATTACTGCATTCTTATCTGGTTATGATGCTTATAAGCAGGATGATGTACATGAATATGCAGACGGGCCACAAGTATGTGTGATTGATTTAGAGGGGGTGAGTGATATGGGTGATTCCAACAGTGATGTTGCTTCTGAGGCTGGTTGCCAAGGTTCTTTGGATTTGGGTTATTCTGGAATGCTAACAGGGTGTTTCAACAATAAACAGGGTGATGCTATGTCATCAGTGTCAGGGTTACCTTGCAACCACATTTGTGAGCAACAATCTCGAGCTTGGAAGCCTGTTTATGATGATGATTTGGAGAGGAAAATTGAATCTGTCTTTTTGGATCATGCAGGGTTCAATGATATACAGATTCAAGGGTACTTGGGTGAGGGACCCATAGTTCTAAGCCCATCTGCAGACATGTATCAAGAAATACTGGGAGATAACATGCAGGATATGCAAAGTGTGGTCACAGAGCCTCATGAGGCTGCATATGAGCAACCAAATGGATATAGCTATGGGGGTATGAATGTTCATGATAATCAACATGTGGGATTGCAAGATGATAATGGCTTCAATGCGATTGATCCTAGATTGGATGCTATCTTAGATGATGCATTGGATGATTTCATGGTATATGATAGATCCCCATCAGCTTTGGACTCTTCTATGCTTGATGCTAGTCAACTGTTGGTTGCAAGTGAGGATAAGCAGGTATTATGTAAGCCAAATGATTGTGATGAGATTGATTCAGATCTAGAGGCTATTCTCGATGATGCCTTGTTGGATTTTGTATGTGTTGATGCTTTCCCGTCTTTGGATGAGAAGAATGAATGTTTGTCAGTGGGTGAGCTGAATCCAGGCAGGGTAGATTTGGATGGGATGTTACCAAATGTGTGTTCCATGCTGTTAATGCAGTTGTTATTTGGTGTGGCCATACAATATGTGGTGCAAAGGCTTCAAACATGGCCTGAGGAAATTTTTGAAGCAAATCATTTTGAAGAGCATCCCACTTTGAATGATGAGGGTAATCATACATATGCAGGGAATCTAAATGAGGATAGGGCTTCATATGAGCAAAGGATATGGCACATATGCCAAAAGCGATTGGTATTTGATCCAGGTGGGAAAGCAGAACCATTCAGATGTGATTGCTGATGCTTGTACATATACCAATGTTGGTGTGCAAATAATGCCTGGGCAGTGAGTTCCAGGACCTGTGTGGCACATACCAGAGGATGTGCAGGTTTAGAGGGGGTAGATGTCGTGCCACGGCACGTCTATGGTGTGAAACCATGCATGTGAGGCCATTAAATACAAATCCAGATGCATGGGATTAAGTGCTTGTGTACATATGGATGTATGGTGTGATAAATAAAGCTTTGTCATGAAAGCCCCTGGCAGATGTACAGGTTTGATGATTTTTCAGGAAGCATGTCAGGTGTTGATGATGTGGATGATGACAGTTGGCAGCATTGTTTGGAAAGCTGATGATGTTCCTGATGACAGGGTATTGGACATGGCACCGTGGGCATCATTATTTTTGAGAGAGGTTCAGCATGTGAACTTGAAATTCAAGTAGGGAAGAGTCATTGTGTTGGATGGTCTATTTTTGAGCTTTTAAATAATTGATATATATCACAAATGGCCATAAAAAGAAACAAGGTGTGGAGCCTTGTATGGGCTGCAGCGCAACGACTAGAAGGTGGCGGGATCATGTTGAAATTATGGCGGCTTCGGTCGAGTGGGCCAAGGGAATTCTAGGAGAAAGGGCGCGGCAGCTGCTGCAGAAAAAGGAAGGTGAGAGCCGGGGTGTTGTTGCAGTGGAGGGGACCGCTTGCTGCAGAGGCGGGAGCCTTGTGACAGAAAAGAGGGGTGGCTTGCTGCAGCCACAGGGAGGGAAACGCTGGGAAGAGCGGGCAGCTACAGGTATACACAGGGAACCGCCTCGTGGAAAAAGAGGCTTGGCCAGGGGAATTCTACAAAAAAACAGAAGCGCAGCAGCTGCTGCAGAAAGAAGAAGATGGTCGTCTGGTAGAGGAGAGAACGCCTACAAAGCTGGTAGCAAAAGAACTGTAGGAGCCCCCCGGCTTTGCTTTCCAAATTGTGAACACTCATCTGGATAAGGCAAGTGCTCGGGCCCGCAGGCGAGGAGCTTTGCTTACTTGGCAGCATATAGCCTCATTACCTCCAAGCCTTCCTGTGCTTTACTGTGGTGGATTTAACACAGAGAAGGAAACTACTGTTGGGCGATTTCTATTGGGAAGGTCAAGAGAGCATGGAGTAGTTGGTGATATGATCGACGCATGGGCTAGTGCACGGAGACGGAAAAGCACAAAGCTGGTTTGTACTTACCATGGATTCAAAGGTTATGGGCGCTTCGGACTTTCAAGAAAAGGTTTAAGCGACTCTACAGATGAACACTGTAGTGTCTTTTACAATAAGGAGCAGGTTGAGCAGACAGAAGGCGGTACGTTCTGGCTTCCTGAATCACCATCTGTACCAGCAAGTACATCTTGGGGTGCAGCTGTCCCATGCATTGCAACATGGGTGACATTCCAGTTGAAAGGGGTGGTGATCTGAATCTCATGTAAAGTTGCACCTCGCCCCCTATTATGCTATGAAGGTGATTATTGAGTTGAAGAGGACCCTCTCCAATATCAACATGGTTTCCAAGCTTCTAAATGAAAGCAACTGTTGGTGCTGAAGCTATGCTATGGGCTACTGTTGGCATGCATATGCTGAAGATATGTATACCTTTGGATTTGATGATGTCTTGTGAGTTTATTTGCTTTGTCTCGTGAGTGTTGATGCATGTCAATCATTTTGTACAAACATATAGCATATATTATGTGAAGACCTTCCATTATGATGAAGCTTTGATAATGATATATGAAGATGATCATGAGTTCTCTTGCCATAAGCCTTGTATCATCAGAGTCGAAGATGGTGTGTCTTGTATGAGTTGTGGAGACAATCCCATTGAATGTATGCCTGAGTCAAGAGATTGAGTTAATACCATGCTATACTTGTTCCATGAGAAGCTGAGAAGACATTTAATGCTTGGAATTTTGGAAGCTACTCTCACAGCCAGAAGCCTCGCGCTTTCCCAGCTACACCGCCCACGTCACGACAACGTGCACACACACACACACACACACACACACACACACTCTCTCTCTCTCTCTCACATGCCCCCACATCTCAATATATATTATCTATAATATTATGTTTTATAATATTTAGAGATGTATACCTATATATACATGTGCATTTATAAAATAAATAAACACATATACACATATTTTTAATTAATATTAAATGTTAATATGTGGGGATGCACGATGAGGTGTGTTCACTCTTAAATAAGTGTATCTTATATACAATGTCTTTTGTCTTCTCTTATGCATACATATGTGTGTAATTGTGTGTGCACATACACGCGTATGTGTGATTGTGTACTGTCTTCATGCGTGCATGTGTCGTGCAAGTGTCTTGATTGTGTGTATATGTTAGTGTGTATTTGTTGTGTGTGTGTGTACATGGTGTGTATGTTTTTATTTATGTGTATCCATACCGAGTGTCTCCATGTACGTGTGTGTGAGCATGTGAATATACTCGTGTGTACATCTATATGTGTGCACGTGCAGGTGCATGTGTGTGTGTGAGTGTGTGCATGTCCATGTGTGCACATGTACTTGTGCATGTGTGTATTTATGTGCTTGTGTGCATGTATACACAAATGTATACACATCTGTGTATATGCAAGCTTGAGTATGTGTGCAAGTGTGCATATCTCTATGTGTTGCACGTGTCCATGTGTGCGAGTGTGTGTATGTGTGTTTGTATGTGTGTGTGTATGTATCATGTGCTTGTGTCTCTGTGTGTATGAACATACATGTGTGTGCATGTGTGAACACACTTAGGACCGCCAGGGCACTTTTTCCCTCACTAGGAGGTTTTTTCCTCCGTGCGTATATGTACACCCTCTTATCTACTCATTTTAGGGTGTGTAATTATCTTTTGTATCTGGCACACATTTGTTCATTCTAATCTAGTGAGTTCATGTGCTCTCAAGATTCCCTATCTTGTGTGTGTGCATTGCTACAGCCCTAACCCTAATTCCAACAATTGGTATTAGAGCTAGCTTCCTTGACACTTGATCTAGTAGTCGGCCTCCCTCATCATCATCACACGACCTTGTTTTTCTGTCTCTGATTGAGATACCCTCTTAGGAGAAGAAGGTATATGCTATAATGTGATGTATACAAAGTATACGATCGTTTCAGGGTTCGCGACGTGATTCGGGCACGGTTTGGGCACTTCAAGGTTTCTGGAGACGTTCTGGAGAGGCATCATTTTGGATTTTTCTGCTCGATTTTGGGTGTTTGGGCTGTGCACTAGCAAAGATTTGGTGTGCAATAGCATCTATAGTGTCTTCATCAACATTGACCATCATACTTTCACCAGTAACACTCTATTCTCTACTTTGTGTTATTTTTCATACATTTTGCAGGTGATTCAGTCAGTTGGTAACCATGTAGGGTTGCATTCAACACCATATTAGTGAATTTGGGAATTTCCCAATTCCCATTTTTGAATACTTAGAAAAGGGGATATGGATAACATGTTTGTAAGTTTCTCAAAACCCTATCATATGACCTATCGTTGAAAGCACTTAAAAAATGGAATCTAAAGAGCTATAAAGCGCTCATTTTGGATTAGTGGTGTTCAAGTTATGGTTAATCCAAACTTTTGACCACGTGTCCCAAACTTGTGGGAAATTCCCATATTCCCCAATATGGTGTTATTCAGTGAATCAGTGAATACTGAGTACTTGTAGTGTGTTGAAATATTTTGCATTTGGTAGCCGGGAGGACAAAACCTCTTTCTGAGGTCAGCTTTAAGATCGGTCCAGGTTTGGGTATTCCAGTCGAGATGGTTAGTCTCCTAGTGATTCCTCCAAGCGACCCTGGTCGTTTCCACAATCTTTAACCTGGCGAGAGCCATCTTGCTTTTCTCATTGTAACCAGTTACATCAAAGTATTCCTCCAATGCCTCAATCCACTTTTCCACTACTTCACCTAACTCTTCCCCTTCACCCTTGAAGAGACCAAGTTGGGATCTATGCAGGGATTTTCGAACATCCGGATCTAGCTCTTCGTCATCGGTGGTTAGAGGATCTGGTTGCCTTGCACGGGCCGCGCGCCTCATGATTCTCACAAAACGAGATTTTCGTCAACTTAACTTTGACAACAGATTTATGATTATTTAAATTTTGTGAACTATTCTTTAAACAGATGATTATTTCATCATACTTCATGAAACAAGATGATTATTCTTTAAACATATATTATTTCATCATATTTCATGAAACAAGATGATTATTCTTGTAACAGATGATTGTTTTATCATACTTCATGAAACAAGATGATTATTCTTTAAACATATATTATTTCATCATACTTCATGAAACAAGAAGATTATTCTTGTAACAGATGATTATTTCATCATACTTCATGAAACAAGATGATTATTCTTTAAACATATGATTATTTCATCATACTTCATGAAACACGATGATTATTCTTTAATTTTTACGAATTATTCTTTAAACAGATGATTATTTCATCATACTTCATGAAACAAGATTTACTCTGGTAATTTTACTAACCATATTCACAATCATGAAAACAATTTGGAATTTTTTTTACAAAACATCATTTATGATCAAAAGTTTTTGATATATACATAGAGCATCACGGGTCCCCAAAATCACTCTCTGAATCGTATACGTATAAAGAAGCAAAATTGCGAAGGAGACATGCCATGGTACACACAATTCATTACAGAAAGAGGTGTTGTAATTCTATCTCTAGGGATAAAGCGGCTAAGAAGCCTAAAAACTCGGCATGAAGTTCTGAAGTTTGTGGGTGAATGATTAAAGAGTTGTACATGCGGAACAAGCCCTAGCCTTATCAGAATCATGGCTAAGGAAATATTTTGCCTGAGTCTCTAACGCTGATTGGTACTAACATTAATACATCGTCCTCCACAAAACCACATATACCAACGTCGCTCAAGATTATAAGGAAATTAAAGACTCTCAAAATGACGCGCGAGTCTCACTCTGCTTACTCGGGTCGTAGCAGAGTTGATGAGGTGCTCGAATGCAAAGGCTATCATATCTGGACTCTGGGAGAGTTCAAGAATGCCAGATAGATTCGGCGTATCCATCTATAAATTTCCAATTCAATTTATGAGTTTTCAATTTTTGAAGTTCATTCAACATAATATTAACAAGCGAAAACATTATTTCCCAGATTTACTTTAAAATTTTAAGAAATTTCTGATACTGTTATGTAAATTTACAACACTGCTCTAATACCAACTATGAGATCCCATTGCCTCCTCTGCACATCGGATTCCCGGATGGTAGCAGCGAAAGTAGCTTTCTCTTATGCCGGGCAAGGTTTCTCACACTCGGGGCCTCGCCCTCGAATATCCGGGCACGAGACTAAACTGGTGGTCATTCCGAAAACCGAAACCGGGAAAATTTCCCATGCCCAGAAAGCTGGGACGATTTCACCATTTTTATTTTCTTAACGAATTTTTCTAACGAGGTCAAGTCCTTCATCCATTCTCTTCTAGTCACATCATATTACATCTCATTACATCTATCCTTATCACATCTCATCCATTCTCATCTACCCATATCCATATCACATCTATTCACATCTACCCCCATCCACATCTTATCACATCACATCCATTCACATCAAATCTCATCCATTCACATCTATCCCGATTCACATCTCATCCATTCACATCACATCTCATCCATTCACATCACATCTATTCACATCTATCTCGATTCACATCACATCCCATCCATTCACATCTATTTACATCACATCACATTCACATTCACATTCATTCACATCCATTCACATCTCATCGCATCTATTCACATGCATCACATTCATTGCATCCCCATCCCATCACATACATTCTATCCCATTACATCACGTCCACATCTATCCACATCACATATCATTCATTCCATCCACATTCATCACGTCCACATCTATCCACATCATATCTCATTCATTCACATTCACATCAACATATATTCACATCACATCACATTTCATCCACATCTCATCGTATTCACATCCATTCACATCACATCTCATCCACATCCACATCCATCCATTCATTCACATTCACATCCACATATATTCACATCACATCACATTTCATCCACATCTCATCACGTTCACATCCACATCCCTTTACATCACATCACATAATACATAGCTCATTTTTATGCATAATGTGAAAAGAGGACTTCCTACCATATTCTAGGATTGGTCATCCTATGCTAAAAGAAAGATTTTTATCAAATTCATGATTAACTAATTTTTAGTATTTATGGATAAATACTTAAATTAAGAAAAGAAGATTTTTTTTGTAATTTTATTTTTATGCAAAAAGAGAAATTCCCATGATAATGGAGATCATTGTAATTAAATGGAAAAAGAGAAATTTTGGTATATTAAAATAATGAATATTTTTATTTAAAGAGAAATTTTAGATAAATTTATTTTATGCATGAGAAAATTTAAATGATAAAAAAGTAACTCCCATGCCATTTGCAATTCAATCATTTAAATGGTAAAAGTGGAATTCTTGGCACAATTGAAATAATGGATATATTATTAAAGAAAAGAGAAATTCTAGATAAATTTATTTTGTGATAAAAGAGGAATTCCCATGACATTTGGAATTCAATCATTTAAATGCAAAAAGAGGAATTCCCATGATATTTGGAATTCAATCATTTAAATGCAAAAAGAGGAATTCCCATGATATTTGAGATCCAAGAAATTAAATGGAAAAAGAGAAATTTTTAGCATAATTCAAATTATGAGTAT
The DNA here is from genome assembly GCF_041138505.1 of Cibotium barometz. NCBI lineage: Eukaryota > Viridiplantae > Streptophyta > Polypodiopsida > Cyatheales > Cibotiaceae > Cibotium > Cibotium barometz. The sequence continues at coordinate 50,991,429 of NC_141067.1, forward strand.
GTGTCAAAAGTGAAATTTTGAGCATTATTGAGAAATATGGGTAGAATTGATTTTTGTAAATCCCATGAATCTTTTACTCAAAAAACAAGAATATTGAATATATTTCACTTGAGAAATTTGAGAAAGAATATAAAAATATCCGTCAAGAAAAAGTACCTTTAACTAGGCCAAGCAATTGGCATAAATTTAGAGAAGTCTCATCGGTATCGAAAATAGAAAATGTTACGAAATGTGAATAAGATGTGAATGCGATGTGATAAGATGTGAGTGGATGTGATGTGATATAAATGGATGTGGATGTGGATGTGATGTGATGTAAATGGATGGGGATGTGAATGAAGAGATGAGAATGAGATGTGAGGATATGTGAAAGGATGTGATGTGATGTAAATGGATGCGGATGTGAATGAAGAGATGAGAGTGAGATGTGAGGATATGTGAAAGGATGTGATGTGATGTAAATGGATGTGCATGTGAATGAAGAGATGAGAATGAGATGTGAGGATATGTGAAAGGATGTGATGTGATGTAAATGGATGTGGTTGTGAATGAAGAGATGAGAATGAGATGTGACGATATGTGAAAGGATATGATGTCATACTCATTCACATCCATTCTTTCACATACTCATTCACATCCATGCTTTCACATACACATCCATATCCATTCTCTTCACATACACATTCACATCCATTCTTTCACATACTTGTTCCACGGGAACACTCACGGGAACACAGATTATGGAAGGAGGCCAGAAGCAATTAATGCGAGAGAGCGGGATTGTAGCCATGGGAACATAAAGACGCACATAATTTTTTCATATTTTTGTGCCGAAGTGTAATGTAAATCGTTTTAGGCCAATGTGGGTTCTAAATGAGAGTTCTAAGTGTATTAAGCAAGGCTCACTTATGGGGTTGTCCGCCCATGTGTGAAAGAGGCCTAGGGTTAGGGTTGGTAGCATCTCTATAAAAGAGATGTTAGCTAGAAAGAGGACGTTTTTTTGGCCATTCTCATAAGCTATTGAGTGAAGCTCTTGAGCTCTCAAGCTATGGCAACTCTCTAACTCTCTCTCTATTGTACTCTAATGAGCATCAAGCTCCAATGAGTATAGCTCCACCTCTTTCTCTTAATCTGTTTTAGCATCATTGAAGTAGATTAATCTATGATTAGTTGAATGCTTCTTTCTTTCTCTTGTGTATGCATGCTTGTAGTGTGTGTGTGTGTGTAGTCTCCATTGATGCAAGCTCTTGCCCACTTCATTGTGGCAATGAGTTATTCATGGATAGACTCTCTCTATGAGCTTGTGGATTTGTGAATGTTACATTCTATGCTTGCTTAAGCTTGTGGGTTAGTAGATGCACGCTTATGGGTTTGCTGGCATTAGGGAAAGCTAAGATTTAATCAATGTTTGAATGCCATGCATTGCTTGTTCTCTTGATTAGTGTAGTGGATTTAAGGGATTGAGAGATTGATTGAGGTGTTGAATGGTTGAATCGTCAAGTGGTCTCTCCCTCATGGGATAAGCCTTCATGCACTAATCGGGTCGAGTCCTTGGATTGACATTGTTTTTCTTAACACATTTGTTGATCGGTAGTACTCTATGAGCACTATATTGCACGGTAGAGAGAACCGCTCTACAATGGTGCCACTGCTAGGGAGTGAGTGCCTACATTAGTTGAGCACCATACACACACTACCACTCCTTGTTAAGCTCCAATCGGTTGCAAAACTGTTGGATAGGAGAGCAGGCTTTGGGACTAATTTTGGTACTTATTTAAGACTAATCTTTTGTTAAATTCTCTTTATTGTCTTGCAATTTGAGTGTGATTGGCTAAGCTACACCTCTCCCTTGAGGTCAGACAAGGATTCAACACACGGGAAGGATTGGAGGTGGGTGCTAAACCTGCGAATTTCAATTTGTGTGCAAAAGAGAGAGGCCTGATTTGCATTTCTGTCATTCTGTTTGAGGATAATTTTTACAGTTTCAATTTTTTGCATGTTCGTTTTATTTTCTGTTCTTAGCTTAGTTTTCTGCATCTTGAATTTTGTGCATTTTAGTTTTCTGTTAAACCTGCACCTGTAAAGAAACTGAAATCTATATACACATAAAGATTGAACATTTCAAATTTGCTACAAATCTCACACCTGCACACGCATTGAGTTAACTGCACACGTACTTCAAAAAAAAGAAAAAATAATAATAATAAAAGAAGGCGGTTGTGCGTGAACAGCGCACCGCGCAGAGAGACCCACACACCGCACCATAAAGACATAAAGACCGCCACCGCCGCACCGGATAAGGGGGTGCAAAATTTTTTTTTTATTTTTTATCGCAAAAAATTGGGAGGTTATCTAACTTTTCGAGAGGAGTTAGAAAACACCCAATCGTCAAAATTTCGGTCCCGGAACCATTTTCCCATAGTGAGTTAGTATGGGAAACTGGTAAATTTTAGGCGATTTTTGATCCTAAAAAATACGCTATTTTTTTGGCCTAATGTGTTCGAGGGGGTTCAAAATGGGTTCTGGCAAAGTTTGAGCCAAGTTGAAATTTTTTGGATTTTTTTTTTAAAAAAAACACAAAATTTGACCTTATGCACTTGCAGTCGGGACGTCATATAGACACTGCTCTAGGGTCTAGGGCACCTTCTAGAGTACCTACGCAGGAAAGTGGGACCCAATCGGTAGAAAATTTGGCAGTTTTTGCTGAAACCTTTTCCGAATCCCAATCTGATACCCTTTCTAGGACAACTAGCTAATTGCTTATGGACAATCTAGGGCCGTCAAATAGTCATCCCTTAGCCCCAAATAGGACACCCACAAGATCTTTTAATCCATTTGAAGCCAAAATCATGGGGTTACCACTCAATGTGAGACTTCAATATGTCTACACGAATGCTCAAGGAGCTGAGATCTTTAGGGATCCACAACAACGGTATCTCGTTAAGATTGCAGACTTTTTCTCAGAGCTTGATAGAGCACCTCTAGTCAATGACCATGGTAACATGTACATGGGTGGAGATGGTGTTCGCTATGAAGTCACCTATCATCCAGAGAATGTAGACAAATTAGGAGAGCTCTCTAAGAGTGAGTTCCTAGATTTATCAAAGCCTTCCAGAGCAAGGGAGTCTAGAGATGATTGGCTCATTGATCCAGACATGCCTGGACCATCCAATGCCCAGTCCTCAAAGCCATTCATAGATGATTTACTTTTTGTAGATCTAAATTTGGAAAGGGATAGGAAAGACAAGAGCAAAATGGATCAGGGGGCTGAGAACCAATGGGAGTTTGTACGACAAATTCCAATGACAAAGGTCTTTCAGGATGACCCACTTCAAGAGATCTATAAGGACTCTTTAGAAGGATATTATGCCACAACTAAATTACCAGAGCTAGATCTTCCTCTAGCACTTGTGGTGGTAGTCGAGAAGCTTGCAGGATACAAGAACCGAATCGTTGATAAATGGGCCAATGAATACCGAACCTTAGATTGGAAGGAGATTCGTCATCTCATGTGGAGAGGACAACCATTATTCATGGAAGTGTTCTCAACCAATACAGCTAAACCAAGAGAGACAGCCTTTTTTGGAGAAACTGTTGCTCCTCCCCTATGAGAGTTCACTAGAGAGGGACCATCAACATCAAAGTGGACCACTGCAAGTAGCCCAACTCTAGCACCAAGATATTATCCTAAACCAAAAGTGCGACCATAGATCACACCACAACAATGTTTCTCTCACTATGACAATCGGAGGGTAGGGGAGCCAACTCGGCCTCCCATAAATGCACCTCTTGAAATGCGGGTAACAAGATCTTTGGAGGGGGTTGGTGAGGCAAGTAATAGGGGACCCACACCAATTTGGGATGCATATGGACCACCTTACAAAAGAGAGGAACCACTGAGAGTGAGAGGCCGTAGGCCTGATGATGAGTATTCAAGACGAGTAAGGCCATCAACTCTTCAGAAACTGGTAAAGAAGTACGAAGGGTCGGGAGATCCATATGACCATGTAGCAGCATTTAGGCAAGCAGTTCGAGCTGAGCAAGTGACTGACAAGCATACGCAAATTGAAGGGTTTGGGCTCACTCTTGAGGGAAAGACCCTTGCTTGGTTTCACGCACTAGAGGCTTCAGACAAATCTTCTTTACGAGTTTTGGAAGAGAGATTCATTGCTGCTTTTTCCTTGATGGGAGTTCAGCATGACATAGTAGCAAACATCTACTCTTTTAAGCAAGGCGAGACTGAGAGTGTTAGAGAGACTGTGTAAATAGGATAAAGCAGTACATTAATCGTTGCCCAGAAGATGAGAAGCCCACCCAGAGTCGATTAATTTCTCTCTTCTTAAAAGGACTCAAAAGTTCAACACTCCACACACATCTCTATGCAAAGAAGCATACAAATTTCAATGAGTGTTGCCATGATGCTATGGATTTCACAAATAACTTCAAATTCCAAGATGGTACTGGCCCTAAGGTGTAACCAAGAGATCAGTGGGGTGATGACCAAAGTTCAGGGTCTAGCGCACTAGTAAATCCAAACCACATAGCTAACCTAGTACTAAGGAGATTGGGACAAACCTATCGCCCACCCATGCAGCCACAACAACAGCAGCAGCAAGAGCAAATGAGGAGTGTACTACATACAGGTCCTCATCTTTGTGGAGCATGTGGCGGTAACCATAAAACCGAAGAATGTAATACCTTTTCTCCTCTAGTCACAAACCAACCCACAAAGAAGTGGTGCTAGGCCTGTGCTTGGAATTATACCCACACCACATAGGAATGTACTCGCATTGCAAGAATGAGACAAGAACGTGAGCAGCAAAGGGGTGCAGTGGCTCCACAAACGCATCAACAGTACACTAATTTTGAACGTAAGCCACCGATGGCACAAGAGCAAGCATGACCTGTACTTGGAGCTCAACCTCCTGCTCCTAGGACTGCTCCTATGAGGTTTGTTGACTACGACAATTCAAATATGTGTAAAGACTTGGTAAACCCAAGCTATGTGGAGGAGGAATATGCATCATATTCATCCAAGAAAAATCTCTTTGAAAGTTTCGCATATCCAAGCCAACCCAAGCACGGGAGCCTCAACCAGGGGAACAAAATTCTTTGATGTTGATAGGCGGCTACCAACCTAGGACTCCAGGCACCTCAGGTCAATGGCAACAAAGAAAAGTAGAAGCCAAACTAATGGGCCCCTTTTATGAGTGCGGAGAGAACCCCATTGGGCTCGTGATTGTCCACATCACCCAAGGCAAGCAGCTCGATCCAATACAATAGTACCACAGTTTCCACCAATTAAAAGATATTTTCTAGGGTGTTGTGTAGAACACTTTCCAAAGGATTATTTGTTGAAACCACATGAGGAAGGCACCTCTCAACCAAAAGTCTCACTCAACTTTGTAGAGGCAGTTCCATTTCCACCTTCATCAGAGAATGAGGATGTCGTGCCACTTAGAGTCATGACTAGATCACAGACACGAAATGCCGAAATGCAGACTGATGAGACACCTCGAACTAGGGATGCAAAGGCAAATCTAGTGGACAAGACCCTACATTCCAATAGAAAAAGGACAGCTTTTACATCCCAAGAAGTGCATGAGGAGCATCAACCTCAACCTGGGCCTAGTGCTAAACAAGATGAGGCTAGTACAACCGAGGATAGTTCTGGGGGTTCTGTTTTTGTGGATAAGGTGAACAAGACTCTAGATGCCATAATTGATGCTCATAAAAGTCACATTGCAGCTTTATCTGAGCTATCCAAGAAGCTTCAAGAATACCCAAACCCTGGTGAGGAGAAGATCAATCTAGCTATACATCAGCAACTCATTAGGGAAGCTCAATCAATACTTGAGGGCCACCTCCACCTATCCCTCGGGGCCCAACCTCTCTTAAGCCAACATTAGAAACCATACCAGAAGTGTCATCAAGTTGGGAAATGAAAAGTGAGCTGATCTCACAAGCCCATATTGACACCCCATTGAAAGAAGGCATTCTGCCACCACCTAGTCTTGCCTTCCCATGCAATGATGAAGTTATTGATGCTAACGAGGACATGGCAAATGAGATGTGGGCAGCAGTTCATGAGAAAGTTAATGAGAATATGTCCTCTATTATTTCACCTCCATTCTCTGAAGTGGATTTTACCAGGGGCACAGAAAACAGCTTTAGACGCCCAAGCATCCAAGAGGAAGTTCAAACAATTGTTTCTCCTAGAAGTAAGCATACAATGAAAACCTTACCATCTTATTTGGGAGAATATGAGAACTATTCTCAAACCTTGAGGATACCTTCCATGCATAGAAGGTTGACAAAGGAGATGGATATGGGTATCGTGCAAGCTATTTTGTCAGCACCAGTGGCTTGTACCTTACCTTTGCTTGATTTGATAAAGCTTCGACCAGAGTTGTGGAATGATATTGCCACCATGTTTTTCAGAGCAGGTATTGCTACAAAAGGGTCACCATCAATGTACTGTACACCTTGAGACAAAGCATGTTATGCCAATGCCTATCAACAAAGTAGGAAAGTTTTGTGAGGACGATCAGGGAAATGCTACCCTCCCATTAGAAGTGCGAAAAGTAGCTTCAACTGCAATACTTGATAGTGGTGCAGGAGTGGGCATTGTGACAAGGTCCATTTGGGAGAAGTGGGGCAAACCAGCTATTAGGAGTACAAGGATGCACTTGCAGCAGCTGGCAGATGGAAGCTTAAAACATCCCATTGGGCTGCTAGAGAACATATTGGTCACCACATGTGGGATTGAATATGAGCACACATTTGCAGTAGTGGACTTTGGAAAGCATCCAAACTATGAAGTGATATTGGGTAGACCATTCATGCGACAATTTCAAATGATTCAAGATTGGGGATACAATTATTTGTATCTCTGACATGATTCTGTCATCACAAGGGTCAACCTAAAGAATCACTCATATCGTGATGTAACAAGGTCTCCGCCCAATAGATGAGTTTGATTCTACTTCATCTGAGGGCTCAAGAGTTACATTGTCAAATGGGCGAGAAGATCTATGGATGTGTGGAGCCTCATATAAGGATTTCAACACTGAAAGACTTAAGGGTAATCGAAGTGTATCAGATGAGGCATACATTCCACAACCCTTCTCTGAGCACTTAATTGATCCCCTAGAATGGAGTCATGTCCTTGCAACATTATCGACATGTGCTTTACCTAAGACAATTCAATTTTGTGACTCAGATGGATATGACATTATTCCTATACGAATGGTACAACCACGTAACCTTCTAAATGATTTGTACTATGGGGTTGCATCCACAACACTGCATGTAGAGGAAGTCTCAGTGGACTCGAATCGGCTAATGATGCTGATAAGGAAGACGGATGGGACTCTGATTTTGATGATGATGTGATAATCCCCAAGGAAGAGTTAGGAAAGGCACACCTACTCTTGAGAGGAAGGGAGGTTCAAATAGAGATCGCTCGAAGCCGACCCAAATGTAAATGCTATAAGAGCCATAAGAGAATCCGTAAACAAGATGAGAGGGAACGACGTGAGTGAATACAAAAAGAAAACAAGGAGTTTAAGAATGGAGCATATCCATGTAAGGTTTTGGATTAATGGAAAACTACTTTGGAAATTGGTCAAGTATCCATGAGAAAGCAAACCAAAGCTCACATATAATGGACGTTAACCAACTCGTAGGCATTAGCAACCGAGTTTAAAATGCGATATTATGAGGTTTTCAATCTGCACCTTCTTCTTCAATCTTTAAGCCACTTTTACCAACTCATCCTTGTTTTAACTCAGAGGATTATCAAGCTCCTGAGGAACAGGTGGTAGAGGGGCCTCCAAAGCAAAGTGAGACTACCTTGTTATGAATGGTCTAGATCTAAACCGTTGAGGAGGTCTTGAACCTCCTGCAATCATTGCAAAAAAGGAACAGAGGAACTTGATGCATTGGTGAGTGGGCTCTTCCCCTTTTGTCTGATTTGATCTTCTTGCCTAATGCATGCAATAAGGGTGCCTAGTGTAAGATTGGGCACATTGGAATGGGTTGTGATGAATGCTTGCCACCACGAATCAAGTAGTGCGGCAAGAAGAGTTGTCACTTGGATGTCCTCCGTTAGTTGCAGACCAGCAATTAAAAGGTTGTCGTTGGCAGCTTGCCATGCCTCAAGGAATGCCTCTGTTGTCGGATAATTCTTTAGTTGTATTTCATTTGATTGCCTATGTAGTAAAACACGTGAAATGACATTAGTCTGTTGTTATTGTGTTTGTAACAGGTTCCACATCACCTGCACATGCGAACGAGTTGAAGTTGGCGATCTCCGAGATGAAGAATGATCTCAGTTCGGACTTCCAGGTCTTTCTTTTTCCATGTGGCCTTTTCATCATCTATGGGTGGTACAACACCGGTAGCAACAGGTTGCAGAGCAAGGTCAGGTCCGGTTCCTGCAATAACGCCCCAATTTTTGGCTTTCTCAAGAAGCATCTTGAGGCGCATGCTCCACGGCTGATAATTTGGGCCGGTTAATTTTTCGATGTCATAAAATTTGGATGTTGACGATTGTGATTGTGCCGCAGCCATTTTCTTCTTGAAAAGTCCGGATGTGATCAAGAAGAAAGTGCTGCAGCAGCAGAAGCGAAGGTGGTTAAATCACAGGATACGAGGCGTTGTCTTTACGATACCATATATGTAGACAAGCCTAACCTCTGAAGCGATTATAATTAAGCATTAATTATAAAACATTATTCAATTGTAATGGTCAGAGATACAGAAATACTCAGGAGACAGAGAGCGCGGCTTTAGACAAGATATCGATTGATTGTATTATGAAAAGGTTTGATTGTATTTTCAAGAAGGCTTTATGTCGGTTCTTTCAAAGATTGTGACGTTTCATTGTTTTCTTATTTTTTTATTCGATGACATTATTATTAGCGCGGCTTAAAGTATTTTGTATATATATATGTGTGTGTGTGTTTAATTGCCAACAAATGTAGCCTACACGGATTTCAGGCACATCAAATGATCATGGGACTGCGGCTTATATATTAGAGGGAGTAGCTTGAGAGGAAGAGAAGAAGGGAGCCGTAGATGAGGATACTCTTCTGGCGGAAAGTTGGTGCCTAGCCCAAACTTCTAGTTCTCAACAAATCCGGCCACCTTTGCACTCTTGCTATTGAAGTACGTGCCGCAACTTGAGCACCGCCAATCGTCCGACAACTGATGAAATTCTGTGCTGGCAGTAATGGGGTACAATGGCTCTCCTATAGACTGCTGGTCGTCGTAAGTGTACCTGAACGACACTCCCATGGCGAACCTCTTGCTGGTTTGAAGTTCTCTATAGGCATTTATCCACATAAATTTTCTTCTACCTTTTTTCAACCCCCACACCCCTCTCGTCTCAAGAGAGATCTCTCGTTGAAGCGTGCCTACTCCTTCTTGTTCACCTTATCCTCTTCCACACCTAGCGAGGCAGTCATGTATAGAAAAAAGGAGAGAGAGAAACAATAGAAAAATTAAAAAAACACCAGCTTTAATACCAATGTCACATCACCATAGCCAAGAAGGCCTCCGAGCTCTACTCACCACCCAAATGTAGAGGATAATGTGGATAACTCCACATTCTCGTGCACTTATAGGGGCCTACCTGCTCAGAAGCCTGCGTGCCCACTCAAGTGCTCTGACATGGGTGCCCTAACTCTTAGACCCTGAATGCACTCGTCGTTTGTACTCTCGCATTCAGGCACCACATCCGGTCCAGCTCCCATGCATCGGGCTACGTGAATAAGAGAGATAATAAGTACATGTGTAGGTGAGGATTAAGCAAAGCCATGTACTAATGATGAAGTGAATGAACCTATTTAAATGCCCCCATCTAATGGAAATTATGTTTATGTTAGATTAACTCTCTAGCATGTCATTATCTTATCATTAGTGTTAATTAAAAGAGAAATTGTGGTATATTAAAATAATGAATATTTTTATTTAAAGAGGAATTTTAGATAAATTTATTTTATGCATGAGAAAACTTAAATGATAAAAGAGGAACTCCCATGACATTTGGAATTCAATCATTTAAAAGGTAAAAGTGGAATTCTTGGCACAATTGAAATAATGGATATTTTATTAAAGAAAAGAGAAATTTTAGATAAATTTATTTTATGATAAAAGAGGAATTCCCATGACATTTGGTATTTAATCATTTAAATGCAAAAAGAGGAATTCCCATGATATTTGAGATCCAAGAAATTAAATGGAAAAAGAGAAATTTTTAGCATAATTCAAATTATGAGTATTTATCAAAAGTGGAATTTTGAGCATTATTGAGAAATATGGGTAGAATTGATTTTTGTAAATCCCATGAATCTTTTACTCAAAAGAAGAATATTGAATATATTTCACTTGAGAAATTTGAGAAAGAATATGAAAATATCCGTCGAGAAAAAGTACCTTTAACTAGGCCAAGCAATTGGCATAAATTTAGAAAAGTCTCATTGGTATTGAAAATAGAAAATGTTACTAAATGTGAATAAGATGTGATGTGATAAGACGTGAGTGGATGTGATGTGATGTAAATGGATGTGAATGTGCATGTGATAGGATGTAAATGGATGTGGATGTGGATGTGGATGTGAATGAAAAGATAAGAATGAGATTTGAGGATATGTTGAAGGATGTGATGTGATGTAAATGGATGTGGATGTGAATGAAGAGATAAGAATGAGATGTGAGGATATGTGAAAGGATGTGATGTGATGTAAATGGATGTGGATGTGAATGAAGAGATGAGAATGAGATGTGAGGATATGTGAAAGGATGTGATGTGATGTAAATGGATGTGGTTGTGAATGAAGAGATGAGAATGAGATGTGAGGATATGTGAAAGGATGTGATGTGATGTAAATGGATGTGGATGTGGATGTGGATGTGATAAGATGTGATGTGATGTAAATGGATGTGGATGTGGATGAGATGTGATGTGATTTAAAGGGATGTGGATGTGGATGTGAATGTGATGAGATGTGGATGAAATGTGATGTGATGTGAATATATGTGGATGTGAATGTGAATGAATGGATGGATGTGGATGTGGATGAGATGTGATGTGAATGGATGTGAATGTGATGAGATGTGGATGAAATGTGATGTGATGTGAATATGTGTGGATGTGAATGTGAATGAATGAGATATGATATGGATAGATGTGGATGGAATGAATAAGATTGGATGTGGATAGATGTGGATGTGATGTAATGGGGATAGAATGTATATGATGGGATGGGGATGCAATGAATGTGATGCATGTGAATAGATGCGATGAGATGTGAATGGATGTGAATGTGGCGTGATGTAAATAGATGTAAATGGATGGGATGTGATGTGATGTGAATCGGGATATATGTGAATGGATCATATGTGATGTGAATGAATGTGATGTGATGTGAATCGGGATAGATGTGACTGGATGAGATGTGATGTGAATGGATGTGATGTGATGTGATGTGAATCAGGATAGATGTGAATGGATGAGATGTGATGTGAGATGTGAATGGATGAGATGAGATGTGAATGGATGTGATGTGGATATGGGTAGATGAGAATGGATGAGATGTGATGAGGATAGATGTAATGAGATGTAATATGATATGACTAGATGAGAATGGATGAAGGACGATGAGAATACATATGATTGGATGTGGATTAAGAAAAGTGAATTGATTTAGAAGAATGTGGAATAACGAGAAATGATGTGGAACGATCTGAAAAGATGAGAGTTCGTTAGAAACTATATTTATGACCTGTTTTTAAATGACTTTTTTATGTCAAGAATGTTGGTGAAGCATTTTGACCATCTTGTGAATGAGGTCGTGGAGACCTAATTGATAAAGTTGCAACAGCCAACGAAGAGTCAATGGAGGATGTCTCGCGTAGCAAGGTCGGCCAAGGTCTTGACCATCCGCGGTTTGATTTAAATGGTGAGCTTCCAGTACGGTGGATGAGGGACCAAGGAAGCGGCCTATGAGATGAAGTGCTAGGTGACTTGCGAAGGATCCTAGAGGGTGCTAACCATACAGTGCTCGACGGGCTTTGGGTTGCCGAAGATACCCATGCGTGCGTGGAGGAAGAAAATGGAACAAGGTGTTAGAGTTGTTTTCTGAACTCGAGCATGGATCTGGTTGATTGACCTTGCTAGTCCTCAACGGATGAGTCCATGGCTCCTTTATATGGATCTGTTGGTTGATCTTGCTGATCTTCAACAGACAGTCCATCTGGATTTTTTTAAGTGAATATATTTTCGTTTCATTATTTTGGAACATTGCTCCTTTTTTATTTCTAAGTCTCAATAGTCAAGGAAATACTTTATTTTAAATATAACTATTGTGATTTTGCAGCACACTCAGGAGATGGGCAGCACAAACACTTAGTTTTTACATGCATGTGATCAAGGTTGCCTTTTGACCATGAGTAGGAGCATAAATTAATTGTTTTGGAAGAAAATATTCAAAATTGTGTAATATTTGCCTAAAAATGTCAAGTATGGAGTCTCGGCTACCTAGTGTAGGGTTAGCAAATGACCTTCAATGGGTATGAGATTTGGTAGGCCTATGGAGGGTAACAAGACTTACATAAAAGTGATTTCACTTTCTGACTAGCCCTCATCATTTGTGTTATGTAGCTAATTTTGAATTTATGCAAAATAGCCTGATTTAGCATGAAATGCTAAAAATAGTCAATGAATGGTCTCAGATGGGGAAGAGGTTTTGCATGCATGTGTGGAACGTGAGCATTGTTCTAGTTGCCAATGATGCCATAGGTACAACGATGAAAGAATGATTGGAAATTAGAATTCAATCGGATATTTTGGAGGATTATGATCAATGATAATCCAAAATTGAGATATCTTTGGATATAAAAATCCTCCTAGTGTCTCAAATGGTTTCCCCTAAAACAGAAGTTCAAAATGAACTTTCCAATGTGCATTAGGAATTAGTTGAAAATGATATAAGGGACCTTAGCCTAAGGGTCTAGATTTTCAGAAATTTTTGGATTATGGTCCAATTAAGGTTCCTATGGACCAATAGGATTAATCATCCAAGTGTTGGGATGAGATAAATTGAAAGAATAAAACAAAATACCCAAAAATGAGTAAATGCCCACATAAGATGAAGAGTTGACTGAGAACAAGGTTTATTAGGTAAAAACTATGAGATATTTCTAAAAAAAATGAGATATTTTAGAATAATGATACATTATTGACACCTTGGTAAGGAGGGGGGACACTCTAAGGAGGTAGGCGCCTATTTCACACATGTGGATGAGTTTTTAATTCGAAAAATTTGTGATATTTTTATCTCTCCTCTCTCCTGTATAGCAAACCAAATCAAAAAGCGAGCTAAAGTGGTCCAAATCTTGTCCAAATTTAGCCAGATTGAACCTGGAAAATTCTAGAACTTTGTTGGACTCAATTAGTGGCCTCCCTCACCTACAAATAGACCCTCATTCTTTTGTATTCTCATCTTTGAGCTATATCATGTCAGTATTACATTAAAATAATGATATTTTTTATTATCCCTTAAAAATAACCTACTTTTGGAGAGCTTGGAGCTTCTCTCTCTCTTCAGCAATCCTTGGAGCTTTCTTCTCAACATACTAAACCAATTGATTAGTTGGGGGCTTCCTTCTAAGATAAAGAAGCAAGCCAAATCAAGAGGTAAGATGTAATTTCATGATTTTATTTAATATTCTCAATGATTTCACTTCTCAACCCCTCTCAAGCTCGAGAAGTTTCATATGAATTGTTTTTTAAATGTAAATTAATCTTTTTATAATAATTCTAATGATTAATCACAAAAAGTTTATATTTTTGCTAAATTAGGATGCTTTTTAGGTATATCTCTCTCTCTCCCCAAAAGAATAATTCTAATGATTAATCACAAAAAGTTTATATTTTTGCTAAATTAGGATGCTTTTTAGGTATATCTCTCTCCCCCCAAAAGAATGGTCATTCCTATGACTAATTCTTATTCAAATGGATGCTTCTCATTGTTAAATTCTCAATTCAGAAATCAAACTCTATGCTAGTGAAGCTAGAGGTTAGAAAATGACTTTTTTATGCTCTTATGCGAATAAAATTATAGTAAACTTATGATTTAATTCCATAAATTAGATTTAAGTCTAAATGATAGTTATTCTATCATAGTTATACTACAAAGTCTTATTCTTTCCAAAAATATTAAAAATTATCAGTAATAGCAGCGGAGCTATGGCAACATTTTTAGAAAATTAATACATAGCTCATTTTTATGCATAATGTGAAAAAAGGACTTCCTACCATATTCTAGGATTGGTCATCCTATACTAAAAGACCGATTTTCATCAAATTCATGGGAAACTAATTTTTACTATTTATGAATAAATAATTAAATTAAGAAAAGAGAAATTTTTGGTATTTTTATTTTTATGCAAAAATGAAAATTTCCATGATAATGGAGATCCATGTAATTAAATAAAAAAAGAGAAATTTTTGTATATTAAAATAATAAATATTTTTATTTAAAGAGGAATTTTAGTTTAATTTATTTTATGCATGAGAAATTTAAATGATAAAAGCGGAACTCTCATGAGATTTGGAATTCAATCATTTAAATGGTAAAAGTGGAATTCTTGGCACAATTGAAATAATAGATATTTTATTAAAGAAAATAAAAATTTTATATAAATTTATTTTATGATAAAAGAGGAATTCCCATGAAATTTGGAATTCAATCATTAAAATGCAAAAAGAGGAATTCCCATGATATTTGAGATCCAAGAAATTAAATGGAAAAAGAGAAATTTTTAGCATAATTCAAATTATGAGTATTTATCAAAAGTGGAATTTTGAGCATTATTGATAAATATGGGTAGAATTGATTTTTGTAAATTCCATGAATCTTTTACTCAAAAGAAGAATATTGAATATATTTCACTTGAGAAATTTGAGAAAGAATATGAAAATATCCGTCGAGAAAAAGTACCTTTAACTAGGCCAAGCAATTGGCATAAATTTAGAAAAGTCTCATCGGTATCAAAAATAGAAAATGTTACGAAATGTGAATAAGATGTGAATTCGATGTGAGAAGATGTGAATTCGATGTGATAAGATGTGATTGGATGTGATAAGATGTGAGTGGATGTGATGTGATGTAAATGGATGTGCATGTGCATGTGATAGGATGTAAATGGATGTGGATGTGAATGAAAAGATGAGAATGAGATTTGAGGATATGTTAAAGGATGTGATGTGATGTAAATGGATGTGGATGTGAATGAAGAGATGAGAATGAGATGTGAGGATATGTGAAAGGATGTGATGTGATGTAAATAGATGTGTATGTGAATGAAGAGATGAGAATGAGATGTGAGGATATGTGAAAGGATGTGAGGTGATGTGAATGGATGTGGTTGTGAATGAAGAGATGAGAATGAGATGTGAGGATATGTGAAAGGATGTGATGTGATGTAAATGGATGTGGATATGATAAGATGTGATGTGATTTAAATGGATGTGGATGTGGATGAGATATGATGTGATTTAAAGGGATGTGGATGTGGATGTGAATGTGATGAGATGTGGATGAAATGTGATGTGATGTGAATATATGTGGATGTGAATGTGAATGAATGGATGGATGTGGATGTGGATGAGATGTGAGATGTGAATGGATGTGAATGTGATGAGATGTGGATGAAATGTGATGTGATGTGAATATGTGTGGATGTGAATGTGAATAAATGAGATATGATATGGATAGATGTGGATGTGATGTAATGTGGATGAAATGAATGAGATTGGATGTGGATAGATGTGGACGTGATGTAATGGGGATAGAATGTATGTGATGCGATGGGAATACAATGAATGTGATGCATGTGAATAGATGCGATGAGATGTGAATGGATGTGAATGTGACGTGATGTAAATAGATGTACATGGATGGGATGTGATGTGAATGGATGTGCTGTGATGTGAATCGGGATATATGTGAATGAATCAGATGTGATGTGAATAAATGTGATGTGATGTGAATCGGGATAGATGTGACTGGATGAGATGTGATGTGATGTCATGTAAATCGGGATAGATGTGAATGGATGAGATGTGATGTGAATGGATGTGATGTGATGTGATGTGAATTTGGATAGATGTGAATAGATGAGACGTGATGTGAATCAGGATAGATGTGAATGGATGAGATGTGATGTGAATGGATGTGATGTGGATCGAGGTAGATGTGAATGGATGAGATGAGATGAGATGAGAATGGATGAGATGAGATGAGAATGGATGAGATGAGATGAGATGTGAATGGATGTGATGTGGATATGGGTAGATGAGAATGGATGAGATGTGATGATGAGGATAGATGTAATGAGATGTAATATGATGTGACTAGATGAGAATGGATGAAGGACGATGAGAATACATATGATTGGATGTGGATTAAGCAAAGTGAATTGATTTAGAAGAATGTGGAATAACGAGAAATGATGTGGAACGATGTGAAAAGATGAGAGTTCGTTAGAAACTGTATTTATGACCTATTTTAAATGACTTTTTTATGTCAAGAATGTTGGGGAAGCATTTTGACCATCTTGTGAATGAGGTCGTGGAGACCTAAGTGATAAAGTTGCAACAGCCGATGGAGGACGTCTCGCGTAGCAAGGTCGGCCGAGGTCTTGACCATCCTCGGTTCGATTTAAATGGTGAGATTCTAGTATGGTGGATGAGGGACCAAGGAAGCGGCCTATGAGTGAAGCGCTAGGTGACTTGCGAAGGATCCTAGAGGGTGCTGACCATACGGTGCTCCGGCTCTGGGTCGCCGAAGATACCCACGTGTGCGTTGAGGAAGAAAATGGAACAAGGTGTTAGAGTTGTTTTTTGAACTCGAGCATAGATCTAGTTGATTGACCTTGCTAGTCCTCAACGGATGAGTCCATGGCTCCTTTATATGGATCTGTTGGTTGATCTTGCTAATCTTCAATAAAGAGTCCATCTGGATTTTTATAAGTGAATATATTTCCGGGTACTATGAGCTAGGAACTATTGAAAAGGCCCCTGAGTGAACAGATTGTGAGCGTTGTTCTGGTTGCCAATGATGCCATAGGTACACCGATGAAGGAATTATTGGAAATTAGAATTCAACTGGATATTTTGGAGGATTATGATCAGTGATACTATGGTTTCATTAAAAGTAAAGATAACTGAATCTGTGAAACATACAATTTCATATTGGGTGTGTAAGTGGTGTGACTATCTTGAAGTTTGCATGAACAGCTAGGGGGCCTGGGAACTCTTTTCCCTGGTACCCGGGGCAAAATATAACCAAATTCCTAAATGGATCCTATACTACAGTGGTTGGGCGGTTGGCCAATCCATGGGACTGGATGGGGTTAGGCTGGACTGATGGATCCCTAAAATGAGACTCAAGTTTGTTATGGTACGATAGATAAAGTAAATCCCAGATAGTCTTGTTCTATGGAAAAGAATCAATGGTTGTGCCTCTCGATGAGGAAAAAAGCGTTGGTCTCTATCATCCAAGTGCAAGTTTCTTCCTTAATCTGACCATGTGACTTACAGGTTCGGTCGGATCAGTTTGGTTAGTTAAGGCTCTTGACTACGTTAGAATAAAAATATCCTGGAGGAACGCCCATGCTTTCTGGGTGAGGGAAGTTTTTTTTTTCAGACTAACTTTTGGAAGAACCGAGGGATTAGTCTCTTGTCCGGATATCCGTGGGTGGGCGAGGTCTTGAGTGAGAGGTTCTGCCCTGCGCAAGAAGTGCTACTTCCGCTCCTAGCACCCCCGATTTCGTTGTGTGGAGGGAGCAAGGATCTTTCAGCTGGTATCAGAGTGAATTGGCTAAAGTGGAACAACTGAGAAGCCAGAAATGTCAAAAATTTATGAAGTACCAGTAAAATATTGTAATTGTGTGATGAAATTTATACAAATTGATATTCAAAATAAAAATTCATAAATTGGTAATTGGGTCTTCAGATGGAAGTACCGCAATTGTATGGAATCCCTGACTTGCTTGAGGCCTAGATATGATGGTATTTACCTTATAACTCCAAGGACCATGATTACCCGTATATACCGTGAGTATAACTGTAGCTCTTTACTGGCAATATATGAGTAAATCTAAGACCTTGAAATTATAAGCAAAAATGTTATCCAGATGATGAATTCGAATGCTGGTTGATATGATTTTAGAATTCTAGTTGAGAATTGATGAGTTGATTTGGATTTTGATGATTGAAAGATGATGATTCCTGAATTTTGGTTGAAAGGAGATAAGTTGAACAAAGCCACATTGAGGATGAATGGGACGAATCCCAGTACTGATGTTAATAACTGGAATGGTGATAATGACTTCAACAAATCACTACGAGATTAGTGGATTGTACTGACAGATTGCTGCTTTGGTAACCTTTGACCCAGTGGCTCAAATTAAGGGATGACAAATTGAGAACTTGCATAATTGAAATTCCCGTCGAGGAATGTTCAGATGGAATTACCGGCCTGATGGACCATTATTGTGTTAAGGATATGAATGATATGTTCTAAATGAATTGTGATATTGAGTTATGTGCATTCTTCTTGTAGAAGGGATCTTTATTCCAGGATTCTGTTGGGTTGACCAGACTATAAGGAACCCCAGAATCAGCTTGATCTTAAGGGAAAGAGTTATCCTCCAGTTGCGAGATGAGGACATCTCGCGTTTTTAAGTGGGGGAGGATGTAAGATTCCTCCCTCCAGCTTTTGAGGTGTAAAGGTGTAAAAACCTCCGCTTCTGCTTTTGAAATTATTCCCCTCTCTGAAATAGAAGAAAGATCTTGTTTTACCTTGTTTTGGCCTAGAGAGAGAAAATGTCTAGAGAGAGATAATCCAAAATTGACATATCTTTGGATATAGAAATCCTCCTAGTGTTTAAAATGGTTTCCCCTAAAACAGAAGTTCAAAATGAACTTTCCAATTTGCATTAGGAATTAGTTAAAAATGATATAAGGGACCTTAGCCTAAGGGTCTAGATTTTCAGAAATTTCTAGATTATGGTCCAATTAAGGTTCCTATGGACCAATAGGATTAATCCAACTGTTGGGATGAGATAAATCCAAAGAATAAAATAAAATACTCAAAAATGAGTAAATGCCCACATAAGATGAAGAGTTGACTGAGTACAAGGTTTATTAGGTAAAAACTATAAGATATTACTAACAAAATGAGATATTTTAGAATAATGATACATTTTTGATACCTTGGTAAGGAGGAGGGGGGACACTCTGAGGAGGTAGGGGCCTATTTCACACATGTGGATGAGTTTTTAATTAAAAAAATTGTGATATATTTTATCTCTTCTGTATCAAACCAAATAAAAAAGGGAGCTAAAGTGGTCCAAATCTTGTCCAAATTCAGCCAAATTGAACTTGGAAAATTCTAGAACTTAGTTGGACTCAGTTAGTGGCCTCCCTCACCTATAAATAGACCTTCATTCTTTTGTATTCTTATCTTTGAGCTATACCATGCTAGTATTACATTCAAATAATGATATTTTTATTATCCCTTAAAAATCTTCTACTTTTGGAGAGCTTGGAGCTTCTCTCTCTCTTCAACAATCCTTGGAGCTTTCTTCTTAACATACTAAACCAATTGATTGGTTGGGGGCTTCCTTCTAAGATAAAGAAGCAAGCCAAATCAAGAGGTAAGATAAAATTTCATGATTTTATTTAATATTCTCAATGATTTCACTTCTCAACCCCTCTCAAGATTGAGAAGTTTCAAATGAATTATTTTTCAATGTAAATCAAGCTTTTTATAAGAATTCTAATGATTAATCACAAAAAGTTTATATTTATGCTTAATTAGGATGCTTTTTAGGTATATCTCTCTCTCCCCAAAAGAATGGTCATTCCTATGACTAATTCTTTTTCAAATGTATGCTTCTCATTGATAAATTCTCAATTCAAAAATCAAACTCTATG
Source organism: Cibotium barometz (assembly GCF_041138505.1). Classification (NCBI taxonomy): domain Eukaryota; kingdom Viridiplantae; phylum Streptophyta; class Polypodiopsida; order Cyatheales; family Cibotiaceae; genus Cibotium; species Cibotium barometz. Next base: position 51,011,440 of record NC_141067.1, read on the forward strand.
CTAGTGAAGCTACAGGTTAGAAAATGGCTTTTTTATGCTCTTATGCTAAAAAAAATATAGTAAGCTTATGATTTAGTTCCATAAATTGGATTTAGGTCTAAATGATAGTTATTCTATTATAGTTATACTACAAAGTCTTATTCTTTCCCAAAATATTAAAAATTATCAGTAATAGCAGCGGAGCTATGGCAAATTTTTTAGAAAATTAATACATAGCTCATTTTTATGCATAATGTGAAAAGAGGACTTCCTACCATATTCTAGGATTGGTCATCCTATGCTAAAAGAACGATTTTTATCAAATTCATGATTAACTAATTTTTAGTATTTATGGATAAATACTTAAATTTAGAAAAGAAGATTTTTTTTGTAATTTTATTTTTATGCAAAAAGAGAAATTCCCATGATAATGGAGATCATTGTAATTAAATGGAAAAAGAGAAATTTGGGTATATTAAAATAATGAATATTTTTATTTAAAGAGAAATTTTAGATAAATTTATTTTATGCATGAGAAAATTTAAATGATAAAAAAGGAACTCCCATGCCATTTGCAGTTCAATCATTTAAATGGTAAAAGTGGAATTCTTGGCACAATTGAAATAATGTATATTTTATTAAATAAAAGAGGAATTTTAGATAAATTTATTTTGTGATAAAAGAGAAATTCCCATGACATTTGAAATTCAATCATTTAAATGCAAAAAGAGGAATTCCCATGATATTTGGAATTCAATCATTTAAATGCAAAAAGAGGAATTCCCATGATATTTGAGATCCAAGAAATTAAATGGAAAAAGAAGAATTTTTAGCATAATTCAAATTATGAGTATGTATCAAAAGTGGAATTTTGAGCATTATTGAAAAATATGGGTAGAATTGATTTTTGTAAATCCCATGAATCTTTTACTCAAAAGAAGAATATTGAATATATTTCACTTGAGAAATTTGAGAAAGAATATGAAAATATCCATCAAGAAAAAGTACCTTTAACTAGGCCAAGCAATTGGCATAAATTTAGAGAAGTCTCATCGGTATCGAAAATAGAAAATGTTACGAAATGTGAATACGATATGAATGCGATGTGATAAGATGTGAGTGGATGTGATGTGATATAAATGGATGTGGATGTGGATGTGATGTGATGTAAATGGATGGGGATGTGAATGAAGAGATGAGAATGAGATGTGAGGATATGTGAAAGGATGTGATGTGATGTAAATGGATGCGGATGTGAATGAAGAGATGAGAGTGAGATGTGAGGATATGTGAAAGGATGTGATGTGATGTAAATGGATGTGCATGTGAATGAAGAGATGAGAATGAGATGTGAGGATATGTGAAAGGATGTGATGTGATGTAAATGGATGTGGTGGTGAATGAAGAGATGAGAATGAGATGTGAGAATATGTGAAAGGATATGATGTGATGTAAATGGATGTGGATGTGGATGTGATAAGATGTGATATGATGTAAATGGACGTGGATGTGGATGAGATGTGATGTGATGTAAAGAGATGTGGATGTGAACGTGACGAGATGTGGATGAAATGTGATGTGATGTGAATATATGTGGATGTGAATGTGAATGAATGGATGGATGTGGATGTGGATGAGATGTGATGTGAATGGATGTGAATACGATGAGATGTGGATGAAATGTGATGTGATGTGAATATATGTTGATGTGAATGTGAATGAATGAGATATGATGTGGATAGATGTGGACGTGATGTAATGTGGATGGAATGAATGATATGTGATGTGGATAGATGTGGACGTGATGTAATGGGATAGAATGTATGTGATGGGATGGGGATGCAATGAATGTGATGCATGTGAATAGATGCGATGAGATGTGAATGGATGTGAATGAATGTGAATGTGATGTGATGTAAATAGATGTGAATGGATGGGATGTGATGTGAATCGGGATAGATGTGAATGGATGAGATGTGATGTGAATGGATGAGATGTGAATCGGGATAGATGTGAATGGATGAGATTTGATGTGAATGGATGTGATGTGATATGATGTGGATGGGGGTAGATGTGAATGGATGTGATATGGATATGGGTAGATGAGAATGGATGAGATGTGATAAGGATAGATGTAATGAGATGTAATATGATGTGACTAGAAGAGAATGGATGAAGGACACAAGGAAAAGTAAAGTAGCAATCTCCATAAGACATGCTAGAAAGCATAGATACTATGGATACAAAGTTTTGGGAAGATTAAAATTAAGGATTGATTCTATGTGAAACATATTGTGATCCTCCATCAATTGACTCTTCAGTACCTATAAAAAGATTTAAAAAATTAATGCATTATATTATAGGTTAGTGTAGGATTATAAGATTATTTTACATTACCGTGTTCAACGAATCGATGGTCAAAAAGGATTTGATTTTCCTCCAAACTTCATGGTCAAAAAACCGTTATCCTACATAAGAAAAAGTAAGAATATAGAAATATTGTTTAAAAAAACCAATGTTAATCTTCCCCCAATAATACTTACTAGTGTTGTGTAGTTCCATAGATATGCCTTGATGTTTTGGAAGCATTCTTCCATTCTTGCATAGCTTCAACAACAAATTATTCCGCATTTGGACCTTTGATTGATATATGCAACAAGGATTGTAAACTTCTTGTCTCAAGTTTGTTTTTTAAATTCATTTGGATGTTATTTTGTGTAGAAAAACCCCTTTCACAAATTGCCATACTAGAGCACTAGATCATGGCAATTTGACACAAGCATAATAAGTTTGTTTTTTAAATTCATTTGGATGTTATTTTGTGTAGAAAAACCCCTTTCACAAATTGCCATACTAGAGCACTAGATCATGGCAATTTGACACAAGCATGATAAGTTTGCATATTTTTCCTCAAGAAAAGTATTCCAGCTTATGTGTACAAGTTTTATGCAAAGGGAGATTTTTCTAATCCAAAGCTACTTGCACTTTAAACACTTGAAATTCTCTTATTATGCATCTCTCATCCACAAGGTTTACACACATTTCTCCATTGGCTACCTCTTTTGTCCTTGCATAAAATTCAACTAAGGCATAAATTTCATCAACCCCGTATGCTTTCAAAATCTTCCCACTCGGGAATGAAGATGGACATAAAATCTTTGAGTTGGCCAAGACCGCATTTTCCACAAATATTTGCTTTAAAAAATCCATTAGCAATGTGCAATAATCTTTTTGATACCCTATTGCAATTAAAAGGTCAAAACCTATGGCAGTACACCTCTCAATTTTAACTCATCTAAAATGATCACCTTTGATGGATGCTCTAAGTGCCACAAGTTGGCCATGCTTTGATCCATATTCGAGGATGAAAGAAAAACCCTTGCTATCATGCTGCTATGCATCAAAGGATCCATAATGCATTCGAGTTCCATAGCACCAATTTTTGAAGTTATCAAACCAAAAATTATCGTGACATCAAACAAAATCATTTTAAAAATCAAAACCCAAGTGTGTAACAAATTAAGTGAATATATTTTCGTTTCATTATTTTGGAACATTGCTCCTTTTTTATTTCTAAGTCTCAATAGTCAAGGAAATACTTTATTTTAAATATAACTATTGTGATTTTGTAGCACACTCAGGAGATGGGCAGCACAAACACTTAGTTTTTACATGCATGTGATCAAGGTTGCCTTTTGACCATGAGTAGGAGCATAAATTATTTGTTTTGGAAGAAAATATTCAAAATTGTGTAATATTTGCCTAAAAATGTCAAGTATGGAGTCTCGGCTACCTAGTGTAGGATTAGCAAATGACCTTCAATGGGTATGAGATTTGGTAGGCCTATGGAGGGTAACAAGACTTACATAAAAGTGATTTCACTTTCTGACTAGCCCTCATCATTTGTGTTATGTAGCTAATTTTGAATTTATGCAAAATAGCCTGATTTAGCATGAAATGCTAAAAATAGTCAATGAATGGTCATAGCAGCGGAGCTATGGCAAAATTTTTATAAAAATTATGCATAAAATAATTTCAATCCATTATGGATTGATGATCCAATTAGAGACCATTCTAATTACTTTCTTAATGATAAGCTTTATCCCTTAGAAAAATTGAGATTTATCAGTCATAGCAGCGGAGCTATGGCAAAATTTCATTCAAAGCATAAAATAATTTCATTCAAAGCATAAAAAGAGGACTTCCTACCATATTCTAGGAATTATCATCCTAGATTAATTGAAAGAATTTCATTGTAATCATGGAGAAATTAAATTTTTATATTATACATAAAGGATAAGTTTTTATATCAAAGCATAAAAAGAGGACTTCCTACCATATTCTAGGAATTATCATCCTAGATTAATTGAAAGAATTTCATTGTAATCATGGAGAAATTAAATTTTTATATTATACATAAAGGATAAGTTTTTATATCAACAGTGTTACTTTTATCATTTTTATTTTCATGCATAGAAGTATGCATAATGGATAAATTTTTATATAAAAAGTGTTACTTTTATCATTTTTATTTTCATGCATAGAGGTATGCACAAAAGATTATTATTTTAACATAAAAGTGTTACTTTTATCACAATTGAATTTCATGCATAGAGGTATGCATAAAAGTTGATTATTTTATTATAAAAGTGTTACTTATATCACAATTGAGTTTCATGCATAGAAGTATGCATAAGAGTTGATTATTTTATTATAAAAGTGTTACTTTTATCATATTTGGATTTCATGCATAGAAGTATGCATAAAAGAGATTCTTTTTATACTAAAAGTGTGATTTTCATCATAAAGGGATTTTATGCATAACTTAGATGCATAAGAGAAATTCTTTTATTCTAAAAGTGTAATTCTTACCAAATTGAATTTATGCATAGGAAGATGCATAAAAGATTGATTCAAAAGTGTCATTCTCATCTAAATTGAATTCATGCATAGGAAGATGCATAAAAGATTGAATTTTAATTCAAAAGTGTCATTTTCATTTAAAATGAATTTATGCATAGGAATATGCATAAAAGATTGATTTTTACTTCGAAAGTATTAATCTCCTTAAATGGAATTTATGCATAAATAAATGTGTAAAGAAATCTTATATCAAATATAGAATTCTCTTGTATTCTATAAATAGAAATCAGATGTGATAGGATGTGATAAGAGGTGATAAGATGCTTATGAAATAAGTTAGGAGGTGATAAGATGAATTAAGATGTGTATGGGATGAGGTAAGAAGTGTATGTGATAGGATAAGATGTATATGGGTTGTGATAGGGCGAGAATGGATGTGATGTAAAAGATTAGATGTGAAGGCATATGGGGTTATATGAATGGGAATGTGAAAATGGATGTATGTATGTGGATGTGTGGATGTGGAGATGGGAGTGTGGATGTATGAATGTGAAAATGGATGTATGCATGAAGATGTATATGCATAGATGTGAATGTGGATGTAGATGTATGCATGAAGATGTATATGCATAGATGTGAATGTGGATGTAGATGTGGATGTATAGATGTGAATGTGAATGTGGATGTATGCATGAGGATGTATATGCATAGATGTGAATGTGGATGTAGATGTGGATGTATAGATGTGAATAGGAATGTGGATGTGGATGTATGTGAATGTGGATGTATAGATGTGAATGTGGAATGTGGATGTGGATGTATGTATGTATGTGGATGTAGATGTGGATGTATAGATGTGAATGGGAATGTGGATGTGGATGTATGTGAATGTGGATGTAGATGTGGATGCATAGATGTGAATGTGGAATGTGGATGTGGATGTATGTATGTATGTATGTATGTGGATGTGGATGTATGTATGTATATATGTATGTGGATGTAGATGTGGATGTATAGATGTGAATGGGAATGTGGATGTATGTATGTATGTGGATGTGGATGTGGATGTATGAATGAGGACGTGATAGTGGATGTATGCATGTGGGTGTGGATGTATGGATGTGGATATGGATATGTAAGTATGAATGTGGATATGGATGTGGATATGGATGTATGTATGTGGATATGGATGTGTATGTATTAATGTGGATACGGGATGTGGATGTATAAATGAGGATGTGAAAATGGAGGTAAGCATGTAGATGTGGATGTATGGATGTGAATGTGGATGTGGATGTGGTGGATGTGAATATATGATATGTGATGTGAAGGAATCTGAAGTGAAGAGATGGAAAATGATGTGATTGGATGAGTACATATATAAATGGAATGTGGAATAAGTAATGTGGATTAATGAGGGATAATGTGAAAAAATGTGAGCTAATATAGAAACTGTATTTGTAAACTGTTGTAAATGCTGTTTGTAAATGGCTGTTTTATGTCAAGAATGCTGGGGAAGCATTTTGACCGTCTTGTGATTAAGGTCGTGGAGACCTAACTGTTAAAGTTGCAACTGCTGACGGAGAGTCAATGGAGGACGTCTCGCGTAGCAAGGTCGGCCGAGGTCTTGACCAGCCTCGGTTCGATTAAAAATGGTGAGCTTCTAGTACGGTGGATGAGGGACCAAGGAAGCGGCCTATGAGTGAAGCGCTAGGTCACCTGCGAAGGATCCTAGAGGGTGTTGACTATACGGTGCTCGGGCTCTGGGTCGCCTAGGATACCCACACGTGCATCGAGGAAGATATTGGAACAAGGAGTAAGAGTTGTTTTGTGAAACCGGGCATGGATCTGGTTGATTGACCTTGCTGGTCTTCAATGGATGAGTCCATGGCTCTTTATATGGATTTGTTGGTTGATCTTGCTGATCTTCAACGAGAGTCCATCTTGATTTTTATAAGTGATTATATTGCCGAGTAGTATGGGCTAGGAACTATTGAAAAGGCCCCTGTGTGGACAGGTGGTGAGCGTTCTAGTTGCCAATGATGCCATAGATACTCTGATGAAGGAATGATGGGAAATTATGAATCAACCGGATAAGTTGGAAGATTGTGATCAGTGGTACTATGGTTTCATTAAAGGATTGTTTTAAAGTTAGCTGATGCTAAGAAAAAGGCAATTTCATATTGGGTGTGTAAGTGGTGTGGCTAGTTTTATGTTTGCATGAACTTCCGGCTAGGGGGCCTTGGAACTCTTTTCCTTGGTACCCGGGACAAAACCTAACCAAATTCCGAATTGGATCCCATCACTACAGTGGTTGGGCGGTTGGCTAACCCATGGGATCGGATGGGGTTAGGCTGGACTGATGGATCCGTAAATCGAGACACAATTTCTGTTATTATGATAGATAAAGTAAATCCCGGATAGTAATTGTTCTATGGATAGGAATCAACGGCTGTGCATCTTGATGGGGAAAAAAGCATTGATCCCAATGATCCAAGTGCAAGTTTCTTCCTTGATCCGACCGAGTATCTTTATAGGTGCAGTCGGATCAGCGTGATCAGTAATGATCTTGACTACGTTAGAGTAAAAAGTTATCTTGGTGGAATCGCCCGTGCTTTCCGGGTAAGGGAAGTTTTTCTGGGTTCGGTTTTGGAAAAACCGACGGATAAGTCTCTTGTCCGGATATCCGTGGACGAGGCCCCGAGTGTGGGTCCCTGCCCCGCGCATGAAGTGCTACTTCCGCTGCTAGTACCCCGAATGCGTCCCATGGTGGGGACAGGGATCTCACACTCAAGAGATGGGCAGCACAAACACTTAGTTTTTACATGCATGTGATCAAGGTTGCCTTTTGACCATGAGTAGGAGCATAAATTAATTGTTTTGGAAGAAAATATTCAAAATTGTGTAATATTTGCCTAAAAATGTCAAGTATGGAGTCTCGGCTACCTAGTGTAGGGTTAGCAAATGACCTTCAATGGGTATGAGATTTGGTAGGCCTATGGAGGGTAACAAGACTTACATAAAAGTGATTTCACTTTCTGACTAGCCCTCATCATTTGTGTTATGTAGCTAATTTTGAATTTATGCAAAATAGCCTGATTTAGCATGAAATGCTAAAAATAGTCAATGAATGGTCTCAGATGGGGAAGAGGTTTTGCATGCATGCGTGGAACGTGAGCATTGTTTTGGTTGCCAATGATGCCATAGGTACAGCGATGAAGGAATGATTGGAAATTAGAATTCAATCGGATATTTTGAAGGAGTATGATCAGTGATAATCCAAAATTGAGATATCTTTGGATATAAAAATCCTCCTAGTGTCTCAAATGGTTTCCCCTAAACAGAAGTTCAAAATGAACTTTCCAATGTGCATTAGGAATTAGTTGAAAATGATATAAGGGACCTTAGCCTAAGGGTCTAGATTTTCAGAAATTTTTGGATTATGGTCCAATTAAGGTTCCTATGAACCAATAGGATTAATCATCCAAGTGTTGGGATGAGATAAATCGAAAGAATAAAATAAAATACCCAAAAATGAGTAAATGCCCACATAAGATGAAGAGTTGACTGAGAACAAGGTTTATTAGGTAAAAACTATGAGATATTTCTAAAAAATTGAGATATTTTAGAATAATGATACATTATTGACACCTTGGTAAGGAGGGGGGACACTCTAAGGAGGTAGGTGCCTATTTCACACATGTGGATGAGTTTTTAGTTCGAAAAAATTGTGATATTTTTATCTCTCCTCTCTCTTGTATATCAAACCAAATCAAAAAGGGAGCTAAAGTGGTCCAAATCTTGTCCAAATTTAGCCAAATTGAACCTGGAAAATTCTAGAACTTTGTTGGACTCAGTTAGTGGCCTCCCTCACCTATAAATAGACCCTCATTCTTTTGTATTCTCATCTTTGAGCTATATCATGTCAGTATTACATTAAAATAATGATTATTGAAGCAAGTGAAAAGATCATGCAGGATAGATTCTTTGGCCCTATTGCTACCCTACTTATGCAGGAAAGCAAAACTCCTTTTAGGAGTTGAACCGAGTTCAAGGGTATAGCTTGGATGATGGAATTATGTATTATAATCGCAGGCTATGCATTCCCAATGATAAGGGAACTAAGAGTCAAATTCTTAATGAAGCCCATGACAGCCTTATTGCAGGATATCCAGGTTTCATCAAAACCTACATGGCTGTGAAGAAAAGCTTTTTTTGGCCTGGTCTAAAAAAGGATGTGCTTAATCATGTACGTCAATGTGTGACCTGTCAGAAAGTCAAGGCCGAGAGAGTAAAAATGCCTGAGAAGTTACATTCATTAGACATCCCCCAAATGAAGTGGAAATGCATCAGTATAGATTTTATTACTAGATTACCTTCAGTGCAATCAAGCTATAACTCCATCTTCGTGGTAGTTGATAGACTAACCAAAGTTGCCCATTTGATTCTAGTAAAAGAAACCTACACTGCAGTGGATGTAGCTAGAGTGTTCCTCAAGAAAATCTTCCGTTTGCATGGCCTACCCAGAAGAATAGTAAGTGATCGAGATCCCAAATTTATGTCAAGATTCTGGACTACATTTTTCGAAGCAATAGAAACTTTCTTAGATCATCTCAGCACAGCTTACCGCCCTGAGACCGATGGTCAAACAGAAAGGGTAAACCAAGTAATCGAAGATATACTTCGGTCATGCTGTGGTGGTAGGGAACCCAAGTAGTGGCTAAGCTATCTGCACCTAGTCGATTTCGCCTACAATGCTTCTTATCACCGAAGTATTGGGATGAGCCCTTTCAAAGTTCTGTATGGACAAGATTGCTTAACTTGGTCCGACCCATTGATTAGGGTCGAGATGTCCAGACAGATGCTTGACGACATGGAGCAGCAGATGCAATCAATTCGCAAAGATATAAAAGCTGCCAAGATAGACAGAAGCAGTATGCAGATAAGAAGAGGACAGACAGAGAATTCGAGGAAGCAGATATGGTCTTCATTCGAGTACACCCCAAAAGAAGTTCTCTAAGAAGTTATACCCCAGATATTGTGGGCCATATCTGATTACTAAGAAAGTAGGTGACTTAGCCTACGAGCTTCTTTTGCCTCCTCATCTCAAAGTACATAATGTATTTCATGTCAACCTTCTTAAAAAGTATGTACCAAGCCCGAATCATGTGCTTGATGATGAAATCACTTCTTCAACCCAAGGGCAGATGGAACTCCAACTTGAATAAATTCTTGATTTCTCAGGAACATAATTCTAGGAGAATTATTGGTCAAATGGAAGTTCTATCCTTTTGAAGATGCCACCTCGGAGGAGAAAGAAACCGATCTGTTTTGGGGGATTACCCCTAGTTTGCAAAATGAGGACATCTTGCGTTTTTCAAGTGTGGGAGAGAATGTAAGATTCCTCCCCAGCCTCTCAAGATGTCCAGCATCTACCACTGTAATCAAATCCCTCCTCAGAAATATAAAAGATCTTGTTTCTACCTGCTGTTTTGGCCTAGAGAGAGAAAATGTTCTAGAGAGAGGTTATTCTGATCTGAAATATTTTTGAATAGAAAAATATCTCATCTTATTAAAATAAGTTCCCCTGAAACAAAAGTTCAAAAAGATTTTCAGAAGGTGCATTAGAAATCAAGTATAATCTGTTCAAGAGGCCTTACCCTAGGGGTCCAGATTTTCGAAAAAATTTAAATTAAGGTTTTGAGGGGCCAATCAGATTCATCCAAATGTGTGGAGAAGATAAATAGAAGAAATAAAGAAAATCCCCCCAAAAATGAGTAAATGCTCACATAAGATGAAGAGAAGATGAAGACTGGACTAAGGACCAAAGGAAAAACTAAAAAAATGGAATTTTGACACCTCACAATAGGGACTCCCCCCTCATGAATGAGGCGCCTACTTCACACATGTGGTGGAGTTTTAAATCATAAAAAATTGAGATATTTCATCTCTCCTCTCTCCTAATTCAAGTCTAGTTCCAAAAAGTAAGCTAAACTGACCTAAAAATGGTCAAAATTTGACCAAACTGATCCAGAAAACTCCAGAATCAATTTGCTTGGTTAGGAGCTCACTTTTTCTTACAAATAGAAGCCTCCTCCTTTGTTGAAGCTTAATAATATTTTATACAGTGCTACTCTACTCCTCCCAAGAGCCAAGAACTGTGAATTTCTTAATAATTCACTAGTTTTTGACCATTCCCTCTTCTAAAGAACTGGTGGCCACTCTTGTTGCTAACAAGAGTAGAACCCTCAAACCATCAAGCCAAAGGAGAGCTCCCAAAATTTATGTAAGTTAGTAATTTTACCTTTTCTTTATTCTTTTAATGGTTTTTCTAATCTTGTTTTGTTTAAATTGAAAACTTTGAAGCTATGCCTTGCTGAAAAGGCTTTCCCCCTCTCTCATTCTTAAAATCAGCCCTTCTTTATCCTAGTTAAGTGATCTAAATGTTGGAATTAATTAACTTTTCATATTGTTTCTCTCTCTTAAAAGTAAAAATTGATTAGTTTAGAATGCTTTAAACCAATTGGGGATAATTCCTAAAAGTAGATTAAGGTTAGAAAAAATGAAAACTGGTCAGTCATACAAAGGAGGTTATGGAAAAATTTTCTAAAAATTTGTGAAATAAATTTCATCTTTTATTAATAAAAAAGAGTAATCCCCATTGTTTGTGTATTCTAAAAGTGTCATTTTCATTCATGCATAGAAGGATGCATATTGATTATTAAAAAAGAGTGATTTTCAATAGAATTAAGTTCTATGCATAGAAAGATACATATTGATTAATTTTTTTATTATAAAAGAGTGATTTTTAATAGAATTAAATTTTATTCATAAATAGATGCATAAAAGAAATTTTTTTAATTATAAAAGTGTTACTTTAATCAAATTGGATTTTTAAGCATAAATAGATGCATAAAAGATTTTTTTTAATTATAAAAGTGTTACTTTCATCAAAATGGATTTTTATGCATAAATAGATGCATAAAAGAATATTTTTTTATTATAAAAGTGTTACTTTCATCAAAATATGCTTCATGCATGAATAGATGTATAAAAGAATATTTTTTTAATAAAAGTGTTACTTTCATCAAAATGGATTTTATGCATAAATAGATGCATAAAAGAATATATTTTTTTATTATAAAAGTGTTACTTTCATCAAAATGATTTTTATGCACAAAAGAATTTTTTTTATAAAAGTATTACTTTCATCAAAATGGATTTTATGCATAAGTTGATGCATAAAAGAGTTTTTTTTGTAAAAGTGTTACTTTCACTAATATTGATTTTTATGCATAAATTGATGCATAAAAAATTTTTTTTATTACAAAAGTGTTGCTTTCACCAATATTGATTTTTATGCATAAAATGATGCATAAAAGATTTTTTTATCAAAATAAGAGTTCACTTTAATCCTATGTTTAAATCCCATGAATATTGGAAAAATGAATAAGTAAATACTCAGCGAAGGAAAATTATACCGTTTTATATTCTCTAGGATGGTAATGAGAAAATTCAAAAAAACTATCGAAGTCGGAACTTTAGATAAATGACTAATTTATTTCTCATAGGAATTCGTGTTTAGTTTTGAATTCAGTAAAGTAGTAATTGAATTAATACCTTCGAGAAAGATAGTTCAGGGAGAACTTTTCCAGACTCAAACCCTAAATCAGACTATGACGTAACTCCTTCATGAGTTTCAAGAATAGATGATGTGACCAGTTCAGTAATCTACACTCAAATCACCCACCGAATCTGAAACTAAGTTGACACCTTTGATTTTGATCTGAGGATCAATACTTAAGAATTCGAGGAATTCTACTTGGGAATCCAGACCTGTGATCTAGAAGTCTTGGGATACGAAATTAAGATATACTCATTCTATTCAAAAGAAAAATAAAACTAAAAAACTTGCATAGAAACCCTGTTTTCTTAAAGGACTGTCTTACACCAGAATGCTGGAGGGAGCATTTGGTATATGTGTTTTCTAAGGGAAGTTCGGTTGCAACAACTGGTTGGGAGTGTTCAAAGGACAGCTCACATGGCAAAGCCTGGACCAGCCTCGGTATGGTTAAAATGGTGCGCTTCCGATACGATGGACGAGGGCCAGACGAATCCCTGAGTGAAGTGCCTGGACACCTAAGGAGGATCCTAGAGGGTTCTGACCAGGCGATGCACGGGCTCGCAGTGCCGAGGACATCCATGCGTATGTCCTGGAAGATATATATGTATGATGATGAGAAACTTATTGTAATCTATTACTGGATCTCGTTGTTGACCTGCTGGTCTCAAAGGAGAGTCCAGAGTGTTACTGTTTGGTGAGAAACAAGGATTGAATAGAAATTTTGAGTTGTGACATCTATACCCAGTAATTGTTTGTCAATGGATTGTTTTATAAATTAAAGTTTAAAGAGGAGTGTGTGAGTATCTGTATTCTAAAGCAAAAGTTAATAAAGGCTTTCAATTATGGGTGGGTGAAGGCATTTGGATGTACGTGGGTGTATAAAGTCAAGCATAACATTGATGGTTCAATGAGGAGGTATAAGGCAAGATTGGTGGCCAAGGGCTATGCGCAGACTTACGGCATTGACTATGAAGAGACATTCAACCTGGTTACAAGAATGGCAACCATGAGATCTGTCATTTCTATGACTGCAGCAAAGGGTTGGTCTTGACATTAGCTATATGTAAAGAATGCATTCTTGCATGGTGATTTGCAAGAAGAAGTTTACATGATGCAGCCATCGGGTTATGAGAGTTATGCACACCTAGATTTTGTGTGCAGGTTACACAATCCTTGTATAGCTTAAAGGAGGCACCCACAGCATGGTCAAACAAGATCGGAGAGTATCTTGTTACCATTGGATTTTGGATATCCAATGCAAATTTTTTAATTTTATGTGAAAAAGACAGATAGAGTCAATAATGCTATTAGTCATCTATGTGGATGACTTGATTATCACTAGTGATGGTGATGTTGACATACATGATGTCACGAGGATTTTGAAGCAAAAGTTTAAGATGAAGGATTTGGGTGAGCTGCGGTATTACTTGGACATAGAGGTGGTGAGATCACCTCATGGCATTTTGTTATTGCAGAGACAATATGGCTTGGACATGTCTAAGTATGGTATGATAGGTTGTAAGCCTATTTCAGTGCCATTGGAGCAGAACACAAAGTTTTCCATAGATACAGGTGAGATTTTGGAGGACCCCACTACATACAGGCGCATAGTGGGTAGCTTAATCTACATGACCATTACTAGGCTAGACGAGAGTTATGTTGTTGGACTTGTGAGTCAGTTTATGCAAGTCCCTAGGAATCCACACTTGGATGCGGCTAGATGAATTCTCAGGTATATAAATTCCATAGTTGATTATGGACTTTTCTATGAGGCTTGTATAGAGATATAGCTACATGGGTACACAAATGCTGATTGGGCTGGTACTATTGCTGATAGGAGATCTACCAGTGGTTTTATTTTCACATTTGGGAGTGTTGCTGTGAGTTGGAGCCCTAAGAAGTAGCCAACAATTTCCTTGTGGAGTACAAAGGTAGAGTATAGGGGTGCTGCTATGGCATCTTGTGAGGTAGCTTGGTTTCAGAAGCTACTTAGTGATATGGGTGAGCCCATGGATAGGGAAGTTGTCATTTATTATGACAACATGAGTAGAATATAGGTAGCCCAGTATACCATGCTAGAATGAAGCACATTGAGGTGGTATATGTCAGCATAGAGGATCAGGTGGCTGACATCTTTACGAAGGCATTGGGCATACAGAAGCTCCATAAGTTTAGAAGTTTACTTGGAGTGCAGTTTGTGGAGTTGAGCTTTAGGGGGAGTGGTGAGATATCGAGCTCAACTAGTGCTACGGTGGACATTGATGACCCGCCTGGGTGATAGCTTCGGCACTTACGTCACTAGCAGGGTTGGTGAGATTATGGTTGATATGCTGCCAGTGGATGACAAGCTGTGTGATAGCCACTTTGGAGTACTGGAGTTATGGCATAGTTATAGCGCTATCCCATATAGTCGGGTTCACACTATAGATCGACCACTTTGTATGTTGTAGGAGAGTTATGGCGGCATAGTTATAGTGCCAGCTCATATAGTCAGGTTCACACTATAGACCAACCACTTTGTATGTCGTAGGAAAGTACTTTCCATTTATGTATATACTCTTATCTTTTAGTTATGTTGTTGTAGAGAAGAGAAGAAGATAGAAGAAAATTCAGCCATCCATCTCTCTTGTGTCTTGCACTCATTTGTGTGTGTGTGTGGTTTCTTGCAAGGTACTAAAGCTCTCTCTCTCTCCCCCACATTCTCTTTAGCATAGAGGACCAAGATTAGGAGCATTTAACCACATCACACTTGGGAATTATCCCACATGACCCCATATGCAAAAGGGGTACCTCCCTCCTATAAAAGGGCTCATTTTCAAGAAATGCAAACAAGCTACTCTCAAGTCTTTCTTCTACTATGAGGACAAGTTGCCGTCTTGTAACCTAACTGAACTTCATTCAAGATTAATTAGGTTAATTGGTTCGTCATTGTGTTTGTAATTAGGCTTCATTCTTCATAATATTAAATTAAATTAATCATGAATTAATCAATGTGATTAGGGTACAATGAATTTAATCAATATCAACATCAACATCATCATTATAATGGAAGGCATTGATGACCGGTTGATGGCCATCAGACAATAGATCATCATTGTCATCATCATCATCATAAGCATCATGGAGGGCATTGTTGAACTCTTCACAGCAGTATCCATTTGCCACAACAGGAGACCTAGTGCCACATTGTAGACCAACACATTGGCAAGAATTAAAGTTAGTACATCATTTAATATACATTATTATATAAATATTATTCATTCAAGAACTGTCTTACAGGAGGCAGAGCACATCAACTAGATCCTCTAGCATATATATATATATATATATATATATAAGCATGAAGTCATAAATCATTCATTGATATCATTATTTCACAGAAGCTAGAAATCTCGAAGTCAGTAGAAAGCATGTAGAAGACCATATCTCCTCTATCTTAATCATGTTTATTTAACATATCATTTTTTACCAAGCTTAGGGTTTTGGATAAGTATGACAAGGCTTCCACGCATGCAACACTCAGTTGTGTTAAACTGACTTATATCAGCTCTTTTTATCCAAAAGCACTATAAGTTTTCAATGAGGTATTGTGTGAATACTTTTTTAACAGTTATCAAATAAGATTTATTTACAAAAGTAACATATATTTATGTATACACTATATATACACTCGAGCATTGATGATATGGGTGAGATTTCATATTTGTTTTTGTTTATATTAGGTGTTATTAAGTTGATATTGTAAAGTTTTGTGAGTAGACTTACATGGAATCAAGATCATCCTTTTTTTGTGAAGTTTGAAAAACAACACGGACTTTCCATTGATGTAAATTTTTAATCTTGAATCATAGGTGTTTATGCATGCTTTTATCCCTACGTAGTGAGAATATTAAGGTTACAAATTTTTACATTATTCATATACTTGAACACTTTTTTATAAAAATATAATACAAGTGGTAACACTCAAAATAAAGTGTTACTAGAAAAGATTTCATGCTCTTTGCAAAAATATTAAATATTAAGATTCGAATTTTTTTGTTTTGAGAAATTTAAAATTGTTAGATTAGTGATTTTATTATTATTTTAATCATGACTAGATCATAAAATAACATGTCTTATTTATTTATAATGTCTCTAGCATGCCGAATGGTGTGGACATATATCAATAGTATGTAGACAAAAAAGACTCCAAACAATGTCTTCTTCACGATGTTGCTCGTTGGTAGGTAAACCTAAGGCAATAACACTTATATTTGATTCAATAAAAATACATAGTATATTAATTTCTTTTATTTTTTTATTTTTCTTCCATATCTCTAAATTTGTACTCATCCACTACAAATAAACTATGTATTAGTTTTATAATAAAATTAGTTTATCTTTGTATTTATATAAAATTCAATCTCATTGATGCTTAAATTTATTTATGTAAGTAAATGTGTTCTCATTTGGATATTTAAGGCTTATATTTTTAAGGATAATTTTTTGTGCATATCATATTTGAAATGATTCTAAAATTGTGACCAATTTAAAGATCATGTTGCTATATGGATTTTCGTTATCACATTATGTAATATTTTCACGTCTAAATACTATAAACATCTTACATGAATGACATTAGCTCATTTCTTTGAACTCAATAATTATAAGTTTAATTTTTATGTATGTTATTATGCCTTATGGTTTGGTGAAAATGGCCATCTATATTTCACAAAATTTCACCAACTTTAAAATGGAACGTAAACCTTAGCTTATGTTTAATTAATATTTTCTAGTGAAAGTGGTTAGAAAAGTACTAGCTACTCTACAATGAGTTTAATATTATGTATAAAATGCTATATAACATTTTTTACCAATTATTTTAAAGAAGTTCTTGAGGTTCTCTGTGTAGATAAAACCCCTAGAGTGAGAAGTCATCACACACATGTTTTTGTTTTCTTTAAGATTATTAGAGAGAACATATGACTATTTGCAAGAAAGTAATTGATCAAGTGTAATTATAAATGAGGGGGTGTATGCACCTTAGAGGTAGAGGTGTTGCTGCTAAGGTTATGAGAAAACACACTGGTAAATTGTAAACCTAAAAAGTTTTTCCCACCAAAAGGCATCTACTTCAAGTGGACATGTGTTGTGCACAAAAGCCTTTGATCAACATTGAGCGAGCCTAAAATTTAAGCAAGGTGAACTTAAAATCAAAGGAGATAATTAATATATGTAGGTGAGGATCAACCTAATCCCTAATCAATTATTCAAATCTCCTCATCTAATAGAATTTGTGCATGTTGGATCAACTCTCTAGCATTATCATTATCTTGTCATCATTAGTGTTTATTATGTTTCTTATACTTAGATTATGCAAAAATTTAAAATATACTCTACTACTATCCATACCTAATCACGTCTAACTTGCTAATTTCAAGTTGGTATCATAGCCTACCACCATCCCTTAACCATGTATGCATTCTAAGATGCGTAACTAGAAAATGCCATCAAGCATTAATTAATTTGCTAAAGTATTTTTTTTCTCTTCCACCCATTCACTCAAATCATTTCAAATCAATTGATTGGAGGGTTCTTACTGAAAATTTGGGCAACCCTTTATAATCCCCCACAAGATCAAGGATATCATATACATCACCTCACATCAAGTATATGAAGCGGTTCACATATAACTAGGGAGGCATTTCTAGATTTTAATGTTAAACTCACGAAGCAGTATAAATCATGTTAATTGAAGCTATAGGAGTCTTTAACTATCATTTTTGTATGCTCACAACAAGTCTTATAGCTTGATTTACTCTCTAATCCACTCAACTCTTCAATCTTCTCTTGGTATGCATGATATAAAATCCCTACAAATAGAGTTATTAATGCTTAAGTAAAGTGTTAATGTCAACCATTGAAGGTTAAAATGTATGAATGGGGTGTTGATATTCATACGTTTTACATCCTATTAACACTTCAACATCATTTGGGAGCTCAAACCACACTAATCCAAAACATGTTTTTTTAACATTTTTGCTTAAAATGGGATTATTGTATAAGTAGTGGAGGTTGGGCTTTCATTTATCATATTTGTACTCATATTGATTTTATAAGGGTATATATTATCCTTGAAATCATTCAAGTGCACTAAGACTAGATATTAGCCGTGAAATCATTCAAGTGCACTAAGACTAGATATTAGCCCTGAAATCATTCAAGTGCGCGACTTTTTTATGTCAAGAATGTTTGGGAAGCATTTTGACCATCTTGTGAATGAGGTCGTGGAGACCTAAGTGATAAAGTTGCAACAGCCAACGAAGAGTCAATGGAGGATATCTCGCGTAGCAAGGTCGGCCGAGGTCTTGACCATCCGCGGTTTGATTTAAATGGTGAGCTTCCAGTACGGTGGATGAGGGACCAAGGAAGCGGCCTATGAGATGAAGCGCTAGGTGACTTGCGAAGGATCCTAGAGGGTGCTAACCATACAGTGCTCGGCGGGCTTTGGGTTGCCAAAGATACCCATGCGTGCGTCGAGGAAGAAAATGGAACAAGGTGTTAGAGTTGTTTTCTGAACTCGAGCAAATGGATCTGGTTGATTGACCTTGCTGGTCCTCAACGGATGAGTCCATGGCTCCTTTGTATGGATTTGTTGGTTGACCTTGCTGATCTTCAACAAACAGTCCATCTGGATTTTTTTAAGTGAATATATTTTCGTTTCATTATTTTAGAACATTGCTCCTTTTTTATTTCTAAGTCTCAACAGTCAAGGAAACACTTTATTTTAAATATAACTATTGTGATTTTGTAGCACACTCAGGAGATGGGCAGCACAAACACTTAGTTTTTACATGCATGTGATCAAGGTTGCCTTTTGACCATGAGTAGGAGCATAAATTAATTGTTTTGGAAGAAAATATTCAAAATTGTGTAATATTTGCCTAAAAATGTCAAGTATGGAGTCTCGGCTACCTAGTGTAGGGTTAGCAAATGCAATGGGTATGAGACTTGGTAGGCCTATGGAGGGTAACAAGACTTACATAAAAGTGATTTCACTTTCTGACTAGCCCTCATCATTTGTGTTATGTAGCTAATTTTGAATTTATGCAAAATAGCCTGATTTAGCATGAAATGCTAAAAATAGTCAATGAATGGTCTCAGATGGGGAAGAGGTTTTGCATGCATGTGTGGAACGTGAGCATTGTTCTGGTTGCCAATGATGCCATAGGTACAGCGATGAAGGAATGATTGGAAATTAGAATTCAATCGGATATTTTGGAGGATTATGATCAGTGATAATCCAAAATTGAGATATCTTTGCATATAAAAATCCTCCTAGTGTCTCAAATGGTTTCCCCTAAAACAGAAGTTCAAAATGAACTTTCTAATGTGCATTAGGAATTAGTTGAAAATGATATAAGGGACCTTAGCCTAAGGGTCTAGATTTTCAAAAAATTTTGGATTATGGTCCAATTAAGGTTCCTATGGACCAATAGGATTAATCATCCAAGTGTTGGGATGAGATAAATCAAGAGAATAAAATAAAATACCCAAAAATGAGTAAATGCCCACATAAGATGAAGAGTTGACTGAGAACAAGGTTTATTAGGTAAAAACTATGAGATATTTCTTTAAAAAATGAGATATTTTAGAATAATGATACATTATTGACACCTTGGTAAGGAGGGGGGACACTCTAAGGAGATAGGCGCCTATTTCACACATGTGGATGAGTTTTTAATTCAAAAAAATTGTGATATTTTTATCTCTCCTCTCTCCTGTATATCAAACCAAATTAAAAAGGAAGCTAAAGTGGTCCAAATCTTGTCCAAATTTAGCCAAATTGAACCTAGAAAATTCTAGAACTTTGTTGGACTCAGTTAGTGACCTCCCTCACCTATAAATAGACCCTATTCTTTTGTATTCTCATCTTTGAGCTATATCATGTTAGTATTACATTAAAATAATGATATTTTTTATTATCCCTTAAAAAAAACCTACTTTTGGAGAGCTTGGAGCTTCTCTCTCTCTTCAGCAATCCTTGGAGCTTTCTTCTCAACATACTAAACCAATTGATTAGTTGGGGGCTTCCTTCTAAGATAAAGAAGCAAGCCAAATCAAGAGGTAAGATGTAATTTCATGATTTTATTTAATATTCTCAATCATTTCACTTAACCCCTCTCAAGCTTGAGAAGTTTCATATGAATTATTTTTCAATGTAAATTAAGCTTTTTATAATAATTCTAATGATTAATTTTAAAAAGTTTATATTTTTGCTAAATTAGGATGCTTTTTAGGTATATCTCTCTCTCCCCCCAAAAGAAAAATTCTAATGATTAATCACAAAAAGTTTATATTTTTGCTAAATTAGGATGCTTTTTAGGTATATCTCTCTCTCCCCAAAAGAATGGTCATTCCTATGACTAATTCTTATTCAAATGGATGCTTCTCATTGTTAAATTCTCAATTCAAAAATCAAACTCTATGCTAGTGAAGCTAGAGGTTAGAAAATGACTTTTTTATGCTCTTATGCGAATAAAATTATAGTAAACTTATGATTTAATTCCATAAATTGGATTTAAGTCTAAATGATAGTTATTCTATCATAGTTATACTACAAAGTCTTATTCTTTCCAAAAATATTAAAAATTATCAGTAATAGCAGCGGAGCTATGGCAAAATTTTTAGAAAATTAATACATAGCTCATTTTTATGCATAATGTGAAAAGAGGACTTCCTACCATATTCTAGGATTGGTCATCCTATACTAAAAGACCGATTTTCATCAAATTCATGGGAAACTAATTTTTAGTATTTATGAATAAATAATTAAATTAAGAAAAGAGAAATTTTTGGTATTTTCATTTTTATGCAAAAAGAGGAATTCCCATGATAATGGAGATCCATGTAATTAAATGAAAAAAGAGAAATTTCGATATATTAAAATAATGAATATTTTTATTTAAAGAGGAGTTTTAGTTTAATTTATTTTATGCATGAGAAAATTTAAATGATAAAAGAGGAACTCTCATGACATTTGGAATTCAATCATTTAAATGGTAAAAGTGGAATTCTTGGCACAATTGAAATAATAGATATTTTATTAAAGAAAATAGGAATTTTAGATAAATTTATTTTATGATAAAAGAGGAATTCCCATGAAATTTGGAATTCAATCATTAAAATGCAAAAAGAGGAATTCCCATGATATTTGAGATGCAAGAAATTAAATGGAAAAAGAGAAATTTTTAGCATAATTCAAATGATGAGTATTTATCAAAAGTGAAATTTTGAGCATTATTGACAAAATATGGGTAGAATTGATTTTTGTAAATCCCATGAATCTTTTACTCAAAAGAAGAATATTGAATATATTTCACTTGAGAAATTTGAGAAAGAATATGAAAATATCCGTCGAGAAAAAGTACCTTTAACTAGGCCAAGCAATTGGCATAAATTTAGAAAAGTCTCATCGGTATCAAAAATAGAAAATGTTACGAAATGTGAATTCGATGTGAATTCGATGTGATAAGATGCGAGTGGATGTGATAAGATGTGAGTGGATGTGATGTGATGTAAATGGATGTGCATGTGCATGTGATAGGATGTAAATGGATGTGGATGTGAATGAAAAGATGAGAATGAGATTTGAGGATATGTTAAAGGATGTGATGTGATGTAAATGGATGTGGATGTGAATGAAGAGATGAGAATGAGATGTGAGGATATGTGAAAGGATGTGATGTGATGTAAATAGATGTGTATGTGAATGAAGAGATGAGAATGAGATGTGAGGATATGTGAAAGGATGTGATGTGATGTAAATGGATGTGGTTGTGAATGAAGAGATGAGAATGAGATGTGAGGATATGTGAAAGGATGTGATGTGATGTAAATGGATGTGGATGTGGATGTGGATGTGATAAGATGTGATGTGATGTAAATGGATGTGGATGTGGATGAGATGTGATGTGATTTAAATGGATGTGGATGTGGATGTGAATGTGAATGTGATGAGATGTGGATGAAATGTGATGTGATGTGAATACATGTGGATGTGAATGTGAATGAATGTATGGATGTGGATGTGGATGAGATGTGAGATGTGAATGGATGTGAATGTGATGAGATGTGAATGGATGTGAATGTGATGAGATGTGGATGAAATGTGATGTGATGTGAATATGTGTGGATGTGAATGTGAATGAATGAGATATGATATGGATAGATGTGGATGTGATGTAATGTGGATGAAATGAATGAGATTGGATGTGGATAGATGTGGACGTGATGTAATGGGGATAGAATGTATGTGATGCGATGGGAATGCAATGAATGTGATGCATGTGAATAGATGCGATGAGATGTGAATGGATGTGAATGTGACGTGATATAAATAGATGTGAATGGATGGGATGTGATGTGAATAGATGTGCTGAGATGTGAATCGAGATATATGTGAATGGATCAGATGTGATGTGAATAAATGTGATGTGATGTGAATCGGGATAGATGTGACTGGATGAGATGTGATGTGAATGGATGTGATGTGATGTGATGTGAATCGGGATAGATGTGAATGGATGAGATGTGATGTGAATGGATGTGATGTGAATTTGGATAGATGTGAATAGATGAGACGTGATGTGAATGGATGTGATGTGAATCAAGATAGATGTGAATGGATGAGATGTGATGTGAATGGATGTGATGTGGATCGGGGTAGATGTGAATGGATGAGATGAGATGAGTGTATGTGATGAAAATGGATGTGAATGTGTATGTGAAAAATGGATGTGAATGAGTATATATGTGAAAGAATGGATGTGAATGAGTATATATGTGAAAGAATGGATATGGATGTGTATGTGAAAGAATGGATGTGAATATGTGAAAGAATGGATATGAATGTGTATGTGAAAAACAGATATGAATGTGTATGTGATGAAAATGGATGTGAATGCGTATGTGAAAGAATGTATGTGAATGTGTATGTGAAGAATGGATATGAATGTGTATGTGATGAAAATGGATGTGAATGTGTATGTGAAGAATGGATGTGAATGAGTATGTGAAAGAATGGATGTGAATGTGTATGTGAAGAATGGATATGGATGTGTATGTGAAGAATGGATGTGAATGAGTATGTGAAAGAATGGATGTGGATGTGTATGTGAAAGAATGTGATGTGATGTAAAGAGATGTGATGTGACATGAATATATGTGGATGTGAAGTGATAGATATGAATGTATAGATAGATGTGAGTAGTCATACATGAGAACAATTGGATGGATGTGGATGAATGAGATGAGATGTGTATGAATGAGATATGATGTGGATATAAGTGATGTGATATAATGTGGATAGAATGTATATGATGGGATGGTTATGAGAATGTATGTGGTGGATATGAACGATTGAATGTGATGGATATGAATGAATGTGATGTGATGTAAATGGAGATAGATGTGATGTATGATGTGAATGAATATGATGTGATGAGATGTGGATATTTGTGGATGGGAGTGAATGAGATCTGATGCGGATAAATGAGAAAAGATGTGATGAGATGGAAAATGATGTGATGAGAATGGGAATACATATGAAATAAATGAGGATTGATGTGAAACAATATGGAAAGACGAGAGTTCGTTATATAAATTGTATTTGACCTGTTTTTAAATGACTATTTTATGTCAAAAATGCTGGGGAAACATTTTGACCATCTTGTGAATGAGGTCGTGGAGACCTATCTGTTAAAGTTGCAACAGCTGACAAAGGAGGACGTCTCACATAGCAAGGTCATCAACCGAGGTCTTTACTAGCCTCGGTTTTATTTAAATGGTGAGCTTCCCGTACGGTGGATGAGGGACCAAGGAAGCGGCCTATGAGTGAAGCGCTAGGTGACCTGCGAAGGATCCTAGAGAGGGTGCTGACCATACGGTGCTCGGCGGGCTCTGGGTTGCCGAAGATACCTACACATGCGTCATGGAAGATATTGGAACAAGGAGTAAGAGTTGTTTTTTGAATTCGAACATGGATCTGGTTGATTGACCTTGCTGGTCCTCAATAGATGTGTGCATGGCTCTCTTATATGGATCTGTTGGTCGATCTTGCTGATCTTCAATAGATGTGTGCATGGCTCTCTTATATGGATCTATTGGTCGATCTTGCTGATCTTCAACGGAGATTCCATTTTGATTTTTATAAGTGAATATATTGCTAGATACTATGAGCTAGGAACTATCGAAAAGGCCCCTGAGTGGACAGGTGTGGTGAGCGTTCTGGTTGCTAATGATGCCATAGGTACTCCGATGAAGGAAAAATTAGAAATTAGGATTCAACCGGATATTTTGGAGGATTATGATCGGTGATGCTGTAGTTTCATTAAATGATTGTTTTAAAGACAGGTGAATCTTTGAAAAAGGCAATTTCATATTGGGTGTGTAAGTGGTGTGACTAGTTTTGAGTTTGCATGAATATCCGGCTAGGAGGCTTGGGAACTCTTTTCCATGGTACCCGAGACAAAACCTAATCAAGTTCTTAAATGGATCCCATCACTATAGTGGTCTAACCCACGAGGCTGGATGGGGTTAGGCTGCTGGACTGATGGATCCCTAAAATGAGACTCAATTCTGTGATGGTACGATAGATGACGTAAATCTCGGATAAAAATTTGTTCTATGGAAAAGAATAACCGGCTGTGCCTCTCAATGAGGAAAAAAGCATTGGTCTCTATTATCCAAGTGCAAGTCTTTCCTTGATCTGACTATGATACTCACGGGTTCGGTCAGATCAATTCAGTTAGTTAAGGCTCTTGACTACGTTAGAGAAAAACGCATCCTGGAGGAATCGCCCGTGCTTTCCCGGCGAGGGAAGTTTTTTCGGGTTCGGTTTTGGAAGAACCGAGGGATTAGTCTCTTGTCCGGATATCTATGGGCGAGGCCCCATGCAGGAAGTGCTATTTCTGCTGCTAGCACCCCTGAATTCGTTGCGCGGAGGGGATAGGTATCTTTCATCATTCACATCCACATCCATTTATATCACATCCTTTCACATATCCTCACATCTCATTCACATCCACATTCATTTGTATCACATCCTTTCACATATCCTCACATCTTATTCTCATCTCTTCATTCACATCCACATCCATTTCACATATCCTCACATCTCATTCTCATCTCTTCATTCACATCCACATCCATTTCACATTTAGTAACATTTTCTATTTTTGATACCAATGGGACTTTTCTAATATTTCTACCAATTTCTTGTCTTGGGTTCTTTTTCTCAACGGATATTTTCATATTCTTTCTCAAATTTCTCAAGTGAAATAAATTCAATATTCTTCTTTTTGATAAAAGATTCATGGGATTTACAAAATCAATTCTACCCATATTTCCCAATAATCCTCAAAATTTCACTTTTGATAAATACTCATAATTTGAATTATGCTAGAAATTCCTCTTTTTCTATTTAATTTCTTGGATCTCAATAATCATGGGAATTCCTCTTTTTGCATTTGATTGATTAATTGTAAATGTCATGAGAATTCCTCTTCTATCATAAAATAAATTTATCTAAAATTTCTCTTTTCTTTAATAAAAATATCCATTATTCAAATATACCAAGTATTTCACTTTTTCCATTTAAATGATTGAATTCTAGATGTCATGGGAGTTCGCTTTTATCATTTAAATTTTCTCATGCATAAAATAAGTTTATCTAAAATTTCTTGGCTTCCCCACTTACCTTGTGCTTTACAATTCTTGGACTTTGGATTCGCTACCCTAGTTTTTTCCTTCTTACCAATGTTAATGATTCCTAGACTTGGAAGTCTCCTACGTGTTAAGGGTTTTATCAAGACAAA
The DNA here is from genome assembly GCF_041138505.1 of Cibotium barometz. Classification (NCBI taxonomy): domain Eukaryota; kingdom Viridiplantae; phylum Streptophyta; class Polypodiopsida; order Cyatheales; family Cibotiaceae; genus Cibotium; species Cibotium barometz. The sequence continues at coordinate 51,037,762 of NC_141067.1, forward strand.
CTGTATCTAAAAGTTCACGAGGCTACTATGTGCATGAATGTTTACATGGAAAGATGGTTTTAATCCAATCCACAAATTTCTCCAACTTCTCTAACCGCCAAATAGTCCCTCGAGATCATGAGAAAACACTTCAAAAAATAAGCAAGATAGTCGGTTTATCAATTTGCCAGGTTTCATGTCATAAAATGCTCACATAGTTTCCATGGTAATCTATAGGAATAAAGTCCAAAAGGCCACTTTTCAATCATCCAACAAGTCACAAACTCATGCCTAAGGTGTTCTTCCCCTCATAAAAGACGGAACCCATCAAGGTTGTATGCATCAAAATTGGAGTTGGGAAAAAAACTCAAAGAAAGCCTTTAAGTGTGTAGATAGACATGAAAATTGAAATTTGATTAAAAAAGTAAAACATGACTTATTTTTTAAGTCAACTTTTACATATAGCTGATTTTGACAATTCTGCTCGTGATTGAGGGATTGTAGACCGCATATGTTTTGGTAATCTTAAGTACCCACATGAGTAGTTTCTGATCACTGTGCACAAAGTTATACCTATTTGCAGGTTGCAATAATGACAATAGATTTGAGAGGCTTGCCAAATCTACAAATAACTCTAGACAGTAGACATGAATTACCAATCAATCAAGACATCAACAAATATATTGGGAAAGTACACAAACACTATTTTGATTATTTTACTTTAAATTCTTTTGATATTAAATAAAGAAACTGATAAGTGTGTATATGAGAGAATCTAAGTCAATATAGGGTGTGCTTAATGAGTAATTCTTAACTTTCTTAATTATACATGATTGCCTTAGTCTATATGACTCATACAATAAAACTTTTGGTGGGATCAAGAATTAGAAGATAGAATATTTGCCTAGTTTATGTCTAGATTTTAGGTATAACTTCATTAGTGGCTATTTTGTGAAGAGTTTATCGTTTCGTGTATTTAGAATCAGATGTTGAGATAAACACAAAATTTTTAGAGGACAAAAAACTCAACAAGAGTGTATGAGAATCCAGAAAGCCAAATCCCTTTTATTTTTAAATTATTTGAGTGCAAAGTGGGGAACTTGGCTATTATTCTTTCTGTAAATACCATAGCCAATAGAAACACCATGATAGAAGAAGATGGTGAAGGCATGCCTACAATAATGCCATCATGCAGTACCAACAACAACACCATGGAGACCAACAACAATACCATGGTGTAACAACAATAGCAGTAACACCATGGAGTCCTATGGAGAAACACTATGACATGAAAAATTGATATCTTTCATTTTCAATTTTGTGCATATTTTGATGGTTTTTCAATGGTAATAAGGTGGAAGCTTGTCCAAGAAGATTGCGGCACCCACAATGGAATAATGGCGTGGTGATGCAGCGGCTTGGTGGCTACCCCGATAACAGCATTCTATCTTCAAATATAATGGTTTTACTTGATTTAGGGTGCACACATTGTAAATGCCACAAGTATGCTTGATAAATACTTTGGTATGGTAGATAGGCTAGTGATGTGGAAAATAAAAGTGGGCCTTCATGCTCACATGGATTTTTATTGTATTATTAATATGGTATTCACCATAAGGCTACAAGTTGAGGAGTGTGTGTGGGTACATAATTGGGAAAGATTCTTCTAGAATGCCTACATGGAAGAGGAGAATTCTACCATGTGTAAGTGGGATCTCCACCTACATGCCACTGAGACTTGGCTATTATCTCATCACACTTTCAAAGTCAAAAAGTCTTCAATTTAAAAATCAATAGAAGACAGTGCCTAAAAGGACAATTGATGGTGACATCTATCCTTATGTCACTGAAGGGTTGAAGATTTTTATGTTGTAATTTGTAACAATGGAAGAGAGGGTGATTCTCCACCTATAAAAGGAGCCCTCCTCTCCCTCTCAAATCAATGAATGAGCCTCCTCAATTGAGCATTTTGTGTCATTGCCATTCTCTTATCTTCAAACCCTTATTTCAAACACTCTCTTTACATGTGAATGTCTCATTTAGCATTAGCTCCTCATGCTCATCCCAATTTTGGACCTCTTTGATGATTCATAATAAGTGGGATAAGGAGTTATTATCTTGGCGGGCTTGTGACTTCTCAAGGTAGCCCTTGCCTTATTGCCGCCCTCCTTTGGAGGTACCAATGGTTTTAGCGGTAATGAGCATGTGGAAAGACTTTGGGGACCATAGGTAAATCTTTACGATTGTCTGCTGAGCAATGTTAACCCTTACCCTCTAGCTTGAATCATGAAGGAGATGAGAGGCAAGAGGCTATGTGAAAATTGAGGTTTCATGCAAAGAGAGGGAAGTGCAGTTTTTGTGGTCCAATACCCAAATTTCAACCGGTAATTACTCATCACTCGGGTGTTGGTTTCTAAAATTGATCATATGGCTAGGAAGCTCTTTATATTCTCTTTCCACTCATATAACTAATTTCTTAATCCTTTACTTCATTGATGATCAGAATTTCTCCCAAAGTTGCTAACTTTTAGGTGAATTTTGACAGTTTTATAGTCTTGTAGTAAAATGCTCATAACTTTTTGCTCGGTTGCCCGTTTTTGAAAGTTTTTATATAGGCACGAAGCTCTCTTCAAGCTCTACACACCTATATAATGCTCTTTTGCACAGTCTATATGGATTTAAAACTGTAATTCTCTGTGTATCTCTGTTTTTATAGACTTTTGGCCATTCTTTCTTCTTAATAATGATTAATTCCTCTTAATCTCTTATCAAAAAGCAAATCCCATGTGTCTTATCCTCTTACAAGTGATTGCTATATTCTTTTTCTTTAATATGTTCCGTCCAAATCGCCCAATTCGAACGGATGAACCTTACCAACATTCCCCATATGTTTCCGTTCATATAATTATGACTCGGAAGATTTTCTTCCAACAAAGAATTGCCCTCTTGTTTGGAGCTACAAGACTGGCAAAAATTCTTGCTTCTCTGGAGCCTTTCATCTTTCCTTCTATGAATTATGATCTCACCTTTGATGTGTATATCTTTATCTTAACTTAGGGAGAGAAAGGGAGGTGAGGAGGCTGTGAGGTTTCATACAAGTGTGTTTTGATTTTAAGAAGTGACCAAAGTCAAAACCCCAACTTTGTGTCACAACACCATGGAGTTTCTTAGAGCAACACCATGGAGTCTCTTGGAGCAACAACAACATAACAATGGAGACCAACAAAAACATCATGGAGTAAGTAACAACATGGAGCAATAGGAATAGAAATGCCAGCAACACCATGGAGCGAGAGACACCATTGAAGAGAAATTTTCAAATCTGCTTGGAGTTGGATGAAGAGTATGCAACATGGAAGAGTTCGAACATCCATTGGAGTGTGGTTGAGCTGAGGAAGGCTCATTTACAGATTTGAAGTGTGCGGAAGGTGTATGCATTGAGCAAACATGTCGGATAATCCAGTTCAGATTGTTGGTGAAAAGCTGGATAGGAAGAACTTCCAGGCATGGAAGTACAGGATAAAGAGTTTCTTGAAAGGAAAAGGATTTTGGAATCTCATTACAGGTGTTGAGCCTGAGCCTGAGCTACCTCGACAACCTACACAGCAGTAGCTTATTTCTCATAATCAATGGTCAGAGAGAGCATTTTAATGTGCTGCATTATTTGTCTATATGTATTTCTGATGCTATGCTCATACACATACAGGATGCTGAGAATCCCAAAGATGCATGGGATACTTTGGTCAAGATGTTTGATACAGATACGAGTGCTCGCAAGTCTCAATTGCGACAGCAGATACACAATGTGAAAAGGAATAAAAGGAGCATACATGATTATGTGCAAGAAATCAAGAAGTTTGCAGATGCATTGGCCACAATAAATGCCCCCATGCCTGATGATGATTTGGTGGATATTACCTTGCGTGGTCTTGGCAAGGAATACAAATCTTTTGATACATCTATCTCAGTGAGGAGTACAGGTCTACCTGACTTTGATGAGTTGGTTTCACTCTTGTTGGTTGAGGAAATCAAGCTCAGTGATTCATTTCTGGATGCATCTACTAGCCATGATGATGGCAGAAATCAGGCTTTCTACTCGCAGAGAGGCTTTAGAGGCAGGAGGAGATTCACATCACGTGGACGTGGTGGTAATGGTCGTGGATGGCAGGACAGGCCTCCACAACAGAATTTTCAGCCTTCATATGGTGCTCGAGGTGGTCGTGGATATACCCCTCAGAGAGGCAGAGGTAACCCCCGTGGTCGAGGACGTTGGCAAGGCCAACAAAATTCTATGCAAGATGTGGAATGTCATTACTGTGGCAAATATGGTCATATGGCGAGAGATTGTTTCCGCAAACAGAATGATTTGAGAGGGGGTAGAGCACAACGTGGTGGTCATTATGGTGGAAATTATGCACAACATGGTGGAAACTATGCATCAAGCAGCAATGATGGCACAGCAAATCATTTGTTTGCCATGAAGCATGTTGTGGGTTCTATGACGACAAATGCTGAGAATGATGACACATGGTATATGGACTCAGGAGCATAAAACCATATGACATGTCATGGTGAATGGTTTGAGCATATGAAGCCTATGGATTTAAAAGGCTATGTGGAAACAGGTGATGATACCTAGCATGTCATTACACATGTTGGAATGAGGGAGTCATTGAGTCACTTGAGGCTGATGTGCCTGTGAACTTGCCACAAGCAAGTTCTAGTTCTACTACTATGTCTGGGCCAGCAGAGCAGAAGCTGAGAGTAGCAGTGTACGTCCATGGTCAGGACGTTTGAGGCATGAGAGTGTGAGCACTGGGAGTAGTGCTATGGATAAAGGAAAGAAGAAAGTCGAAGGAATTGGAATCACAGGTTATGAGTCATCTAGTTCAGAGAGTTTGGATGAGGAGCTTGGCATACCTGTTTTACGCACACCTGGTGCTAGGCAGGACAGATATGTGCCACCACATGCTAGAGTTACAGGTGTACAGAGTGACCCGCATGCATTGCGGAGATCCCAGAGAGTCAGATATCCCGTTGACACATTGACATATAGAGATTTTGCCATGCACTATGCATATATGACATCTATGGTGAAGCATGTGGAACCTACATGCTATAAAGAGGCTATTGGAGAGCATGTATGGGAGAAAGCAATGGATGTTGAGATGGACGCATTGGTCCATAATGATACATGGGACTTGGTAGCATTACCAAAGGATAAGAATGTTATTGGATGTAAATGGGTTTACAAAGTGAAGTGCAAATCTGATGGTTCTATTGAGAGACATAAAGCAAGATTGGTAGCAAAGGGTTATGCACAGACCCAAGGATTGGATTATGATGAGACGTTTAGTCCAGTGGCTATGAGATGGGCACAGTGAGAGCAGTCATTGCTATGGCTGCAGCTAATGGCTGGGAAATGCATCAGATGGATGTCAAGAATGCATTTCTTAATGGAGATCTACAAGAGGAAGTGTACATGGTACAGCCAGAAGGGTATGTACACCCTAGATATCCCACTCACGTATGCAGATTGAAAAAGGCATTGTATGGTTTGAAGCAAGCATGTGAGATCCCTGTCCCCACCATGCGACGGATTCGGGGTACTAGTAGCGGAAGTAGCACTTCATGCGCAGGGTAGGGACCCACACTCGGGGCCTCGTCCACGGATATCCGGACAAGAGACTAATCCGTCGGTTTTTCCAAAACCGAATCCGGAAAAACTTCCCTTACCCGAAAAGCACGGGCGATTCCACCAAGATAACTTTTTACTCTAACGTAGTCAAGATCATTACTGATCACGCTGATCCGACTGCACCTATAAAGATACTCAGTCGGATCAAGGAAGAAACTTGCACTTGGATCATTGGGATCAACGCTTTTTTCCCCATCAAGAGGCACAGCTGTTGATTCCTATCCATAGAACAATCACTATCCCGGGATCTACTTTATCTATCGTAATAACAGAAATTGAGTCTCGATTTACGGATCCATCAGTCCAGCCTAACCCCATCCGATCCCATGGGTTAGCCAACCGCCCAACCACTGTAGTGATGGGATCCAATTTGGAATTTGGTTAGGTTTTGTCCCGGGTACCAAGGAAAAGAGTTCCAAGGCCCCCTAGCCGGAAGTTCATGCAAACATAAAACTAGCCACACCACTTACACACCCAATATGAAATTGCCTTTTTTTTAGCATCAGCTAACTTTAAAACAATCCTTTAATGAAACCATAGTACCATTGATCACAATCTTCCAATTTATTCGGTTGATTCATAATTTCCCATCATTCCTTCATCAAGTATCTATGGCATCATTGGCAACTAGAACGCTCACCACCTGTCCACACAGGGGCCTTTTCAATAGTTCCTAGCCCATAATACTCGGCAATACAATCACTTATAAAAATCAAGATGGACTCTCGTTGAATATCAGCAAGATCAACCAACAGATCCATAAAAAGAGCCATGGACTCATCCATTGAAGACCAGCAAGGTCAATCAACCAGATCCATGCCCGGTTTCAGAAAACAACTCTTACTCCTTGTTCCAATATCTTCCTCGATGCACGCGTGGGTATCCTAGGCGACCCAGAGCACCGTATGGTCAGCACCCTCTATGATCCTTCGTAGGTGACCTAGCGCTTCACTCATAGGCCGCTTCCTTGGTCCCTCATCCACCGTACCGGAAGCTCACCATTTTTAATCGAACCGAGGCTGGTCAAGACCTCGGCGGACCTTGCTACGCGAGACGTCCTCCATTGACTCTCCGTCAGCAGTTGCAACTTTAACAGTTAGGTCTTCACGACCTTAATCACAAGACGGTCAAAATGCTTCCCGAACATTCTTGACATAAAACAGCCATTTACAAACAGCGTTTACAACAGTTTACAAATACAGTTTCTATATTAACTCTCATTTTTCCACATTATCCCTCATTAATCCACATTACTTATTCCACATTCCATTTATATATGTACTCATCCAATCACATCATTTTCCATCTCTTCACTTCAGATTCCTTCACATCACATATCATATATTCACATCCATATCCACATCCATACATCCACATCCACATCCACATTCACATCCATACATCCACATCTACATCCACATTCACATATCATATATTCACATCCATACATCCACATCCACATCCACATTCATATCCATACATCCATATCCACATCCATACATCCACATCCACATCCACATTCACATCCATACTTACACATCCATATCCACATCCATACATCCACACCCACATGCATACATCCACTATCACGTCCTCATTCATACATCCACATCCACATACATACATACATCCACATCCACATTCTCATTCACATCTATACATCCACATCTACATCCATATACATACATCCACATCCACATCCACATTCCACATTCACATCCATACATCCACATCTACATCCACATTCACATACATCCACATCCACATTCCCATTCACATCTATACATCCACATCTACATCCACATTCACATCTATGCATATACATCCTCATGCATACATCCACATTCACATTCACATCTATACATCCACATCTACATCCACATTCACATCTATGCATATACATCCTCATGCATACATCCACATTCACATTCACATCTATACATCCACATCTACATCCACATTCACTTCTATGCATATACATCTTCATGCATACATCCATTTTCACATTCATACATCCACACTCCCATCTCCACATCCACACATCCACATACATACATCCATTTCCACATTCCCATTCATATAACCCCATATGCCTTCACATCTAATCTTTTACATCACATCCATTCTCGCCCTATCACAACCCATATACATCTTATCCTATCACATACACTTCTTACCTCATCCCATACACATCTTAATTCATCTTATCACCTCCTAACTTATTTCATAAGCATCTTATCACCTCTTATCACATCTTATACACCTCTTATCACATCCTATACACCTCTTATCACATCCTATCACATCTTATCACCTCCTAACTTATTTCATAAGCATCTTATCACCCCTTATCACATCTTATACACCTCTTATCACATCCTATCACATCTCATTTCTATTTATAGAATACAAGAGAATTCTTATATTTGATATAGGATTTCTTTACACATTTTTTTATGCATAAATTCCATTTAAGGAGATTAATACTTTCGAAGTAAAAATCAATCTTTTATGCATCTTCCTATGCATAAATTCATTTTAAATGAAAATGACACTTTTGAATTAAAATTCAATCTTTTATGCATCTTCCTATGCATGAATTCAATTTAGATGAGAATGACACTTTTGAATCAATCTTTTATGCATCTTCCTATGCATAAATTCAATTTGGTAGGAATTACACTTTTAGAATAAAAGAATTTCTCTTATGCATCTAAGTTATGCATAAAATCCCTTTATGATGAAAATCACACTTTTAGTATAAAAAGAATATCTTTTATGCATACTTCTATGCATGAAATCCAAATATGATAAAAGTAACACTTTTATAATAAAATAATCAACTCTTATGCATACTTCTATGCATGAAATTCAATTGTGATATAAGTAACACTTTTATAATAAAATAATCAACTTTTATGCATACCTCTATGCATGAAATTCAATTGTGATAAAAGTAACACTTTTATGTTAAAATAATAATCTTTTATGCATACCTCTATGCATGAAAATAAAAATGATAAAAGTAACACTTTTGATATAAAAATTTATCCATTATGCATACTTCTATGCATGAAAATAAAAATGATAAAAGTAACACTTTTGATATAAAAACTTATCCTTTATGCATAATATAAAAATTTAATTTCTCCATGATTACAATGAAATTCTTTCAATTAATCTAGGATGATAATTCCTAGAATATGGTAGGAAGTCCTCTTTTTATGCTTTGAATGAAATTATTTTATGCGTAATTTTTATAAAAATTTTGCCATAGCTCCGCTGCTATGACTGATAAATCTCAAATTTTTCTAAGGGATAAAGCTTATCATTAAGAATTAATTAGAATGATCCCTAATTGGATCAATAATCCATAATGGATTGAATCATGAATATTCATGAAATACATAAACTAAAAGCATAGAAAAAAGCCATTAATTTGACCTCAAGTATAGATTAATCTTGGATTAAGAAAAAGCTTTATGAAAAGCTTCATTTGGATTGAGAATGGGTCATGAGTATGACCATTTCTTGAGTGAGAGAAAGAAATTTCGTAAAAACCATTTGAACTAAGCATAAATAGAAATTTATGTAATTCTTAACTATCATTAATCAATTAACTTCAATAGCATTCATCAAATTATGTAACTCTTCACTACCATTCATCAATTAACTTCAATAACATTCAAAAACCATTCCAATTAAGCTTCTCAAGCTTGAGAGGGGTTGAGAAGAGAGAAACATTGAGAAATTATAGAAAATGATCAAAATTCACTAATTACCTTACAAATTGCTTGATTCTTTGTTCACGGTAGAGGCCCCCAACCAATCAATTGGTTAAGTATGTTGATGGAGCCACCAATGGGAATTGAAGAAAGAGGGAAGCTCCAAAAACTAGTGAATTATTAATGAATTCACAGTTCTTGGCTTAGGTGGAGTAGAGTAACGATGCATAAACACTATATATTTTTCAACAAGGGGTAAGCTTCTATTTATAGGAAAAATTGAGCTCCTAACCAAACAAACTGATTCTAGAATTTTTCAAATCAGTTTGGTCAATTTTTGACCATTTTTAGGTCAGTTAAGCTAACTTTTTGGAACTAGACTTGAATGAGGAGAGAGGAGAGATGAAATATCTCAATTTTTATGAGTTTAAAACTCATTCAAGCATGTGAAATATGCACCTCCTTTAAAGAACTCCCCTTCTTTACATATGTGTCAAAATGGAATCATTATACCCAAATATCTCATATTTTTAATATTGCTCATAGTTTTTTACTAATAAACCTTGTACATTTTCAACTCTTCATCTTATGTGAAATATGCACCTCCTTTAAAGAACTCCTCTTCCTTACATATGTGTCATAGTTTTTTTACTAATAAACCTTGTACATTTTCAACTCTTCATCTTATGTGAAATATGCACCTCCTTTAAAGAACTCCTCTTCCTTACATATGTGTCATAGTTTTTTTACTAATAAATCTTGTACATTTTCAACTCTTCATCTTATGTGAGCATTTACTCATTTTTGGGTATCTTCTTTTACAAATTGGATTTATCTCCTCCCTACACATGGATTGATGCTATTGGCCCATAGGAACCTTAATTGGACCATAATCCAAAAATTTCTGAAAATCTAGACCCTTATGCTAAGGTCCTTTATACACATTTCCAATTAATTCCAATTGCACATTGGAAAATTCTTTTTGAATTTCTATTTCAGAAAAATTCATCTTAATTATAAGAGATATTTTTCTATCCAAAAATATTCAAAATCTGAATATTCTCTCTCTAGAATATTTTCTCTCTCTAGGTTAAAATAGTTAGAAACAAGGTCTTTATATTTCTGAAGAGGGATTGATTACAGGGAAAGATACTAGACATCAAAAAGGGGGTGGGGGAGGAATCTTACATTCTACCCCACTTAAAAAACGCGAGATGTCCTCATCTCGCAACTTGGGATAATTTCGCAAGATGCACGAATAAAGATTAACCACCAAGAAAAGTCTCAAAGAGATTAAGATTCAAGACAAGAACAAGATTTAAAATTTATTCATTCTTGGAACATATACAGTAAAGATAGAAGAACACTTTACACTTTCATAAGCCCGTCCATCATATGATCACAAAAGCAGTACTCACAAGCTGCGCATGTATAAGGTAACTCATCTATGGGAATAATTCTGTTGGTTATTACCGCACCTATCTCAGTGGTATGAGGTGATCTAACAAAAGGACCTCTGAGAGGTAAGCCAAAAACGGGGTAAAGGCATATCTTCTCATGAGGAAGAAAACACGCTAGTAAGAAGACCCGCTCAGAATACTCAAGATGTCTTGATCTCATGATGCAGTAGTATCGGGGACCCAAACCCAAAGCTTCAATAACCATGGCTAAGCGGACATTGTTACGAAAGTGTTGCTGACCCCAGGGTGTTACCCTTGATAGGTCCGCCATTTGGTCTGAGCTACAGAAGTTCCTAAGTGAGGGAAAAGTGAGCGCTCATACTGTTCTATAAAATCTTTCTTCACAGACTCGCTTGCGTCTTGAAGGTGAGAAATCATCATGGATAAAACTAATTCCTGTTGCCAAGCCATGAAGAAGATTAAGAAGAAGGGAGATCGATGGAAGTAAGATTACTGTGAGCGACAAGTAAAAGTTACGACTTATATAAAGGAAGGAGCTAGCGTAACCTAGAAGCCAACGGTAACTTGCCACTGAAGTTTTACCGTCTTTCCATGATTTGGGTTTGGCACATTTTTCTATAGAAGGCATTAAGAACTTTGAGATGAGGAGATAAAAGAAGCTTGTAGGCTAAGTCACCTACTTTCATTGAATTCAGATAAGGTTCACAATATCTGGGGGATAACTTCTTATACTCCTCAAGAGATAAAGAACTTCTTTTTGGGCCGTACTCGAATGAAAACCAAAACCGTGGTATCCAAAACATCGATTTTCACTTATGAACTCATTGTTCTGAATCCTTAAAACAGGTGGGACTCCGGAGAAGTATTCTAGGGAAAGGATCTTCCTTTTTTTTAAAAACAGAATCTTTCTTTTATTTTAGAGAGGGAATAATTATAAGATCAAAAGGGAGATTCTTACTCCTGTATACCTCGAAGGCTGGGGAGGAATCTTACATTCTACCCCACTTAAAAAGTGCGAGATGTCCTTATCTCACAAGTAGAGGACAACTCTTTTTCTTAAGATCTAATTTTATTCTGGGGTTCCTTATATTCTGGTCAACCCAACGGAATACTGGGATAAATATCCCTTATATAGAACTCATAACAATTCATTCAGATCATATCATTCATATCTTTAACATGATAATGGTCCATTAAACCGAAAAATTTCCTTTTGAACATTCCTCCATAGAAATTTCAGTCAAGCAAGTTCTCAATTTGTCATCCCTTAACTTAATCTTCTACCGTCTCAAGTGTTAATAGTAGCAATTTGACAGCACAATCCACTAATCTCATAGTGATTTGCTGAAATCATTATCATCATTCCAGTTATGAATATCATCACAGGGACTCGTCCCATTCATCCTCATTGTGGTTTCGCTCAGCTTATTACATTTCAACTAAATTTCAAAATTCATCATTTTCCAATCAGAATCCAAATCAATTTCATCAGTTCTCAAACAGAATTAAAAATCATATCAACCACATTCGAATTCATCATTTGGATAGCATTAACGCTTATAATTTCAAGTCTTAGATTTACTCGTATATACTGTCAGTAAAGAGCTGCAGTATACTCTCGGTATATACGGGTAGTCACGGCCCTTGGAATTATAAGGTAAATACCATCATGTCTAGGCCTCAAGCAAGTCAGGGATTCTATATACTTGCGGTACTTCCATCTGAAGACCCAATTACCAAATTACAAATTTTAGTTTGAATATCAAATTGTATGACTTATATCACACAATTACAACCTTTTTGTGTTTCTTGATAAATTTTTGACATATTTGTCTTCTCAGTTCATCTTTATTAACCTAACGCTCTGATACCAACTGTGAGATCCCTGTCCCCACCATGCGACGGATTCGGGGTACTAGCAGCGGAAGTAGCACTTCATGCGCGCGGCAGGGACCCACACTCGGGGCCTCGTCCATGGATATCCGGACAAGAGACTAATCCGTCGGTTTTTCCAAAACCGAACCCGGAAAAACTTCCCTTACCCGGAAAGCACGGGCGATTCCACCAAGATAACTTTTTACTCTAACGTAGTCAAGATCATTACTAATCACGCTGATCCGACTGCACCTATAAAGATACTCGGTCGGATCAAGGAAGAAACTTGCACTTGGATCATTGGGATCAACGCTTTTTTCCCCATCAAGAGGCACAGCCGTTGATTCCTATCCATAGAACAATTACTATCCGGGATCTACTTTATCTATCGTAATAACAGAAATTGAGTCTCGATTTACGGATCCATTAGTCCAGCCTAACCCCATCCGATCCCATGGGTCAGCCAACCGCCCAACCACTGTAGTGATGGGATCCAATTTGGAATTTGGTTAGGTTTTGTCTCGGGTACCAAGGAAAAGAGTTCCAAGGCCCCCTAGCCGGAAGTTCATGCAAACATAAAACTAGCCACACCACTTACACACCCAATATGAAATTGCCTTTTTCTTAGCATCAGCTAACTTTAAAACAATCCTTTAATGAAACCATAGTACCATTGATCACAATCTTCCAATTTATCCGGTTGATTCATAATTTCCCATCATTCCTTCATCAGAGTATCTATGGCATCATTGGCAACTAGAACGCTCACCATGTAAGATTCCTCCCCAGCCTTCGAGGTATACAGGAGTAAGAATCTCCCTTCTGATCTTATAATTATTCCCTCTCTAAAATAAAAGAAAGTTTCTGTTTAAAAAAAGGACGACCCTTTCCCTAGAATACTTCTCAGGAGTCCCACCTGTTTTAAGGATTTAGAACAATGAGTTCAGAAGTGAGAATCGGTGTTTTGGATACCAAAGTTTTGGTTTTCATTCGAGTACGGCCCAAAAGAAGTTCTTTATCTCTTGGGGAGTATAAGAAGTTATCCCCTAGATATTGTGACCTTATATCTGAATTCAATGAAAGTAGGTGACTTAGCCTACAAGTTTCTTTTATCTCCTCATCTCAAAATTCTTAATGCCTTCTATAGAAAAATGTGTCAAACTCAAATCATGGAAAGACGGTAAAACTTCAGTGGCAAGTTACCGTTGGCTTCTAGGTTACGCTAGCTCCTTCCTTTATATAAGTCATAACTTTACTTGTCGCTCACAGTAATCTTACTCCCATCAATCTCCTTTCCTTCTTAATCTCCTTCATGGCTTGGCAACAGGAATTAGTTTTATCCCTGATGATTTCTCACCTTCAAGACGCAAGAGAGTCTGTGAAGAAAGATTTTATAGAACAGTATGAGCGCTCACTTTTTCCTCACCTAGGAACTTCTGTAGCGCAGACCAAATGGCGGACCTATCAAAACATAACTAGGGTAACACCCTGGGGTCAGCAACACTTTCGTAACAATGTCCACTTAGCCATGGTTATTGAAGCTTTAGGTTTGGGTCCCCGATACTACTGCGTCATGAGATCAAGGCATCTTGGGTTTTCTGAGCGGGTCTTCTTACTGGCGTGTTTTCTTCCTCATGAGAAGATATGCGCCTTTATCCCATTTTTGGCTTGCCTCTTAGAGGTCCTTTTGTTAGATCACCTCATATACCACTGAGATAGGTGCGGCAATAACCAGTAGAATCATTCCCATAGATGAGTTACCCTATACTTGTGCAGCTTGTGAGTGCTGCTTTTGTGACCATATGATGGACGGGCTTATGGAAGTGTAAAGAGTTCTTCTATCTTTACTGTATAAGTTCCGAGAATGAATAAAGTTTAAATCTTGTTCTATCTTGCTTTCTTTAAGACTTTTCTTGTTGGTGGTTAATCTTGATTAAAATTTTTCTCTAAGTCTCATATTCGTGCATCTTGTGAAATTATCCCAGTTTGCGAGATGAGGACATCTTGCATTTTTTAAGTGGGGTAGAATGTAAGATTCCTCCCCCAACCCCTTTTTGATGTCTAGTATATTCCCCTGTAATCAATCTCTCTTCAGAAATATAAAGACCTTGTTTCTAAATGTTTTAGCCTAGAGAGAGAAAATTATTCTAGAGAGAGAATATTCAGATTATGAAAAATTTTGGATAGAAAAATAACTTATCTTATTAAAATAAGTTCCCCTGAAATAGAAATTCAGAAAGAATTTCCAAGGTGCAATTGGAATTAATTGGAAATAGGTATAAAGAATCTTAGTCTAAGAGTCTAGATTTTTAGAAATTTTTGGATTATGGTCCAATTAAGGTTCCTATGGGCCAATAGCATCAATCCATGTGTAGGGAGGAGATAAATCCAAATTGTAAAAGAAGATACCCAAAAATGAGTAAATGCTCACATAAGATGAAGAGTTGAAAATGTACAAGGTTTATTAGTAAAAAACTATGAGCAATAAAATTTTGACACATATGTAAGGAAGGGGAGTTCTTTAAAGAAGGTGCATATTTCACATAAGATGAAGAGTTGAAAATGTACAAGGTTTATTAGTAAAAAACTATGAACAATAAAATTTTGACACATATGTAAGGAAGGAGAGTTCTTTAAAGAAGGTGCATATTTCACATAAGATGAAGAGTTGAAAATGTACAA
This sequence comes from Cibotium barometz, assembly GCF_041138505.1. NCBI lineage: Eukaryota > Viridiplantae > Streptophyta > Polypodiopsida > Cyatheales > Cibotiaceae > Cibotium > Cibotium barometz. Next base: position 51,053,142 of record NC_141067.1, read on the forward strand.
GGTTTATTAGTAAAAAACTATGAGCAATAAAATTTTGACACATATGTAAGGAAGGGGAGTTCTTTAAAGAAGGTGCATATTTCACATAAGATGAAGAGTTGAAAATGTACAAGGTTTATTAGTAAAAAACTATGAGCAATAAAATTTTGACACATATGTAAGGAAGGGGAGTTCTTTAAAGAAGGTGCATATTTCACATAAGATGAAGAGTTGAAAATGTACAAGGTTTATTAGTAAAAAACTATGAGTAAAAAAATTTCGACACATATGTAAGGAAGGGGAATTCTTTAAAGGAGGTGCATATTTCACATGCTTGAATGAGTTATAAACTCAAAAATAATGTGATATTTTTATCTCTCATATCTCTTGAACCAAACCAAATCAAAATGGAACCAAATCGAATAAAAAAGTAACCAAACTAGGTCCAAATCTAGTCCAAATTCAACCAAACTGACTTGGAAAATTTTAGAATCAGTTTGTTTGGTTAGGAGCTCAATTTTTCCTATAAATAGAAGCCTTTCCTTGTTGAAAAAGATATAGTGTCTTATGCTTTGTTACTCTACTTCACCTAAGCCAAGAACTGTGAATTCTTTAATAATTCACTAGTTTTTGATACTTCTCTCTTTCTTCAATCCCCATTGGTGGCTCCATCAACATACTAAACCAGTTGATTGGTTGGGGGCCTCTACCGTGATCAAAGAATCAAGCAAATTATAAGATAAGTATAGTGAATTTTGATCTTTTCTATAATTTCTCAATGATTCTCTCTTCTCAACCCCTCTCAAGCTTGAGAAGCTTAATTGATATGGTTTTTGAAATGCTATTGAAGTTAATTAATGATAGTAAAGAATTACATAAAATTCTACTTATATTTAATTCTAATGGTCTTTCTCTCTCTCACTTAAGAAATGGTCATACTCATGACCCTTTTCAATCCAAATGAAGCTTTTCATAAGGCTTTTCCTTAATCCAAGATTAAGCTATGCTTGAGGCCAAATTAATGGCTTTTTTCTACTGTAAGATCCCTGTTCCCACCGAGCAACGGATTCGGGGTACTGGCAGCAGAAGTAGCACTTCTCGTGTGGGACAGGGGTCCCACACTCGGGGCCTCGCCCACGGATATCCGGATAAGAGACTAATCCGTCAGTTGTTCCAAAACCGAACCCGGAAAAACTTCCTTTATCGGAAAGCACGGGCGATTCCACCAGGATAACTTTTTACTCTAATGTAGTCAAGATCATTTATGATCGAGATGATCCAATTACATCTATAAGATACTTGGTCAGTTCAAGGAAGAAACTTGCACTTGGATCATTGGGGATCAACGCTTTTTTCCCCATTCAAGAGGCACAGCCGTTGATTCCTATCCATAGAACAGTTACTATCCGGGATTTATTTTTTCTATCGTAAAAACAAAAGTTTGAGTCTCGATTTACGGATCCATCAGTCCAGTCTAACCCCATCCGATCCCATGGGTTAGCCAACCGCCCAACCACTGTAGTGATGGGATCCAATTAAGAATTTGGTTAGGTTTTGTCCCGGGTACCAAGGAAAAGAGTTCCAAGGCCCCCTAGCCGGATGTTCATGCAAAAATAAAACTAGTCACACCACTCACACACCCAATATGAAATTGTCTTTTCACAGATTCAACCAGTTTAAAACAATCCTTTAATAAAACCATAGTATCACTGATCACCATCTTCCACTTTATCCAGTTGATTCCTAATTTTCCCATCATTCCTTCATCAGAGTATCTATGGCATCATTGGCAACTAGGACGCTCACCACCTGTCCACTCAGGGGCCGTTTCCTAATCCCTAGCCCATAATACTCGGCAATATAATCACTTATCAAGATGGACTCTCGTTGAAGATCAGCAAGATCAACCAACAAATCCATATAAAGAGCCATGGACTCATCCATTGAAGACCAGCAAGGTCAATCAACCAGATCCATGCCCGATTTCAGGAAACAACTCCTACTCTTGTTCCAATATCTTCCTCGACGCACGCGTGGGTATCCTAGGCGACCCAGAGTCCGAGCACCGTATGGTCAGCACCCTCTAGGATCCTTCGCAGGTGACCTAGCGCTTCACTCATAGGCCGCTTCCTTGGCCCCTCATCCACCGTACCGGAAGCTCACCATTTTAATCGCACCGAGGCTGGTCAAGACCTCGGCCGACCTTGCTACGCGAGACGTCCTTCATTGACTCTCCGTCAGCAGTTGCAACTTTATCATCATGACCTTAATCACAAGACGGCCAAAATGCTCCCCCCTGCATTCTTGACATAAAACAATCATTTACAAACAGCATTTACAAACAATTTACAAATACAGTTTCTATATTAACTCTCATTTTTCCACATTATCCCTCATCAACCCACCTTACTTATTCCACATTCCATATCCACATTCACATCCATACATCCACATTTACATGCATACATTCATATCTACATGCATACATCCACAACTCCATGCATACATCCACATCCACATTCACATTCACATCCATACATTTACATCTACATGCATACATCCACCTCCACATTCACATCCACATCTATACATCTACATCTATACGTCTATACATCTACATCTACATGCATACATCCACAACTCCATTTACATCCACATCTATACATCTACATCCATACATCCACATCTCCATTCACATCTACATCTATACATCTACATCTACATGCATACATCCACATCTCCATTCACATCTACATCTATACATCTACATCTACATGGATCCATCCACATCTCCATTTACATCCTCATCTATACATCTATTTCTACATGCATACATCCACATCTCCATGCATACATCCACCTCCACATTCACATCCACATCTATACATCTACATCTACATGCATACATCCACCTCCACATCTACATCCACATCTACATCTACATGCATACCTCCACCTCCACATCTACATCCACATCTACATCTACATGCATACCTCCACCTCCACATCCACATCTACTTCTATACATCTACATCTACATGCATACATCCACATCTCCATTCACATCTACATCTATACATCTACATCTACATGCATCCATCCACCTCCACATCCACATCTACATCTATACATCTACATCTACATGCATACATCCACATCTCCATTCACATCTACATCTATACATCTACATCTACATGCATCCATCCACATCTCCATTTACATCCTCATCTATACATCTACTTCTACATGCATACATCCACATCTCCATGCATACATCCACCTCCACATTCACACTCACATCCATACATCTACATCTACATGCAAACATCCACATCTCCATGCATCATAAAATTCTTTTAATTAATCTAGGATGATAGTTCCTAGAATATGGTAGGAAGTCCTCTTTTTATGCTTTGAATGAAATTATTTTATGCGTAATTTCTATAAAAATTTTGCCATAGCTCCGCTACTATGACTGATAAATCTCAATTTTTTCTAAGAGATAAGGCTTATCATTAAGGAAATAATTAGAATGGTCTCTAATTGGATCATCAATCCATAATGGATTGAATCATCAATATACATAAACTAAAAGCATAGAAAAAAGGCATTAATTTGGCCTCAAGCATAGCTTAATCTTGGATTAAGGAAAAGCCTTATGAAAAGCTTCATTTGGATTGAAAAGGGTCATGAGTATGACCATTTCTTAAGTGAGAGAGAGAAAGACCATTAGAATTAAATATAAGTAGAATTTTATGTAATTCTTTACTATCATTAATTAACTTCAATAACATTTCAAAAACCATATCAATTAAGCTTCTCAAGCTTGAGAGGGGTTGAGAAGAGAGAATCATTGAGAAATTATAGAAAAGATCAAAATTCACTATACTTATCTTATAATTTGCTTGATTCTTTGATCACGGTAGAGGCCCCCAACCAATCAATTGGTTTAGTATGTTGATGGAGCCACCAATGGGGATTGAAGAAAGAGAGAAGTATCAAAAACTAGTGAATTATTAAAGAATTCACAGTTCTTGGCTTAGGTGAAGTAGAGTAACAAAGCATAAGACACTATATCTTTTTCAACAAGGGAAGGCTTCTTTTTATAGGAAAAATTGAGCTCCTAACCAAACAAACTGATTCTAGAATTTTCCAAGTCAGTTTGGTTGAATTTGGACTAGATTTGGACCTAGTTTGGTTACTTTTTGATTCGATTTGGTTCCATTTTGATTTTGTTTGGTTCAAGAGATATGAGAGATAAAAATATCATATTATTTTTGAGTTTAAAACTCATTCAAGAATGTGAAATATGCACCTCCTTTAAAGAATTCCCCTTCCTTACATATGTGTCGAAATTTTATTGCTCATAGTTTTTTACTAATAAACCTTGTACATTTTCAACTCTTCATCTTATGTGAAATATGCACCTTCTTTAAAGAACTCCCCTTCCTTACATATGTGTCAAAATTTTATTGCTCATAGTTTTTTACTAATAAACCTTGTACATTTTCAACTCTTCATCTTATGTGAAATATGCACCTTCTTTAAAGAACTCCCCTTCCTTACATATGTGTCAAATTTTATTGCTCATAGTTTTTTACTAATAAACCTTGTACATTTTTAACTCTTCATCTTATGTGAAATATGCACCTTCTTTAAAGAACTCTCCTTCCTTACATATGTGTCAAAATTTTATTGTTCATAGTTTTTTACTAATAAACCTTGTACATTTTCAACTCTTCATCTTATGTGAAATATGCACCTTCTTTAAAGAACTCCCCTTCCTTACATATGTGTCAAAATTTTATTGCTCATAGTTTTTTACTGATAAACCTTGTACATTTTCAACTTTTCATCTTATGTGAGCATTTACTCATTTTTGGGTATCTTCTTTTACAATTTGGATTTATCTCCTCCCTACACATGGATTGATGCTATTGGCCCATAGGAACCTTAATTGGACCATAATCCAAAAATTTCTGAAAATCTAGACCCTTAGACTAAGGTTCTTTATACCTATTTCTAATTAATTCCAATTGCACCTTGGAAATCCTTTCTGAATTTCTGTTTCACGGGAACTTATTTTAATAAGATGAGTTATTTTTCTATCCAAAATTTTTTATAATCTGAATATTCTCTCTCTAGAATAATTTTCTCTCTCTAGGCTAAAACAGTTAGAAACAAGGTCTTTATATTTCTGAAGAGGGATGGATTACAGGGGAATATACTAGACATCAAAAAGGGGTTGGGGGAGGAATCTAATATTCTACCCCACTTAAAAAATGCGAGATGTCCTCATCTCGCAAACTGGGATAATTTCGCAAGATGCACGAATATGAGACTTAGAGAAAAATTTTAATCAAGATTAACCACCAAGAAAAGTCTTAAAGAAAGCAAGATAGAACAAGATTTAAACTTTATTCATTTCGGAACTTATACAGTAAAGATAGAAGAACTCTTTACACTTCCATAAGCCCGTCCATCATATGGTCACAAAAGCAGCACTCACAAGCTGCACAAGTATAGGGTAACTCATCTATGGGAATGATTCTGCTGGTTATTGCCGCACCTGTCTCAGTGGTATGAGGTGATCTAACAAAAGAACCTCTGAGAGGCAAGCCAAAAATGGGATAAAGGCATATCTTCTCATGAGGAAGAAAACACGCCAGTAAGAAGACCCGCTCAGAAAACCCAAGATGCCTTGATCTCATGACGCAGTAGTATCGAGGACCCAAACCCAAAGCTTCAATAACAATGGCTAAGCGGACATTGTTACGAAAGTGTTGCTGACCCCAGGGTGTTACCCTAGTTATGTTTTGATAGGTCCGCCATTTGGTCTGTGCTACAGAAGTTCCTAGGTGAGAAAAAGTGAGCGCTCATACTGTTCTATAAAGTCTTTCTTCACGGACTCTCTTGCGTCTTGAAGGTGAGAAATCATCAGGGATAAAACTAATTCTTATTGCCAAGCCATGAAGGAGATTAAGAAGAAAAGGAGATTGATGGGAGTAAGATTACTGTGAGCGACAAGTAAAGTTACGACTTATATAAAGGAAGGAGCTAGCGTAACCTAGAATCCAACGGTAACTTGCCACCGAAGTTTTACCGTCTTTCCATGATTTGAGTTTGACACATTTTTCTATAAAAGGCATTAAGAATTTTGAGATGAGGAGATAAAAGAAACTTGTAGACTAAGTCACCTACTTTCATTGAATTCAGATATAAGGTCACAATATCTGGGGGATAACTTCTTATACTCCCCAAGAGATAAAGAACTTCTTTTGGGCCGTACTCGAATGAAAACCAAAACTTTGGTATCTAAAACATCGATTCTCACTTCTGAACTCATTGTTCTAAATCCTTAAAACAGGTGGGACTCCTAAGAAGTATTCTAGGGAAAGGGTCTTCCTTTTTTTAAACAGAAACTTTCTTTTATTTTAGAGAGGGAATAATTATAAGATCAGAAGGGAGATTCTTACTCCTGTATACCTCGAAGGCTGGGGAGGAATCTTACATTCTACCCCACTTAAAAAGTGCAAGATGTCCTCATCTCGCAAGGTAGAGGACAGCTCTTTTTCTTAAGATCCAATTTTATTCTGGGGTTCCTTATATTCTGGTCATCCCAACAGAACACTGGGATAAATATCCCTTATATAGAACTCATCATTAAATAACAATTCATTCAGATCATATCATTCATATCTTTAACATGATAATGGTCCATTAGACCGAAAAGTTTCCTTCGAAACATTCCTCCACGGAATTTTCAGTCAAGCAAGTTCTCAATTTGACATCCCTTAACTTGATCTACCGGTCAAGTATTAACAGTAGCAATCTGACAGCACAACCCACTAATCTCATAGTGATTTGCTGAATTCGTTATCATAATTCTAGTTATGAATATCATCACAGGGACTCGTCCCATTCCCCCTCATTGTGGTTTCATTATATTTCAACTAATTTTTAAAAATCAACATTTTTCAATCAGCATTTTCAATCAGAATCCAAATCAATTCATCAATTCTCAAACAGAATTAAAAATCATATCAATCACATTCGAAATCATCATCTGGATAGCATTAACGCTTATAATTTCAAGTCTTAGATTTACTCGTATATACTGTCAGTAAAGAGCTGCAGTATACTCTCGGTATATACGGGTAGTCACGGCCCTTGGAATTATAAAGTAAATACTATCATGTCTAGCCCTCAAGCAAGTCAAGGATTCTATATAATTGCGGCACTTCCATCTGAAGACCCAATTACCAAATTACGAATTTGAGTTTGAATATCAAATTGTATGAATTATCTCACACAATTATAACCTTTTTGTGTTTCTTGATAAATTTTTGATATATTTGTCTTCTCAGTTGATCTTTATTAACCAAATGCGCTGATACCAACTGTAAGATCCCTGTTCCCACCGAGCAACGGATTCGGGGTACTGGCAGCGGAAGTAGCACTTCTCGCACGGGACAGGGATCCCACACTTGGGGCCTCGCCCACGGATATCCGGATAAGAGACTAATCCGTCGGTTGTTCCAAAACCGAACCCGGAAAAACTTCCTTTACCGGAAAGCACGGGCGATTCCACCAGGATAACTTTTTACTCTAACGTAGTCAAGATCATTTCTGATCGAGATGATCCAATTACATCTATAAGATACTTGGTCAGTTCAAGGAAGAAACTTGCACTTGGATCATTGGGATCAACGCTTTTTTCCCCATTCAAGAGGCACAGCCGTTGATTCCTATCCATAGAACAGTTACTGTCCGGGATTTATTTTTTCTATCGTAAAAACAAAAGTTTGAGTCTCGATTTATGGATCCATCAGTCCAGCCTAACCCCATCCGATCCCATGGTTTAGCCAACCGCCCAACCACTGTAGTGATGGGATCCAATTAAGAATTTGGTTAGGTTTTGTCCCGGGTACCAAGAAAAAGAGTTCCAAGGCCCCCTAGCCGGATGTTCATGCAAAAATAAAACTAGTCACACCACTCACACACCCAATATGAAATTGCCTTTTCACACATTGAACCAGTTTAAAACAATCCTTTAATAAAACCATAGTATCACTGATCACCATCTTCCAATTTATCCAGTTGATTCTTAATTTTCCCATCATTCCTTCATCAGAGTATCTATGGCATCATTGGCAACTAGGACGCTCACCACCTGTCCACTCAGGGGCCGTTTCCTAATCCCTAGCCCATAATACTCGGCAATATAATCACTTATCAAGATGGACTCTCGTTGAAGATCAGCAAGATCAACCAACAGATCCATATAAAGAGCCATGGACTCATCCATTGAAGACCAGCAAGGTCAATCAACCAGATCCATGCCCGATTTCAGAAAACAACTCCTACTCTTGTTCCAATATCTTCCTCGACGCACGCGTGGGTATCCCAGGCGACCCAAAGCCCGAGCACCGTATGGTCAGCACCCTCTAGGATCCTTCGTCGTCGCAGGTGACCTAGCGCTTCACTCATAGGTCGCTTCCTTGGCCCCTCATCCACCGTACCGGAAGCTCACCATTTTAATCGCACCGAGGCTGGTCAAGACCTCGGCCGACCTTGCTACGCGAGACGTCCTTCATTGACTCTCCGTCAGCAGTTGCAACTTTATCATCACGACCTTAATCACAAGACGGCCAAAATGCTCCCCCCAGCATTCTTGACATAAAACAATCATTTACAAACAGCATTTACAAACAGTTTACAAATACAGTTTCTATATTAACTCTGATTTGGACTAGATTTGGACCTAGTTTGGTTACTTTTTGATTCGATTTGGTTCCATTTTGATTTGGTTTGGTTCAAGAGATATGAGAGATAAAAATATCATATTATTTTTGAGTTTAAAACTCATTCAAGAATGTGAAATATGCACCTCCTTTAAAGAATTCCCCTTCCTTACATATGTGTCGAAATTTTATTGCTCATAGTTTTTTACTAATAAACCTTGTACATTTTCAACTCTTCATCTTATGTGAAATATGCACCTTCTTTAAAGAACTCCCCTTCCTTACATATGTGTCAAAATTTTATTGCTCATAGTTTTTTACTAATAAACCTTGTACATTTTCAACTCTTCATCTTATGTGAAATATGCACCTTCTTTAAAGAACTCCCCTTCCTTACATATGTGTCAAAATTTTATTGCTCATAGTTTTTTACTAATAAACCTTGTACATTTTTAACTCTTCATCTTATGTGAAATATGCACCTTCTTTAAAGAACTCTCCTTCCTTACATATGTGTCAAAATTTTATTGTTCATAGTTTTTTACTAATAAACCTTGTACATTTTCAACTCTTCATCTTATGTGAAATATGCACCTTCTTTAAAGAACTCCCCTTCCTTACATATGTGTCAAAATTTTATTGCTCATAGTTTTTTACTGATAAACCTTGTACATTTTCAACTCTTCATCTTATGTGAGCATTTACTCATTTTTGGGTATCTTCTTTTACAATTTGGATTTATCTCCTCCCTACACATGGATTGATGCTATTGGCCCATAGGAACCTTTATTGGACCATAATCCAAAAATTTCTGAAAATCTAGACCCTTAGACTAAGGTTCTTTATACCTATTTCCAATTAATTCCAATTGCACCTTGGAAATTCTTTCTGAATTTGTGTTTCAGGGGAACTTATTTTAATAAGATGAGTTATTTTTCTATCCAAAATTTTTCATAATCTGAATATTCTCTCTCTAGAATAATTTTCTCTCTCTAGACTAAAACAGTTAGAAACAAGGTCTTTATATTTCTGAAGAGGGATTGATTACAGGGGAATATACTAAACATCAAAAAGGGGTTGGGGGAGGAATCTTACACACCACCTGTCCACACAAGGGCCTTTTCAATAGTTCCTAGCCCATAATACTCGGCAATATAATCACTTATAAAAATCAAGATGGACTCTCGTTGAAGATCAGCAAGATCAACCAATAGATCCATAAAAAGAGCCATGGACTCATCCATTGAAGACCAGCAAGGTCAATCAACCAGATCCATGCCCGGTTTCAGAAAACAACTCTTACTCCTTGTTCCAATATCTTCCTCGACGCACGCGTGGGTATCCTAGGCGACCCAGAACACCGTATGGTCAGCACCCTCTAGGATCCTTCGCAGGTGACCTAGCGGTTCACTCATAGGCCGCTTCCTTGGTCCCTCATCCACCGTACCGGAAGCTCACCATTCTTAATCGAACCGAGGCTGGTCAAGACCTCGGCCGACCTTGCTACGCGAGACGTCCTCCATTGACTCTCCGTCAGCAGTTGCAACTTTAACAGTTAGGTCTCCACGACCTTAATCACAAGACGGTCAAAATGCTTCCCCAGCATTCTTGACATAAAACAGCCATTTACAAACAGCGTTTACAACAGTTTACAAATACAGCTTCTATATTAACTCTCATTTTTCCACATTATCTCTCATTAATCCACATTACTTATTCCACATTCCATTTATATATGTACTCATCCAATCACATCATTTTTCATCTCTTCACTTCAGATTCCTTCACATCACATATCATATATTCACATTCATATCCACATCCATACATCCACATCCACATCCACATCCACATTCACATCCATACATCCACATCTACATCCACATTCACATATCATATATTCACATCCATACATCCACATCCACATTCACATCCATATATCCACATCCACATCCACATTCATATCCATACATCCATATCCACATCCATACATCCACATCCACATCCACATTCACATCCATACTTACACATCCATATCCACATCCATACATCCACACCCACATGCATACATCCACTATCACGTCCTCATTCATACATCCACATCCACATACATACATACATCCACATCCACATTCCCATTCACATCTATACATCCACATCTACATCCACATACATACATACATCCACATCCACATTCCACATTCACATCCATACATCCACATCTACATCCACATCCACATTCCCATTCACATCTATACATCCACATCTACATCCACATTCACATCTATGCATATACATCCTCATGCATACATCCACATTCACATTCACATCTATACATCCACATTCACATCTATGCATATACATCCTCATGCATACATCCACATTCACATTCACATCTATACATCCACATCTACATCCACATTCACTTCTATGCATATACATCTTCATGCATACATCTACATCCACATTCACATCTATGCATATACATCTTCATGCATACATCCATTTTCACATTCATACATCCACACTCCCATCTCCACATCCACACATCCACATACATACATCCATTTCCACATTCCCATTTATATAACCCCATATGCCTTCACATCTAATCTTTTACATCACATCCATTCTCGCCCTATCACAACCCATATACATCTTATCCTATCACATACACTTCTTACCTCATCCCATACACATCTTAATTCATCTTATCACCTCCTAACTTATTTCATAAGCATCTTATCACCTCTTATCACATCTTATACACCTCTTATCACATCCTATCACATCTCATTTCTATTTATAGAATACAAGAGAATTCTTATATTTGATATAAGATTTCTTTACACATTTTTTAATGCATAAATTCCATTTAAGGAGATTAATACTTTTGAAGTAAAAATCAATCTTTTATGCATCTTCCTACGCATAAATTCATTTTAAATGAAAATGACACTTTTGAGTTAAAATTCAATCTTTTATGCATCTTCCTATGCATGAATTCAATTTAGATGAGAATGACACTTTTGAATCAATCTTTTATGCATCTTCCTATGCATAAATTCAATTTGGTAGGAATTACACTTTTAGAATAAAAGAATTTCTCTTATGCATCTAAGTTATGCATAAAATCCCTTTATGATGAAAATCACACTTTTAGTATAAAAAGAATATCTTTTATGCATACTTCTATGCATGAAATCCAAATATGATAAAAGTAACACTTTTATAATAAAATAATCAACTCTTATGCATACTTCTATGCATGAAATTCAATTGTGATATAAGTAATACTTTTATAATAAAATAATCAACTTTTATGCATACCTCTATGCATGAAATTCAATTGTGATAAAAGTAACACTTTTATGTTAAAATAATAATCTTTTATGCATACCTCTATGCATGAAAATAAAAATGATAAAAGTAACACTTTTTATATACAAATTTATCCATTATGCATACTTCTATGCATGAAAATAAAAATGATAAAAGTAACACTTTTTATATAAAAATTTATCCATTATGCATACTTCTATGCATGAAAATAAAAATGATAAAAGTAACACTTTTTATATAAAAATTTATCCACTATGCATACTTCTATGCATGAAAATAAAAATGATAAAAGTAACACTTTTGATATAAAAATTTATCCATTATGCATACTTCTATGCATGAAAATAAAAATGATAAAAGTAACACTTTTGATATATAAAAACTTATCCTTTATGCATAATATAAAAACTTTTGATATAAAAATTTATCCATTATGCATACTTCTATGCATGAAAATAAAAATGATAAAAGTAACACTTTTGATATATAAAAACTTATCCTTTATGCATAATATAAAAATTTAATTTCTCCATGATTACAATGAAATTCTTTCAATTAATCTAGGATGATAATTCCTAGAATATGGTAGGAAGTCCTCTTTTTATGCTTTGAATGAATTTATTTTATGCGTAATTTTTATAAAAATTTTGCCATAGCTCCGCTGCTATGTTTGATAAATCTCAATTTTTCTAAGGGATAAAGCTTATCATTAAAGAAATAATTAGAATGGTCTCTAATTGGATCATCAATCCATAATGGATTGAATCATCAATATACATAAATAAAAGCATAGAAAAAAGCCATTAATTTGGCCTCAAGCATAGCTTAATCTTGGATTAAGGAAAAGCTTTATGAAAAGCTTCATTTGGATCGAGAATGGGTCATGAGTATGACCATTTCTTGAGTGAAAGAGAGAAATTACATAAAAACCATTAGAATTAAGCATAAATGAAAATTTATGTAATTCTTAACTATCATTAATCAATTAACTTCAATAGCATTCATCAAATTATGTAACTCTTCACTAACATTCATCAATTAACTTGAATAGCATTCAAAAATCATTCCAATTAAGCTTCTCAAGCTTGAGAGGGGTTGAGAAGAGAGAAACATTGAGAAATTATAGAAAATGATCAAAATTCACTAATTACCTTACAAATTGCTTGATTCTTTGTTCACGGTAGAGGCCCCCAACCAATCAATTGGTTAAGTATGTTGATGGAGCCACCAATGGGGATTGAAGAAAGAGGGAAGCTCCAAAAACTAGTGAATTATTAATGAATTCACAGTTCTTGGCTTAGGTGGAGTAGAGTAAACACTATATATTTTTCAACAAGGGGTAGGCTTCTATTTATAGGAAAAATTGAGCTCCTAACCAAACAAACTGATTCTAGAATTTTCCAAATCAGTTTGGTCAATTTTTGACCATTTTTAGGTCAGTTAAGCTAACTTTTTGGAACTAGACTTGAATGAGGAGAGAGGAGAGATGAAATATCTCATTTTTTATGAGTTTAAAACTCATTCAAGCATGTGAAATATGCACCTCCTTTAAAGAACTCCCCTTCCTTACATATGTGTCAAAATGGAATCATTATACCCAAATATCTCATATTTTTAATATTGCTCATAGTTTTTTACTAATAAACCTTGTACATTTTCAACTCTTCATCTTATGTGAAATATGCATCTCCTTTAAAGAACTCCTCTTCCTTACATATGTGTCATAGTTTTTTTACTAATAAACCTTGTACATTTTCAACTCTTCATCTTATGTGAAATATGCACCTCCTTTAAAGAACTCCTCTTCCTTACATATGTGTCATAGTTTTTTTTACTAATAAATCTTGTACATTTTTAACTCTTCATCTTATGTGAGCATTTACTCATTTTTGGGTATCTTCTTTTACAAATTGGATTTATCTCCTCCCTACACATGGATTGATGCTATTAGCCCATAGGAACCTTAATTGGACCATAATCCAAAAATTTCTGAAAATCTAGACCCTTATGCTAAGGTCCTTTATACACATTTCCAATTAATTCCAATTGCACATTGGAAAATTTTTTTTGAATTTCTGTTTCAGAAAAATTCATCTTAATTATAAGAGATATTTTTCTATCCAAAAATATTCAAAATCTGAATATTCTCTCTCTAGAATATTTTCTCTCTCTAGGTTAAAATAGTTAGAAACAAGGTCTTTATATTTCTGAAGAGGGATTGATTACAGGGGAAGATACTAGACATAAAAAAGGGGGTGGGGGAGGAATCTTACAAAGCACCACGTGCTTGGAGTGATAAGATGAGCAGATATCTTATCTCACTTGGTTTTCAGACTTCTACAGCAGATTTTTCACTCTATGTGAAGAAGACACAGCATGGGATTGTTTTACTAGTCATCTATGTGGATGACTTGATTATCACAGGTGATCATGGTGCAGATGTGATGCATGTCAAGAAAGCTTTGAGTGGGCAATTTGACATGAAAGATCTTGGTGAGTTGAGATACTTCCTTGGCATTGAAGTGGTCAAAGGTCATGCAGGTACTTGGTTAGTACAGCGCCAATATGCATTGGATATGTTGGCAAAGTATGGCATGACAGGGTGTAAGCCTATGAGTACACCATTGGAGCAAAATGTAAAGTTGCGGGCTGATTATGGCGAGGAATTGGATGATCCTTCTACGTACAGGAAGATGGTTGGTAGTCTCATATATATGACTATCACATGCCCGGATTTGAGTTATGCTGTGGAGCTAGTCAACCAGTTTATGCAGAGCCCCAGGAAACCACATTTGGATGTAGTGAGATGCATCATGAGATATGTGAAGACCACAACACATTATGGTCTATTTTATGAGAAAGGTAAAAGCTTGGACATACATGGCTACACAGATGCTCATTGGGCAGGTAGCGCATATGACAGGAGGTCTACTAGTGGATATGCTTTTACACTTGGAAGTGCCGTGGTGAGTTGGAGTAGCAAGAAGCAACCTACAGTTGCTTTATCTAGTACAGAGGCTGAGTACAGGGGTGCAGCCATTGCTACTTGTGAGGCTATATGGTTAAAGAGTCTCTTGACAGATTTATGTGAGCCTCTTGATGGCAAAGTTGTCATTCATTGTGACAACATGAGCAGTATACAGTTGGCAAAGAATCCAGTGTTTCATGCGAGGACCAAACACATAGAGGTCCATTATCACTTTGTCAGAGAAAAAGTGCTGGATGGTACAGTTGATCTTCAGTATGTGAAGACTGATGAGCAGGTGGCAGACATCTTCACGAAGCCACTTAGCAGGGAGAAATTTGAGTACTTCCAGACTATGTTGGGAGTACATGGGATGAGCTTGAGGGGGAGTGTTGAGAGCCTTGATATCCCAAGCTCATCTACATCTTCATCGGCAGTACATCATGAGCTTGAGAGGGACTGTTGAGATTCAAGCTCGATGTCAGTGTGAGCCAGCTATGCTATGTGCTGGCAGATTAGGTAGGAACATGTGTGAGACATAAATGACCGCGTGTCCAGTTGGTCATAGTGTGTGGACATTAGCTAGGGTTAGTAGTGTGTGGACACAACTCATTGTGTGTTGTGTGGATTATGGATTAGTGCATTATGCTTTGTGTGAGAGTGGACATGGCTTCCCTCTATGGTTAGGGTTTGCAATATACATTAGGGTTTGCTCCTGTGTGTGTCTCCTCCCCTCTACCGTTCTTTCAACATGTCCACCATGCATTGACCCTAATAGTACTCAACCTGAACATCGCGGGGGTTATAGTGCTCCTCCTTTTCAAACTCATTCTAGGTACTTTTATGCTCTCTTAGGTGAAATTTACTGTGGGCATCACTTTGTCACTTTATTCTATCAATAGCATCATCCATTTCCACATTGTCAAGAATGTGCACGACTCGTATTAGGGAAAGCTTCACACATTTGTTGGCTATGTTGCTGTTACTTTCGATGATATGGCACGGGCTTAATGAAAAAAATTGTGGGAATTACACCCCAATGCCATAACCTTCTTGATGTGAGAGTACCAGACCGAGGACCAAATCAACGTAGATTACCTGAGGAGGTTCAAGCACAACAATGGAGGGATACATGCATAAATGACTTGCAACCACCTATCTTGCAAGCCCTTCTTCCCCCAGCCTCAACATGTCAATTTTGGATCACTATGGATACCTATATTGAGCAATTCCAAAATCAAAATTGTCTGCTTAACCTTCCCATGGAACCAATGCCATATTTTAGCGAGGAAGCAATCCTTCCTCTACCACCTTCTCCAGAGGCCGGCTTTTGTACAGGGTTGAGGCCGGCTTTTGTACAGGGTTGTCCTTGCATCCTGAAGTGATTGATACAATCTTTCCAGCAGAAGTGGACACGGATCCACTGCCAGTGCAAGAATAAGCACATCAACTCCACAATAAGATCAACAAGCCAGGGCACTTTTCTCCCACTGGGTTTTTGCCCTCGATTATATTCGGTGATTGGCACCAATAATAAATTTTATTCTTTTCTTTTCTTGTTTGTTAATAAGACATTTTGCAGAGATCTCAGCAAAACAAGAGCATACAGGCACGCTCCAACAGTCCACCTACAGTGCACACAAATCAGGAAGGGGGGAGATAGGCAATGCCTACAAAGAGCAAAAGAAGCAATCTGCACATCAGCAATGCATCAAGACAAATGCGCCACATCAACGAGCACTACAACAGGTGTATTCAAATCATAATCTTTTATTCTTTATGTGTTTTTCACTTTTGCATATATTGTTTGCATGCTCACAAACAGTTGGCTGGTTTAAGTTTTAAATTAGTTGTTACTATGTGGCGAGTGATTTCTAGATTCTTAGAGGACTTAGTAGAAGGTATTTCTATTTGAAGACGGTATAAGACATATACCAACAGAGTATGCCAAGTTCTTATGCTCTAGAAGTATATTAGTTATCCCTAGTGGTAGCTACTTCTTAGGTATGGGCTAGGTGCTACGATAAACAAAAATTCACGAAACACATGCCCTAAAAAAAAATATACAAGTGAATTGAGACATGACGTGTCTACAGCTATGTGGAATGCTTGGTAGGACCTTGGGTTGTCTTATTAGCACCTTGGGGCCGATGCCTTGGTTTCCATGGGGTGAACACTAACGTCTAAAAGATTAAGAAGAAGACCTACAAGGACTCTATGGCCTTGATAGATGCTGGTAGGACCCATGGGTACATTATGGGCCCTCGAGACCGATGCCCTCATCTTCATGGGGTACTCCTTATGTCAAAAAGAAAGAAAAGGGTCTGTCGCCCTTGAGATACTTAGCGGCCTTTAGATTCTCTTGGCAGAGGTCTCTTGGCCATTGCTTGGGTCTCACATTGTTGGGATGGAACCTTCCTCTTTATCAAGCTAAAAATAATGATTCTCTTTAATCTTCTGATCTTTACACACAAACGAAAAAGAAAAAAGAAGACAGGTCCAATCACCATTGCTTATATTTAGGAGTAGGGTTGCCACTTAGGAATAACTTAAACACTTGTAGGACATTGAGACTGCGGTCATAACCTGTGGTGTACAAGCACACTTGCCTTTGCATAGCACTATCTACCACTTAGTCTCACTTTGGCTAGTCTTTACTCACTTCTTTTAGCACTCTAATCGGCCTTTCACTTGCATGCTCACGTGTGAGATTGTCATTGCTAGTTTTTTTCAATAAAAGGCTTTACTTGTCTTCCATTGTTTTTTGTAGCTTTTGTTTCTACCGCTGTCGTGCCATGGCACGTCTATGGTGTGAAACCATGCATATGAGACTATCAAATACAAATCTAGATGCATGGGAATGAGTGCTATGATGAGACATTATATGATGCCCATGTACATATGTTCATATTGTAAATGAGGTTCAATAAAACGAGCTGAGGATGAGTTTGGTCTTGAAGCTTTGAATGTGAGTGTGGTGTGAATTATGGAGCCTTATGCTTATGGTAGACCTTGCAGTAGAAAACACTCAGTTACATACTTGGGCTGTGTGGCTATGTAAATGATGGTATGGGTGGCTCGTAAAGGGGCTATGTGAATGATGTAAATGGTTACCCATGTGCATGATATGGACTCCCCTCAATGTGGGTGAAGATCTTTTTCATCATCATTTCCAAATCAATGTGACATGGAACTCATGCATAATTTTCAAGAAAGGTACTATAGATGAAGCCCATGATCATCATGAAGAAGCTCTCAAAGTTGCAAAACAATAGGTGATGTAGTGTCTTGAAGCACATACATGATGTTGAAGGTCCCACGAGTTATGCATGTGAAGGTCTTAGTAGACTGATTTGGACATGATATTTGATGCTGCCTTGGTCGATATACTTGCATAAGAGAAGTAGATACATTATGGGTATAGAAGGAAAATGAAAGGGCAGCCTGCGTGGCAATTACAAAAAGAGAAATCCAAAATTAATGATAAAAAAAAGGTGGCGCATGAGATTTTTCAAACTGGGAAATATGTGAAGATAGCTGCAAAAAGGCGGATGCACCAATTTCCTTGCGGGAAAGAGGAAATAACCAGAAGCGACGCATATCTAGAAAGGGGGATATGCAGAAAACGGGGAGGAGTCAAGACCAGAGAAGGAGACGAACCAGAGATTCAAAAAAATGGAAAACATCTTCTGTTCATGTCATGTAGGATTTCAAAATACAGAGGAATTCAGGCTGCACCTAGTGATAGGCCTCTTGTAATTTCCGACAAATAAAGGTGACTGTTGCTAAATTCATGCGAAGGCGATTCATTGCATACTTTGGTGACAAGGTCTTTATTGCCCAAAGACTAAAAAGGGGAGCTCACGCTAGGATGGCCACAGTGTGATGTAAAGGGCTTCGTGAACGTGAAGGCAAGGGAGTCGCCGTGTAAAGAGCAGCTACGTGGATTGCATATGGAAAAACAACAAAAAAGGTGGCTTGTGGATTACGCCAATTAGGAGAGTGTAAATCAGACCAAAGGGATTCGGCCGCTCAGCTACCTAATATGTTGGTGTTAACTGCATATGTTTTGGGGCCTGAGAGTTGCTCCTAGGTGCAGGCGAATGAGGATTGGAGCTTTGAACAAAGAGGACTTGCTTAGCTCAAGAGATGAGGCTCCAGGTTCAATGAAGATTGTATCTGATATGAGGAGGATGCAAGTTTGAGGTTCTATTTTCTTGAATTCACTTGTGGATGTTCACTTTCATGTCTATGTTGGGTTTGATTTTATAGTTTTGTTGGATGTTGAGCCTCTGATGCTCCATGATGGCCATGTGTATCTTTCATGTGAATACCATGAGGTGATTTTCTGGAGTGCAAAGCCATATGAGATGAGACAAGCCATGATAATGTCAGTTTTTTATATGTATCATGTGTCCAATATTGGCTTTGAGGATGCACATGTATAGTTGGATACTCGATCTTTGATGGTTCCAGCTTCTACTGGTGGTTCTCCTTGAAGATATATATATTCTATTTCCTTGCTGGGATTTTGGAAGCCACTCTCACAGCCAGAAGCCCCGCGCTTTACCAGCGATACCGCCCACGTCACGACACCGCGCCCAAGGACGTGCACGATTTAGGAAGGGGAGAATGTTCCACGGAAACACTCATGAAAACACAGATTATGGAAGGAGGCCGGAAGCAATTAATGCGAGAGAGCGGGATTGTAGCCATGATAACATAAAGACGCACATAATTTTTTCATATTTTTGTGCCGAAGTGCAATGTAAATCATTTTAGGCCAATGTGGGTTCTAAATGAGAGTTCTAAGTGTATTAAGCGAGGCTCACTTATGGGGTTGTCCACCCATGTGTGAAAGAGGCCTAGAGTTAGGGTTGGTGGCATCTCTATAAAAGAGATGTTAGCTAAAGAAGGAGGACGTTTTTTTGGCCATTCTCATAAGCTATTGAGTGAAGCTCTTGAGCTCTCAAGCTATGGCAACTCTCTAACTCTCTCTCTCTATTGTACTCTAATGAGCATCAAGCTCCAATGAGTATAGCTCCACCTCTTTCTCTTAATCTGTTTTAGCATCGTTGAAGTAGATTAATCTATGATTAGTTGAATGCTTCTTTCTTTCTCTTGTGTATGCATGCTTGTAGTGTGTGTGTGTGTAGTCTCCATTGATGCAAGCTCTTGTCCACTTCATTGGCAATGAGTTATTCATGGATCGACTCTCTCTATGAGCTTGTGGGTTTGTGAATGTTACATTCTATGCTTGCTTAAGCTTGTGGGTTAGTAGATGCACGCTTATGGGTTTGCTGGCATTAGAAAAAGCTAAGATTTAATCAATGTTTGAATGGGATTAAGAGATTACCATGCATTGCTTGTTCTCTTGATTAGTGTAGTGGATTTAAGAGATTGAGAGATTGATTGAGGTGTTGAATGGTTGAATTGTCAAGTGGTGGTTCGTGTATGTGAGCTCTCCCTCATGGGATAAGCCTTCATGCACTAATCGGGTCGAGTCCTCGGATTGACATTGTGTTTCTTAACACATTTGTTGATCGGTAGTACTCTATGAACACTATATTGCACGGTAGAGAGAACCGCTCTACAATACTCATTCACATCTATTCTTCAATTACACATTTACATCCATTTTCATCACATATCATCCACTCACATCCCATATCATTCATTAACATCCTAATTCACATGATATCACATCTCATCCATTCATTCACATCTCATTACATCCATCCATTCATTCACATCTATCTGATTCTCATCACATCTCTTCACATCACATTACATACATCCATTCATTCACATCTATCTGATTCACATCGCATCTCATCACATCTATTCACATCACATCTCATCACCTCTATTCACATCACATCCATCCATCCATTCATTTACATCTATCTGATTCACATCACTCTCATCACATCTATTCACATCACATTGCATCCATCCATTCATTCACATCTATCTGATTCACATCACATCTCATCACATCTATTCACATCACATCGATCCATCCATTCATTCACATTTATCTGATTCACATCACATCTCATCACCTCTATTCACATCTATTCATAAAATTTAAGAGAATTCTAATTTTGATATAAAAATTCTTTACGCATCTATTTATGCATAAAAATCAATTTTAATGGGAATAACATTTTTGAAATAAAAATAATTCCTTTATGCATCTTTTTATGCATAAAAATCAATTTTAATGAGAATAACACTTTTGAAATAAAAATAATTCCTTTATGCATCTTTCTATGCATAAAAATTAATTTTAATGAGAATAATACTTTTGAAATAAAAATAATTCTTATATGCATCTTTCTATGCATAAAAATCAATTTTAATGAGAATAACACTATTCAAATAAAAATAATTCCTTTATGCATCTTTCTATGCATAAAAATAATTAATATCAGTGATATCCATGCATATTCATAGGTGAATATGTACATGGAGTAATCAGAATATATCTTTTCGATGCAAAAATGGTGGGAATTACTCTTTTGGAATAACATAAAAACAAACTTTCTTTTCCACAAAATTCTGAAAAATTTTACCATAACCGCCTTTGTATGGCTAACTATTTCTCATTTTTATCATTCTTCAATTGACTTAAATTAATCCAAATTAGATTCATAGAACTCTAATGTACATAATTTTTTAAATTCAAGAGAGTAAACAATAGAAAGAGTTTAATTAATCTTTTAATTAATCTTTCTAAGATTAAGAAAAGCTAGAATGTAAAGAAGAGAAGGGGGTGGCCTTTTCATCAAGGCATAGCATTTGAACTTAATTCAATTTACTGCAAAACATAAAAATATGTCACTAACAAACAAGAATATGTAACTTAATCCATTTAATATATCAATTAAGACTCATTCAAAGAAAATTTTAAATTTATGCAAACAAAACAAAGATGAAATATTTAGTGTCTACCCTTGAATTCCTTTATTATTGACAAAACAACGATGCAATATTTAGTCTCTACCCTTGAATCCCTCTATTTTTAACAATATCATTTGATTAAGGCTTTCCTAGAAGTCTCTCAATGTCCTTGCATAAGGTATGATAAAGAAGAGGTTAGAAAAAAAGTAGCTATATTGTATCTTACTCGCTAATTAATATGTGGGAACATGGAATCACCAAAATAATCCATCACATCAAATAGAGGTAGTTAATAAAGCTTTAATAAGAGTAGTCACATACTAGAAGAATATCCTTCAAGAAGAATATTCTAGTCCATATTTAGACATTTTGGACGCTTTCTGTAGCTTGGATGCATTACATCTATGAGAGGGATAGCATGTCGTATTACTCCACATTGGATGGAAACAACTCCAACCTGGGACCATGGAAATAATGGTGAAATGTTAGAAACATGGTTCATTAGCTTTTTCGACTTGTGAGCATGGAAATAATGGAGATGTTTAGAGACATGGTTCATTACTATATTAGATTTTATTAATTAAAGTCTTCAAAATACAAGTAGAAGACATACGTACCCAAGATACAGAGAAGTCACATTATTTTCTTGGGTTGATTTTGGAGATTCTTGGGTTGATTTAGCAACTTCTATTTCTATAGAGTGGGTGGAGGATAAGTTGTCACTTGAACACTCTTGGATGGTATGAGTGCTCGAACCCAATAAGGGAACATTGTCCCTTATAGAAATAGCCTTGGAAAGCTACATATGTCAATAGAACATTCATAAGATCACCTAAGTTTCTTCATCACACAACTTTGTTAAACAGTGAATCATAACTTCTTACCTCTAGTTTGAGAAGATTGTTTTCTTCTTGAAGAAGGGCTTCCTACAATCAAAAATGCAACACACTAAAATTACT
The DNA here is from genome assembly GCF_041138505.1 of Cibotium barometz. Classification (NCBI taxonomy): domain Eukaryota; kingdom Viridiplantae; phylum Streptophyta; class Polypodiopsida; order Cyatheales; family Cibotiaceae; genus Cibotium; species Cibotium barometz. The sequence continues at coordinate 51,076,037 of NC_141067.1, forward strand.
TTCAAGATTTTTAACAAAATCCACATCTTTACTAAATTTCAAGATCTTCAACAAATTCTACATGATGTTGAAGCTCTCACAACCAACCACATTGACTCACCCACTCATGTCACTCAAGTCACACATTTAAATCATGTTCATTATGGGGAATTATTAGAATCCCATGCACTTTCCTAAAATCTCATCCACTTAATACCTCTAATGCATGCCTAGTCGTGTGCTCACTGTCTTGCCACACAATAGTTTGGTATTGGGAACATTAAAAGTATTATAGGTACCATTTTCTCACGTAGATAAAGCAAAATAGAAATGAAATACACAAACTTATTTGAGACAAGAGCTAGTGAGGGTATGGTAATTCCTACTCAAAAAATTATTGTGCATATAGAGTTTTTAGTGGGTATGCTATGGCACATCAGTCTTATAGTATGCTAACTCCTCATAAGGTAGTAATTCGTTATTGTCATGATCCTAGCCACTTTGCAAGGTGGGTATCGAACTACTCTAAGAACTACAAGAGATAAGCTAATGACAAGTGTTTCTATGTTCATGTCTATGGGTGGCATTCTAAGGGCATGCTATTCCTTAGCTTAAAACATGATATAAATACTCAAAGTTGTTTTCCAACACTAGAATATTAGGGCCCCTATATGCTACAATATAGAGTAGGTATTCCTAAACATGTTGTAAAATCAAATTAAGCCTAAGAACCAAGAACCTTAGAGCATCTAGAAGCTATACTCTTGCATGAATTATTCTTCAAATGGTTGTAATCAAAGACCAAGGATGTTTTTTTTATAATTATTAACAATATATTGGTTTTAAAAAAAACTAGTTTTAAGTCCAAGATCCCCTCATAGTTTCCATTTTTCACCACCCATAGTAGGCACCTTTTATTCACTTGTAGGCGATGTCATTGAGGAAAACATTATCAGGTTTGAACTAAGGACCTCCTAGTCTTAGGCATATACCTTCACAACTTGGGCTATCACCTAATTGGCCACATACTAGTCTTTTAGAAAAAAATTTACTTGAATGATGCTTGTGAAAAATATGGCTTGGAAAATAGGTCTATAAGGAAAGTCTATAAATCTGGATAACATGGATCTTCTTACAGATTTGCCCTAAAAGAAATTGAGATGGATACAACTAAATATAAGTTTTTTATATTTTATATTTTCGACACTCATGCCACATGAAAAAAGAATATGTAACACAATTTATCTTTATGGCTATATGTACAAATAAGAAGTCTCTCACTAAAAATAGACATCTAAAATCAGTATAATGATACACATGGATGCTTTTATTGTGGTAAGCCTGGACATGTGCAAAGGCAGTGATACACCTCGATGCTTTTATTGTGGTAAGCCGAGACATGTGCAGGCAGATTGTTATAAGAAGCGGGCTAACATGCAAAATGGGAAATTACAGCAAAACAACTATGCATCCTCGAACAGAAACAATGAGGATAATGAAAGGTTGTTTGTTATGCACCATGTCATTAATGCCATGTTTGAAAATGTTGAAGCAACACATAAAGATGATGTATGGTACATTGATTATTCAGGTGCTTCGAACCACATGACAAGTCATAGGGAGTGGTTCAAGGAGATGAGAAACCTTGAAAGACCAGGTTTTGTGGAAACAGGGGATAACACTGCTCATCCAATTGCCCATGTTGGAGATGTGCCATTGTCTATGCAGGATGGCAAAGTGAAGTACCTTGCAGATGTACTTCATGTTCCGAACATAACAAAGAATCTGGTTTCAGTTGGCCAGATGATTGAGCAGGGTTGCATGGGTGATATGCGGCCAGTGGAATGATAGGCTATGTGTGAACCATTCTAGAGACTAGCATAGTTATAACGCCAGCTCATTTAGTTGGGTTCACACTATAGAGAATCCTAGTATGTATTTGGTTGAGTACCATTTCATATGGTGTGTGTACTCTTATCTTTGTATATGGTGTGTTGAGTGTTGTGTGAAGAAGAAGAAGATTTTCAACCTCTCACCTTGTGTGTTCTCTTTTTTAGGGTTTTGTGAGTGTGTGTGTGCTTGCAAGAGCTCAAGCTCTCTTCTCCCCTGCATCTTTTCACTCCACACCGCAACAGTGTGGGATCGCACATTGTTTGCTGTGCGGGCATCCAACCACATTGAGGGGAAAGGTCCATAGCATGTTGCGCTGTAGCTGCCATTCACAGCCACATTGAGTATGAACTAAAACTGACCGCAAAGAATTCGCCATTCTCATCATCATGATCTGCACTGCAATCACCATTCTCCTATCGCCTTTGCCTTTGATGCCAAATTGCAACAGCTTGGAATGCTTTGTTCCTCCCAGACTCCACACACTCGATGCAAATTTGACCATTATGACAGGTGCTTCCACTTGAATAGGCGCTATCACAGAGAGAGAAAGAGAGAGTGGCTTCGTGTTTCTGAGCACATGGACGGTTTCTCCCTTCTTCACCAAAGGAAGGAGATTCTGCACCTCATGGTCGCCATGTGTTAGGCGTATTGACACACATACACACTTAACAAGACTATGCTCATACACAGAGATCGAGAGATAGAAAGAAAGAGAGAGATTATCCATACATCCTAAGCCATAACTAAATTATGAACTGAATGCCTGATGATTACAATGGTTAGCGCCTCCTCTTTAATAGGCCTTGTGCACACCTCTTCAATTCTCCCTTTGCACACCTACTCGTGTGCCTCTTGGTATCCCCCCTTATGCTAAGTTAGGTTCCCACATGGGAAACCCAGCCCGCGCAAGACAAAGCTACTTCCGCTACTAGCAGCCAGGAATCCGGTGCGTGGAGGGGGCAGAGGTGTCTCACACCACACATAGAGATGTGATCATGAAGAGTTTCAAGGCAATCGAGGAGCAAGAGGCCAGGTACCAAGCATTGGAAAACAATAATTTGGTTCTCAACCAAGCTATTGTCCAAAGAATTAAAGAGAATACGGATTTGAAAGCGCAGTTGGAGCATGCTAAAGAGCAACTTTAGAAGGAAGTTACCCATAACCATGAGCTAGCAGCCATTCATGCCCAACAAGTACATGAGCTCTAGCATATGTCCCTACCCAAAGAAGAGGAGCTACAAAGCTAGATCCAGATGCTATCCTTAAGTTTGAAGGAAGCAAAAAGTAGAGCTACGCACTTGCAACAACAAGAAAGAGAATAGACAAGCTAAGATGCAGAGAATGGTGATTGCACACCACGAGGCAATGGCGCAAGTCAGCCAACAGTTTTACAAGACAGTTAAAGACTCGCTGCCCCCGAAAGACTTCAAAGAATCACAGAAGCTCAAGAGGTGCAAGAGGAAGCAGAAAGGTGCTTTGAGGAGTTGGATGCTGCATGAATGGTTGGAGAAACAACCATATCAAACCTCCTCTGCACCAATGACTCCCGTGTACAAGAATTGGAGCGACAACTAGCCATGCATGATCGAAGTCAAAGACAAGAGCCTACAAATGAAATGCGCCTACTCCTTGAGCGAGCCTCGGAGATAAGTCAATTGCCAGTAACTCATCGAGCCCCTCCTCAAACTCTTACTCTTGTTTTGTCTACACTAGCCCTCTCATTGCTTCAATATGATATAAATTTGTCTGAGGACCTAAGCCTAGGATTGATAACTTTGTGCTACCACCTCGTAGTTGGCAAGTGTTTTGGGAATATCATCTAGAACAAATAGGTCTAAGTTTTTGACACTGTTGTCCAAGATTTTAGAGTTTTGGAGTACCCAACACCAACTACGAAGGTTTAGCACAATAGGATGCAATGGATAAAAGTAATTATCCTGTGGATTAGTTAAAACTACATCCCCCCATAAAATTCCCATAATGATAGTGGGATCAGCATCATGATCAGTATTTTGTTATAAGCCATGGCTAGCTAGAAGTCTACAATACTCACCAGCACTTAAACTTACGTGAGTCTTCTTTATATCACCCTTTTGGTATTCTAAAACTATACCATAATATCTACAAACATTTAGAATCCATGTTAACCAATGCCCTCTAAACTTTTGATAAATCACATATCGAATATCCTAGCATAAGTTCTAAGGACATCAATGAGCTCCAAGATTTTATGAAACTCCACAACCCTAGCCACCCACCCCCAGCTTAAGCCATGGTCAGGAAGAGACACCAACTTCATCATCCAGCCCTACTTACCGAGTGTATTCTAATGTAGCTATTAAACTACTTAATCCATATCCTAATACACCACCTACTAACAAGTCTCAAGCTGACTGCATTTTTTCTACTCTCCCTTCTCAACATATAGAATTTCCCACTAACCCTCTTGACCCCCCCGAGGAGGTACCTGACCCATCTCCCCCACGGAAAACGTAGGAGGTACGACGTACTCTCCCCCAAGATATATTGAAGCTTTTACTGATGATACTATTTTGGAGTCATTGTCTGGTGCAGAGTATGAAGGCTTCATACTATGAGCTCGCAATCCACTACTAAAGCCAAAGCTAATGTTGAAGGTGTTAATGCAAATAACACCATTTGAGCTAACTCAAAGCATTCTACCAAAGGCCTACTACAAGGTCGCACACCCAAAAAGAAACATTATGTACCGTACCCTCTCCAAGCACCTCGCCCAGATTTAGAAGAACTACTACCTTAAGTTGGAGAGGGCACCTTGTGGTCTAACGTGGCACAATAGACCAAATTAGCCAATCCATAATTAGCTGACCTGTTGAAAATCAGAGTGGTAACATTCATGACCAGTTATTTCTTTCAGAGGTGGAGAAAATTGCACCCACTCCACACAAGAGGGGCTATGCAACAATCATCATAGATGATGCATGTTATCCGTCATAATTAATGATATGATTAATACGGATAAACGATGTTAAACATAAGATTAAAGACTGTGTAATTCAGAAAGAACAAGATTCAAGAGTAAGATATACGGTAAACACAGAACATGGCAAAGATATCACAAATAGAACATGCACAGACAAGATAACTCCTCGAATGATTTATTCATGTATTCCATACAAATTATAATAGGCTAACCCACACAGCTTGATGTTCCAGTATGACTAGTTGTGCCTCTTAATTAATGTGTACAAGCCGGCGCTCGCCCATTACAATGCACACCCTAAGTTGGAAGATTTTGGAATACAACCAGACTGGAGAAATCAATTCCTAACAATTCTAGAATACAGCCATGTATATATGTGTGTGCCACCAACTCAATGATTTGATCCCCTTGTACATGCCACTAAAAAGGAGATGGACACCTTTGGAATTTCAAGAGGCCAAGCAGCGAGATTTGCATGTCTGTCTATAACTTCCCAATCTTCATGCCAACTACATTTACATACATAAGGGAATAAAGAAAACAGATGCTGACTTGGATATAGGCATGGCGCTGTATCTTGGACCTAGCAATAGTGGCCAATGTTAGATTCTTAAAATTGCTTGTGGTCCTGATTGATCAACCCAAGGAATCATATGATGGGTATGAAGTTGAGCAACTGCAATTCGACATGAATCAAGGTCCATCTGATAGGGGCATCATGATGTACTATCATCGCCTAAGGTCTCTTCCTACCTACATGCATGTCACATTCTAGGACATGGTGGACACAAGGTTTTTGAGATCACACTCAGCATTCAGAAGAACCCCAAAAAGCTTTAATCACACTAAAACTTTTACCATCATGAGTTCGGTGACCAGGTCTTTCGATCTCGGGGTAATAGGTTATGAGGACAGAACCTATATCAGGTAGGGGGGATGTTAATCCCATTCTCGATTAACAAGTATGCTCCTCCAGTTGAGGGCATTAATAAATGTCATGAAAAGGCACATTAAAAGTTTTACATTATGAGATATTGGCCACCCAAGGCCATAGTTAAGTAATTTTTGGGTGCCCAAGTGTGAATAAGAGCCAAATGTATATAAGGAATTTTCTCATAATGAATAGACACAATCCCCCTTTGTGCTATTAAGAGCTCTTCTTTGTGTCTTGAGAGAGAGAGATTGAGAGAGAGCATCCTAGCACTTGTGCCTCTGCTATGCTTGTATGTTTCATGATTGTGTGTGGGAGAGTGATTGCCCTATGCGATGGTGTGAGAAACTCTACAATGATAGCGTGAAGGTGGAATGTGGCTATTGGCAGAATGCCGACCTACCTATGCACTTGAGAATGGAATTAACATAGCCCTAGACCTTGAGAGCCGAAGTGTTTACCATTTTTGTGTTGCAGACTCTTAAAATGTTATTGTAATTCAGAAACATGGATTATAGGTTGTTGCCTAGCATCTCTATATCATTTTCTTTGCCCTAGTGCCCTCTCAAAGCTCGTTAGTGCATGCGTTCATGTTTGTGGACGCTCTTATGTGGTTGTTCTAATGTCTGTGGTTTTGGAAAAGTGTTGGTGTTTGGCTTCTAGGTCTGCTCCCTTTTGTTATTGTAAGATTCCTCCCCCACCCCCTTTTTGATGTCTAGTATCTTTCCCTGTAATCAATCCCTCTTCAGAAATATAAAGACCTTGTTTCTATCTGTTTTAGCCTAGAGAGAGAAAAATATTCTAGAGAGAGAATATTCAGATTTTGAATATTTTTGGATAGAAAAATATCTCTTCTAATTCAGATGAGTTCCCCTGAAACAGAAATTCAAAAAGAATTTTCCAATCTGCAATTGAAATTAATTGAAAATAGCTATAAAGAACCTTAGCCTAAGGGTCTAGATTTTCAGAAATCTTTAGACTATGGTCCAATTAAGGTTCCTATGGACCAATATCATCAATCCATGTGTAGGGAGGAGATAAATCCAACTTGTAAAAAGAAAATACCCAAAAATGAGTAAATGCTCACATGAGGTGAAGAGTTGAAAATGTACAAGGTTTATTAGTAAAAAACTATGAGCAATATTAAAAATATGACATATGTAAGGAAGGGGAATTCTTTAAAGGAGGTGCATATTTCACATAAGATGAAGAGTTGAAAATGTACAAGGTTTATTAGTAAAAAATTATGAGCAATATTAAAAGTATGACATATGTAAGGAAGAGGAGTTCTTTAAAGGAGGTGCATATTTCACATAAGATGAAGAGTTGAAAATGTACAAGGTTTATTAGTAAAAAAATTATGAGCAATATTAAAAGTATGACATATGTAAGGAAGGGGAGTTCTTTAAAGGAGGTGCATATTTCACATAAGATGAAGAGTTGAAAATGTACAAGGTTTATTAGTAAAAAAATTATGAGCAATATTAAAAGTATGACATATGTAAGGAAGGGGAGTTCTTTAAAGGAGGTGCATATTTCACATGCTTGAATGAGTTTTAAACTCATAAAAATTGAGATATTTCATCTCTCCTCTCTCCTCATTTAAGTCTAGTTCCAAAAAGTTAGCTTAACTGACCTAAAAATGGTCAAAAATTGACCAAACTGATTTGGAAAATTCTAGAATCAGTTTGTTTGGTTAGGAGCTCAATTTTTCCTATAAATAGAAGCCTCTCCCTTGTTGAAAAATATATAGTGTTTATGCATCGTTACTCTACTCCACCTAAGCCAAGAACTGTGAATTCATTTAATAATTCACTAGTTTTTGGAGCTTCCCTCTTTCTTCAATCCCCATTAGTGGCTCCATCAACATACTTAACCAATTGATTGGTTGGGGGCCTCTACCGTGAACAAAGAATCAAGCAAGTTGTAAGGTAATTAGTGAATATTGATCTTTCTATAAATTCTCAATGTTTCACTCTTCTCAACCCCTCTCAAGCTTGAGAAGTTTAATTGGTATGGTTTTTTTTAAATGCTATTGAAGTTTGAATAGTAGTGAAGAGTTACATAATGCTATTGAAGTTAATTTTCATTTATGTTTAAATTCTAATGATTTTTATGTAAATTCTCTCTCTCACTCAAGAAATGGTCATACTCATGACCCGTTCTCAATCCAAATCAAGCTTTTCATAAAGTTTTTCCTTAACCCAAGATTAAGCTATGCTTGAGGCCAAATTAATGGCTTTTTTCTATGCTTTTAGTTTATGTATATTAATGATTCAATCCATTATGGATTAATAATCCAATTAGAGATTATTTTAATTATTTCCTTAATGATAAGCATTATCCCTTAGAAAAATTGAGATTTATCAGTCATAGCAGCGGAGCTATGGCAAAATTTTTATAAAAATTATGCATAAAATAATCTCATTCAAAGCATAAAAAGAGGACTTCCTACCATATTCTAGGAATTATCATCCTAGATTAATTGAAAGAATTCATTATAATCATAGAGAAATTGAATTTTTATCATGCATAAAGGATAAGTTTTTATATCAAAAGTGTTATTTTTACCATTTTTATTTCATGCATAGAAGTATGCATAATGCTTAAATTTTTATATCAAAAGTGTTACTTTTATTATTTTTATTTTCATGCATAGAAGTATGCATAATGGATAAATTTTTATATCAAAAGTGTTACTTTTATTATTTTTATTTTCATGCATAGAAGTATGCATAAAGGATAAATTTTTATATCAAAAGTGTTACTTTTATCATTTTTATTTCATGCATAGAAGTATGCATAATGCTTAAATTTTTATATCAAAAGTGTTACTTTTATTATTTTTATTTTCATGCATAGAAGTATGCATAATGGATAAATTTTTATATCAAAAGTGTTACTTTTATTATTTTTATTTTCATGCATAGAAGTATGCATAAAGGATAAATTTTTATATCAAAAGTGTTACTTTTATCATTTTTATTTCATGCATAGAAGTATACATAATGGATAAATTTTTATATCAAAAGTGTTACTTTTATCAAATTTGAATTTCATGCATAGAGGTATGCATAAAAAGTTGATTATTTTATTGTAAGGGTGTTACTTTTATCATATTGGATTTCATGCATAGAGGTATGCATAAAAGATATTCTTCTTATACTAAAAGTGTGGTTTTCCTCATAAATGGATTTTATGCATAACTTAGATGCATAAGAGAAATTCTTTTATTCTAAAAGTGTAATTCCTACTAAATTGAATTTATGCATAAGAAGATGCATTAAAAAATTAATTTTTAATTCAAAAGTGTCATTCTCATCTAAATTGAATTTATGCATAGGAAGATGCATAAAAGATTGAATTTTAATTCAAAAGTGTCATTTTCATTTAAAATGAATTTATGCATAGGAAGATGCATAAAAGATTGATTTTACTTCGGAAGTATTAATCTCCTTAAATAGAATTTATGGATAAGTAAATGTGTAAAGAAATCTTATATCAAATATAAGAATTCTCTTGTATTCTATAAATAGATATGAGATGTGATAGGATGTGATAAGAGGTGTATAAGAGGTGATAAGATGAATTAAGATGTGATAGGATGTGATAAGAGGTGTATAAGAGGTGATAAGATGAATTAAGATGTGATAAGATGTGTATGGGATGAGGTAAGAAGTGTATGTGATAGGATAAGATGTATATGGGTTGTGATAGGGCAAGAATGGATGTGATGTAAAAGATTAGATGTGAAGGCATATGGGGTTATATGAATGGGAATGTGGAAATGGATGTATGTATATGGATGTGTGGATGTGGAGATGGGAGTATGGATGTATGAATGTGAAAATAGATGTGTATACATGAAGATGTATATGCAGAGATGTGAATGTGGATGTAGATGTGGATGTATAGATGTGAATGGGAATGTGGATGTGAATGTGGATGTAGATGTGGATGTATAGATGTGAATGGGAATGTGGATATGGATGTATGGATGTGAATATGGATGTATGGATGTGAATGTGGATGTAGATGTGGATGTATAGATGTGAATGGGAATGTGGATGTGAATGTGGATGTAGATGTGGATGAATAGATGTGAATGGGAATGTGGATGTGGATGTACGTATGTATGTATGTGGATGTATGTATGTATGTGGATGTAGATGTGGATGTATAGATGTGAATGGGAATGTGGATGTGGATGTATGTGAATGTGGATGTAGATGTGAATGGGAATGTGGATGTGGATGTATGTATGTATGTGGATGTGGATGTATGAATGAGGACGTGATAATGAATGTATGCATGTGGATGTGGATATGGATGTGTATGTATGAATGCGGATATGGATGTGGATATGGATGTGTATGTATGAATGTGGATATGGGATGTGGATGTATAAATGAGGATGTGAAAATGGAGATAAGCATGTAGATGTGGATGTATGGATGTAAATGTGGATGTGGATGTGGATGTGGATGTATGGATGTGGATATGGATGTGAATATATGATATGTGACGTGAAGGAATCTGAAGTAAAGAGATGGAAAATGATGTGATTGGATGAGTACACATATAAATGAAATGTGGAATAAGTAATGTGGATTGTATGAGGGATAATGTGGAAAAATGAGAGTTAACATAGAAATTGTATTTGTAAACTGTTTGTAAATGTTGTTTGTAAATGGCTGTTTTACGTTAAGAATGCTGGGAAAGCATTTTGACCGTCTTGTGATTAAGGTCGTGGAGACCTAACTGATAAAGTTGCAACTGCTGACGGAGAGTCAATGGAGGACGTCTCACGTAGCAAGGTCGGCCGAGGTCTTGACCAGCCTCGGTTCGATTAAAATGGTGAGCTTCCGGTACGGTGGATGAGGGACCAAGGAAGCGGCCTATGAGTGAAGCGCTAGGTCACCTGCGAAGGATCCTAGAGGGTGCTGACCATACGGTGCTCGGGCTCTGGGTCGCCTAGGATACCCACGCGTGCGTCGAGGAAGATATTGAAACAAGGAGTAAGAGTTGTTTTGTGAAACCGGGCATGGATCTGGTTGACTGACCTTGCTGGTCCTCAACGGATGAGTCCATGGCTCTTTTATATGGATCTGTTGGTTGATCTTGCTGATCTTCAACGAGAGTCCATCTTGATAAGTGATTATATTGTTGAGTATTATGGGCTAGGAACTATTGAAACGGCCCCTGTGTGGACAGGTGGTGAGCGTTCTAGTTGCCAATGATGCCATAGATACTTTGATGAAGGAATGATGGGAAATTATGAATCAACTGGATAAATTGGGAGATTGTGATCAGTGGTACTATGGTTTCATTAAAGGATTGTTTTAAAGTTAGCTGATGCTAAGAAAAAGGCAATTTTCATATTGGGTGTGTAAGTGGTGTGGCTAGTTTTATGTTTGCATGAAATTCCGGCTAGGGGGCCTTGGAACTCTTTTCCTTGGTACCCGGGACAAAACCTAACCAAATTCCAAATTGGATCCCATCACTACAGTGGTTGGGCGGTTGGCTAACCCATGGGATCGGATGGGGTTAGGCTGGACTGATGGATCCGTAAACCGAGACTCAATTTCTGTTATTACGATAGATGAAGTAAGTCCCGGATAGTAATTGTTCTATGGATAGGAATCAACGGCTGTGCCTCTTGATGGGGAAAAAAGCGTTGATCCCAATGATCCAAGTGCAAGTTTCTTCCTTGATCCGACCGAGTATCTTTATAGGTGCAGTTGGATCAGCGTGATCAGTAATGATCTTGACTACGTTAGAGTAAAAAATTATCCTGGTGGAATCGCCCGTGCTTTCCGGGTAAGGGAAGTTTTTTCCGGGTTCGGTTTTGGAAAAACCGACGGATTAGTCTCTTGTCCGGATATCCGTGGACGAGGCCCCGAATGTGGGACCCCTATCTCGTGCGAGAAGTGCTACTTCCGCTGCTAGTACCCGAATCCGTTGCTCGGTGGGAACAGGGGGATCTCACAGTTGGTATCAGAGCATTTGGTTAATAAAGATCAACTGAGAAGACAAATATGTCAAAAATTTATCAAGAAGCACAAAAAGGTTGTAATTGTGTGATATAATTCATACAATTTGATATTCAAACTGAAATTCGTAATTTGGTAATTGGGTCTTCAGATGGAAGTACCGCAATTATATAGAATCCCTGACTTGCTTGAGGCCTAGACATGATGGTATTTACCTTATAATTCCAAGAGCCACGACTAACCGTATATACCGAGAGTATACTGCAGCTCTTTACTGACAGTATATACGAGTAAATCTAAGACTTGAAATTATAAGCGTTAATGCTATCCAGATGATGAATTCGAATGTGGTTGATATGATTTTTAATTTTGTTTGAGAATTGATGAATTGAATTGGATTCTGATTGAAAATTCTGATTGAAAAATGATGATTTCTGAAATTAGTTGAAATATAAAAATCTGAACAAAACCACAATGAGGATGAATGGGACGAGTCCCAGTGATGATATTCATAACTGGAATGATGATAATGAATTCAGCAAATCACTATGAGATTAGTGGGTTGTGCTGTCAAATTGTTACTATTAACACTTGATCAGTAGATCAAGTTAAGGGATGACAAATTGAGAACTTGCTTCACTGAAATTCCCGTGGAGGAATGTTCAGAAGGAAATTTTTCGGTCTAATGGACCATTATCATGTTAAAGATATGAATGATATGATCTGAATATTAATGATGAGTTCTATATAAGGGATATTTATCCCAGTGTTCTGTTGGGTAGACCAGAATATAAGGAGCCCCAAAATAAATTGGATGTTAAGAAAAAGAGTTGTCCTCTACCTTGCGAGATGAGGACATCTCGCACTTTTTAAGTGGGGTAGAATGTAAGATTCCTCCCCAGCCTTCGAGGTATACAGGAGTAAGAATCTCCCTTTCTGATCTTATAATTATTCCCTCTCTAAAATAAAAGAAAGTTCTGTTTAACAAAGGAAGACCCTTTTTCTAGAATACTTCTCAAGAGTCCCACCTGTTTTAAGGATTCAGAACAATGAGTTCAGAAGTGAGAATCGATGTTTTGGATATCCAGGTTTTGGTCTTCATTCGAGTATGGCCCAAAAGAAGTTCTTTATCTCTTGGGGAGTATATGAAGTTATCCCCCAGATATTGTGAGCCTTATATCTGAATTCAATGAATGTAGGTGACTTAGCCTACAAGCTTCTTTTATCTCCTCATCTCAAAGTTCTTAATGCCTTCTATAGAAAATTGTGCCAAACCCAAATCATGGAAAGACGGTAAAACTTCAGTGGCAAGCTACCGTTGGCTTCTAAGTTACGCTAGCTCCTTCCTTTATATAAGTCGTAACTTTTACTTGTCGCTCACAGTAATCTTACTTCCATTGATCTCCTTTCTTTCTTAATCTCCTTCATGTCTTGGCAACAAGAACTAGTTTTATCCATAATGATTCCTCACCTTCAAGACGCAAGTGAATCTGTGAAGAAGGATTTTATAGAGCAGTATGAGCGCTCACTTTTCCCTCACTTGGGAACTTCTGTAGCGCAAACCAAATGGCGGACCTATCAAAACATAACTAGGGTAACACCCTGGGGTCAGCAGCACTTTCGTAACAATGTCCGCTTGGCCATGGTTATTGAAGCTTTGGGTTTGGGTCCCCGATACTACTGCGTCATGAGATCAAGGCATCCTGGGTTTTCTGAGCGGGTCTTCTTACTGGCGTGTTTTCTTCCTCATGAGAAGATATGCCTTTACCCCATTTTTGGCTTGCCTCTCAGAGGTCCTTTTGTTAGAACACCTCATACCACTGAGATAGGCGCAGCAATAACCCACAGAATCATTCCCATAGATGAGTTACCTTATACTTGTGCAGCTTGTGAGGACTGCTTTTGTGACCATATGATGGACGGGCTTATGGAAGTGTAAAGAGTTCCTCTATCTTTACTGTATAAGTTCCGAGAATGAATAAAGTTTAAATCTTGTTCGTATTTTGAATCTTGCTCTCTTTAAGACTTATCTTGGTGGTTAATCTTGATTAAAATTTTTCTCTAAGTCTCATATTCGTGAATCTTGCGAAATTATCACAAGTTGCGAGATGAGGACATCTCGCGTTTTTTAAGTGGGGTAGAATGTAAGATTCCTCCCCCACCCCCTTTTTGATGTCTAGTATCTTTCCCTGTAATCAATCCCTCTTCAGAAATATAAAGACCTTGTTTCTATCTGTTTTAGCCTAGAGAGAGAAAAATATTCTAGAGAGAGAATATTCAGATTTTGAATATTTTTGGATAGAAAAATATCTCTTCTAATTCAGATGAGTTCCCCTGAAACAGAAATTCAAAAAGAATTTTCCAATCTGCAATTGAAATTAATTGAAAATAGCTATAAAGAACCTTAGCCTAAGGGTCTAGATTTTCAGAAATCTTTAGACTATGGTCCAATTAAGGTTCCTATGGACCAATATCATCAATCCATGTGTAGGGAGGAGATAAATCCAACTTGTAAAAAGAAAATACCCAAAAATGAGTAAATGCTCACATGAGGTGAAGAGTTGAAAATGTACAAGGTTTATTAGTAAAAAACTATGAGCAATATTAAAAATATGACATATGTAAGGAAGGGGAATTCTTTAAAGGAGGTGCATATTTCACATAAGATGAAGAGTTGAAAATGTACAAGGTTTATTAGTAAAAAATTATGAGCAATATTAAAAGTATGACATATGTAAGGAAGAGGAGTTCTTTAAAGGAGGTGCATATTTCACATAAGATGAAGAGTTGAAAATGTACAAGGTTTATTAGTAAAAAAATTATGAGCAATATTAAAAGTATGACATATGTAAGGAAGGGGAGTTCTTTAAAGGAGGTGCATATTTCACATAAGATGAAGAGTTGAAAATGTACAAGGTTTATTAGTAAAAAAATTATGAGCAATATTAAAAGTATGACATATGTAAGGAAGGGGAGTTCTTTAAAGGAGGTGCATATTTCACATGCTTGAATGAGTTTTAAACTGTGAGATCCCCCTGTTCCCACCGAGCAACGGATTCGGGTACTAGCAGCGGAAGTAGCACTTCTCGCACGAGATAGGGGTCCCACATTCGGGGCCTCGTCCACGGATATCCGGACAAGAGACTAATCCGTCGGTTTTTCCAAAACCGAACCCGGAAAAAACTTCCCTTACCCGGAAAGCACGGGCGATTCCACCAGGATAATTTTTTACTCTAACGTAGTCAAGATCATTACTGATCACGCTGATCCAACTGCACCTATAAAGATACTCGGTCGGATCAAGGAAGAAACTTGCACTTGGATCATTGGGATCAACGCTTTTTTCCCCATCAAGAGGCACAGCCGTTGATTCCTATCCATAGAACAATTACTATCCGGGACTTACTTCATCTATCGTAATAACAGAAATTGAGTCTCGGTTTACGGATCCATCAGTCCAGCCTAACCCCATCCGATCCCATGGGTTAGCCAACCGCCCAACCACTGTAGTGATGGGATCCAATTTGGAATTTGGTTAGGTTTTGTCCCGGGTACCAAGGAAAAGAGTTCCAAGGCCCCCTAGCCGGAATTTCATGCAAACATAAAACTAGCCACACCACTTACACACCCAATATGAAAATTGCCTTTTTCTTAGCATCAGCTAACTTTAAAACAATCCTTTAATGAAACCATAGTACCACTGATCACAATCTCCCAATTTATCCAGTTGATTCATAATTTCCCATCATTCCTTCATCAAAGTATCTATGGCATCATTGGCAACTAGAACGCTCACCACCTGTCCACACAGGGGCCGTTTCAATAGTTCCTAGCCCATAATACTCAACAATATAATCACTTATCAAGATGGACTCTCGTTGAAGATCAGCAAGATCAACCAACAGATCCATATAAAAGAGCCATGGACTCATCCGTTGAGGACCAGCAAGGTCAGTCAACCAGATCCATGCCCGGTTTCACAAAACAACTCTTACTCCTTGTTTCAATATCTTCCTCGACGCACGCGTGGGTATCCTAGGCGACCCAGAGCCCGAGCACCGTATGGTCAGCACCCTCTAGGATCCTTCGCAGGTGACCTAGCGCTTCACTCATAGGCCGCTTCCTTGGTCCCTCATCCACCGTACCGGAAGCTCACCATTTTAATCGAACCGAGGCTGGTCAAGACCTCGGCCGACCTTGCTACGTGAGACGTCCTCCATTGACTCTCCGTCAGCAGTTGCAACTTTATCAGTTAGGTCTCCACGACCTTAATCACAAGACGGTCAAAATGCTTTCCCAGCATTCTTAACGTAAAACAGCCATTTACAAACAACATTTACAAACAGTTTACAAATACAATTTCTATGTTAACTCTCATTTTTCCACATTATCCCTCATACAATCCACATTACTTATTCCACATTTCATTTATATGTGTACTCATCCAATCACATCATTTTCCATCTCTTTACTTCAGATTCCTTCACGTCACATATCATATATTCACATCCATATCCACATCCATACATCCACATCCACATCCACATCCACATTTACATCCATACATCCACATCTACATGCTTATCTCCATTTTCACATCCTCATTTATACATCCACATCCCATATCCACATTCATACATACACATCCATATCCACATCCATATCCGCATTCATACATACACATCCATATCCACATCCACATGCATACATTCATTATCACGTCCTCATTCATACATCCACATCCACATACATACATACATCCACATCCACATTCCCATTCACATCTACATCCACATTCACATACATCCACATCCACATTCCCATTCACATCTATACATCCACATCTACATCCACATACATACATACATCCACATACATACATACGTACATCCACATCCACATTCCCATTCACATCTATTCATCCACATCTACATCCACATTCACATCCACATTCCCATTCACATCTATACATCCACATCTACATCCACATTCACATCCATACATCCATATTCACATCCATACATCCATATCCACATTCCCATTCACATCTATACATCCACATCTACATCCACATTCACATCCACATTCCCATTCACATCTATACATCCACATCTACATCCACATTCACATCTCTGCATATACATCTTCATGTATACACATCTATTTTCACATTCATACATCCATACTCCCATCTCCACATCCACACATCCATATACATACATCCATTTCCACATTCCCATTCATATAACCCCATATGCCTTCACATCTAATCTTTTACATCACATCCATTCTTGCCCTATCACAACCCATATACATCTTATCCTATCACATACACTTCTTACCTCATCCCATACACATCTTATCACATCTTAATTCATCTTATCACCTCTTATACACCTCTTATCACATCCTATCACATCTTAATTCATCTTATCACCTCTTATACACCTCTTATCACATCCTATCACATCTCATATCTATTTATAGAATACAAGAGAATTCTTATATTTGATATAAGATTTCTTTACACATTTACTTATCCATAAATTCTATTTAAGGAGATTAATACTTCCGAAGTAAAATCAATCTTTTATGCATCTTCCTATGCATAAATTCATTTTAAATGAAAATGACACTTTTGAATTAAAATTCAATCTTTTATGCATCTTCCTATGCATAAATTCAATTTAGATGAGAATGACACTTTTGAATTAAAAATTAATTTTTTAATGCATCTTCTTATGCATAAATTCAATTTAGTAGGAATTACACTTTTAGAATAAAAGAATTTCTCTTATGCATCTAAGTTATGCATAAAATCCATTTATGAGGAAAACCACACTTTTAGTATAAGAAGAATATCTTTTATGCATACCTCTATGCATGAAATCCAATATGATAAAAGTAACACCCTTACAATAAAATAATCAACTTTTTATGCATACCTCTATGCATGAAATTCAAATTTGATAAAAGTAACACTTTTGATATAAAAATTTATCCATTATGTATACTTCTATGCATGAAATAAAAATGATAAAAGTAACACTTTTGATATAAAAATTTATCCTTTATGCATACTTCTATGCATGAAAATAAAAATAATAAAAGTAACACTTTTGATATAAAAATTTATCCATTATGCATACTTCTATGCATGAAAATAAAAATAATAAAAGTAACACTTTTGATATAAAAATTTAAGCATTATGCATACTTCTATGCATGAAATAAAAATGATAAAAGTAACACTTTTGATATAAAAATTTATCCTTTATGCATACTTCTATGCATGAAAATAAAAATAATAAAAGTAACACTTTTGATATAAAAATTTATCCATTATGCATACTTCTATGCATGAAAATAAAAATAATAAAAGTAACACTTTTGATATAAAAATTTAAGCATTATGCATACTTCTATGCATGAAATAAAAATGGTAAAAATAACACTTTTGATATAAAAACTTATCCTTTATGCATGATAAAAATTCAATTTCTCTATGATTATAATGAATTCTTTCAATTAATCTAGGATGATAATTCCTAGAATATGGTAGGAAGTCCTCTTTTTATGCTTTGAATGAGATTATTTTATGCATAATTTTTATAAAAATTTTGCCATAGCTCCGCTGCTATGACTGATAAATCTCAATTTTTCTAAGGGATAATGCTTATCATTAAGGAAATAATTAAAATAATCTCTAATTGGATTATTAATCCATAATGGATTGAATCATTAATATACATAAACTAAAAGCATAGAAAAAAGCCATTAATTTGGCCTCAAGCATAGCTTAATCTTGGGTTAAGGAAAAACTTTATGAAAAGCTTGATTTGGATTGAGAACGGGTCATGAGTATGACCATTTCTTGAGTGAGAGAGAGAATTTACATAAAAATCATTAGAATTTAAACATAAATGAAAATTAACTTCAATAGCATTATGTAACTCTTCACTACTATTCAAACTTCAATAGCATTTAAAAAAAACCATACCAATTAAACTTCTCAAGCTTGAGAGGGGTTGAGAAGAGTGAAACATTGAGAATTTATAGAAAGATCAATATTCACTAATTACCTTACAACTTGCTTGATTCTTTGTTCACGGTAGAGGCCCCCAACCAATCAATTGGTTAAGTATGTTGATGGAGCCACTAATGGGGATTGAAGAAAGAGGGAAGCTCCAAAAACTAGTGAATTATTAAATGAATTCACAGTTCTTGGCTTAGGTGGAGTAGAGTAACGATGCATAAACACTATATATTTTTCAACAAGGGAGAGGCTTCTATTTATAGGAAAAATTGAGCTCCTAACCAAACAAACTGATTCTAGAATTTTCCAAATCAGTTTGGTCAATTTTTGACCATTTTTAGGTCAGTTAAGCTAACTTTTTGGAACTAGACTTAAATGAGGAGAGAGGAGAGATGAAATATCTCAATTTTTATGAGTTTAAAACTCATTCAAGCATGTGAAATATGCACCTCCTTTAAAGAACTCCCCTTCCTTACATATGTCATACTTTTAATATTGCTCATAATTTTTTTACTAATAAACCTTGTACATTTTCAACTCTTCATCTTATGTGAAATATGCACCTCCTTTAAAGAACTCCCCTTCCTTACATATGTCATACTTTTAATATTGCTCATAATTTTTTTACTAATAAACCTTGTACATTTTCAACTCTTCATCTTATGTGAAATATGCACCTCCTTTAAAGAACTCCTCTTCCTTACATATGTCATACTTTTAATATTGCTCATAATTTTTTACTAATAAACCTTGTACATTTTCAACTCTTCATCTTATGTGAAATATGCACCTCCTTTAAAGAATTCCCCTTCCTTACATATGTCATATTTTTAATATTGCTCATAGTTTTTTACTAATAAACCTTGTACATTTTCAACTCTTCACCTCATGTGAGCATTTACTCATTTTTGGGTATTTTCTTTTTACAAGTTGGATTTATCTCCTCCCTACACATGGATTGATGATATTGGTCCATAGGAACCTTAATTGGACCATAGTCTAAAGATTTCTGAAAATCTAGACCCTTAGGCTAAGGTTCTTTATAGCTATTTTCAATTAATTTCAATTGCAGATTGGAAAATTCTTTTTGAATTTCTGTTTCAGGGGAACTCATCTGAATTAGAAGAGATATTTTTCTATCCAAAAATATTCAAAATCTGAATATTCTCTCTCTAGAATATTTTTCTCTCTCTAGGCTAAAACAGATAGAAACAAGGTCTTTATATTTCTGAAGAGGGATTGATTACAGGGAAAGATACTAGACATCAAAAAGGGGGTGGGGGAGGAATCTTACATTCTACCCCACTTAAAAAACGCGAGATGTCCTCATCTCGCAACTTGTGATAATTTCGCAAGATTCACGAATATGAGACTTAGAGAAAAATTTTAATCAAGATTAACCACCAAGATAAGTCTTAAAGAGAGCAAGATTCAAAATACGAACAAGATTTAAACTTTATTCATTCTCGGAACTTATACAGTAAAGATAGAGGAACTCTTTACACTTCCATAAGCCCGTCCATCATATGGTCACAAAAGCAGTCCTCACAAGCTGCACAAGTATAAGGTAACTCATCTATGGGAATGATTCTGTGGGTTATTGCTGCGCCTATCTCAGTGGTATGAGGTGTTCTAACAAAAGGACCTCTGAGAGGCAAGCCAAAAATGGGGTAAAGGCATATCTTCTCATGAGGAAGAAAACACGCCAGTAAGAAGACCCGCTCAGAAAACCCAGGATGCCTTGATCTCATGACGCAGTAGTATCGGGGACCCAAACCCAAAGCTTCAATAACCATGGCCAAGCGGACATTGTTACGAAAGTGCTGCTGACCCCAGGGTGTTACCCTAGTTATGTTTTGATAGGTCCGCCATTTGGTTTGCGCTACAGAAGTTCCCAAGTGAGGGAAAAGTGAGCGCTCATACTGCTCTATAAAATCCTTCTTCACAGATTCACTTGCGTCTTGAAGGTGAGGAATCATTATGGATAAAACTAGTTCTTGTTGCCAAGACATGAAGGAGATTAAGAAAGAAAGGAGATCAATGGAAGTAAGATTACTGTGAGCGACAAGTAAAAGTTACGACTTATATAAAGGAAGGAGCTAGCGTAACTTAGAAGCCAACGGTAGCTTGCCACTGAAGTTTTACCGTCTTTCCATGATTTGGGTTTGGCACAATTTTCTATAGAAGGCATTAAGAACTTTGAGATGAGGAGATAAAAGAAGCTTGTAGGCTAAGTCACCTACATTCATTGAATTCAGATATAAGGCTCACAATATCTGGGGGATAACTTCATATACTCCCCAAGAGATAAAGAACTTCTTTTGGGCCATACTCGAATGAAGACCAAAACCTGGATATCCAAAACATCGATTCTCACTTCTGAACTCATTGTTCTGAATCCTTAAAACAGGTGGGACTCTTGAGAAGTATTCTAGAAAAAGGGTCTTCCTTTGTTAAACAGAACTTTCTTTTATTTTAGAGAGGGAATAATTATAAGATCAGAAAGGGAGATTCTTACTCCTGTATACCTCGAAGGCTGGGGAGGAATCTTACAGTTATAGTTTGGTACTTGGGGTTCTAAGCCCCATTTTTTTGTGTGATAAAGTATCAGATATTTGGTGTAGATGGGCTCGGCCCAAGGTGTTGCCCTTGGGGCGTAGCAGGGTCTTATAGTTTCAAGATCGCATAATGGTGACTCATTGTTGCAATGGGAATTTACATCAAGGTTGTATCTCTAGTTTAATTAGTTTATATATTGTGCATATTTATTTAGTGAAGTTGTATTATAAACTGATGTTCACAAAGTGTTATAGCTATGTTGTATATGCTAGTTATGCTGATTAGCATACAACTAGCATACATGTACATGCAAGTTCGCATACAACTATGTTAATTAGCATATAACTAGTATGCTAATTAGCATATAACTAGCATTTCCACATGCAAGTTAGAATACAACTATGTTAATTAGCATCCCCTAGATAGCATACAACTATGCTAATTAGCATACATGTATGCAAGTTTGCATGAGAGATTGTGTGTGAGAGACAGAGAACAAGAGAGATCATGTATGGGTGTAGGTGTGTGTGTGTGTGTGTGTGTGAGAGAGAGAGAGAGAGAGAGACAGAGAGACAGAGAGAGACAGAGTCGTGTGTGTATGTGCCCGTTGGATAGAGAGAGAGAGGTGGTGTCTAGTATACAACACTAGCAGGCACCAAAGCACCTAATCATTGTCCCTTGGTCCTCAATTTCTCTAAAAGAATACCTCACTATCCCCCTGCCACCCTAATGTCCTCAGCTACTCTGCGTTAGTTTTCCTCTATGGTCAGCACTAATCTTAGTGTCTCTAGTTTATCAATTTAGAGACTCTCCTGACTCTCTAGCTAACAAAAACCAGCTTTAGCGACACAGAAAGGCTTAGAATCTGCCTCCGGTGTTATCCCTTTGTTTTCTTTCATAATTATATCCTCTAGAACCCAAAGTGTCCTCCATTGTCAAATGGCTTCACAAACAAGTCTCAAAACCTTTTAGAACTAATCATTTGACCTCTGTTTGAAAATATACTCTCTTGGGTGACTTAGACAAGTCACACTTTGTTTGTCTTCTGCATCCAAAATTAACACCAATTTTGACCCTTCTAAAAATGTCCTCTGTCAGATATAAACCCCCAGAAACCTTTCAAGTAGGTAGGATATCACCTTACTAGCTCTCTACTGTGAGTATTACTAGCTCACAACTGCATCCAAATGATACAAATCTACCCAACTACCCAAAGCTGACCTAGCTAATGTAGAATTATTGTCCTCTCAATCAGCTAACACCATAGGGATCTCTAAGAATTTAAACACAACCATATCCAAGCCTTAGAAACAATCAACTGGCCAAATGTGTTAGATTGCTACCTCTGACACACTGTAAAATAGTAAGCCTTCTGTCTGCTGACAGCCGACATCTCTGACTGTCAAACCAAACCTAGAAACACTTCCACTCTCACAAGTCAGCTCAAGATCCCCTCACTCCTATCTAATGGTTATAATTTTCTCCTGACAGACCCAACTCTGTTGACAAAATTAAACTTACCCCAGCTAGCTTTATCTTCACAACTTCTCAAATATAAACTCTCCTCAAACAGTTTCTACAAAACCCTAAGGTAACTGAAACACTTAAACACCAACAACTCTGAAAAACCCTAATGTGGACAAGACCTGGCTTAAGGAAAAAAGGCATCCACATGGTGTGCTGATGATAGGGCAGGCAAACTGAATTGCCTTACAAATTCACAGAAACCAATCATCAGTGAGAAACCAACATTACATTATGTCAAAAATACAACACTATTATGTCAATGACCTAGGCAACCTATATTAGAATATCAAAACATCAAAAATACAATAGTTCTCCAATGCTATTGATTTGCAACATTACATCATAATTATCATGTCGTATCTATGTTATAAAAAAACCAAAAAGTTACATCTAGTGTAAGCTGTTACAAATACATGTCAATGACAAGGAAAGTGTTAATCTTGGAAACACTCATAGGGCATGCTATTGTAGATAGCCTCATAGGTTTCTGGAGTAATTTTGAACTTATTTCTTTTCTACGGTATACGCTCCATGGATAATTTGATATAGCATATAAGATGTGACAATATATGGATGGGACGCATATTAGCAAGGAGACAAAAGGTGTAGACATTTTGTTTCTAGAAATACAACCCCTTTTTTACATATGATCATTTAGGAATACTATTCTCCCATTCATCCACATAGTCTTCCTTGGCCTCCTCTTTCTCTCCGTAATACATTTGATGAGGTAAAAGTTAGATGACTCTATATTTGTTTAAGAGTCTGGTTTCACTGCAAACATGTCACCAACTTGCAAAGCACTACTCAATACATCATGATGTCCCTCATACGTAGCCTCATCATATGCATCTTCCTCATCACCAGGCAATGCATAATCATGAAAGGGCTCCAATGCATGATAATCCCACACTGGTACATGGGCTTTATTCACACATCTATTCCATTTGTGATGCATGCATGCATCACAAAATCATGAGAGGCATTTGGTGGCAAGTCCTGTAGGATCTCAAGGATTATGGCCACGAATAGCATGCATAAAATGATTCCTTAGAATGGGCCCACCATTTCATTTTACCTCCCTATCAGCATCACCTTCTTCAACCTCCCAAAAGACTTATGCACAGAGCCTCTGTGTGTAGAAGAATAGCAAGATTCAGCCCCCTCTAATAGGTTGGCCCTACAATACTTAACGACATTTACAACACACTTTAAGGTCACCGCATTAGGCTTCAACTATTCAAGTGTTAGCATTCTCTTTACCACAACTTCTACTCCATCATGTTCTCCCTTTCCATGCCCTCATGCTGAGAAGAAATGGCTCATTTCTATCCCAAGAAAACCACTATATCGGGCAAAAAAATAGAATGGTCTTGATGCTTTGAACTTTGAAGAATAACCATTGGAACATACCAAATGGCAGTTTATACTTACATATATTTATACTTACATATTGCTGCTTGAGCCATTCTAGGTGCAACATAAAGAAATGTTGCACAAACAATGTGTCATACACTCTATTATCTTAAATGAAAAAGTGAGCTGTTTTGATGACCTCACCTATCTTCCTATAATAAGTTATGTGCACAAATATGGTGCAGTGAGTCGAATGCCAATGCATCGATTGGATTTCATTCTGCTCTTTAAATGCATAGTTCTCACTAAAGTCCACCACAGACACAACCACATCATCTGGGAAATTTTGAATGTTGTCCTTGAACTAGTGTGCCTGCCACCATATAACATAGTTGTGAGTAACAAATACCTTTAACTTAGCCTTCAATAGTCGGAGGAACTTTGAACATTTCATCTCCTTGTTCACAATATCTTTCCTTTTCTTTTTCTTTTCGTGTTTGTCCATTACTTCCACATATTCAAATACCTTCACAATTATAGTCTGCCCTTTCTTTCTTTCTCCAAAGGGCATCATGGCAATTTCTCTACACCATAAGCATCGTATTCTCCCATCAAGAACCTCCGTAAATGGAATGACTCATCTTCCTCATTTGAGCAGACTACTAATTCCCATAATTGTGTCACACCATTGAAAGTACAAACCTCTGCGATGTGATCCATGGTTGCACCATCTCCTGCATAAACCTCACACCTAAAGTCACATTCACTCTTATGGAGACCAAACTTTTGAGAGCGCATCTAGTTAAGTGTGTCTTTGAAGAAAGACATTTGGACATGATATTCACAATAGCATGTATATCTTTCCTTCACTCAACAAACAAAGAAGGGCTTCAAATAGCCAAATGAGCGTAATTGAAGATTGCAATCAAGATGGGCAGCTTTGCATTTCTGAAACAACTCAACCTACAATGTAAGAACAAAGCATCCACAAGCATGAATGAATAAGTATACATTGCTCGGTATGCTAGGTGGCATGATTTACTATTCTAATTAGCATCCAAGTATTCTAGTTAGCATACCTAAGTGTGCTAACAAGCATGCAATTATGTTAAATAGCATGATTTACTGATCTAACTTGAGTAGGTATGGTAGTTAGCTGCACTTGTGCTAGGTAGCATTATAAATGTGCTAGGCAGCATTATAAATGTGCTAATTAGCATGCAGGTATGGTAGTTAGCATAGTTAAGTGTTTTAACAAAGAATGAAGCATGCTAACTAAAATACAAGTATGCTAACTAACATGAAATCATGCTAACTAACATGCAATTATGCTAGTTAGAATGTTGAATGTGCTAATTAGCATGCAGGTATGGTAGCTAGCATGATTTAGTGTTGTAAGAAGCATGCAGGTATGCTAACTAACATGTAGTTATGCTAGTTAGAATTATGAATGTGTTAATTAGCATGCATGTATAGTAAGTTAGCATGATTTAGTGTTCTAACAAGTATGCAAGTATGCTAACTAGCATGCAGGTATGCTAACTAGCATGCAGTTATGCTAGTTAGCATGCAAGTACCGTGTAGTTACTATGCAAGTATGCTAGTTAGCATGATTTAGTGTTCTAACAAGTATGCAGGTATTCTAACAAGTATGCAAGTATGCTAACTAGCATGCACGTATGCTAACTAACATGCAGTTATGCTAGTTAGCATGCAAGTACTGTGTAGTTACTATGCAAGTATGCTAGTTAGCATGATTTAGTGTTCTAAATAGTATGCACGTATTCTAAATAGCATGCAAGTATGCTAACTACTAACATGAAGTTATGGTAGTTAGCATGCAAATATGGTAGTTAGGATGAAGATATGCTAGTTAACATGATTTAGTGTTCTAACAAAGCAGTGGTATGCTGGTCAACATTGATGAGTGTGCTAACGAGCATACATGTATGCTAGTTAGCATTAATGAGTTGAGTAGAGATAGATTAACTTCTTCCGTTTGTACCATCTAACTGTAACAAGCATGTAGGTATGTTACTTAGCATTATTTACTGTTCTAGCTAGCATGTATGCATGTTAATTAGTATAATTTGTGAGTGTCCTAACTAGGATGCAGGTGTCATAGTTAGCATGAATAACTAGTATGCAAGTCTACGATTTATCGATAGTGAATGTACTATGATAGTTAGCACATGTAACTAGTAAACAAGGTTCATGTACTTGAGGTTGATCGAGCAGATGGACTAGATGCTTGATGTAACGGTTTCATCTTATTCTTTTTCTGCAAACATCTTTGTTGTTGGGTGGAGACACGTGTTTTAGATTCCCAAAAGGAGTAAACAAGTTATTTGATTTCATCCATTATGGCACTCCAATGTGGAAGCCTTGAGCATACTTTCAATGAGAATAAGCAATCAGTATCATTTATTTGGGACTCCATCTATTTTTGCGGTGTACAAGGAACGCCTAGAAACTTGCAGAACTTTGGCGACCTTAGTAATGGACAGTTGCTGAGTACAATTCATGAGAGTAGTAAATGTACTCTTCTTAAGAAAGAACTCTTCTTTGGTTGTTGGCTGCTTATGTATTGTGCATATTTGCTATTAATGTTGATTGCAATTCATCATGTTCTCTATTTAGCTGGTCAAGGAAACCCAGCACTACAGGGTGTTAAATCTGGCAACAATGATTTTTACGTGGAGTGAGAACAAAGGCACCAAACAGTGTACTTGAAAAAAGGTATTTTGAAATTGAAAAATACAACTGGAAATGAGCTGAGTACACCCTTTGACTTGTATGTCCATGGACATGATATTTTGTTACCTTGAACATGCTTTCACCCATATACGTGACAATGCATCTGCCACAACATTCTCTTTTCCTTTCATATAAGAAATTTCAAAATCATAATTTTGTAATGTAGCCACCCATCTTTTCTTGGGAGAGAGCGTAGGTTGAGACAAGAAGTATTGAAGCACTCTATGATCAATCTTCACAAAGAAATGACTCCCATATAAGTAATGATTCCACTTCTTTATTGCATGAAGTATTGCCAACATCTCTTGATCATAGACATGCATAACTATTTCTTTCTCATTAAGCTTTTGGCCCTCAAATGCAATCACTATGTGATCTTGGAACGAAACAACCCCAATGCCTCTTTTACATGCATCGGCTTGAACCACAAATGGATTCGTGAAGTCCGGAAATACAAGTATAGGGGCTGACGTGAGCATTTCCTTAAGCTCTTGGAAGCTCTTATCGGCTATAGCATCCCAAAAGGAAGGTTCTTTCTTAAGCTTGTCAGTAAGAGGAGAGTTAATATGAGCATACCTCTTAATGACCCTCCTATAAAATGATGAAAGGCCTAAGAATCCCCTTAATTGAGTGGTATTTGTAGGCATGGGCTGATTTTTAACACACTCAACCTTATAAATGTACATTTTCTCTCCTTTGCATACAAGTTATTGGCCCTTAAAGCATCCAAAATAGCCCTTACATGCATTAAGTTCTCCTTCTCCCCTTTGCTATATATCAAGATATCATTGAAGAATACAAGCACCTTGTCCAAGCACCTTGTTCATTAGGGCTTGAAATGTTGCTGGTGCATTGCACAATCCAAACGTCATAACCAAATAATTTTAAAGACCTCTCTTGGTCCAAAATGCCATTCTGTACTCATCACATTCCTTGATTCTTAATTGGTGATAGCACGATCTCAAATAAATATTGGAGAAGAAATAAGCACCTTTGTACTTATCAAGCAAATCATCAATTCATGGAATAGGGAATCAATTATTGATTGTAGATTTATTCAGATCCCTATAGTCCACACACATGCGAAAAGTGCCATCCTTCTTCTTGACTAAGAGTATGAGTGATGAAAAAAGTGATTGGCTAGGAGTAACCCATCCCATGTCCATAAGCTCTTGTACTTGCTTTGCCACTTCATCCTTCTCCACTTTTGACAATCTATATAAGGTGGTTTTTTAAGGAGCTAGGTATGCGGCTCAAGTTCTATTCCATGATCCACCTCCCTTTTTTGGTTGGTAAGCACTTTGGCATTTGGAACACATTTTCATACTCCTTTAACAATTCCTTCACACCTTTATGCATAATGTCACCCTTTTCCTCATTGCTTTCTTCCTTGTTGCAAAGCTGAAAAACATATATACATCCAATGTCCTTTCGTCGCCTCTTGAGTTGTGTTGCATTGATCATCTTAATACTTAGCACATGATTTTTGATCAATGTAACCTCGTGGTTTCCATGCATGAAACTCATATAGCCTTTCTAGAATGTGAAACAACCCAAGAGCTGCCAACCAATTGTATCCAAAACAATGTCAATGGGACCCATATCCAATACAAGTAAATCAGCCTTGCAAGTATAATAATTTGTGAGAATCAACCTCACATCTTTGCATACCATTGTGAAATCCATCTTTGCTCCATTATCCATTTGAACTTCATGCCACAAAGATAAAGCTACGAGCTACAATTTGAGACTGCACATGGATTTGGTGTTAATAAATCTATGCCTGCTTCCAATATCAAGCAAAACATGTGCCACCCTTTCATTAATTTATGCCTTCAACCTCAATGTATTTTCCCCTTTACAACCAACATAGGCATCACTTGAGATATTGCATAGGGTAGCCATATTGTCCTTGTGATGTGATAAGCACACATAGGCAATGGTAACCCATCATCATAGTCAACATCTCCCCCAAGTCAAAAGGGAATTCACCAGCCTTTTCTACATCTTCAACTTCATTTTTGTTATCTTCAAAATACTCCTCATATTCATCCACATCCTCCTTAATGTCTTCATGGCAAGGTTTGGTGAGAATCATACTTATGGTCATCTTCTTGGCCTTACAAACCTTTGAATGATCCTTGTTCCATTTGTCACCACACTTGAAGCACAAACCTTTGTCCTTAAAATTATTAATATAATCTTCCCCAATAACCTCTCTTGGTGGATGCTCTCGCATCAACTTGCTTCGCATCAACATTCTGAGGGTGCGGAAAATAGTTACCAAATCTGAAATTTCTTCTTCCACCTCTTCCATAGATGGTTGGGAATCTAGGATGACCCGTGTCATAAGCAACTCCACTTTAAGATTTTCCCAACGTTGAAGTGCCAATATCAGCCCTAAGCCCATGCCTTTCTCCACTAGCATGTGTATACGTTGCCTCATAGATCTCCACAAGAAACATGGCCTCCTTGATGGTTTCATGTCTTTGAGCATCCACATCAACCTTCACGTTGCTTTGTAGCCCTTTGAAAAACTTCCTCAATTCGTACTTGTCACACTCAAGTCTTCCACATGAAGTGAGAACTTCATGAACTTGTGCACATAATCCTTAACATTGCCCGTTTGAGTGAGATCATCCCATTTCTCCACCATCCTTGATCTATTAAGGGATGAAGCAAAGGTTCTCCTCATCACATTCTTGAAATCTTCCCAAGTGGTGATCAAATAGCTATGTGCTACCGCCATGCATGGACATAACCTTCTAGATGCAAAGTAGAAAACAAGAACTTGGAGGACTGATCACTACGAGGGATAATTTCAAAGTAAAGCTCCATCTTCTCAATCCATTCTTCAAACTCCTCATTGGTTAAGCCTTCACCCTTGAACTTTGTAAAAGTCAGCTTGTTCTTAAATCGCTTAAACTCATCTTTATCACCACCTCAACGATGAACATGCGGTCTATGCTCAAATGGTCTAACATGATTGCCCCCGAACCCATTGAAGTGATGAGGTCTACTATGATTAGGTTCCATCCCATTAAAATGATGACCGGTCTCCTCAAAGTGATGACCACTCATGTGTGAAGGATGATGACCCATCTCATCAAAGTGATGACCACTCATGTGTGGATGATTCCGATTTCCATTCACTCTTGATTCATCCAAAACTATGCCTTTTCTTTTGTCTATTCACTGTTGATTCATCCAAAACTATGCCTTTGCTTTTGTCCACATTTCTCCCTTGCATTGATGAAACCCCATTCATCGGACCGTGCATAGTCATATCAAGCATACTTGTTCCACCTTGATGCATCATTGGCGGAGGCAACTTGTTCTTTCTAAGAATAGAAACATGATTCCCATCAATATGGTGCATACTAGCTTGAGGATTATGCAATCCATTTACATGTGAAGGTTCCACAAAATACCCATAAGCTTGTGGCCTCATTGGTGGAAAAGTATTTGGTGGATATGGATGCAACATAGGTCCACCATAAGATTTTTTACCTTTATCCACATCTTTCCTCAAGCTTGTGATCCCATTATGCAACTTCTTGCTCGTACACTCAAACCCCTGTCCCACCATGAACTAAAATCTTTGGTCCATCCCTTCAATCATAGTTTCCATGAGATACATCATGTTGTTCACGTTCATGTCCCTGCCTTCTTAAGGTATTTGTGGAACATTAGCCTCTTTATGCACCGCTTCATTGATATTTCCACTAATTTATTCTTGCATTTCTCCTTGAGCATCCTAACTTGCTTCTTGTCTTGCTTCCTATGTGCCCGCTTCATACTTAAGAGCTTCCTTGTAGTTCCCTTTTTTGGGTTTGGCCTTCGGCATCATCTTAATTGCTCAAAAGTCTTTTGAAAGGGTTCCCAAAATCCAAATTGAATGTTCCTTGGATCTATAGAGGGGTATTTCAATGCTCTATCCACTTATGTAGTTGCCTTTGACGTGGTCAACTTGTACTATTCTCTGTTTTGATTTTTGGAGAAGTCAACTTTAACACAAATGTGGCCAAATCTTCATCAAATGGAAGGCGATTTTGAAAGTCTTTAGCTTGATGAAATGCTTTAAGCTAGCCCTACACATCCATGTCAATGCCTTGACCAAATTTGATTGGCAACATTCCTTTGTTTGACCCCTTTGACGGGTCACAACTACTACCGTTTCATCAAGTCAATGTTGTCGAAATCAAGAACCCTTTGGTTTGTTAGGGAGCTAATGGAATGTACAATGCCCCCACATGCGCAAATCTCAAACTTCATTCATTGTTTTTGACTAGGCACCAGTTTTGCCTTGCGGCGGGGAGACTTGCCGGACGAAGTCATAATGGAGAAATTGAGAGATCCAAATGGAGCCCTTAGAGAGTAGAATAAAGCTATGTGAACCACTTGAAAATAGCCCCAACCCTCCTGGACTAAATTAGGTTTTAGCAACGCAGTAGAAAACTTTCAAGATTGTCTCCAATTGCTATCCACACTTCCCCTTTGCATTGGCAATGTCTTGGACCCATTTAAAACCATGCACCACATAAATTTGCATCTTTGTGCATCCAAGTCCAACCCCAAGTGCCTTGTATATGTGCTTTTGCAAAAAAATTGACAATGCCTCCTTTGTATTTGCAATGAAATCTCAATGTAAACTCAATTAAATTTCACTTGTAATACTATATCCACTGCTTGCCAAATCTTTGCCCATCAAAATACATCCATTGAGAACACTTGGAGGTCGATGTAGTTCTTTGAAGATTGCCAATCTCCCGAGCAAGCTCTTCCAACCCCCTTAATTTTTAAATCCAAGAGAGCAAGGGCTTGTGCCAAGTCTTCACCACCATTGTACCTAATCCCTCACCGTACCACTTTACCATGGCACTCATGGCATGGTGAGTTCAAGGCACACTATCATTGGCCTCTTTCCCTAATTGCCAAGATACCCTCACCACATATCTAGCTTTCTAGTTATGCAAGAATCGAATGAAAGCCTAGAAATTGATGAGAGTGTAGATCACTTAGAAATGGAACTTATAGATGCATGCCAATCAATCAATACAAGATTTTAATGGTGATGATGATGATTGAAAAGGGGAGATTCAAAAGCATTTCTTCCCATATACAACTTCAATCACTTGCCCTCCACAATTCTCAAAACATGTGCCTCTTCACAAGAGCATATGGCATGCCTTATATCACTTGCATCAAACATGATCAATGGCATGCCTTATATCACTTGCATCAAACATGATCAATGGCATACATATTCATCCCATAAGCTCATATGAAACCATAGCATGATTCATACATGTCATGTGACATATCATAGCATGGAAATGGCTATGAATGGCATCTAAAACTTTCCAGTGACATGTAGTAGTGCATATAAGGATCTCAATGCCATAGATTGAGCCATATAAACCTTCAATTACCAAGAAATGATGAAAATGGATGAAAATTACCCAAATATTGCTTAGCGTTCTCCTAATGCTTCAATTGAAGACATATGATTGCATATGGTCTTAATTGGCATCATATAGCTCTCCATACAAGTGAATAGCATGAGTAATTATCCAATTGCATGCAATCAAGGTTCCTTTTATGAAAGCCCCAAATTGATAAATAACCTTCTATCTTAGCATGACAAGGATCATTTAAAGGTTTATGTAGAGTATTAATCAAATATTACTCATGATTAGCATCTTAGTTAGCACTTAATTAGGCCACATTGTGCACTCTTCTCAAAAAAACCCTAAGAAGAAAACACACAGCCATTTTTTGCCTAATTGTAGCCCGAACAAACTTTCAAACATGAAGAGAAGACATTATGGAATAAGCTTGAGAGGTTATGAAAGGTTTATGAAGCTTGAACCTCATGATTTTCTAGATATTTTTTTCTCAGTCGTTAGCGGCGACCTGTGCAAGTTTGCCATGCGGAGGAAGGAGAATCTAGGTGTCATTTTCCATTATTATACTATCCAATCAATGTTAAATCCCTTCCACAAGTCATGAAAAGCTCTAATGGTATATATTTGGCTCCAATAGATGAGAAGATGCACGTAGTTGTCGAGCGCCCTCACGGGTAGAAATCCTCAACAAAGGTTACCAAAGCTAGTCTCATTGTGAAGCTTATTACTCGCAAGCAAGCCAAAACCCTAAGATATGGCAAGCTGTTAACTAGAGATTTAAGCCTTGTATCACTCAAAAATCAAGCAAGAAATAAGAGGAAAGGGGAAAAATATCTTTGGATTAGCATTAATCTTGATTAGTAAACTTTTTCCCAACTTTGATCCTGGGATTTGAAATTAGGAGCGATTTGAAATTAGGCACCATGTCCCTCTTCTTAATCAAGAAAATAAAAAAATCCAAGAATTTCTCAAATTTTCTTGAAACCAAGAAGCAAGTGGATCAAAAACTAAGCTCTTATACCAATGAAAGAAAAGAGCTTCTAGATTAGCCTTGGATTAACTTAATTATAATAGATTAAGATGATTAGCCTAGGTTTAGAGAGAGAAGAGAGCAATTGACTTATATTATGTTGGTTATCAACAAAAGGTACCCCAAATATAGCCTATTTGACATATATACATGACCACCCCTTTCACACTATCATAAGTGTTGTCCATGGACATGTGGTCCATTGACCTTGGGTCCATTATTCATTATATGAGACCATTTCACTTTATTACAAATAGAGGCCTTAAAATTTTAATCTTGTTATATTTTGTAGACTCTTATTATGCCTGTTGTTTTGTTGTAAATATGGTGGCTCATATTATGTCTATTATAATAGTATACAATTAATACTAACTTGTTTCTATTATAGATTTATTCATGAAAATTCTATTTGCTAAATTTATAATTTTATTTAAACAAAAAAATGTTTAAAATGTTTAAATATTAAATAAAACATATCAAAGATTGAAAATGATATTCGTCATCTCATTATTATTTATAAATCTTACCCTTTCACAAAGTTCTTGAGCTTCATCTTGTAATAGTTGCACCTACATCATTGAACATAGAAAAAATTTAACGTTAAGAAAATAATGATATTTTTACCATATTGAATAATATTTTCACATACCATTCAAAGATAAAACTTGTAATAAAATGTAAACAACACTTACCATTCTTTCTCTTATCTTGTTAAGCGCAATAACCATTCTATTTTCAATATCTTCAATCTCACGAAGATTCAAGGGCATGAGACTCTCACCCAACATGTAGCTGTAAAAGTTTTTAGAGGAGGTGTCACATGATTTTAAGAAAAGTGTCACATGCAAAATTATACGCAATGTATATCCGTTTTAGCACTATTTAGTAAACTTTCAGATGTACTAAGAGTACCTTTGTAGATTCTTTAAGTGGTCTATTTTCTCCCTTGTTGTAAGAGCTTTGCACCTCCAATACTATTTTAACAACCATTACAAATAAATGAAGATAAAAAAGTTATTTAAACAAGAAAGGAAAAAAATATATATTGTGTGACTTTAGATATGTAAACATAGTTCTTAATGATCTACTCCATGTTAAAAACAAGAGGGTTTCTTAATGGTGGACAAACAAATTAAGAAATAAGGGGAGATTAACACTCACATAGAGTAACTCACACAAAGTGTTGATTAGGAATAAGAATAATGAGACTAGCCATAATGAATGCGACTAAGCACTATGAATAACTCAAAAAGACAAGAGAAACTTAATTGAGAAAGGAAGAAATTTTTTTTTACAAAATCTAACCAAAGTTTACATGGTTTAGACCTAAGAGGAGTCCACACTCTCTCTCTTGTGTAGAAGAGAAACACCATAGCAAAGAAATATTGAAAGCTTCATTTGATTAGTAAAATGATTATATCCTTGGTTAGATCCCATAGTTGCTATTTATACTTCCTACCTTTATATACTACCACATATTGATGCACCCCATACTTGGGCGACTCCCCCCAAGCCCATGGCCTTGACCCCACTATTATAGATGGTCCATAAGAACTTTCTTATAAACCATCCCCACCTACAGGTTTCATCTGTGAAACCTTGCATCGATTAGATACTCCACATGGGTAGGATCTCCAATCATAAGTGCTTGGGTACCAATCATCCAAAGGTGAATGAATGAATGTCATATTAAATCCAATTGTGAGAGCATCATTATACTTTTCAAGCATGGTTGTCTCTAACAATGATTTATAGAAATTTCTAGCAAGTTGAATCAATGTTGTTCCCCTACATTTACCTCACCAAATGTATCCAAAATTTTCTCACATGACCTTCTAAAACTATGGCGGGATTCCATGATGCTTCTTCACTAGGTAAACCCTTCTATTTGATGAGGTATTCCACAGTGTGTAGCACCCTTTCTCTAGTACCCTTATAAGTGGGCTATTTCTTGTACAATACTTAATCTAATATTAATGCAATTTCATTCACAATTGAGACAACCATGTTGATAGTGTCATCCTTAGTCTTACATGACTTGAAGTGTTCTTTATGCCACTTCTCACCACATTTATAGCAAAGAACTTTGTTCCTCAACTCATTGTTGTGGCCACTGTCAAAAGTTCCTCCATGTTCCTATGTTGGTAAGATCAATGCTAATAAAAACATTATAAAGCCCTTTGGCAACCAATACAATGGGTAGTTAGTTCCCTTAATCTTATTCCTAATGGTGGAAAGCATCCTAAATACATAGGTCAAACCATTTTATTTTGTAATTAATGAATCTATACCACAAAATGCAAATATCCCAACCTACAAGTATTGGCAATGCCCATTTAATGAATTGATAGTGAAGAGACATGCAAATTGTATGAAAATGACACAATGTATTGTAGAAATGTCACTAGCAAGGATGCAAAAGTAGATAACAATGATGACGATGATACCAAAGAAGTTAATGATGAGATCGAACATGCAATGTCGATGATGACAAAGAAGTGATGATGAGACAACCTTTTTATACTTATGGAATATGCACACCATGTTGGAACAAAAAATTTATGTCGTTAACTTGAAACCTAAAATTCAATAAAGACAATTCAAACGAACACTCCCCTAGGATGTTTGTTGAAACATCATAGCATGCAAATAGGTCATGAAATCTGACAAAAATGGCTTGAAAGTTTTAAAAATCATGTTACTTTATTAACCAATAAATTTATTAACTTATATGGTATACCTTCTCCACCTCAAATGATAGCTCAATCTAAGACAATTAGAAGAGCATCTTGAGAAGGTGATAATGAGAGAAAATGAGAAAGGTGAGAGCCAAAAGCACCTACTCAAAGGATAGCTCGATTTAAGACAATCAAAAGAGAATCTTGAGAAGGTGATAATCAAATAAAACGAGAAAGGTAAGATCCAAGAGAACTTACTCTAATATCAACTATTATGCAATGCCCAATCATCATGTGAATGATTCGCTAATTCCCTATTTTTAGCACTTGGTGCTAATGAATTAGCTATAGTCATGGTTGACTCTTTCTTCTTCTCCATCTCAAACCTTTTTTTCTGTATTGATTAATATAACAAGTTGGATTTTGACAATAGTTGAATTTTCCTTTCTTCTTAGGATTATCACCCGAGCCCTTCTTGCTATCCTTGCCAGAAGACTAGGTTGATTCCTGCTTTAGCTTATAACCACCTTGAGAGAAGGCTTTACCTTTACCTTTAAAATAGGCACTCCTATACTAATTTTCTTTTATCGATATTTATCTTCTTACAACAATACTGCAACCAACTCATCAAACATAGGGGAATTTAGGTTACCCTTTATCATAAGAAGATTTGTGGATGAAAAATCTTGGTGTGAATTTGATAAACCCTTCACCAATCAAGTGTCTTCATCAATATATGCAAGATTCTCTCTCAATTCTTTAATACTTGTGAGAAGCTCATATATCAAGTCTCCTTTATTAATATTATCGCACTCTAACTGCATGCTTGCGTAAGAAGGCTAGCTGGCAAGCGTGGCTCATTACGCACCTAGTAAAGGAAAGCAAGCACATCCCCCAATGTACTTGGTAGCTTTACATCAGTACATATAAGGAGTAATGGTTGATTTCATGGAAATTTCAAGCAATGTATGTGCATATGTTAGTCGTAACCTCTTTGGGGATGCCTTTTATTTTATTTTGGGATATTTTATTCTTGCATGCTCCCTTTTATATCATCTACAAAGATTAATGTGTTTCATCAAGCTGTGTGAGTTATTACACTGTCTGCCAAAATTAATGTGCTTAATCAAGCTATGTGCACTAGTCTGATATGGTCATGATTAATGTGTTTAATCAGATGTGTGCACTGACTATTACTATTTTGGATATAGGCAAAGAATGAGTGGTGGATTATGTGTTAATCGTGGGTGAAATATGTGTTGGACCACTATGAGATATTTTCGAAGACATGTGAACACCTTTTATGGTTTCATATTTAGGCATCTATATTTTGGTAAGGCTAAGGTCATATACCTTTGTACATACCAAATAGTACTTTATACTTTTGGTAGGCCCAATACTTTATATTAATACTTACTATCTTTTTGTAGAGCTTGCATACCCATAAACTTAAAAGCACTTACTTGTGCTTTATTTTTGGAATTATCTTTTTAAAAATTAAGCACTTTTTCTAATACATATAAATAAAGAAAAGCTCTTGCTTGTGCTCCATTTTTGAAATTAGCTTTTTGGAAAGTAAGCGCTTTTCTAATACATATAAATAAAGAAAAGTACTTGCTTGTGCTCTGTTTTTAGAATTATCTTTTTGGGAAGTAAGCACTTTTTCTAATATATATAAATATGGGAGACTCGTTACAAGGATCACACTCTGAAGGGGGATTCAATCCACTCTTGTGTTGATGGTGACTTCTACTCCATTCTCCATGTTTTTCTTTGTTTGTTTAATTTGGTTTATTAAGGTTTATGCAAATATATGTTCTACTGTAATTTTTGTGTTGAGAAATTAGAGTCTCCTTCTCTAAGTGTCTTAGAGGTCATGATAGTGGTGTCAGAGATTTGGCGACCACTTAAGGAGAAAGACTTTTGAAGAAAAAGAAAAAAAAATCGAGGTTTATGCAATTTATTTGGTGCAAGGAAGGCCAAACGTTTAATTTTTATAATATCTAAAGCTTTTAAAAATCAAGGAGGTATATTACGAAAGAGGGAAGGCCTTCAAAAAGCTACAACAAGGGTACAAGTACTTGGACAAAGAGAGGACATCATCAAAGATCCAAAGGATAAAGAGAACTAACTATGAGGTCAACAAAAAAATCCTATGAAAATATTATGGAAAAAATATTATAATTTCAAAAGAATAAATATGAGAAATTCTAAAAGAATATTTTTTCATGGTTATTATCTCAATATAGTCTACACAGTTTTTTTCATGCTTTGGATTAGAACATTTTTTACACAAATTATTGTTTCTTTCTTTTAAAATACTTTAATTATTGTCTTTGGTGTAGTATAAGCTATAAAAACATCTGGACATCATTAAGGATAAAGCGAAGAATGCTATAAAACCTCTAGGCAAAAGCTTGGATGGTTTATGGGAATCTTATGAGCCGTTAGATTAAGATCAAGATCAAGAACTATGGTTCAAAACCAACGTTCTCAGAACAACTTCTACAAAACCCACAAACCACCTCTTTTTTTTTGCAAAACCACTTTCTTCAATTCTTAATTCCTTAATAATCAAGCCATATGGATGTGATTTACTAGTAGGGCAAGGGCTCCAACCTCCTAGTCTTGGATTCTAGAGTCAATTTCCATAATCGAGGGCCATAATAACTTTTTATTGATTTTTTCAAAAAAACCGAAGAAGAAGAGATGAATCACAAAATTCACCCTCCTATGCTACGTGGGGTTCTACATTAAAAAAATTAAAAAAAATGCTTTAAAAAATAAAAATAAAAAATGCACCGACTGCGCATAATCCGCCTGCTAAAATTCTCGTCGCCGCCAATTAATTATTTTCCCCTCATCCACCTGGTGATCACCTAGCCTCCTGCTGGCAGCATTACATCACCTCATGCGAATGGCATGCCATCTCCATTGTCTATGTACGCGCTACGTGCTACTGCCATACGCTTTCTTATAAAGCTTTTGGTAAATCTTAATTAATCTTTAAATCTAAAAATGCTTTACTATTCTTTTGTTAGAAAAGCATTTGATGTCTAAACCTTGTATACCAAATCTTGATATTAAAAGCTTTCTATTGCAAGCTTGGTGTCCTCTATTCAAAGCTTACCAATCCAGTTTTCCAAGATTTTACCTCCCCTTCACACTTTGTGACAAAAACAAGAAGAGATAAAATCTAAGTTTAAAGGCTTCCAACGATCCAAGAGTTGAAAACAAATAAACTTTTGCATTATTTTAAGCAAAAATGTCCAAAAAAAACATGTTTTAAATTAGTGATATATGTGCCCAAATGAAATTGGAGTGTAATATGATACAAAATAGAAGATTGTCAATGGCCTAATCAAATATTTAAACCCTTAAAGATTAATATTAACACTGCATTAATTGTACACTCTATTTGTAGGTAATGGTTTGCTATAAAACAAAGAGTACATTGAAGATTTGAATAGGTTAGAGAGCAAATCAAGCTATAAGAGTTGACGTGATCATGGATCAATGATAGCTAAATATTCTTATATCTTGTACACATGCCCTTATCATCTCTCTTGATTCTAGGATACCTCCCCCTGATCTTCTTGTTGATTAAATACACATCATGTGCATGCCCACTTGAAGTAGGTGTCTTCATCCTAGGAATCTACCATGCATGTTGAATACCTTTCTAGGTTTACATTGCTTCCTAACATTTACTAGTTTGATTTCCACATAAACTTAGCAACACTTCTATCTCTAAGGTGTATCCTCTCCTTCATCACTTATTTTCTAACACCCCCCCCTTAACTGTTGAATTCCTATCAGCATACATGTATTGGGTCTACACTCTTACTCATTTTATAAAGTGGTCCACCTCACTTTGAATCTTGGCTACAATTATGACTTTGACTTGAGTCTTCACACTATTAGGTGGAAAAAGGGTTACAAGTATGGGTGAGACTCAAGCTCCTCATTACTCCCTTTTAAAAGAGCATATATGAGTCCTAACTTCCTTCCTAGAAAGTATTAATATCCTTTTCCTTCTCTTTAGTCTTATCATGTCTACTTCAACTCAAAGTCCATGCTAGGAGTCTTATCATGACTAGTGGGAACACCTTTCTAGGTTTATAATTTACTAGTGTATTTTCTCATAACCTTAGCAACACTTCTATCTCTAAGGTGCATACACCCCATCATTTCAAATTACCCTTGATCACCTACTTTCTAACAAAATAGTCATATCTCCTCTATAGTGTCTATTGACTATCTTGAAGAAAACAAAAACGAGTGTGCAAAGACTTCTAGCTCTAGGGTTTTAATTTTTAATATACACACATAACTCAAGAACTTCTTAAAACTTATTGGTTGAAAAATTTATATAGCATTTTGTACATAATATTAACTCGTTGTAGTGTAGCTAGTACTTTTCTAGTTGTTTTTACTACAAAATATCAACCAAGCATAAGCTAAGGTTCCATTTCAAAGTTGGGAAAATTTTGTGAAATGTATATGGACATTTTCACCAAACCAAAAGGCATAATAACATACTTCAAATTCAAACTTAGAATTATTGAGATCAAAGAAATGAGTTAATGTTAAATTCATGTAAGATGTTTATAGTATTTAGACATGGAAATATTAATGTTATTCATATAAGATGTTTATAGTATTGAGACATGGAAATATTACGTAATATGATAACTAAAATCCATATAGCAAGATGAGTTTTAAATTGTTCACACTTTTAGAATCATTTTAGATAGAATATGCACAAAGTTAAATATTTCTTAAAAATTATAAGCCTTCAATATCCAAATGCGAACACATATAAATAAATTTAAGCATCAACGATTAAAATTTATATAAATACAAAGATAGAAATAAAAACTAAAAAATTTACAAAACTAATACACAGTTTATTTCTAATGGATGAATATAAATTTAAAGATATAGAGGAAACATTAGAAAATAAAAGAGACTAATTATTATGTATTTTTATTGGATGAAATATAAGTGTTATCGTCTTAGATTTACCTACCTCGACATCCTGAAGAAGACACTCTTTGGAGTGTTTTTTGTCAACATGCTCTCGATATCTGTCCACACCATTCGGCACGCTAGAGATATTATAAAGAAATAAAGCATTATCTTATGATCTAGTCCTGATTAAAAAAGAATAATTTAACTAATCTAACAACTTTAGATTTCTTAAAACAAAGAAAAATCCTAATTTAAATATTCAATAGTTTTGAAAAGAGCATGAAATCTTTTCTAATGGTACTTCATTTTGAGTGCTAAGACTTGTACTATATTTTAAAAACAAAGTGTTCAAGTATATGAATAATGTAGAAATTTGTAACCTTAATAGTCTTACTGTGTAGGGGTAAAAGCATGCATAAACACCTATGATTCAAGATAGAAAATTTTACATCAATGGAAAGTCCATGTTGTTTTTTCAACTTCACAAAAAACCAAGGTTGATCTAGATTCCATGTGAATCTACTGACAAAGCTTCATAATATCAACCTAA
Source organism: Cibotium barometz (assembly GCF_041138505.1). NCBI lineage: Eukaryota > Viridiplantae > Streptophyta > Polypodiopsida > Cyatheales > Cibotiaceae > Cibotium > Cibotium barometz. Next base: position 51,117,670 of record NC_141067.1, read on the forward strand.
TCATCACATAATACAAACAAAAACAAGTATGAAATTTCACCCATGTCATCAATGCGCAAGTGTATGTATAGTGTATACAAAAAGATATGGCACTTTTGTAAACAAATCTTATTTGATAACCATCAAAAAGCATTAACATGGTACCTCATTGAAAATTTATATTTCTTTGGATAAAAAGAGTTGATATAAGCCAATTTAACACAACTTAGACAAATACTTTAAAAGACATTCGATTAAGTGCATGCATAAACAAAGAAGTCTCCCTTTGAGGTTGTGAGTTGATATAAGCCAATTTAACACAACTTAGACAAATACTTTAAAAGACATTCGATTAAGTGCATGCATAGACAAAGAAGTCTCCCTTTGAGATTGCATAGGGTTGTCTGATTCCCACAAGGAATTATGGTGTAGACCAGGTTGTTCAAGGTTTAGACTAGCTATTGTGACAAGTTCTAGAAGAAATATGGAAGGCACAGACAAAGAAAATTGAAGATGGTAACAAACATCATCACGGTAGCACTTTCAAAAAAGAGATTGTGTTTTTTTGGTGAGATTACTCATCAATAAAATCTTGATAAACTCCACGAGTTCACGAACCTTGAGCCAGGACACGTGATGTGCAAATTTATGGCTATGCCAACTTTTTCATAGTCACTGGAAAATATCATTTTTAACGAGATAGCAGCTTTCCTTGGGGCTTATTATTTATACTCTCCAAAGCTAAGTTCATCTAATCTTGAGATTCCAAATATTGGTTTCTAAAGCTTTAATTCACTATACAATGGAGAATTTACCTGGAGCTGGCGAACTCGAAGAGCTTTCCAGTGGCGGCGACGTCCACCTCAGCATGGAAGACGGCGGAAAGCTCGTAATCCTCCTTTCGAGGTCTGTTGCGGCGCTTGGAGAAGGTGAGCCGGCGGTTGATGGGCTTCTCGATTCGACTGATGGGGTTGGTGGCGCGGCCCTGGGTGGCGGACAGCGGCCCCGATGATGGTCGGTTTTCCGCAGGCGCAGGATCATCAACCAACAGATGAAGGGGAGGAGCCATATCGGCGGCGGTGGCTGCAGCTGCTTGGGAAATAGTGGTGCGGGACGACGTCATTTTGGCTTGGCCGATCTTGCAAGTGCGAGGGTGTGAGCGCGGCAGGCTACAGGGAGTGTTAAAAAAAGAGCTGTTTTGTTTCTATGAGAATCGCAAGATTTCCTGTTTTAGACACGAGGGGAGGGGAGTACGGGAAAAACTAGAAGGGAAGGCACTCCCAGCTCCGTCACGAAGGTGATCATTAATGGCGACGTGTGGCCCTTACGGTTTCCACCCTCTTAATACATTACGGTTTCCGACGTGCTTCACGTACCTGAGTATACTGCACGGGCCAGCTCTAGATTGTGCTACGGCGCAGTCACACACTCTCATACTTAGCCAAGCACCCAAGTCCCAACCCCCTGGGAAAAGTATTGCACCTGCGGGCTGACCAAGGTTCCACAAAAGAACTATTCCCTCTCTACAAGCATCTCTCTCTCTTTCTCACACACACACATGCACATGCAAATGACCATCTCCCTCTCTCTGTCACTTACACACTCTCAAATGTTGAAACTCTCTTTCTCTCTCACATGCACACACACTTATTTATATTTAATTTATATTTCTGTTTATATTTTATTAAAACCTACTTTTTATTCTCTCTCTCTCTCTCTCGCTCTCTTTCTCTCTCTTTTCATCCACTCCCTCGTTACATCTCTCTCCAGGTCTGCCCCATCTCACTCTCTCTCAAGCACATTCTACACATAGATACAGATGTACGCACATGCTTGCATATACTCTCTCTCTCTCTCTCTCTCTCTCTCTCTCTCTCTCTGACACACATACACACACACACACACATGTATACACTCTCTTTTCATCCACTCCCTCGTTACATCTCTCTCTCCAGATCTGTCCCATCTCACTCTCTCTCAAGCACATTCTACACATAGATGCAGATGTACGCACATGCATGCATATACACTCTCTCTCTCTCTCTCTCTCTCTCTCTCTCACACACATACACACACATGTATACACCATACATACACTAATGCAAACACACACTCTCTTCTCCCACACAAACTCTCTCCTATGTAGAAATTCTCTCTCTCTCTCTCTCTCTCTCTCTCTCTCCCCTCCACTCACACACACACACACACATGCGCGCGTGCGCGCTATCTCTCTTCTCATACACACTCTCCCACATATAGAAACTCTCTCTCTCTCTCTCTCTCTCTCTCTCTCTCTCTTACATACATTCATGCACACACACAAACACACTTCTTTCTCATGCACATGTGCACACTCTCTCTCTCTCTCTCTCTCTCTCTCTCTCTCTCAAACACACACACACATGTAAATATATATTATCTATAATATTATGTTTTATTATATTTAGAGACGTATATCTATATATACATGTGTATTTGAAAAATAAATAAACACATATACACATATATTTTTAATTAATATTAAATTTTAATACGTGGGGATGCATAATGAGGTGTGTTCACTCTTAAATAAGTGTATCTTATATACAATGTCTTTTTGTCTTCTCTTTTGCATAGATATATGTGTGATTGTGTGTGTACATACACACGTATGTGTGATTGTGTAATGTCTTCACGTGTGCATGTGTCATGCAAGTGTCTTGATTGTGTGTGTGTTAGTGTGTAGTTATTGTGTGTGTGTGTGTGTGTGTGTGTGTGTGTACATGGTGTGTATATTTTTATTTATGTGTATCCATAGCGAGTGTCTACATGTACGTGTGTGTGAGCATGTGAATACACTCTTGTGTACATCTATGTGTGTGCACATGCACGTGCATATGTGTGTGTGAGTGTGCATGTCCATGTGTGTACACATGTACTTATGTATGTGAGTGTATTTATGTGCTTATGTGCATATATACACATCTGTGTATGTGTGCAAGTGTGCATATCTCTATGTGTTGCACGTGTGTCCATGCATGCGAGTGTGTGTATGTGTGTTTGTATACGTGTATGCACGTATCATGTGCTTGTATATGTGTGTGTGCTTGTGTATGTGTGTGCATGAACATACATGTGTGTGTGCATGAACATACATGTGTGTGCGTCGACATACATATAAATCTATTTATATATACATGCTTACATACCTATAGATACACATACATACATAATATATATACGTGTGTGTATGTATATTCTCTCTCTTACACATGCACATAATATTAGAAGATATATATGTGTGTGTGTGTGTGAGAGGAGGAGGGGGGAGGGGTGGGCAATTTGCTTTCTAATGTATTATATATATATATATATATATATATATATAGATATATATAAAACCCATTCAATGAGTAAATGGTTTGATAGTGATAACTAATTGTGAACCCCAATGCATCTAAGCGTGTGGGAAAGAAACCCCCAAACACTTATCTTCTCTCCTCCTTTCTCTTTGATGATGGTCGGTTTTTCGCAGGCGCAGGATCAACCAGCAGATTAAAGGGAGGAGCCATATCGACGGCGGCTACAGCTGCTTGGGAAATAGTGGTGCAGGACGACGTCATTTTGGCTTGGCCAATCTTGCAAGTGCGAGGGTTTGAGCACAGCAGGCTGCACGGAGTGTTAAAAAAAGAGCAGGTCCTGTGTTTTATTTCTACTAGTATTGAACCCGCGCATTGCTGCGGCCGACCAAGGTTCCAGAAAAGAACTATTCCCTCTCTACAACCATCTCTCTCTCTCTCTCTCTCTCTCTCTCTCTCTCACACACACACACACACAAATGTACATGCACATGGCCCTCTCCCTCTCTCTATCACATACACACTCTCAAATGTTGAAACTCTCTCTCTCTCTCTCTCTCTCTCTCTCTCTCTCATGCACACACATATACACACCTATTCTCTCTCTCTCTCTCTCTCGCTCACACACACACACATGCCCATACTTCCTCTCTCTTCTTACGCTCTCCGACACATAGAAGCGTTCTCTCTCTCTCTCTCTCTCTCTCTCTCTCTCACACACACACACACACACAAACACACAAACACACACACACTCTCTCTCTCTCTCTCACGCACACATACATATATGTAAATATATAGTATCAATAATATTATGTTTTAGATACATATACCTATACATAGACACATATACTTATACATATATACATGTATTTAAAAATATAAATACAAACATCAACATAATTTCATTAATTTTGATTAAATTTTAATGTGCGAAGATGGGTGATAAGCCGTGGTCACTTTTAAATATATAGATAGATATATCATACACACGTCGAAACACACACACACACATATATATATATGTATATACATATACATACATACATACATACATACATGTATGTATGTACTTATAAATGTAAATAAAAACACACACACATGTATACACACATATACATATATGTTTTTTATTTAATTTATATTTTTGTTTATATTTTATTAAAACCTGTAACTGCAGGTAGTGTTAAAAAAAGAGCAGGTCGTGTGTTTTATTTCTATGAGAATCGCAAGATTTCCGGTTTTGGGCGGACGGGTCATGGAAAATACAAGAAGGGAAAGAACTCCTAGGACCTAGCCCCGTCACGAAGGTGATCATTAATGGCGAGGCTGGCCAGCACCACCCTCTTAATAACCTTACGGCGGTTTCCACTCTCTTAATAGCTTACGGTTTCCACGCTCTTAATAGCTTACGGTTTCCGACGTGCTTCACGTACCTGCGAGTACACTGCGCAGTGCAGTGCACGGGCCAGCTCTGGATTGTTCTACAGCGCACTCACACTCTCATACAAAGGGGTGAGGACGACTCCTTTTATCTTGTAATAGGTAGATAGATGAGAATCGCAAGATACCCGGTTTTGGGTCACGGGAAAAACTAGAAGGGAAAGAATTCCTATCGGTCACGAAGGTGATCACTAATGGGGAGGCTGGCACAGCTCTTAATAGCTTACCGTTCCACCTGCCGGTGCTGAGTAAACTGCGCATTGCAGTGCAGCTCTGGATTGTTCTACAGCGCACTCACACACTCTCATACACGAACCAACGTGGCCAAGCACCGAACCGCCTGGCGAAATTTAGGAGGATTTTACGGGCAACTGGCCCGCCACTGCCTGGGAGTTTGATGTCTATGCAACTTGCAACGGTAGAGTCGCTAGTGCACTTATTTTAACGCGGCGACTTGAACGCAAGGGTGCTTCCATAACTTCCATAGTGCGATCAGCAGGTACGTTTTCAACCAACCCGCACCAAATTTCAAAACTTATAATATTAGTATGGAGAAACTGTACAAAAGGTACCAAAAATACCATGGCCCATGGGCCAAAGACTATGAGCTACAGACTATTCGAACTCATAATTTGCAATTTAGCAGCTTACATAACATATCCTGTCGATCATCTTCCCACACAAATGAGGATAGGCTCCAAGACACGTGATACCCAAGCTGCATGCATGCAATCATCATAGCTTCAGTGGTGCATCCTTTAGGGGCCAACCTTTCCAACACATACTTGCCAGTCCACACCTTGACCACTGGTCTGGTCCCCTGAGGGTTCTCAGTGAAGGCCACAAATGTTTCATTAGGGTACTTTTCCTTGAGGTACCATCTTTTGGTCTTTGGCCCAAATTTGAGAGGCCTAGTCTTCACTTCATATCCTAATCAATCCTGCATGCACCCAAATATTAGACAACCTAGTATGTACAAGGGTCTACTGATCAGCATATCAATTGATCCCAGTTTACAGAGAGTATATTGCCTGAAAAATGTTAGCATCATTTAGCTTGCTAGAATAGTATATAGACTAGCACAAACGAGTACATTTATATATCAATTCAACCACATTTAGACCAGTATTCCCTCCTTTCTGAAACACAATACTATTTCTAGATACCCATAATTCCCATAAGCAGCCATATCTAATAACATAAAAAACCAAGTTAGTGACATCTTCAGATTCAACCCCCTACCTAGAACCCAATCCCCCTAGCGACCCTAAACACCTAAGGACTTGGCTACCTATTTTCCAATTCTAACCCAAGAGCCCCAGATAGTAGGGCGATCCAAGAAAGCATGCCTTCCATCTTCCAGAGCTAATCTACACCTGGGGTAGCAACCTAAAGTGAAGCTCCTTTTTGAAGGAGTTTAGACCCAATGGGAAGGGCTAGAAAGCAAAGTCTCCATAAAAAGACCTAAAATTTCAAGGGAATGTTTGACTCCTAAATGAGTTTCCACCTCTTCCTCCAAGTTCCTGCTCTCTAGTTTACTTTCCACGCTCTATTTTGCAGACTTCAATGTTGAGTTCAGTTTTCCTCAATTCTAAGTAAAGGACCTTAGTTGTCCCTTTATCCAGCTTTATACAAACCATTGAACCACATCCAGTCTTTTAATCAACAAGAGTCATCAAAAGCAGTAGACACCCATACTTTCTGTACTTTTGCCATCATATGTCCAGCCAGATGCCTTTCTCTAGATAGTAGGCCAAAGACTTGTGGATGACTAGCTGATCCAACTCTTTCCAACCTGCCAGAGACCAGTCCCAATAGTTAGCTAGTCTTCTTAGTCCGCTATTGTTCAGTTTCTTTGCAAGAGCAATATCTAGAAGAGCTAGAGGAGGGTTAAAGTTATGGGACCACCAAATCCCTAGGATGAGAAAATAATTTCAAGTACCTCTGGGGTAGCCATCCCAATAGGACAGGTTCAACACTTCCTTCCATTTGCCATTTAAAAAGCTACAAAAAGGGGATTTTGAGATCTGGAGGGGAGCAGAAGAGAATAGTTTGTTTCTCCAGTTAAGTCTCAACTACTTTTCTGAAGGACAAAAGAGTCTTTCACCACATCTTTGAACATTCTACACCATATTTCCTCCTGAAGTAGACATTTGGGGAGAAGAAGAGCAATTGTGGCAAGAGCATGGGTAGGGAGATGCAAAATCCCCTAGGCCTCCATCCATTTTTGTGATAAGCTTACTTTGTCCCAAGCTAGCTATGCTGCCACTCTCTTGTTACTGCTCCTGTTTCTCCATAAGAAGTTCCTAACAGGACCTATGATTCTGTACCATTGAGCTTCTTAAAATTTCTTTAAAAACCTTCTCAAATTGAGAGAAAAAGGAAAAACGCTTCCTCAAAAATTTTAAGATTTACTTATATTTAGATTTTCTAGCATTATATGGTAAAGATGTGTGTGAACGCACTTAGGACCGCCAGGGTACTTTTTCCCTTCACTAGGAGGTTTTTTTCCCCGTGCGTATACGTACACCCTCTTATCTACTCATTTTGGGGTGTGTAATTATCTTTTGTATCTGGCACACATTTGTTCATTCTAATCTAGTGAGTTCGTGTGCTCTCAAGCTTCCCTATCTTGTGTGTGTGCATTGCTGCAACTCTAACCCTAATTCCAACAATTGGTATCAGAGCTAGCTTCCTTGACACTTGATCTAGTAGTCGGCCTCCCTCCTCATCATCACACGACCTTGTTTTTCTGTCTCTGATTGAGATACCCTCTTAGGAGAAGAAGGTATATACTATAATGTGATGTATACAAAGTATACGATGGTTTCAAGGTCCGTGGCATGATTCGGGCGCGTTTTGGGCACCGCAAGGTTTCAGGAGACGTTCTGGAGAGGCGTCATGTTGGATTGGTTCTGCTCGATTTTGGGTGTTTGGGCTGTACAAGCACCAGCAAAGATTTGGTGTGCAGTAGCATCTATAGTGTCTTCATCAACATTGACCATCATACTTTCACCAGTAACACTCTATTCTCTAATTTGTGTTATTTTTCATACACTTTGCAGGTGATTCAGTCAGTTGGTAGCCATGCAGCCCGTTGCATTCAGTGAATACTGAGTACTTGTAGTGTGTTGAAAGATTTTGCATTTGGTAGACAATCGTGATGTATTCAACATGTTGTCTGTTGGTCAATGGTAGTGAAACTCATCTTGTTTCACAACTACTAGTGCAACCAGGTGCTGCAGGTACATTTGAAGTAGAATCTGATACAGATGTGGCTTCTCCACATGCACCACGAGTACCTCCCACTGCTGCTCAAATGAGATGGGATGGAAGAGTTGCACAGGCATATGCATTGCTTGCACTTTCTGTGAAGCGAAGCAATATTCCTCATATTCAGTCATGTAAGACTTCAAAATAGACATAGGATGCACTTGCTGCATTATACCAGGTGCGCAATGAAGCACGTGTTACTTATTTGCACAAGCAATTGGAGTCTGAGCACATGAATGAGGGAGACTCAATGGACAAGTTCTTGACCAAGATCAAAGATTTTAAGGAGCATCTCGCTAGTGTGGATGAGATATATCCCGATAGTACATTAGTGCCAACAGTTCTCAATGCATTGTCAGATTCAAATCAGAGTTTTGCCTCTACCTTAGACTCATGATGAAGGGAAATCCAAATGCCCTTACATTTGATGAGCTGGTTTCATAACTCTTGCAACAAGAAGAGCAGTCTAGGCGAAACAGATCTGTTATGCATGTTGGTGACCAAACTTTTGTTGCCAATCGGAAAGGCAAAGGTAAAGCTTCTTCGCATGGTGGCTATAAGCCAAAATCAGAATCCTCATGCAAGGATGTAGAGAAAGAAGGTGATAAGCCTTAAAAAAAGGGGCAAGTGTCACTATTGTAGGAAACCAAGGCACTACATAAATGAGTGCAAGAAAAGGTTAGAGAAGGAGAAAAAGAAATAATCGGGTATGGTTGGCTAATTTTGGCAACCATATGAAGTATTACCTTCATAATACCCTTGTTCTTAAGCACGTGCAAGCACAGGTACCCATCTTTGATGAACATTATAAATTGGTGGCTGATGCTTTTGGTGCTAAGGCTTCCTTCTTTGTGCAAGCTTAGGGGACTTTGTGATGTGCTTGGAAATCCAAGCGGTCGGTATTATTTTGGTATTACCCTTGTGCTTACAATAATCTTTGTGGTACCCACACTTGTTGAGATGTTGGGGTTCTCGTTGAGGAACTTGTATAGGCTTTTGTGGACGGTGTTGTGGAGTACTTTTCTTTTTCCTTGGCCTCTGAGTGCTGCGTTGAGGAAGAGGCTTTGATAATCGAAGCACCCAAATTGGATTGGTGGGAGCGTACCAAGGAGATAGTGGACACTTGGCTACATAAGTGGCAAGTCCATTTTCAGTTTCATCCATATAACGATGGCAAAAAGATCCAATTAGTAGCAGGTTTCCTCTCAGGCAAAGCTTTGCTTGCTTTGGTGGAAAGAACTCAACCCTAAACCAACTACTTGGGCACAATTCGAAGAAGTCTTCAAGAAAGAGGATGACTATGATATTGTTGCCCGGTTTGCTACTTTGACCATGACCTCGCAGAACCTCAATAGCCATGAGAGCATTGCCAATATTATCACACCTAGGAACAAAGCCATATTGCAAGGGATGCAGACCCTCATAAAGCACTTGCAACAGGCATCAATGTGATGGGCCTCCAATCCATGAGATGCTCACACAAATTCCGCTTGGGGATGAGTTTACCTATGCCATGCTTCCATGATTGGGGGAGTACTCCTGTATGCCAAGCCTCATTAATCATTTGCAGGATAACACCTTTAAGGTCTTCCCAAAAGTGTAAGAAAAATTTCACCGTGAGGCCATCATACCCTGGTGCCTTACCAGTGCTGAGATGGGACAAGGCATCATCAAGCTCCACATCAGTGAAAGGCATATCAAGTTTGAGAGCTTCCTGTGGGTTGAGAATGGGAAGAACATGCTGTAAAAGAGTATCCCAAGCTTGTAATTCGTGCAAAGAAGTGGTAGCAGGGGGTGCAAACAGTTTCTGAAAATAAGAAAAGCATTCATGTTGGAGCTCTCAGAAAGACCGAGTCCATTCACCATCCAGTTTATGGACTCTGAGGCAAGAGGTCTTCCTCCTGGAAGCATGTAACCCTTGAAAGAAAGATTTTGAAGAGCAGCCTTTATCCATGAATTGAGTCATCCTTGCCCGAACCTGCCACTTGGCCAATTTCCATCAGTCATCATTAGCTTGCAAGAGAGCTGTTGTGACTCAGAGAGAGAGTGTCCATTTGTTGAGAGGAGAGGGGCTGCAATTGGGAATGTGCAGTCAAGGACTGAACTACTGCTTTGGCATGCTGAACTTTAGCTCTCCAGTCCGGCATGAAATTACTCCCATATTCATGAATAGCATGCTGAAGCCTGTCCACAAGGCGTTGCCATGCAAAATTACAGTCATAATGGACATGGGCTGTAAGAGGAATTATGGCATATCGGATCAATTGTTGAAATTGTGCATGCTGCAGGTATTCTTTATTGTTATGTTTCATCCGAATGGAATGTAAAGGCATGTCATCCCAGGGCTGCCAAACTGAATATTCAGCCATAAAGGAGCATGGTCAGAGAGACCAAGAGAGTGATCAACCTTAATATGAAGACTGAAATCTGTATATTGTTGAGCATACAGTAAAGACTATCTATCCAAGCGAGCCTAGTAGTTAGTAAAGGCATTATGATGATAGGTGTAGCCCACTATTCTAGTGTGCATGGTTGTCCATAAATCTTGTGCATGTGTCGTGGTAAGTAACTCCTTCCATGATCGCTTTTCAGAAGGGATCATATGAGATCTATGAGTAGTGTTGTCTGATGGCATGGGAGAGTTATTAAAGTCTCCGCCAAGAAGAGCACAAGATCGCCATGGGTAAGAAGCAATGGCATGCCACATGGAAGCTCTGGAAGCAGAAGTTTGCAAGGAATAAATAGAGGCAAATTCCCAAATATCACCATTGACATCACATTGAATCACCATCCATCTACCATCACAATCATTGAAGGCAAGCTGGGGCTGCAGTTCATGTCTGACCAATATGCAAAGACCCGAGAAATGCTTAGTACCTGCATAGTGGATATCATAGCCCCCAAAATAGCCAGCCTGGCTAGCCATAGAATGTTGGTTATGTTCTTGTAAACAGAGAATGTCCGGCTGCCTAGTTAAACCATAATTCCACACTAGCCTCCACTTTAGAAGGATTGCAGAGGCCCTGTACATTAAGAGTGACACAATGGAGTTTGTCAAGCATGAGGATATATACAAAGGAGGAGACCAAGAATATACAACCAAAGAGTGCTTAAGCATCAGCCATCATGGGCTGCAGCCCTTCCTTCCCTGGGTCAAAGGATAGCCCTTCCTCAGACTCACAAACAGGAATGTGTTTTTTGAGAACTCCAACCCAATTGAGAAGAACCGGGGGAGTGGCTGAGGTAGAGGCTTGGCCTGGAGTAGGAGTAGATGCATCCTAGTGGCAAGATTGAAGGGGTCTTTGCCTCAACACCCTCTTGGGCTATAAAAAACCATCATTATCAGGGGCCTTCTCTTTCTCTTTACCTTTGTCCTTGCCTTTAGCTATGGCTAGCATTTGCGAAGCCACTTTCCCAACTTTGGAGGCATTTTTATCCAAATTCTTGGACCCAGTAGTCTCTTGCTTATGAGTGGGCTGAACCAGGGGAGAAGGTATAGCAGTGGCTGGAGGGGGATGCAAGACACTAGGGCATTCAGAGGCCAGATGCCCGTACTTATGGCATGAAAAAGCACCTGCAAAAATTTCCCATTTCAATTCAAAGTACTTTTGGCACATTGGCAAACCTTCAACCTCGACTGCAATGGAGGGGAGGGTAGGGGTATCTGTGTCCCACAAAACAAAATCTATTACGATTCCCAGCATGGCGAGGGGGGCAGATAACTTGGCCCAGTGCAGCGGCCAATCCTGGCAATTCTTCTCGCATATAGTCTGGGAAATTAACCACCTCCACCCAGACAGGACAATGATGTCGTATGAGACTTTGATAGTCCTTATTGGGGAACCATGGCATAGCATGTACCATTTTCCTACCATAAAATAAAGGAGAAAATTCAAGCACACGCTGCTTCTGCAAGGCATCGGTGAGGTGAACTTCATAAAACCCACGGGAGGCAAAGTACACCCCCTCCACAAAAGAGCCACCAAGGATAGACTGGTTGTACCAGAGATGGTAGCTGCAATTTATAAGTAACCTGAGGAATAGGCTTGCTCCAATCCTAGCAAGATTGATGGAAGTCCTCTTTCAGAGTATCAAAAACATATTGAGCCTCTTATGGTGCGACATTGTATAACCTATGAGAGAGGGTTGAATCCATCTTGAGACCATGGAATCTCCCTTGAATCAAATAATAGGGTGGGCATCTGAACATATAATGCTTCTCAATCTGCACCTCCCTAACTGTGTACCTTACATAACTATGCCTCTCAAGTAATGCCCTTTTCTCTACAAAATTCAATCTGATTCAATCTACACATAGTGGGATGATACTCTTTATTGGCCGATGATAATATGGCATGTGATCTTCCGATGAGGGTATCTAGGGCTGACAATGAATCCATCCTCAAAAACTTGGAGGAAGTGCTCTTTATAAAATTAGAGTTTTATAGGGAGATATAGTGGTAAAAGGAATCAAAGGATATTGATATCTAGATTACCTATCATCTTCTTGGAGATTTCAATTGTGTGCCTCAAGGCCACGTGATCTACTTGCAAGGCTGCCACAATGTGAGGAAGGGAGCTGGTCGGCCAGTCCAGAAGGCTGTTGGCTGGAGAACACCCTGCTGAATGCTGCTATCTGAGATGCGTTGGAGAACACCCTGCTGAATGCTGCTATCTGAGATGCGTTGATATGCGCTGATGACAGATGATGATGATGTGCTGAACTGAATGCTGAGGTCTCTATATATATGGGTGAGGGGGGCTGGTCGGCCAGCCTGGCTGCAGTCGGCCAGATGCAAAAGCCCACGACTGAACATACTATGCCAAAAATAGCATAAATGTTGGTAGCGTCCTGTCGGCTGGATATAACAGCACCCAAATCCCTCACATCACCATACATGCCCGAAAGCACATACGCAAGAGCACCATTCTTGTATAACATATCTGCAATTTGATTCAGCCAACAGAGGAGGGACAAAATTGTGAGTCAAGACACCTTACCTGGCCGCCGTGAGCGTGGATTGAGAGACGAACTGCACGCAGCGTGGAAAAGTTTGAAGATGCTACAGTTCACGCGAAACGGGGAAGAAAATGAACACATTTTCGTTTTTTAAAAAAATTTGTGATGCATAAACGACTCCAAAAAAAAGGTGGCTTATGCATCGCAAGTCTGATGCATAAACCACTCATTTCGTCATTTACAAGCTGCTACTAACGGTCCGAGAGGTGGATGCCGCAGAGTCCCATGAATTCGCAGCAGTGGACCAGCTTCTGGTCCTCATACCCAGAGGGGAAGGAGTCGAGGCGAACGGAGTACCCAGAGGGGAAGGAGTCGAGTATTCACATTTTAGTTTTTTTAAAAATTCGCGATGCATAAACGACCCAAAAACAAAAGGTGGCTTATGCATCGCAAGTCCGATGCATAAACCACTCATTTCCAGTTTGCAAGGGTCGCTACAATGGTGGCATACACAACTGCAATTTAAACGTCGCATGAGCATCCACAAAAGCGACCCCCGCTATTTTCTTCATATTTACATGAGGGTCACTATGTATAGACCATTCTTGTAGTGGTTGGTGTTGATATGCAACATTGAGCTCGCTTAGGTGTCAATGCAAGTTATCCACACTTGATTGAACCACTACATTGCAATTTGAAGCCTTGGAAAGTGCGCCAAAATAGGGTACTTTGGACTGCATATGTCAATTCAATTTGAATGTAATCAGAGTGATTTTCTACATCAACAATGAAGTTCGTTGAGTACTTTGGAGTATTTGGAACACTTATTAGAGTGTGGTTGAGCTGAGGAAGGCTCGTTTACAGAATTGGACGTGTGCAGAAGGTGCATTTGCATTGAGCAACTATGTCAGACAACCTAGTACAGATTGTGGGTGAGAAGTTGGATAGAAAGAACTTCCAGGCTTGGAAGTATAGGATTAAAAGTTTTATGAAAGGAAAAGGGTTTTGGAACCTTGTTATAGGTGCAAAGCCAGGGCCGAAACTACCCCAACAACCTACACAACAACAGGTTGTAGCTCATAAGCAATGGTTAGAGAGAGCATACAAAGTTTTGCATTACTTGTCTATATATATCTCGGAAACTATACTCATACAGATACATGATACTGAGAATCCCAAGGATGCATGGGATACTTTGGTAAAGCTGTTTGATATAGATACTAGTGCTCATAAGTCTCAATTGAGACAACAGATTCATAATGTGAAGTGGAAAGGAAGGAGTATCCATGATTATGTACAAGAGATAAAGAAGCATGCATATGCATTGGAAACTATCAATGTCCCCATGCCTGATGATGATTTGGTAGACATTGCCTTGCGTGGTCTACTCTTGCTTGTTGAGGAAATCAAACTCAGTGACTCTTTTCATGATGCATCTACTAACCATGATGATAATGGCAGGAATCAGGCTTTCTATTTACAAAGGGGATTTAGAGGCAGGGGGAGATTTGCATCATGTGGTCATGGTAATGGTCGTGGATGGCAAGATAGGTCACCACAACAGAACTTTTAGCCTTCATATGGTGCTAGAGGTGGTCCTAGATATACACCTTAGAGAAATATTCTTTTATGCATACTTTTATGCATAGAAATCAATAATGATAAAAGTAACACTTTTATAATAAAAAAATTATTCTTTTATGCATACCTTTACGCATAGAAATCAATAATGATAAAAGTAACACTTTTATAATAAAAAATATTCTTTTATGCATACCTTTATGCATAGAAATCAATAATGATAAAAGTAACACTTTTATAATAAAAAAATATTCTTTTATGCATACTTTTATGCATAAAAATCAATAATGAAAAAAGTAACACTTTTAAAATTAAAAAATATTCTTTTATGCATAACTTTATGCATAGAAATCAATAATGATAAAAGTAACACTTTTATAATTAAAAAATATTCTTTTATGCATAAAAATTAATAATGATAAAAGTAACACTTTTATAATAAAAAAATATTCTTTTATGCATACCTTTATGCATAGAAATCAATAATGATAAAAGTAACACTTTTATAATTAAAAAAATATTCTTTTATGCATACTTTTATGCATAAAAATCAATATGATGAAAGTAACACTTTTATTAAAAAAATATTCTTTTATGCATACTTTTATGCATAGAAATCAATAATGATAAAAGTAACACTTTTAAAAAAAGTATTCTTTTATGCATAAAAATCAATATAATGAAAGTAACTCTTTTGTAATAAAAAGAATTTACTTTTATGCATTATTTTATGCATAAAAATCCATAATGAAGAAAGTAACACTTTCATAATAAAAAAATTTTCAATAAGTATCTCTCATAGAATTTAATTCTATTGAAAATTATTTTTTTATAAAAATTAATCAATATGTATCTTTGTATGTATGAATGAAAATGACACTTTTAGAATACTCTAATGATGGGGATTACTCTTTTTTATTAATAAAAGATGAAATTTATTTCATAATTTTTTAGAAAATTTTGCCATAACCTCCTTTGTATGGCTGACCATTTTTCAAATTTTTAACTCACTAAAATTAATTAGAAGTTCACCAAGAGTATTTAAATCATTCTAGTGTAAACATTTTCTACCTATTTAAGAGAACATTATGAAAAACTTGATTTTATCCAATAATCAATCATCTAGGATAAAGAATGGTTGGATTTACTAAAGAAGAGAGGGGAATGCCTTTTTTCAATGAGGCATAACATCCATTCAATTTAGAGAAGATAAAAATCATAAAAAAAAACCATAAAAGAAATAGAAAAGAGAAGAATCTCCAACTTACATGGATAATTTGAGAGCTTTCCTTCAGCTTGATGGTTTGAGGGTTCTACTCTTGTTTGAAACAAGAGTGGCCACCAATCTTTTAGAAGAGGGAAGGTCAAAAACTAATGAATTATGAGTAAAATTCACAGTTTTTGGCACTTGGGAGAGGCAGGGTAATAGTGCAAAACACTATTGAGTTTCAACAAAGGGGAAGGCTTCTATTTATAGAAAAAAGTGATCTTCTAACCAAGCCAACTGATTCTAGAATTTTCCAGATCAGTTTCGTCAATTTTTGACCATTTTTGGGTCAGTTTAGTCCACTTTTTGGATATAGTTGAAACAGGAGAGAGGAAAGATAAAAATATCTCATTATTTGGGATTTTAAAACTCATTCAAGCATGTGAAATAGGCACCTCCTTCATGAGGGGAATTTCCCCATACTACTGAGGTGTCAAAAATGTATCATTTCACCTAAATATCTCTCTTTTTTAACTATTAACCTTGTCCTTAGTCAACTCTTCATCTTATGTGAGTATTTACTCATTTTTGGGAGATTTTCCTTTTTTTCTTCTATTTATCTCCTCCCTACATTTGGATGAATCTTATTGGTCCATAGGAACCTTAATTTAAAATTTCTAAAAAAATCTTGACCCCCAGGATAATGCCCTTAATTTCTAATGCACCTTCTGAAAATATTTTTGAACTTCTGTTTCAGGAAAACTTATTTTAATAAGATGAGATATTTTTCTATCCAGAAATATTTAAAAACTGAATTACTACTCTCTAGGCCAAAACTGGTAGAAACAAGATCTTTTATATTTCTGAAGAGGGATTTGATTACAGGGGAAGATGCTGGACACCTTAAGAGGCTGGGGAAGAATCTTACATTCTCTCCCACTTGAAAAATGCGAGATGCCCTCATCTTACAAACTGGGGATAATCCCGCAAACAGATCGGCTTCATTTTTCCAGGTGGCATCTTCAAAAGGATAGAACTTCCATTTTACCAATAATTCTCTGAGAATTCTGTTCTTGAGAATCCTTTCTCGAACATCAAGAATTTCTTCAGGTTCGAGTTCTATCTACCCTTGGGTGAAAGAGGTTAGGA
Source organism: Cibotium barometz (assembly GCF_041138505.1). Taxonomy (NCBI): domain Eukaryota; kingdom Viridiplantae; phylum Streptophyta; class Polypodiopsida; order Cyatheales; family Cibotiaceae; genus Cibotium; species Cibotium barometz. The sequence continues at coordinate 51,134,600 of NC_141067.1, forward strand.
TTTCATCATCAAGCACATGATTTGGGCTTGGCACATATTTCTTTAGAAGGCTTACATGAAATACATTATGAACTTTCAAATGAGGAGGTAGAAGAAGTTCGTAGGCTAAGTCACCTACTTTCTTTGTAATCAGATATGGCCCACAATATCTGGGGGAAAACTTTTTGTACTTCCCAAGAGATAGAGAACTTCTTTTGGGCCGTACTCTAATGAAGACTATATCTGCTTCTTCAAACTTTCTGTCTGTCCTCTTCTTATTTGCATACTGCTTCTGTCGATCCTGGGTAGCTTTAATATCTTTACCAATTGAGTGCATCTGATGCTCCATGTCGTCAAGCATCTATATGGACATCTCGACCCTAATCAATGGGTCGGACCAAGTTAATGGAGTTAAGCAATCTTGTCCATAAAGAGCTTTAAAAGGGCTCATCCGGATACTTCGGTGATAAGAAGCATTGTAGGCGAACTCGACTAGGTGCAAATAGCTTAGCCACTTCTTGGGTTCCTTGCCACACAGCACGACCGAAGTATATCTTCGATTACTTGGTTTACCCTTTCAGTTTGACCATCGGTCTTAGGGTGATAAGCTGTGCTGAGATCCAAGAAAGTTCCCACTGCTGAAGGTGTATGTGAGATAATGTGTAGTCTATATGAGTGAATGGATGAGAACGAGTACACATTGAATGGAATATGGAATAAGTAATGTGGTCCGAGGGTGGATAATATGGAAAGACAAGAGTTCGTTATAGAAACTGTATTTTGTGACTGTTTGTAAATGACTGTTTTATGTCAAGAATGCTGGAGAAGCATTTTGACCGTCTTGAGGATTAAGGTCATGAAGACCGAATTGATAAAGTTGCACAACTGCTGACGGAGAGTCAATGGAGGACGTCTCGCGTAGCAAGGTCGTCTTGACCAGCCTCGGTTCGATTTAAATGGTGAGCTTCCGGTACGGTGGATGAGGGACCAAGGAAGCGGCCTATGAGTGAAGCGCTAGGTCACCTGCGAAGGATCCTAGAGGGTGCTGACCATACGGTGCTCGGGCTCTGGGTCGCCGAAGATACCCACACGTGCGTCGTGGAAGATATTGGAACAGGGAGTAAGAATTGTTTTCTGAAACCGGGCATGGATCTGGTTGATTGACCTTGCTGGTCCTCAACGGATGAGTCCATGGCTCTTTTATATGGATCTGTGGGTTGATCTTGCTGATCTTCCACACGGAGATTTCATTCTATTATATGAATATATTGCCGGTTACTATGAGCTAGGAACTATGGAAAAGGCCGGTGGTGAGCGTTCTGGTTGCCAATGATGCCATAAGTATACCAATGAATGACTGGAAATAAGGATTCAACCAGAGACTTGAGGATTGTCATCAGTGACATAATGGTTTTATTAAAGGATTGTTTTAAAGCTAGTTGATGCTAAGAAAAAGGCAATTTCATATTGGGTGTGTAAGTGGTGTGACTAGTTTTATGTTTGCATGAACTTCCGGCTAGGGGGCCTTGGAACTCTTTTCCTTGGTACCCGGGACAAAACCTAACCAAATTCTTAATTGGATCCCATCACTACAGTGGTTGGGCGGTTGGCTAACCCATGGGATCGGATGGGCTGGTTGGACTGATGGATTCGTAAATCGAGATTTAATTTCTATTATTACGATAGATGAAGTAAATTCCGGATAGAACTTGTTCTATGGATAGGAATCAACGGCTGTGCCTCTTGATGGGGAAAAAAGCGTTGATCCCAATGATCCAAGTGCAAGTTTCTTCCTTGATTGACCAAGTACCGTTAAAGGTGCAGTCAGATCAGTTGATCCGTAATGATCTTGACTACGTTAGAGTAAAGAGTTATCCTGGTGGAATCGCCCATGCTTCCGGGTAAGGGAAGTTTTTTCGGGTTCAGTTTTGGAAAAACCGACGGATTAGTCTCTTGTCTGGATATCCGTGGGGACGAGGCCCCGAGTGTGAGACCCCTACCCGCGCAGGATGTGCTACTTCCGCTGCTAATACCCCGAATCCGTTGCACGGTGGAAACCGAGATCTTACAGTTGGTATCAGAGCCATTGGCTAATAAAGATCAACTGAGAAACCAAATATGTCAAAAATTTATCAAGAAACACAAAAAGGTTGTAATTGTGTGATATAAGTCATACAATTTGATATTCAAACTAAAATTCGTAATTTGGTAATTGGGTCTTCAGATGGAAGTACCACAATTATATAGAATCCCTGACTTGCTTGAGGCCTAGACATGATGGTATTTACCTTATAATTCCAAGGGCCGTGACTACCCATATATACGGAGAGTATACTGCAGCTCTTTACTGACAGTATATACGAGTAAATCTAAGACTTGAAATTATAAGCGTTAATGCTATCCAGATGATGATTTCGAATGTGGTTGATAAGATTTTAAATTCTGTTTGAGAATTGATGAATTGATTTGGATTCTGACTGAAAAATGATGATTTCTGAAATTTAGTTGAAATGTAATAAGCTGAGCGAAACCACAATGTGGATGATTGGGACGAGTCCCTGTAATGATAAATGATGATAATGATTTCAGCAAATCACTATGAGATTAGTGGATTGTGCTGTCAAATTGCTACTGTTAATACTTGAGATGGTAGATCAAGTTAAGGGATGACAAATTGAGAACTTGCTTAACTAAAATTCCCTGTGGGAGGAATGTTCACAAGGAAATTTTTCGGTCTAATGGACCATTATCGTGTTAAAGATATGAATGATATGATCTGAATGAATTATTATTTAATGCTGAGTTCTATATAAGGGATATTTATCCCCATATTCTGTTGGGTTGACCAAAATATAAGGAACCCCAGAATAAATTGGATCTTAAGCAAAAGAGTTATCCTCTACTTGCGAGATGAGGACATTTCGCACTTTTTAAGTGGGGTAGAATGTAAGATTCCTCCCCTCGAGGTATTCAGGAGTAAGAATCTCCTTTTCTGATCTCATAATTATTCCCTCTAAATAAAAGAAAGATTTTGTTTAAAAAAGGAAAGACACTTTACCCAGAATACCTTCTCAGGAGCCCACCTATTTTAAGGTTTCAGAACGATGAGTTCAGAAGTGAGAACCGGTGTTTTGAATGCCAAGGTTTTGGTCATCAGTGCCCGACTCCTACCATGAAAAGGGCACAGGGAAGTCTAGAACCCAAATTCAGAGACTAATTCCTTCATACCAATCTAATCAAGGTGCGTCTCGGACAAGATTGCTTAACTCCATTGACTAGATCCGACCCATTGATTAGGGTCGAGATGACCAGTCAAATGCTTGGCAACTTAGAGCAACAGATGCAGGCAATTCATAAAGATATAAATGCTGCCCAGGATCGACAGAGACAATATACAGATAAGAAGAGGACAGTCAGAGGATTCAAAGAAGCAGTTATAGTCTTCAATTGAATACGGACCAAAAGAATTTCTTTATCTCTAGGGGAGTATAAGTAGTTATCCCCCAGATATTGTGGACCAAAGAAAGTAGGTGACTTAGCCTACGAGCTTCTTTTATCTCTTCATCTCAAAGTTCTTAATGCCTTCTATAGAAAAATGTGCCAAACCCAAATCATGGAAAGACGGTAAAACTTCAGTGGCAAGATACCGTTGGCTTCTAAGTTACGCTAGCTCCTTCCTTTATATAAGTCGTAACTTTTACTTGTCGCTCACAGTAATCTTACTTCCATCGATCTCTATTCTTCTTAATCTCCTTCATGGCTTGGCAACAGGAATTAGTTTTATCCATGATGATTTCTCACCTTCAAGACGCAAGTGAGTCTGTGAAGAAAGATTTTATAGAACAGTATGAGCGCTCACTTTTTCCTCACTTGGGAACGTCTGTAGCTCAGACCAAATGGCGGACCTATCAAGACATAACTAGGGTAACACCCTGGGGTCAGCAGCACTTTCGTAACAATGTCCGCTTGGCCATGGTTATTGAAGCCTTGGGTTTGGGTCCCCGATACTACTGCGTCACAAGATCAAGACATCTTGGGTTTTCTGAGCGGGTCTTCTTACTGGCGTGTTTTCTTCCTCATCAGAAGATATGCCTTTTTCCCGTTTTTGGCTTGCCTCTCAGAGGTCCTTTTGTTAGATCACCTCATACCATTGAGATAGGTGCGGCAATAACCAACAGAATTATACCCATAGATGAGTTACCTTATACGTGCGCAGCTTGTGAGTGCTGCTTTTGTGATCATATGATGGACGGGCTTATGGAAGTGTAAAGAGCTCTTCTATCTTTACTGTATAAGTTCCGAGAATGAATAAAGTTTAAATCTTGTTCTTATCTTGCTCTCTTTGAGACTTTTCTTGGTGGTTAATCTTGATTAAAACTTTTCTCTAAGTCTCATATTCGTGCATCTTGCGAAATTACCCTAGTTTGCGAGATGAGGACATCTCGCATTTTTTAAGTGGTGTAGAATGTAAGATTCCTCCCCCACCCCCTTTTTGATGTCTAGTATCTTCCCCTGTAATCAATCCCTCTTCAGAATTATAAAGACCTTGTTTCTAACTATTTTAACCTAGAGAGAGAAAATATTCTAGAGAGAGAATACTCAGATTTTGAATATTTTTGGGTAGAAAAATATCTCTTATAATTAAGATGAATTTCCCTGAAACAGAAATTCAAAAAGAATTTTCCAATGTGCAATTAGAATTAATTGGAAATGTGTATAAAGGACCTTAGCCTAAGGGTCTAGATTTTCACAAATTTTTGGATTATGGTCCAATTAAGGTTCCTATGGGCCAATAGCGTCAATCCATGTGTAGGGAGGAGATAAATCCAATTTGTAAAAGAAGATACCCAAAAATGAGTAAATGCTCACATAAGATGAAGAGTTGAAAATGTACAAGGTTTATTAGTAAAAAAATATGAGCAATATTAAAAATATGAGATATTTTGGGTATCCAAAAATGAGTAAATGCTCACATAAGATATAGAGTTGAAAATATACAAGGTTTATTAGTAAAAAACTATGAGCAATATTAAAAATATGAGATATTTTGGGTATAATGATTCCATTTTGATACATATGTAAGGAAGGGGAGTTCTTTAAAGGAGGTGCATATTTCACATAAGATGAAGAGTTGAAAATGTACAAGGTTTATTAGTAAAAAAACTATGACACATATGTAAGGAAGAGGAGTTCTTTAAAGGAGGTGCATATTTCACATAAGATGAAGAGTTGAAAATGTACAAGGTTTATTAGTAAAAAAACTATGACACATATGTAAGGAAGGGGAGTTCTTTAAAGGAGGTGCATCTTTCACATGCTTGAATGAGTTTTAAACTCATAAAATTTGAGATATTTCAACTCTCCTCTCTCCTCATTCAAGTCTAGTTCCAAAAAGTTAGCTTAACTGACCTAAAAATGGTCAAAAATCGACCAAACTGATTTGGAAAATTCTAGAATCGGTTTGTTTGGTTAGGAGCTCAATTTTTCCTATAAATAGAAGCCTACCCCTTGTTGAAAAATATATAGTGTTTATGCATCGTTACTCTACTCCACCTAAGCCAAGAACTGTGAATTCATTAATAATTCACTAGTTTTTGGAGCTTCCCTCTTTCTTCAATCCCCATTGGTGGCTCCATCAACATACTTAACCAATTGATTGGTTGGGGGCCTCTACCGTGAACAAAGAATCAAGCAAATTGTAAGGTAATTAGTGAATTTTGATCATTTTCTATAATTTCTCAATGTTTCTCTCTTCTCAACCCCTCTCAAGCTTGAGAAGCTTAATTGGTATTGTTTTTTAAATGCTATTGAAGTTAATTGGTGAATAGTAGTGAAGAGTTACATAATTTGATGAATGCTATTGAAGTTAATTAATTAATGATAGTAAAGAATTACATAAATTTCTAATTATGTTTAAATTCTAATAGTTTTTATGTAATTTCTCTCTCTCACTCAAGAAATGGCCATACTCATGATCCATTCTCAATCCAATTGAAGCTTTTCATAAAGCTTTTTCTTAATCCAAGATTAAGCTATGCTTGAGGGCAAATTAACGACTTTTTTCTATGCTTTTAGTTTATATATATTGATGATTCAATCCATTATGGATTAATGATCCAATTAGAGATCATTTTAATTATTTCCTTAATGATAAGCTTTATCCCTTAGAAAAATTGAGATTTATCAGTCATAGTAGCGGAGCTATGGCAAAATTTTTATAAAAATTACGCATAAAATAATTTCATTCAAAGCATAAAAAGAGGACTTCCTACCATATTCTAGGAATTATCATCCTAGATTAATTGAAAGAAATTCATTATAATCATGGAGAAATTGAATTTTGATATTATGCATAAAGGATAAGTTTTTATATCAAAAGTGTTACTTTTACCATTTTTATTTTCATGCATAGAAGTATGCATAATGGATAAATTTTTATATCAAAAGTGTTACTTTTATTATTTTTATTTTCATGCATAGAAGTATGCATAATGGATAAACTTTTATATCAAAAGTGTTACTTTTACCATTTTAATTTTCATGCATAGAAGTAAGCATAATGGATAAATTTTTATATCAAAAGTGTTATTTTTATCAATTTTTATTTCCATGCATAGAAGTATGCATAAAAGATAAATTTTTATATCAAAAGTGTTATTTTTATCATTTTTATTTTCATGCATAGAAGTATGCATAAAGGATAAATTTTTATATCAAAAGTGTTACTTTTATCATTTTTATTTCATGCATAGAAGTATGCATAATGGATAAATTTTTATATCTAAAATGGTACTTTTATCATTTTTATTTCATGCATAGAAGTATGCATAATGGATAAATTTTTATATCAAAAGTGTTACTTTTACCATTTATATTTTCATGCATAGAAGTATGCATAATGGATAAATTTTTATATCAAAAGTGTTATTTTTATCATTTTTATTTTCATGCATAGAAGTATGCATAAAGGATAATTTTTATATCAAAAGTGTTACTTTTATCATTTTTATTTCATGCATAGAAGTATGCATAATGGATAAATGTTTATATCAAAAGTGTTACTTATATCATATTTGAATTTCATGCATAAAGGTATGCAAAAAGTTGATTATTTTATTATAAAAGTGTGTCTTTTATTATATTGAATTTCATGCATAGAGGTATGCATAAAAGTTGATTATTTTATTATAAAAGTGTGACTTTTATCATAATTGAATTTCATGCATAGAGGTATGCATAAAAGTTGATTATTTTATTGTAAGAGTGTTACTTTTATCATATTGGATTTCATGCATAGAGGTATGCATAAAAGATATTCTTTTTATACTAAAAGTGTGATTTTCATCATAAATGGATTTTATGCATAACTTAGATGCATAAGATAAATTCTTTTATTCTAAAAGTGTAATTCCTACCAAATTGAATTTATGCATAAGAAGATGTATAAAAGATTGATTTTGATTTCGAAAGTGTTAGTCTCCTTAAATGAAATTTATGCATAAATAAATGTGTAGAGAAATCTTATATCAAATATAAGAATTCTCTTAAAAAAGATATGAAATGTGATAAGATGTGATAAGAGGTGTATGAGATGTGATAAGATTTGATAAGATGTGTATGAAAAATGATGGGATGTGATAAGAGGTGTATGAGATGTGAAAAGATGTGATAAGATGTGTATGAGATGTGATAGAATGTGTTAAGATGAGTTAGGATGTGTTAAGATGTATATGGGATGTGTTAGGACGAGAATGGATGTAATATGGTTGTATGAATGTGATGTGGATGTATACATGTAGATGTATATGTATGAATGTGAATGTGGATGTGGAGGTCGATGTATGGATGTAGATACGGATGTGTATGTATGTATGTGGATGTGTATGTATGAATGAGGATGTGAAAATGGATGTATACATGTAGATGTATATGTATGAATGTGAATGTGGATGTGGATGTGGATGTATGGATGTAGATATGGATGTGTATGTATGTATGTCGATGTGTATGTATGAATGAGGATGTGAAAATGGATGTATACATGTAGATGTATATGTATGAATGTGAATGTGGATGTGGATGTGGATGTATGGATGTAGATACGGATGTGGATGTATGTATGTGAATGTGGATGTATGAATGAGGATGTGAAAATGGATGTATGCATGTGAATGTGGATGTATGAATATGAATGTGGATGTGTGGATGTGGAAATGAAGGTATGGATGTATGAATGTGGATGTGGATGTATGCATGTAGATGCGTATGTATGAATGTGAAATTGGATGTATGATATGGACGTACGAACATGGATATGTATATAGAATAATGAATATGAAGGTGTATGTGAGATAATGTGTAGTCTATATGACTGAATGGATGAGAACGAGTACACATTGAATGGAATGTGGAATAAGTAATGTGGTCCGAGGGTGGATAATATGGAAAGACAAGAGTTCGTTATAGAAACTGTATTTTGTGACTGTTTGTAAATGACTGTTTTATGTCAAGAATGCTGGAGAAGCATTTTGACCGTCTTGAGGATTAAGGTCATGAAGACCGAACTGATAAAGTTGCACAACTGCTGATGGAGAGTCAATGGAGGACGTCTCGCATAGCAAGGTCGATCGAGGTCTTGACCAGCCTCGGTTCGATTTAAATGGTGAGCTTCCGGTACGGTGGATGAGGGACCAAGGAAGCGGCCTATGAGTGAAGCGCTAGGTCACCTGCGAAGGATCCTAGAGGGTGCTGACCATACGGTGCTCGGGCTCTGGGTCGCCGAAGATACCCACACGTGCGTCGTGGAAGATATTGGAACAGGGAGTAAGAGTTGTTTTCTGAAACCGGGCATGGATCTGGTTGATTGACCTTGCTGGTCCTCAACGGATGAGTCCATGGCTCTTTTATATGGATCTATGGGTTGATCTTGCTGATCTTCCACGGAGATTCCATTCTATTATATGAATATATTGCCGGTTACTATGAGCTAGGAACTATGGAAAAGGCCCCTGAGCGAACAGGTGGTGAGCGTTCTGGTTGCCAATGATGCCATAAGTATACCAATGAATGAATGACTGGAAATAAGGATTCAACCAGAGACTTGAGGATTGTCATTAGTGACATAATGGTTTTATTAAAGGATTGTTTTAAAGCTAGTTGATGCTAAGAAAAAGGCAATTTCATATTGGATGTGTAAGTGGTGTGACTCGTTTTATGTTTGCATGAACTTCCGGCTAGGGGGCCTTGGAACTCTTTTCCTTGGTACCCGGGACAAAACCTAACCAAATTCTTAATTGGATCCCATCACTACAGTGGTTGGGCGGTTGGCTAACCCATGGGATCGGATGGGGTTAGGTTGGACTGATGGATTCGTAAATCGAGATTTAATTTCTATTATTACGATAGATGAAGTAAATTCCGGATAGAACTTGTTCTATGGATAGGAATCAACGGCTGTGCCTCTTGATGGGGAAAAAAGCATTGATCCCAATGATCCAAGTGCAAGTTTCTTCCTTGATTGACCAAGTATCGTTAAAGGTGCAGTCAGATCAGTTGATCCGTAATGATCTTGACTACGTTAGAGTAAAGAGTTATCCTGGTGGAATCGCCCGGGCTTCCGGGTAAGGGAAGTTTTTCCGGGTTCGGTTTTGGAAAAACGGACGGATTAGTCTCTTGTCCGGATATCCGTGGACGAGGCCCCGAGTGTGAGACCCCTACCCGCACACGATGTGCTACTTCTGCTGCTAGTACCCCGAATCCGTTGCACGGTGGAAACCGGGATCTTACAACATGCTTACAGGAGGAAGACCTCTTGCCTCAGAGTCCGTAAACTGGATGGTGAATGGACTCCGTCTTTCTCAGAGCTCCAACATGAATGCTTTTCTTATTTTCAGAAACTGTTTGCACCCCCTGCTACCAGTTGTCATGTGCATTATAGATGCCATGGACATTCTCAGGGCTAGATCCAGAAAAGGCAACCAGATAAAGAGTATGAACCAGTAGAAGATAGGTAGAGCCAGAGTGTAGGAGCTTCAGGTGTAACATCTGAGGTGGAATGGAGCAGGACTTGGAGCAAGAAGTAGTCGGCTAGTTCCAGAAAGGACTGTCGGGGCTGACATCAGCAGGACAAGAGATGAGTAGGCTGGTTGCAGAAGGTGTCGGCTGCCCATAGCCATGGTCGGCTGAACCAGTACATAGAGGCAGCAGCAGGTGCTAGGGTGTGTGTGGACTGGAAAGTAGTCGGGCAGCAGCATGCGCAGGAGTGATCCAGTCGACTGTGTTTAAAAGAGCATTAATAAATTTATGAACTGGCCGACCGGCCAGTTCCCCATGCATTTAAAGGGGCTATAAATAGCCCAAGTGCTCCTTGTTTTTAATCATTCAGCCCACTAGGGGTTTAAGTCAGTAGGAGTCCTAGTTTGGGACTGAATTTTGGGGTGTTATCACCTTTTCAAGAAGGTAGCCAAGGGTTGCAGACATGTACCTTTTTGTACCATAGATTATACTGAATTTCCAGCACTTCTCTCACTCTCTACTCTCTCTCTATATCTGCGTTTTTGCATCAGATGGTGCGTTTTTGCATCAGATGGTTTCCAAGAGTATTTAGGGCTGAAAGAAGACTACCCAGAGCTGCCGCGTGTAACATTGGTATCAGAGCATCAGGCTCAGCAAAGCTAAAAACTGAATCAGTGTCCCAGATGATGGTGTACAGGTCCAAGGTACAGGAAAGTACATGGATTCGAAGCCCAAGGCAAGAACACAGATCGGGAAGAACTCCCAGGAGGTTTGTTGGTGGTGTTCCACAATGCCAGATGGGGATGGCAGTTCCGTGAGCCAGATAGGTTCTGAGGTAACGGTCCCAAGGGAGGTTGATCCTCCAAGGATGATGTGAGAGTGCCAGACTCAGTTCCAGGAATGAAGACCAAGACCGTGTTCAGAGTCAGGGCAGGAATGGATTGTGGACTACAGATGCATAGTCCTTTATGGCTGAATATTCAGTTTGGCAGCCCTGGGATGACATGCCTTTACATTCCATTTGGATGAAACATATCAATAAAGGATACCTGCAGCATGCACAATTTCAACAATTGATCTGATATGCCATAATTCCTCTTACAGCCCATGTCCATTATGACGGTAATTTTGCAGGGCAACGCCTTGTGGACAGGCTTCAGCATGCTATTCATGAATATGGGAGTAATTTCATGCCTGACTAGAGAGCTAAAGTTCAACATGCCAAAGTAGTAGTTTAGTCCTTGACTGCACATTCCCAATTGCAGCCCCTCTCCTCTCAACAAATGGACACTCTCTCTCAGTCAACAGCTCTCTTGCAAGCTATTGACCGACGGAAATTGGCCAAGTGGCAGGTTCGGGCAAGGATGACTCAATTCATGGATAAAGGCTGCTCTTCAAAATCTTTCTTTCAAGGGTTACATGCTTATAGGAGGAAGACCTCTTGCCTCAAAGTCCGTAAACTGGATGGTGAATGGACTCCGTCTTTCTCAGAGCTCCAACATGAATGCTTTTCTTATTTTCAGAAACTCTTTGCACCCCCTGCTACCACTTGTCATGTGCATCATAGATGCCGTGGACATTCTCAGGGCTAGATCCAGAAAAGGCAACCAGATAAAGAGTATGAACCAGTAGAAGATAGGTAGAACCAGAGTGTAGGAGCTTCAGGTGTAACATCTGAGGTGGACATGGAGCAGGACTTGGAGCAAGAAGCAGTCGGCTGGATCTAGAAAGGACTGTCGACTGACATCAGCAGGACAAGAGATGAGTAGGCTGGTTGCAGAAGGTGTCGGCTGCCCATAGCCATGGTCGGCTGAACCAGTACATAGAGGCAGCAGGTGCTAGGGTGTGTGTGGACTGGAAAGCAGTCGAGCAGCAGCATGCGCAGGAGTGATCCAGTCGACTGTGTTTAAAAGAGCATTAATAAATTTATGAACTGGCCGACCGGCCAGTTCCCCATGCATTTAAAGGGGCTATAAATAGCCCAAGTGCTCCTTGTTTTTAATCATTCAGCCCACTAGGGGTTTGAGTCAGTAGGAGTCCTGGTTTGGGACTGAATTTTGGGGTGTTATCACCTTTTCAAGAAGGCAGCCAAGGGCTGCAGACATGTACCTTTTTGTACCATAGATTATACTGAATTTCCAGCACTTCTCTCGCTCTCTACTCTCTCTCTATATCTGCATTTTTGCATCAGATGGTGCGTTTTTGCATCAGATGGTTTCCAAGAGTGTTTAGGGCTGAAAGAAGACTACCCAGAGCTTCCGTGTGTTACATTGGTATTAGAGCATCAGGCTCAGCAAAGCTAAAAACTGAATCAGTCCCAGATGATGGTGTACAGGTCCAAGGTACAGGAAAGAACACGGATTCGAAGCCCAAGGCGAGAACACAGATCGGGAAGAACTCCCACGAGGTTTGTTGGTGGTGTTCCACAGTGCCAGATGGGGATGGCAGTTCCGTGAGCCAGATAGGTTCTCAGGTAACGGTCCCAAGGGAGGTTGATCCTCCAAGGGTGATGTGAGAGTGCCAGACTCAGTTCCAGGAATGAAGACCAAGACCGTGTTCAGAGTCAGGGCAGGAATGGATTGTGGACTAGAGGAAGACCAGATGCATAGATCTTCATCAGAGACAGAGTGGTTTGGAGAACAGGCCGGGTTTTCAGAAAGGTTTGCGAGGAATGGATGATGATAGATGGACTTCGGGACAGGATTGGGATGATGACAGTCATCCAAGAGCAGGTTGGATTCCCGTCATCAAGTTTAGCAGAGGGGGATGTCATGTGCATCATAGATGCCATGGACATTCTCAGGGCTAGATCCAGAAAAGGCAACCAGATAAAGAGTATGAACCAGTAGAAGATAGGTAGAACCAGAGTGTAGGAGCTTCAGGTGTAACATCTGAGGTGGACATGGAGCAAGAAGCATTTGGTTGGTTCCAGAAAGGACTGTCGGCTGACATCAGCAGGACAAGAGATGAGTAGGCTGGTTGCAGAAGGTGTCGGCTGCCCATAGCCATGGTCGGCTGAACCAGTACATAGAGGCAGCAGGCAGGCGCTAGGGTGTGTGTGGACTGGAAAGCAGTCGGGCAGCAGCATGCGCAGGAGTGATCCAGTCGACTGTGTTTAAAAGAGCATTAATAAATTTATGAACTGGCCGACCAGCAGTCGGCCAGTTCCCCATGCATTTAAAGGGGCTATAAATAGCCCAAGTGCTCCTTGTTTGTAATCATTCAGCCCACTAGGGGTTTGAGTCAGTAGGAGTCCTAGTTTGGGACTGAACTTTGGGGTGTTATCACCTTTTCAAGAAGGCAGCCAAGGGCTGCACACATGTACCTTTTTGTACCGCATAGATCCCTTTGGATCTCATTGTAACCGCATTCATCATCTAATATAGCTGCATTGCATTGACACATATTTGTCTATCTCTTAAACATCATTAAGTGCAGTTTAGTTAGACTAAGGTTGTGATTACTACGGTCGAAGCCTCACATGTCACATTGGTATCAAAGTGTTACATGGTAACCAGCCTTAGATCAAGTTCATTCCATCAGTCATTCAGTCAGACATCATGTTAATTGCTTCCGCACAGTTAAGCCCAGTTCTCATGATTACTGCGGGCTGCGGGGCAGGCATGACGGCACCGCGCGGCACGAGGGGGGGGCTGCGGGGGCGTGACGGCACGGCCCAGGGGGGGCTGCGGGGGCGCGACGGCACGGCATCACCGGGGGGGCCGCGGGCTGCGGGGCATGATGGCACGGCACCGCCGGGGGGGCGGGCTGCGGGGGCGCGACGGCACGGCCCGCGGGGGCTGCGGGGCGTGATGGCACGGCACTCGGGGGGGCTGTGGGGCATGACGGCACCGCGCGGCACGAGGGGGGGCGCGACGGCACGGCACCGCGGGGGGGTGGGGGGGCGTGAGGGCACGGCTCCGGCGGGGGCCGGGGAGGGTGTTTGGGCACGGCACCGCGGGGGCCGGAGGCGTGAGGGCACGGCTCCGGCGGGGGCCGAGGAGGGTGTTCGGGCACGGCACCGCGGGGGCTGGGGGCATGAGGGCACGCCACCGGGGGCTGGGGGCATGAGGGCACGGCTCGGGGGGGCCGGCTCGGGGGCACGGCTCCGGCGGGGGCCGGGGAGGGTGTTCGGGCACGGCACCACGGGGGCTGGGGGCATGAGGGCACGGCACCGGGGGCTCGGGGCATGAGGGCTGGGGACATGAGGGCACGGCTCGGGGGGGCCGATCGGGGGGGCGTGAGGGCACGGCACCGGGGTGTGAGGGCACGGGGGGGCACAGCTTGGGGGGGCCGGCCGAGGGGGCGTGAGGGCACGGCTCCGGGGGGTGTTCGGGCACGGCACCGCGGGGGCCGAGGAGGGTGGTCGGGCACGGCACCGCGGGGGCCATGGAGGGTGTTCGGGCTCACCGGGGGGGTGACGGCACGGCACGGCTCCGTGGGGGCCAGGGGAGGGTGTTCAGGGCACGGCACCACGGGGGCCGGCCGAGGGGTGTTCGGGCACGACACCGCGGGGGCCAGGGAGCGTGTTCAGGCACGGCACCGTGGGGCCGAGGGAGGGTGTTCGGTCACGGCACCGCGGGGGCCGTGGGGGCATGAGGGCACAGCTCCGGGGGGCCGGCCGGGGGGTGTTTGGGCACGGCTCTGGGGGAACGACCGGGGAGGGTGTTTGGGCACGACTCCAAGGGGCTGGCCGGGGGGTGTTCGGGCACGGCTCCCCGGGGGGCCGGCCGGGGGGGCGTGAGGGCACGGCTCTGGGGGGCCGGCCGGGGGGGTGTCTAAAGGCAATTCTTAGCTTGGCTGGCCTGCTTCCAAAGGAGCCTTTCTCCTCACTTTTAGAGCTGCGATTCACTTTTGGCATATGCCTTTCTGCTGATATAAATGACCTTAGCCAGTTTTGGTGTGCGATTTCCTTTGTAGGCTAGAACTAGCTCTAACACGCACCCCCAGCCCTTATGCTCTCTCTCTCTCTCTCTCTCTCTATCATATGCCTTAGGGACATGGGCTGCCCTAGTGGCCTTTAGGTTTCCATACTTAGGAAATTTTAGAAGAGTTAATCCATAGCAAGCTGCGAGGAGTTAATCCACAGCAATCCATAGCTGGCTGGTATTAAACTAATCTATCCTTCACTAACTACTTGTAGCCATACCATCTCGCTGTACTTCTGCTCATATCAGAGCCTTACAATATCTTTAGGACTACCTCTCACTAAATAGCTTAGGTGTCACGTGCACACCATTCAGGTGTAACCAAGATTAACCACCAAGAAAAGTCTTAAAGAGAGCAAGATTCAAATAAGAACAAGATTTAAACTTTATTCATTCTCGGAACTTATACAGTAAAGATAGAAGAACTCTTTACACTTCCATAAGCCCATCCATCATATGGTCACAAAAGCAGCACTCACAAGCTGCACAAGTATAAGGTAACTCATCTATGGGAATAATTCTTTTGGTTATTGCCGCACCTATCTCAATGGTATGAGATGTGATAAGATGAGATAAGATGCACATGAGATGAGTTAGGATGTGATAAGATGAGTTAAGATGTGATAAGATGTGTATGAGATGTGATAAGATGAGATAAGATGTATATGAGATGAGTTAGGATGTGATAAGATGAGTTAAGATGTGATAAGATGTGTATGGAATGAGATAAGAAGTGTATGTGATGAGATAAGATGTATATGGGCTGTCATAAGGTGAAAATGGATGTGATGAAAAAGAATAGATGTGAAGGCGTATGGGGTTATATGAATGGGAATGAGGAAATGGATGTATGTATGTGGATGTATGGATGTATGCATGTAGAAATGGATGTATGTATGTATGGATGTATGCATGTAGATGTGAATGTAAGCATATAGATGTGAATGTATGCATGTAGATGTTAATGTAAGCATATAGATGTGGATGTGTGGATGTGAATGTGCATGTAGATATGGATGTATGGATGAGGATGCATGAATGTCCATGTAGATGTGGATGTGAAAATAGATGCATGGATGTAGATGTGGATGTATGGATGTGGATGTGGATATATGTATGGATGTGAATATATGATATGTGATGTGAAGGAATCTGAAGTGATGAGATGGAAAATGATGTGATGGGATGAGTATACATATAATTGGAATGTGGAATAAGCAATGTGGATTGATGAGGGATAATGTGGAAAAATGAGAGTTAATATAGAAACTGTATTTTGTGACTGTTTGTAAATGCTGTTTGTAAATGACTGATTTATGTCAAGAATGTTGGGAAAGCATTTTGACCATCTTCTGATTAAGGTCGTGGAGACCTAACTGATAAAGTTGCAACTGCTGTTTGATGGAGAGTCAATGGAGGACGTCTCGCGTAGCAAGGTCGGCCGAGGTCTTGACCAGCCTCGGTGCGATTAAAATGGTGAGCTGTACGGTGGATGAGGGGCCAAGGAAGCGGCCTATGAGTGAAGCACTAGGTCACCTGCGAAGGATCCTAGAGGGTGCTGACCATACGGTGCTCGGGCTCTGGGTCGCCCAGGATACCCACGCGTGCGTCGAGGAAGATATTGGAACAAAGAGTAAGAGTTGTTTTCTCAAACCGGGCATGAATCTGGTTGAGTGACCTTGCTGGTCCTCAACGAATGAGTCCATGGCTCTTTATATGGATCTGTTGGTTGATCTTGCTGATTTTCAACGAGAGTCCATCTTGATAAGTGATTATATTACCGAGTATTATGGGCTAGGAATTAGGAAACGGCCCCTGAGTGGACAGGTGGTGAGCGTCGTAGTTGCCAATGATGCCATAGATACTCTGATTAAGGAATGATGGGAAAATTAAGAATCAACTGGATAAATTGGAAGATGGTGATCAGTGATACTATGGTTTTATTAAAGGATTGTTTTAAACTGGTTGAATCTGTGAAAAGGCAATTTCATATTGGGTGTGTGAGTGATGTGACTAGTTTTATTTTTGCATGAACATCCGGCTAGGGGGCCTTGGAACTCTTTTCCTTGGTACCCGGGACAAAACCTAACCAAATTCTTAATTGGATCCCATCGCTACAGTGGTTGGGCGGTTGGCTAACCCATGGGACTGGATGGGGTTAGGCTGGACTGATGGATCCGTAAATCGAGATTCAAACTTTTGTTTTTACGATAGATAAAATAAATCCCGGACAGTAACTGTTCTATGGATAGGAATCAACAGCTGTGCCTCTTGAATGGGGAAAAAAGCGTTGATCTCAATGATCCAAGTGCAAGTTTCTTCCTTGATCTGACCAAGTATCTTATAGATGTAATTGGATCAGCTCGATCAGAAATGATCTTGACTACGTTAGAGTAAAAAGTTATCCTGGTGGAATCGCCCGTGCTTTCCGGTAAAGGAAGTTTTTCCGGGTTCGGTTTTGGAACAACCGACGGATTAGTCTCTTATCCGGATATCCGTGGGCGAGGCCCCGAATGTGGGACCCCTGTCCCGTGCAAGAAGTGCTACTTTCGCTGCTAGTATCCCGAATCTGTTGCTCGGTAGGAATAGGGATCTTACAGTTGAGAACCAAGGACCACATGCAACATGGAGTACTCAAGGCATGGAGAAATCACACTACCAAGCCCGAACACTATTCTTTTGAAGTACGTGACATGGAGGCGAAAGAATAAGGAGAAATGCATTAAAAGAGCTCTTCAAATTGGTTTTATAGGAGACAACTTTAAAGAATTGTAGGTGTTCATCAATCGTAAACACAAACAATAGAGGAAGCTGAATATATTTCATAAAAGGCATACATCAACTAGTATTCAGCTATCTTGATGCAAAAATTCAGCATATGGTTATATAGAGAAAGTAAAAAACTAGTTGAAAAACATAGAATGGCTTTAAAAGCCCTACAATGTATGGCTTAAAATCCCCTATATAATGTACAAACTTCTTTAGTACAATACTATTTTTTGCTTTTCTGTACAGCAATGTCAAGAGGAATTTTGCCTTTATATCTCAAAAATGTCTTTCTCTTGTATCCTCCAAGTAGGTTTATATCCGACTTCTTATCTACTAGTAACAAGAAGAATCGCATAAAAAGTATCATGTCCATGAAGGCCAGAATCCAAAACCATAACCAAAGATCCTTATGGAATTTGTCCTCTCCAAGAGCATAAGTTTGTTTGCATTCGACTAAATGGATGTGTATCCCATGAACCTAGAAAGTACCTTCATGAAAAAATATCAAGAATCTCAGAGAGATCATTATGGTAGATGATAAACACATGCTTGTTAATGTAAGATCCCTGTTCCCACCGAGCAACGGATTCAGGATACTGGCAGCGGAAGTAGCACTTCTCACGCGAGACAGGGGTCCCACATTCGGGGCCTCAGCCACGGATATCCGGATAAGCAACTAATCCGTCGGTTATTCCAAAACCAAACCCGGAAAAACTTCCTTTACCGGAAAGCACGGGTGATTCCACCAAAAAAACTTTTACTCTAACGTAGTCAAACCCTTACTGATCAAACAGATCCGACTGCATCTATAAAGATACTTGGTCAGATCAAGGAAGAAACTTGCACTTGGATCATTGGGATCAACGCTTTTTTCCCCATCAAGAGGCACAGCCATTGATTCCTATCCATAGAACAAATACTATCCTGGATTTACTTTATCTATCATAGTAACAGAATTTGAGACTCGATTTACGGATCCATCAGTCCAGCCTAACCCCATCCAGTCCCATGGGTTAGCCAACCGCCCAACCACTCTAGTGATGGGATCCAATTAAGAATTTGGTTAGGTTTTGTCCCCCCGGGTACCAAGGAAAAGAGTTCCAAGGCCCCCTAGCCAGAAGTTCATGCAAAAATAAAACTAGTCACACCACTTACACACCCAATATGAAATTGCCTTTTCACAGATTCAACCAGTTTTAAAACAATCCTTTAATAAAACCATAGTATCATTGATCACCATCTTCTAATTTATCCCATTGATTCTTAATTTCCCATCATTCCTTCATCAGAGTATCTATGGCATCATTGGCAACTAGAACGCTCACCACCTGTCCACTCAGGGGCCGTTCAATAGTTCGTAGCCCATAATACTCGGCAATATAATCACTTATCAAGATGGACTCTCGTTGAAGATCAGCAAGATCAACCAACAAATCCATATAAAGAGCCATGGACTCATCCATTGAAGACCAGCAAGGTCAATCAACCAGATCCATGCCCGATTTCAGAAAACAACTCTTACTCCTTGTTCCAATATCTTCCTCGACGCACGCGTGGGTATCCTAGGCGACCCAAAGCCCGAGCACCGTATGGTCAGCACCCTCTAGGATCCTTCGCAGGTGACCTAGCGCTTCACTCATAGGCCGCTTCCTTGGCCCCTCATCCACCGTACCGGAAGCTCACCATTTTAATCGCACCGAGGCTGGTCAAGACCTCGACCGACCTTGCTACGCGAGACGTCCTCCATTGACTCTCCGTCAGCAGTTGCAACTTTATCAGTTAGGTCTCCACGACCTTAATCACAAGACGGTCAAAATGCTTTCCCAGCATTCTTGACATAAAACAGTCATTTACAAACAGCATTTACAAACAGTTTACAAATACAGTTTCTATATTAACTCTCATTTTTCCACATTATCCCTCATCAATACACACTACTTATTCCACATTCCATTTATATGTGTACTCATCCCATCACATCATTTTCCATCTCATCAATTCAGATTCCTTCACATCACATATCATATATTCACATCCATACATATATCCACATCCACATGCACATTCACATCCATACATCCACATCTATATCCACATCCACATGCACATTCACATCCATACATCCACATCTACATCCATACATCTATTTTCACGTCCACATCTACATGCACATTCATGCATCCGCATCCATACATCCACATCTACATGCACATTCACATCCATACATCCACATCTATATGCGTACATTCACATCTACATGCATACATCCACATCTCTATGCATACATTCACATCCACATTCACATTCACCTCCATACATCTACATCTACATGCATACATCCACCTCCACATTCACATCCACATCTATACATCTACATCTACATGCATACATCCACCTCCACATTCACATCCACATCTATACATCTACATCTACATGCATACATCCACATCTCCATGCATACATCCACCTCCACATTCACATTCACATCCATACATCTACATCTACATGCATACATTCACCTCCACATTCACATCCACATCTTTACATCTACATCTACATGCATACATCCACATCTCCATGCATACATCCACATCCACATCCACACTCACATCCATACATCTACATCTACATGCATACATCCACATCTCCATGCATACATCCACATCCACATTCACACTCACATCCATACATCTACATCTACATGCAAACATCCACATCTCCATGCATAATAAAATTCTTTTAATTAATCTAGGATGATAGTTCCTAGAATATGGTAGGAAATCCTCTTTTCATGCTTTGAATGAAATTTTTTTATGTGTATATTTTTATAAAATTTTGCCATAGCTCCGCTACTATAACTAATAAATCTCAATTATTTTAAAAGATAGGTTATCTTTAAGGGAATGATTAGAATGATCCCTAATTGGATCATTAACTCTTAATGGATTAAAAAAAATTAATCATAAACTAAACGCATAGATAAAAAAAAACTATTAATTTATTCTCAAGCATAGATTAATCTTGGATTAAGAAAAAGCTTTATGAAAAGCTTCATTTGGATTGAGAATGGGTCATGATGAGTATGACCATTTCTTAAGTGAGAGAGAGAAAAAACCATTAGAATTAAACATAAATGGAAATTTATGTAATTCTTTACTATCATTAATTAATTAACTTCAATAGCATTTCAAAAACCATACCAATTAAGCTTCTCAAGCTTGAGAGGGGTTGAGAAGAGAGAATCATTGAGAAATTATAGAAAAGATCAAAATTCACTATACTTACCTTATAATTTGCTTGATTCTTTGTTCATAGTAGAGGCCCCCAACCAATCAATTGGTTTAGTATGTTGATGGAGCCACCAATGGGGATTTAAGAAAGAGAGAAGTGTCAAAAACTAGTGAATTATTAAAGAATTCACAGTTCTTGGCTTAGGTGGAGTAGAGTAACAATGCATAAGACGCTATATTTTTTTCAACAAGGGGAGGCTTCTATTTATAGGAAAAATTGAGCTCCTAACCAAACAAACTGATTCTAGAATTTTCCAAGTCAGTTTGGTTGAATTTGGACTAGATTTGGACCTAGTTTGGTTACTTTTTGATTCGGTTTGGTTCCATTTTGATTTGGTTTGGATCAAGAGAGATGAGAGATAAAAATATCACATTATTTTTGAGTTTAAAACTCATTCAAGCATGTGAAATATGCACCTCCTTTAAAGAACTCCCCTTCCTTACATATGTGTCAAAATGGAATGATTATACCCAAAATATCTCATATTTTTAATATTGCTCATAGTTTTTTACTAATAAACCTTGTACATTTTCAACTCTTCATCTTATGTGAGCATTTACTCATTTTTGGATACTCAATTTATCTCATTTTTTTGATATTACTCATAGTTTTTTACTAATAAACCTTGTACATTTTCAACTCTTCATCTTATGTGAAATATGCACCTCCTTTAAAGAACTCCCCTTCCTTACATATGTGTCAAAATGGAATCATTATACCCAAAATATCTCATATTTTTAATATTGCTCATAGTTTTTTACTAATCAACCTTGTACATTTTTAACTCTTCATCTTATGTGAGCATTTACTCATTTTTGGATACCCAAAATATCTCATATTTTTAATTTATCTCCTCCCTACACATGGATTGATGCTATTGGCCCATAGGAACCTTAATTGGACCATAATCCAAAAATTTCTGAAAATCTAGACCCTTAGACTAAGGTCCTTTATACCCATTTTCCATTAATTCCAATTGCACATTGGAAAATTCTTTTTGAATTTCTGTTTCAGGGGAACTTATTTTAATAAGATGAGTTATTTTTCTATCCAAAAATATTCATAATCTGAATATTCTCTCTCTAGAATAATTTTCTCTCTCTAGGCTAAAACAGTTAGAAACAAGGTCTTTCTATTTTTGAAGAGGGATTGATTACAGGGGAAGGTACTAGACATGAAAAAGGGGTTGGGGGAGGAATCTTACATTCTACCCCACTTAAAAAATGCGAGATGTCCTCATCTCGCAAACTGGGATAATTTCGCAAGATGCATGAATATGAGACTTAGAGAAAAATTTTAATCAAGATTAACCACCAAGAAAAGTCTTAAAGAGTAAGATTCAAAATAAGAACAAGATTTAAACTTTATTCATTCTCGGAACTTATACAGTAAAGATAGAAGAACTCTTTACACTTCCATAAGCCCGTCCATCATATGGTCACAAAAGCAGCACTCACAAGTTGCACAAGTATAGGGTAACTCATCTATGGGAATGATTCTGCTGGTTATTGCCGCACCTATCTCAGTGGTATGAGGTGATCTAACAAAAGGACCTATGAGAGGCAAGCCAAAAACGGGGTAAAGGCATATCTTCTGATGAGGAAGAAAACACGCCAGTAAGAAGACCCGCTGAGAAAACCCAAGATGCCTTGATCTCATGACGCAGTAGTATCGGGGACCCAAACCCAAAGCTTCAATAACCATGGCCAAGCGGATATTGTTTTACGAAAGTGCTGCTGACCCTAGGGTGTTACCCTAGTTATGTTTTGATAGGTCCGCCATTTGGTCTGAGCTACAGAAGTTCCTAGGTGAGGAAAAAGTGAGCGCTCATACTGTTCTATAAAATCTTTCTTCACAGACTCTCTTGCGTCTTGAAGGTGAGAAATCATCATGGATAAAACTAATTCTTGTTGCCAAGCCATGAAGGAGATTAAGAAGAAGGGAGATCGATGGAAGTAAGATTACTGTGAGCGACAGGTAAAAGTTACGACTTATATAAAGGAAGGAGCTAGCGTAACTTAGAAGCCAACGGTAACTTACCACTGAAGTTTTACCGTCTTTCCATGATTTGGGTTTGGCACATATTTCTATGAAATACATTAAAAACTTTGAGATGAGAGGATAAAAGAAGTTCGTAGGCTAAGTCACCTACTTTCATTGAATTCAGATATAAGGCTCACAATATCTGGGGGATAACTTCTTATACTCCCCAAGAGATAAAGAACTTCTTTTGGGCCGTACTCGAATGAGAACCAAAACCTTGGTATCCAAAACACCGATTCTCACTTCTGAGCTCATTGTTCTAAATCCTTAAAACAGGTGGGACTCCTGAGAAGTATTCTAGGGAAAGGGTCTTCCTTTTTTTAAACAGAAACTTTCTTTTATTTTAGAGAGGGAATAATTATAAGATCAAAAAGGGAGATTCTTACTCTTGTATACCTCGAAGGTTGGGGGAAGAATCTTACATTCTACCCCACTTAAAAAAATACGAGATGTCCTCATCTCGTAAGGTAGAGGACAACTCTTTTTCTTAAGATTCAATTTTATTCTGGGGTTCCTTATATTCTGGTCAACCTAACAGAATACTGGGATAATTATCCCTTATATAGAACTCATCATTAAATAACAATTCATTCAGATCATATCATTCATATCTTTAACATGATAATGGTCCATTAGACCGAAAAATTTCCTTCTGAACATTCCTCCACGGAAATTTCAGTCAAGTAAGTTCTCAATTTGTCATCCCTTAACTTGATCTACCGGTCAAGTGTTAACAGTAACAATTTGACAGCACAACCCACTAATCTCATAGTGATTTGCTAAAATCATTATCATCATTCTAGTTATGAATATCATCACAGGGACTCGTCCCATTAATCCTTATTGTGGTTTTGTTCAGATTATTATATTTCAACTAATTTCAGAAATCATCATTTTTCAATCAGAATTTTCAATCAGAATCTAAATCAATTCATCAATTCTCAAACAGAATTAAAAATCATATCAATCACATTCGAAATCATCATCTGGATAGCATTAACGCTTATAATTTCAAGTCTTAGATTTACTTGTATATACTGTCAGTAAAGAGCTACAGTTATACTCTCGGTATATACGGTAGTCACGGCCCTTGGAATTATAAGTTAAATACCATCATGTCTAGGCCTCAAGCAAGTCAGGGATTCTATATAATTGCAGTTTTTCTAATGGAAGTCCTAATTACTAATTTACGAATTTCAGTTTGAATAACAATTTGTATGAATTATATCACACAATTACAACCTTTTGTGCGTCTTGATAAATTTTAGACATAATTGGCTCCTCAGTTGATCTTATTGGAGATTTATGACATATGTCTGATAAACAGATTTTTTTCTTTTTCCGAACGTCCGTAAACAATCACTTAAATAACAGGAAGATATTTGTATATTTATATACAAGTTGCAATAAGTACATAGAGTGGCTCGGCTGCAAAATTCAAAATCTCCTCGGGAGACGCATAAGACGACGGTACTGGGGGCCATAGTCATGCCCTGTTACATAATTTCTCTAATTGCGAAGGGAGCTCTTATTTTCTCCTTAGGGATAAATCGACTAAAGAGTCTATAAACTCGGCAAGCAAGTCTGAAATTTTGAGGCGTTGAATGATATAGAATGATACCACGCACCATTTTCAGCTTTATCAAAATCATGGCCAATGAGAGGTTCTGTCTCAGCATTGCATGCTGGTTGCAAGGGGCGTGGATATATAGCCCTGCAAACCACTTATGCTGTTGTCTCTCCATTAGATTAGGAAAATATAATTCCTCAAAATGGCGTACGAGTCTTGCTCGGCTTGTTCGAGTTGAAGCGGAAGAGATGAGATGCTCGAAGGCAAATGCAATCATATCTTGAGATTGGGTGAGGTCGGGAATACCAGATAAATGGGGAACTTCCATCTATAAAAAACAATTTCTTTGATTAAAATTTCTTCATTAAAGAAGCTTACAAAATGAAAATACATTATGAAAATGCTATTTCTGAATTCTTATTACCAATTTCAGATAAGAATTTAATTATCCTTATTAGCCTTCAATTTGGCTCTGATACCAACTGTAAGATCCCTATTTCCACCGAGCAACGGATTCAGGATACTGGCAGTGGAAGTAGCACTTCTCACGCGGTACAGGGGTCCCACATTCGGGGCCTCATCCACGGATATCCGTATAAGCGACTAATCCGTCGGTTATTCCAAAACCAAACCCGGAAAAACTTCCTTTACCGAAAAGCACGGGTGATTCCACCAGAAAAACTTCTACTCTAACGTAGTCAAACCCTTACTAATCAAACAGATCCGACTGCATCTATAAAGATACTTGGTCAGATCAAGGAAGAAACTTGCACTTGGATCATTGGGATCAATGCTTTTTTCCCCATCAAGAGGCACAGCCGTTGATTCCTATCCATAGAACAAATACTATCCTGGATTTACTTTATCTATCGTAGTAACAGAATTTGAGACTCGATTTACGGATCCATCAGTCTAGCCTAACCCCATCCAGTCGCATGGGTTAGCCAACCGCCCAACCACTGTAGTGATGGGATCCAATTAAGAATTTGGTTAGGTTTTGTCCCGGGTACCAAGGAAAAGAGTTCCAAGGCCCCCTAGCCGGAAGTTCATGCAAAAATAAAACTAGTCACACCACTTACACACCCGATATGAAATTGCCTTTTCACAGATTCAACCAGATTAAAACAATCCTTTAATAAAACCATAGTATCACTGATCACCATCTTCCAATTTATCCAGTTGATTCTTAATTTTCCCATCATTCCTTCATCAGAGTATCTATGGCATCATTGGCAACTAGGACGCTCACCACCTGTCCACTCAAGGGCCGTTTCCTAATTCCTAGCCCATAATACTCGGCAATATAATCACTTATCAAGATGGACTCTCGTTGAAGATCACCAAGATCAACCAACAGATCCATATAAAGAGCCATGGACTCATCCGTTGTTGAGGACCAGCAAGGTCAGTCAACCAGATCCATGCCCGGTTTCAGAAAACAACTCTTACTCCTTGTTCCAATATCTTCCTCGACGCACGCGTGGGTATCCTAGGCGACCCAGAGCCCGAGCACCGTATGGTCAGCACCCTCTAGGATCCTTCGCAGGTGACCTAGCGCTTCACTCATAGGCCGCTTCCTTGGCCCCTCATCCACCGTACCGGAAGCTCACCATTTTAATCGCACCGAGGCTGGTCAAGACCTCGGCCGACCTTGCTACGCGAGACGTCCTCCATTGACTCTCCGTTTGTAGTTGCAACTTTATCAGTTAGGTCTCCACCCACGACCTTAATCACAAGACGGTCAAAATGCTTTCCCAGCATTCTTGACATAAAACAGTCATTTACAAATAGCATTTACAAACAGTTTACAAATACAGTTTATATATTAACTCTCATTTTTCCACATTATCCCTCATCAATACACATTACTTATTCCACATTCCATTTATATGTGTACTCATCCCATCACATCATTTTTCATCTCATCACTTCAGATTCCTTCACATCACATATCATATATTCACATCCATACATATATCCACACCCACATGCACATTCACATCCATACATCCACATCTACAATCCATACATCTATTTTCACGTCCACATCTACATGCACATTCATGCATCCTCATCTATACATCCACATCTACATGCACATTCACATCCATACATCCACATCTATATGCGTACATTCACATCTACATGCATACATCCACATCTCTATGCATACATCCACATCCACATTCACATTCACCTCCATACATCTACATCTACATGCATACATCCACCTCCACATTCACATCCACATCTATACATCTACATCTACATGCATACATTCACCTCCACATTCACATCCACATCTATACATCTACATCTACATGCATACATCCACATCTCCATGCATACATCCACCTACACATTCACATTCACATCCATACATCTACATCTACATGCATACATCCACATCTCCATGCATACATCCACATCCACATCCACACTCACATCCATACATCTACATCTACATGCATACATCCACATCTCCATGCATACATCCACATCCACATTCACACTCACATCCATACATCTACATCTACATGCAAACATCCACATCTCCATGTATAATAAAATTCTTTTAATTAATCTAGGATGATAGTTCCTAGAATATGGTAGGAAATCCTCTTTTCATGCTTTGAATGAAATTATTTTGTGTATATTTTTATAAAATTTTGCCATAGCTCCGCTACTATAACTAATAAATCTCAATTATTTTAAAAGATAGGTTATCTTTAAGGGAATGATTAGAATGATCTCTAATTGGATCATTAACCCTTAATGGATTAAATAAAAATTAATCATAAACTAAAAGCATAGATAAAAAAACTATTAATTTATTCTCAAGCATAGATTAATCTTGGATTAAGAAAAAGCTTTATGAAAAGCTTCATTTGGATTGAGAATGGGTCATGAGTATGACCATTTCTTAAGTGAGAGAGAGAAAAAACCATTAGAACTAAACATAAATGGAAATTTATGTAATTCTTTACTATCATTAAATAATTAACTTCATAACGCTCAACGAAATTTCATTTTTTAGAAGAATAAGAAGCATTCATTCCAACGCACGATGGTCTTGGAGCGCTACATTCGAGGTGGTGCAGAAAGATCTCCTATGTTCTTTAGGTGAGACAATTTTCATTCTGTACATTTTCATAGCTACTTTTTCAAAATACTTAGATGCACGTTTATGATTGCATTTCATTGTAGGTGGCTAGTGGAGACCTTCTCAAGTGAAGGAGATGGTGTCTTGGACGTTTTTGCGGGATGTGGAGGCTTGGGACGTGCATGCCAAGGGTTAAAAAGGTACTATATGGGGATAGAGAATGACATGGAGGTAGCCAGAGCATGTCTGGGAGATTTCTCATTAGAGGATAGGTCGGGATGACACGTAGAAGATTGCTATAGTTTGTGGATCAAAAGACTTTGTAATTGAGATTGTCATGGTTTGGAACTTTAAAGATCAATATATATATTTTTTATCTTTAAAAGATTGTGTTTTATATTTAAGTAAGTAAGAAAGTATGTATGTATGTATATATGTTAGTGCGTAGGTAGCTCTTGTATGTATGTATGTATATGTATATGTATGAGGTGTATGAATTTAGGTAGATATATGTATATATATAATTATATCAATAAGTATGATGTGGATCAAAAGACTTTGTAATTGAGATTTTCATGGTTCGGAACTTTAAAGATTGGTATATACATTTTTTATCTTTAAAGGATTATTTTTTATATTTAAGTAAGTAAGTAAGAAAGTATGTATGTATGTATGTATATATGTTAGTATGTAGGTAGCTCTTGCATGTATGTATGTATATGTATATTTTGTATGTGTATATGTATGAGGTGCATGAATTTAGATAGGTATATGTATATATGTAATTATATCAATAAGTATGATGTGGATCAAAAGACTTTGTAATTAATATTTTTATGGACTAGATCTTTAAAAGACTAAAATTTATATTGTTGATCTTTCAAAGCTTGTTATTTATATGTAAGTAAGTTCTTGGTCCTTTACAAAGCTCATAGTAAGTTCTTGGTCCTTTGCAAAGCTCGGACTACTTGTTCATTGCTCCAAAAAGCTCGGCAAAAAAAGCTCGCAAAAAAAAAATCCCCCATATTTCACATAAGATGAAGAGTTGAAAATGTACAAGGTTTATTAGTAAAAAACTATGAGTAATATCAAAAAAATGAGATAAATTGAGTATCCAAAAATGAGTAAATGCTCACATAAGATGAAGAGTTGAAAATGTACAAGGTTTATTAGTAAAAACTTTGAGCAATATTAAAAATATGAGATATTTTGGGTATAATCATTCCATTTTGACACATATGTAAGGAAGGGGAGTTCTTTAAAGGAGGTGCATATTTCACATGCTTGAATGAGTTTTAAACTCAAAAATAATGTGATATTTTTATCTCTCATCTCTCTTGAACCAAACCAAATCAAAATGGAACCAAACCGAATCAAAAAGTAACCAAACTAGGTCCAAATCTAGTCCAAATTCAACCAAACTGACTTGGAAAATTCTAGAATCAGTTTGTTTGGTTAGGAGCTCAATTTTTCCTATAAATAGAAGCCTCCCCTTGTTGAAAAAAATAGAATGTGACTAAAAAAGCATAGTTTTCCTAATATAGTTTTTTTAATGGTTAGTAACTTCATTACTTGGAAAACACTATGTATGTGTAGCAAGTGCAAAATAGAGAGGTACAACTAGTTACAAGCAATATAAAGAGGCCTCTTGCATTTCTTAGGCAAGAGATAACATTGATGTTAGATGATCCTCTAACCAAGATTTTAATCCACATGGTAAAAAGCTTAGGAGGAGATGTGAATACTATGTAACATGCAAGCAATGTATTACCCCCCCACATCCTTGAGATTGTGGGGTCGTTATGTACTAATCACCATCTTTAATTAATAAAAATACTTTTTAACTTTAATAAAATTTATGATTATATTTTAATTTTTAGATTCTTTGAAAATAGATCAGTGTTTAATGTGTAGATTCTATGAGAATCATAATTATAAGTATATCTCCAAGTCACTTTATTTGTAAGTATAAGTATAAATATGAATGGTAGTAAATATAAGTATAGTTATGAGTAAAAATATTATAGACATAAGTATAGTTATGAGTATATCTATTAAGTATATTAGTATAAATATAGTACTAGTATGGTTTATTAATTTGCTCTACACTCCCTAGCTTCTACCCTCCTCTCATGTTATCACACTCATCATGCTATGATCGAGATGCCTTTTGATGAGTGGATTAGTAGAACTCCTTACCCTCACCCCTCTCATAGACCATATTTACCATAGATTCTGCAAGACCATAGAGCTAGAGTGCTTGGTATCCAACCTAGAGACAGACAACTTTGTCTTGGCTACATTATTCTTAGGATGTGATGAGTTTGCCTTCTCCATCCCTAATTCTATGTCTAGGTGTGTCCTTGTAGATGGTCATTACCTTGGGTTTGGTAATACCCAAATGACGTATGGTTTCCCCCTGTGGGCTTGGTAATGCCCTTAAATCAAATCTTAAATGACTAGGCTCATGACGACGATGAGTTATAAGGATAGCCTAAATGCATTCTTCCAATATGCTTGGTTGGTTGTACTATAGGTCCATCTTGGCCACCCACCACCCTAGGACTAGTCTGGATAGATTGAACAACCGATTACATCACCTTAGTCTAGATAGGTTACTTATGTTGACCACACATCAACTAGTCTAGATAGACTGAAATGTATTGTAGGTCCATCTTGGCCACCCTAGGACTAGGCTGGATAGATTGAACAGCCGATCACATCACCTTAGTCTAGATAGGTTACTTATGTTGACCACCCTACAACTAGTCTAGATAGACCGAAATGATCACATCATGCGACTAGGATAATAACAGGCTAAACAAGAGACCATAGGCTTTAGCATAGCTTCTAAGTCCATCCTAGGTTACTTATGTTGACCACCCTGATAGACCGAAATGATCACATCATGTGACTAGGATAATAACAGACTAAACAAGAGACCATAGGCTTTAGCATAGCTTCTAAGTCCATCCTAGGTTATGTAGGTGCTCACTTGGGCTCCACTTCAGGGTCCACAATCCAAAGATAAGGTTTCTTGGGAGGATCTCCTTCTACCCATGTGTGTGGTCTTATTGACCCACACTTACATGCATACTACTTGGCAAAATGTCAAGTCTATCCCACAACAATTTGCAGCTACCTAGCATCGAAACTAGTCATTTTTGGGTGCTTGGGCATATAAACTAGAGCAATATGTCACATGCATAGTCACCAAAGGTGAACAAGACTTATTAAGTTCTATCCCCAAGGGCATCACTCTTAAGAAAACCTCCATATATAACTTGCATGAAGAGAGTACTAAAAAAGAGGTATGTATACATGGTTTTTGTGAATACACATATCATTTCTTGTATGTATACAAAACGCACTGGCGAGACTAATAAATAGGCCACATCCTATAAATATAAAAAGTAAATAGGACAATGGCGAACTAATAAATAGGATACCTCCTATAAATGGCCTAATTAAAAATAGGTCTCGCTATGCACTTATGTCATATCATACATTTTTTTTAGTGATACCCTTGGGGCTCTATCATTCTTCTCTATATATAATTTTTTATACCTTAATATGACATGTACTCTTAATGAGTATGCATGTCCATGTATGCATTACATCTTTTTTTGCTAAAACAAATGCCTACCCACAAGCATTTATAGGTAGTGAAAAAATGGTAACTACGAAAGGATCTGGGGAGCTATGACCAGTTGGGAAAAGAAGAAAAAAAAGTAGTCATGCATCCTAAGTATCGCATCTGATTCCAGAGAAGATATGGTCTCTCTAGATGAGTTCAGCCCATTTCCATGTGGCAATCGTCAAGAGATCTCAACCATTGACCAAAAAATGATGCAATCGTCAAGAGATCTTAACCAATAACATTTGCAATAGCAAGTTTCTACAAGAACCAGATATATCTTTGCTTGCCTTTTGTAGCCCAATAATCCTTACATTGACGAGACCCATCTTTGAATCATACTCCAATCAGGCTGTGAAAGACAAGGTCGACATTTTGAGCCTGTCCATTGGTCCAGGTGGCACGCCAGCTGGGGTTGCTACATACTTCAGCACCTTTGATATGGCAATGCTTTCGGCAAACAAAGCTGTTGTATTTGTGGCTCAAGCTGCAGGGAATGCAGGCCCTTATCCCCAGTCAATCTTGTCCTTCAGCCCTTGGATATGCTCAGTTGCCGCCAGTGTTCATGACAGGACCTATCCAAACTCGATGATTCTGGGCAACAATGTGACAGTCCAAGGAATAGGGCTTGCATGTATGTAATTCCTTTGCTTTCACTATCATCATCTTATGGTTTGATTAGACAGAGCAAGTACAAGAAGAGGGTTCTTAGGACAATACTGATGTGTGCGGATGGGTGGGCATGATCAGCAAGTACCCCTGGCAAAGGCATGTATAGTCTGATACTCGCAAGCGATGCTCTGGATAATGATAGTAGCACACTTCCAAATGCCAACGAATGCCAGGATGCGAGCTTGTTCAAGAAGCCAATGGTGCAAGGCAGAGTCTTCATTTGCAGCTATAGTATAGATTTCCTCTTAGGGGGATCCACATTGAGCAATGTTGTTAGCACAATCAAAAATTTGTCTGCTGTGGGTGTGGTGATGGTTATAGCAGCCAAACTCGATAGCCAGTTCAACATTCCATTAGCTCCAATCCCAATCCCTGCTATAATTGTCCCAAAATCTCAATTTTAATAGTGCTAAAGCTGTTAATGTGTGTAATTAGATGATCATTTTATGCCTTGAAGATCTTGTCTAATTGGCATGCACAATGCAGGCTGTTTTGGACTACTACACTAGTGCACCCAATTTCACTGCAACCGCACAAATTCTGGGGGGTGCGAAGGCCCAATTCAGCCATGAAGCTCCCAAAGTTGCCAAGGGGACGTGACTCTGCAGACGATAATTTCCAAGTAGCAGAAGTTTTGAAGCCAGACATAATGGCTCCGGGCAGTATGATATGGGCAGGCTGGTCCTCCATTGGGATGGACTCTTCAGCCTTTCAAGGTCAGTGTGCTTCACTATTTGCTGGTGCCCATGTTGGCTAGTATCTATTGACCCAATAATCCTTACAAGAACCAGATATATCACAGAGTCTAAGCCCTTTGATGGTGCCGCTTTCCTGGAACTTGGAGGTATCTTGTGCTGATCAATAGGTGTTCTTTCACAACTGCAAAGAGGAGAGAGGCAAGTGGGCAACTAGTACCATTCACTCAGCTCTTAGCCGCCACACGTCGAAGTCTGAGCTCTCAGCCGCCTCCTCAGCTCTCAGCCGCAACGTCCAAGTCTGAGCTCTCAGCCGCCTCCTCACCATTGCTGCCACCTCCACCACCACGTTGCTCCGGCCAGTCTCAGCTCTCAGCCACCATCGCTGCCACCTCCACCCTCAGTTGCTTCGGCCAGTCTCAGCTCTCAGCCACCATCGCTGCCACCTCCACCCCTAGTTGCTCCGGCCAGAGTCCAGGCACCCGGCAGAGCCGGGGGATGGTCTAGCGCAGACCATCCCCCGGCTCTGCCGGGTGCCTGGACTGGCCGCTTTCCTAGAACTAGCGCAGACCATCCCCCGGCTCTGCCGGGTGCCTGGACTGGCCGCTTTCCTAGAACTTGGAGGTATCTTGTGCTGATCAATAGGTGTTCTTTCACAACTGCAAAGAGGACAGAGGCAAGTGGGCAACTAGTACCATTCACTCAGCTCTCAGCCGCCACCTCCACCTCTCAGCTCTCAGCCGCCTCCTCACCATCGCTGCCACCTCCACCACCGCGTTGCTCCGGCCAGTCTGAGCTCTCAGCTGCCTCCTCACCATCGCTGCCACCTCCACCACCGTGTTGCTCCGGCCAGTCTCAGCTCTCAGCCACCATCGCTGCCACCTCCACCCCCCGTTGCTCCAGCCACTCCAAGCACCCGACAGAGCCGAAAGATGGTCTGCGCTAGCGCAGACCATCCCCAGGCTCTGCCGGGAGCTTGGAGTGGCCGGAGCAACGAGGGCAAGGGAGGCATCATGACCGGTTAAAGATGCTCTCAAAGATGATTTGATATGGAGGTTATTGTGTATATGTAAAGGTTATCTTAGGTATATGTACTCAACAATGCTCAGATATGTTGGGAACCCTAGTCAATTTTTCACTTTGATTACAATGCCCAGATTACTCAATATCATCACACATGAAAGTCGGAACCTCCATCAACTACAGTCATCATGTATACTTTGAAAATACATTGGAAAATAGGATTCAATATACCATTTTCATCCATAGCATCTACATTGTCATCATTCAATCCATCTACCCTTGAGTATTAAGAGACTTAGCTAATTGATCGCTACAACAAAGCGGTCCCACACATAATCTTGCAAGTCCCCAATTCATGCGCTCTTACATATTCCTAAGGTTACTCTAGAGGGAAGCTTGGACTTGAAAAAAGTGGCATGCATTTAGATACATAGAAAATAGTCCTATGAAATTGTAAGAGCATCTTTTTAGAAAAATTCCTTGTAAGATCAGTTACATTCTATATTATTTAAGGCTTTCACAATTTTTTTCTATCAGCCATAACAATCCATATTGGGGAGACCCTTAAACACCATTATTTATATGAAAGGGTATCATCGTACGGTCCTTGAATTATCATAGATCAGTTGACCTCTATACTCTTTAAGGCTTTCATAATTCTTTTATGATAGCCATAAGATCCCATATGGAGGCTATTATGTTTTTCATGAAGGCTGCCTTAGGCATATGTATTGAAGGATTCTTCAATATGGATGTTATTATATGTATTTGAAGGTTATCTTAAGTATATGTACTCAGGCATGATCCAATATGTTGGGAGTCCTAGTCAATTCTCCAAAATATTTAGATAACTCAATATCATCAAACATGAAAGTGGGAGCCTCGATCACTTGTGATGACCATGTGTACTTAGAAGGTACATTAGAAAAGTAGATTTATTACCATTTTTATTCTTACCATCTCCATTTTCATCATTCAATTCATCTACCCTTATGTACTATGAGACCTAACAAGGTGGTCCAACAAATGATCTTACAAGCCCCCAATTCATGTGATCTTATCATCGTGCATATTTCTAAGGTTACTCTAGAGGGATGCTTGGACTTGGAAAAAGTGGCATGCAATTGGAAGATATGCAATTGTAAGATTATCTTTCTAAAACTTCCTTGTTGTAAGATCAATTACCTTTTGTATTCTCTAAGGCTTTCATAATTGTTTACTAGCAGTAGGCATAATAGTATATATTAGGAAAACCCTTCAACAACATTATTTACATGAAAAGGAATCACTATTGGTGGGCATCTTGTGGTTCTAGAATCACCATAAATCCAATACCTTCTATATTTTTTAAGATTTTATAAAAAAAAAATTATAATCATAACAATCTATATGGATGTTGTTTAATGTGAAGGTTATTTTAGGTGTATGTACTCAAGGATATTCTAATACGAAGGTTACAGAAAACCTTCTTACCATCTCCATTATCATCCTCTTTTAAAACTTTTTTGAACATTTAGGCTCAAAAGAGAGAGAGAATATAGTTTAGGCTATGTATATATGTACATATATATATATATTGATGTATATATATATATTTTAGTCTAGGTATTTATTAGGTTACACACACACACACACACACACACACATATTAAATATATAGTCTAATATATCTATATATCCTGAAATAGATAGAAGGCTAGTCTCTTTGTAAATACACACACACACACACTAAAATACATATATCCTAATAGATTCTTAGCCTAAAATATATACAATATAATATATAAATATAGACATGTGTGTGTGTGTGTATTTACAAAGAGACTAGCCTTTTATAAAAATAATACTTACAAATAAATGTATATATTTGTATATTTTTTTACATATTTGTAGATACATATATATTTGTATATTTTTTATAAAAAAAAATTTATCGTGACCATTCTCAATCGTGATTGCTCCACCTTGTTTTATCATTTCAATCGCCTTCATTCTCAATCGTGATTGCTCTACCTTGTATTATCATTTGAACCGCCTTCATTCTCAATCGTGATTGCTCCACCTAGATACCTGATCTTCTATTTTTGTTTCATAAACTCCACCTGTTCCTTCGTTCTTATATTTTCATTTCACATTTTCGTCTCTCATGTCCTTTCTGCATCTTTGTATTGCCTTCCCTATGGAGCACACTGTCACCTTTGGGTGTGGGAGCTTGATGGCTGCAGCAAAAAATCTCAAACTTTAATACTTCTCCACCAGACCACGCTTGTCAGTCATGGATATCTACAAGGGTTTCTGCCTTCATCACACGCTCTTTCTGGAGTGAAAGCTACTAGGACCAATGGAAGCCTATAGGAAATCATCGCTCATTATGATATGGAGGGCAATAAAAACTACCTCGTAGATATTACTCGAAGTAAAACATATATGCTACAATGTAGTCCTCTCTGTGCTGCTGATAGTCTTGATTCTAGTGCTAATTACATTGCCCAAGATGTCCGACATTTGGAGACTTCAGTGGATAAAGAATTAGGGACACAAAACACCCATGCTCATATCTCGAGCTCCTCCTCTGAGAATGACTTGAATGGCTCAGTAACTGTTTTGCAACTAGGTGAAGGCACGAGCAATCCAAAAGGCTCAAAGCACAATATCTCTGAAGATGAATGTATTGCTTCAGAGAGTATACTTTCAGTTCTTCGTAAGAAGGAGCAACCTTCTCTTCTACGTTCATTGTTGAAAAAAGTTACTTGAGTCATCCAAGTCCAGGAGGTATGCCAAGACATTATGATGGTGATTCCATCCTAGAGTTTCCACCAACATATGGCAAAATAGGAAATATGGACGGAATGGAGTAAAAATATGATGGTCACCTATGGATACGTCCATTAACATCAAACATGTCTGTAAGTTGTACCGTGCATATTAGCTATTATGTTGGTACTTTGGAGTGCCATAGGCTCAACTGTCCTTTTTAATTGAACAATAAAAGGTATAACAACATCTTTCATGGACATCTGACAAAAAAGATTGCAGTTGGACTTCTGACAGAGGATGAGAAAACTAAAATAGTTTGTCACTTTTGTCTCGCAAAACTACACACTGTGTGCAAGTGTGTAGATGTGTTGTGTATTACGTAATGCCTCGTGACACAACTTACAAGCATAATATACAAGCCATCACACCCAGATACGTGGAAAGTGGATGTTGGGACCAACATAACCAGCCAAGAGGTAGAGAAATTAGTAAAGGCAGGGTTTAAGTTAGATGTTACTCATGAGGAACCTTTTGTGTCAGGGGTGGGAGAAATGTCCACACAAGCAGCGGGCAACAAAGAAAGTGACAAGAGGCCACATGATGCTACACAGAATACAAAGAGATCAACCAAGTGGCGGCATTGGATTTTCAAAGAAGCAGAAAAGAGGATTGGTAGTGTCGAGGCCATGACAGCGACAGTCCTTAATTTAATGAGAGTGCAATGCAGTCGTCCCTTTACTCTATTTTTCATTTGGCATGTGAGAGTGGAGAGGACTATTTTATACACATCAAGGTACAACCCTGGTGTACATGTCCTGATTTCATCCAAAGAGAATCTAGAGGAAAGTCTTATGTTGCATATAAGCATATCTATTTTGTCTTCTTGCGAGTTTTGGGATTACATAAGAATGAGGATATGGTAATGCATCAACCGACACTATCACCAGAGGAAGTGGGCAATATACTATCACGTCCTCGAAGCAAGGATGTTTGTGCCTATACTTAAGCTTTAATCAAGCCTCTCATGTTTGTGTCTACTTAAGCTTGTAAGGAAATGTGAAGTTAATCTTTTTATAAGAAAATTTGAACCCAATATTTTTGTCTTGCTTTGGGAGATGGAGTATACTGTCACGTACTCTAAAGTCTTATTGTAGGTAGCTTGCGACGCTATGGTAAAGGAGTTGTACCAACCATATATGTTCTTGTAAGCAAATGTGAACTCAATCTTTTTGTAAGAAAATATGAGCCGGGTATACTTGTTTTTACTTGTGTTGAAATAAATATTGGAAGAAAGGTACATAGATAGGTATGTTTGTGCCTATATTCAAGTTTCTTTGACATAAAATGTGTGTTTATATGTAGGAAGGTAGGTAGGTAGGTATGTAGGTATGTATGTATGCATGCATGTATGTATGTATGTATTGTACAAATGTGTGTATATATGTATGTATGTATATATGTAGGAAGGTAGGTAGGTAGGTGTGTTTGAGAATATGCATGTATATGTATGTATGTATGTGAATGTATTTATTTCTCTTTCATAAATACTTACTATATAAAAGCTCACCAAAATGTATCATTTTTCTTACAAGCTCGCATAAAACTCTCTTATCTCCAAAAAGCTCGCCAAATAAAGCTCGCAAAAAAATCAAACCCTGAAATATGCACCTCCTTTAAAGAACTCCCCTTCCTTACATATGTGTCAAAAAGGAATCATTATATCCAAAATATCTCATATTTTTAATATTGCTCATAGTTTTTTACTAATAAACCTTGTACATTTTCAACTCTTCATCTTATGTGAGCATTTACTCATTTTTGGATACCCAAAATATCTCATATTTTTAATATTGCTCGTAGTTTTTTACTAATAAACCTTGTACATTTTCAACTCTTCATCTTATGTGAGCATTTACTCATTTTTGGGTATCTTCTTTTACAAATTGGATTTATCTCCTCCCTACACATGGATTGATGCTATTGGCCCATAGGAACCTTAATTGGACCATAATCCAAAAATTTCTGAAAATCTAGACCCTTAGACTAAGGTCCTTTATACCCATTTTCCATAAATTCCAATTGCACATTGGAAAATTCTTTTTGAATTTTTGTTTCAGGGGAACTTATTTTAATAAGATGAGTTATTTTTCTATCCAAAAATATTCATAATCTGAATATTCTCTCTCTAGAATAGTTTTGTCTCTCTAGGCTAAAACAGTTAGAAACAAGGTCTTTATATTTCTGAAGAGGGATTGATTACAGGGGAAGATACTAGACATCAAAAAGGGGTTGGGGGAGGAATCTTACAGTTAAGATATGGCAAATAATGAGCCAGAGCATTGTCTGTTTTACTTGATTCCATGTCTAGTGCTCCTCTAGAACCCTTCCCCATTCCCAAAAAGTTGTTTACATCTTCTATCGCGCGATCTAACATTCAAAATAGGATTTGAATTAAACAAACAGTGAAAAAGAAGTAACACAAAAATGGAGAAAATTCTTACCTTCGGATTCTCATCTTCCTCTAGAACTTCATCCTTTCATAAATTGATGGAGCCTTGGTTGTCCTCTTTAGGCTCTACATATTCTACCTTCTCCCTTCCAATATCACCAATCTCGAGCCCTTCTCAAACATAAAGCTAGAGCTGAAGATGCATCTATGAACTTGTCATTGGATGTCTCTATTCCTAGAGAAATAAACTCCTTCAAAGATTCATTCTCCACAAATTTAGATCCTACTTGTTACCAAAACCTTTTGTAATTCTCACTGCAGAAAATTTATTTCCTTGGGTGTCTTCTCAAATGACTATCTGCGCTAGAATCACAAAGTGGGTTATGGAATTGCAAGAATTCCAATACTCTTTCAAGGTAGAAGATAGTGTGCATGCACAATTGACAGGGATTCTCACTTATAGAGTGCATGAAAACGAGATTAAGGTGCCTGAAGTAAAGACCCTACCATTGCCACCACCCAGAACTATACCTAATGAATTCACCTTGTTCTTTGATGGAGCTTTTAGAAAAGCCATAGGTAAAGTAGGGGGAGGGCTGGTGCTGCTCAACCCAAGTGGAGAGGTGGTTATTATTATGAAGGAGAAGGTCAACTTGCCAAGTTCTACTAGCAACAATGCAGCAGAGTACGACATACTACTTCATGGCTTGAAGGTGTGCATCAATCAAGGGATACGTCGTCTACTGGTAAAAGGGGATGCACTTCTTATTGTAAGGCAAATTTTAGGCATTTGGGCATGCAAGAATGAAAGATCAAGGCAAAAGGTTCATGCTATCCGTAGGTTGTTTAATCAATTTAAGGAGGTGCAATTGTATCATATTCCTAGGAAACAAAATGAGGATGCTGATCTACTTGCACAACAAGCCGTTGCATGTGTTAAGAAGGAAATGCAAGTAGTCTTGGCTGCAGCAGCTATTAAGCAACCACGATACCAAGGAATGGAGACACTGGCTCCCATAGTAAGCTACATCTTGGAGACACTGGCTCCCATAGTAAGCTACATCGTGGAAGGTGAATTCCCACAAGACTTCACAAGGGCACAAAAGAGGAGGCTCATGAAGAGGGCAAGTTCTTTCTTATTCTTAGAAGGTGCCCTCTACCAAAGAGGAAAAGATCAAGTGTGCAGAAGAGTACCAACAACAACCAAGGAGATTCCAGCCATTTTAGAAGGTTTGCATGAAGAAGCATGTGGTGGCCATTTTGCTCAAGAACTAACTGTGAAAAAGATTTTGCTTGCTGGGTATGTTTGGCCAAGCTTACATCATGTGGATGTCCAACATTGGTGTAAGAGCTGTCATAACTGCGAAGTCAATGGTAATAAGAGGTTGCTACATGGTCCATGCCAATTAGTCATTGTAAGTGGTCCATTTGAAAAATGGGGCGTTGATGCTATGGGTCCACTGCCTAGACCTAAAAATGGAAAATTGTACATCTTAGTGGCCATAGACTACATGACTAGGTGGGTGGAGGCTCAAAGTGTGGCAAGGGTGAATGAAAAGACTGTAAGCAAATTTGTTTACACTCATATATGTTGGAGATTTGGCACACCCTTGGCGATTGTTTCTGACAATGGTCCTGGTTTTAGAAAAGGTTTGCTCACCGAAGTTTGTGAAGAGCTTCTCTTTTCACATCGTCATAGCACACCCTACTATCCTCAATCAAATGGGTTAGTAGAGAAGGCTAATGGTGACATTGCACGAATCATAAGAAAGATGGTGAAGAACAAGACGAAGCTTTGGGACGAGTTCCTTGATGGAGCACTATGGGCATACCAGACTACCTACTAAGAAGCAATAGGGTTTACGCCCTTTCACTTGGTTTATGGCCAAGAAGCATTGCAGCCTATTGAGCTCAACATTCCAACAATGCGGCTACATGGAAAGGGTGGGCTAGGAGATCAAGATGCATGGGTGGATCGACTTCTCACTTTAGTTGAGCTAGACTGGAAAAGAGAAGCTGCATACGAGTGTTATATCAGAAAAGCCATGCAAGCAGCGGAGAAGTTCAATGCAACTTTTAAAGATAAGGGCATCAAAGAAGGGCATCAAAGAAGGAGATCTTGTGCTAAAGTATGACAATCGACTTGATAACCGGTTTGATGCCAAGTTTGAAACTAGATGGCAGGGACCATACATTGTCAAGAAGGTTCTCAACTCTAGCTATTATCAGCTCATGGATTTGGATGGCAAAGAACATTCTAAGAAGGTTAATGGCTACAGACTCAAGCCAGACTTGATTTGTATTTTACCGACAGACTTACAAAAGCAACCACAAAAAGGAGATAAAAGGGCATGTAAGTTCTGTTGTTTGAGTGATGTTTGTGGTGCAAAACATGAGGAACATAAGAAAGATGGACAAGAGAACTACATTACACCACTTGCTTTAGAAGGCCTACTTTATGATGGTACATGAATATACCATCATCTAGGGGGAGGGCTAAATGATAGCCATTTTTTCGACTATCCACATTACCACAAGTAACTACCTCAGCCAAGGAAAGTCACATAAACTCTTTGTCATAAATTCCTTTTCACTGTAAATAGGCGTGTGTGCGTTAGGGACTTTACCCATATCTTCTATATATTTTTATATTATTAAAAAAAAAGTTTTTGCTAGCTACTTATCAAAAATAAATAAAATTATTACGGCCCATTTTTGTGTAAATATTTCATCTCATATAAGGGCCTAAATATGGGGGTCTCTATTTTTTCTAATTATGTATATACTTCATTAGGTGTGTGTAT
The DNA here is from genome assembly GCF_041138505.1 of Cibotium barometz. NCBI lineage: Eukaryota > Viridiplantae > Streptophyta > Polypodiopsida > Cyatheales > Cibotiaceae > Cibotium > Cibotium barometz. The sequence continues at coordinate 51,176,334 of NC_141067.1, forward strand.
TACAAAATCTAAGTATATTTTTATTTATTTATTATTATTATTATTATTTTTTCTTCATAATACTTTTGGACCATCATTGTATATATGCTTCAACTTCACATTGCATAAGTAAATCCTATGCCCTCACATTTCTACCCACACCATGTAGAAAGCACCGTGTAGAAAGCCTACTACCTAAATCACTTTTTTCCTTAGACTATTTCATCTTTTATTCTCTCATCGTCCCTAAAATAATGAGGGTCTCCCTCCCTTTTGACTTCCATAGTTTAGTATTTTTGTATATATATTTTTACTATTAAATATTTTTTATATATTTTCATTAAATAGTTTTTCATATATCAATTATTTTTGTATATTTTATTCACAATTAGATCTCTTTGTTTATTTTATTTTCCTATCATAATAACCATATTATCATGATATGTTGACTAGTTAAAGTACTAGCTTGTTTTTTCCCATTATATCTTTATAAAATGGAAAAAAATCTCCTCCATGTAAGTGTCCACATACACTTGAGTATCTAAGGTCAAGATATGATGTATTGGGGGCTCACTCTTGGAGCTATCAAAAATTCCACTAATGGGGACCCACACAAAGATTTTGAAAATTCAGAAAATACATGATTCTGCTGAAATTTTTGCGCCCGCCTCCACTCCAAATTTGGACTGATCATCAAGAGACAAAAGTTAGCTCGTGAGCTCAGGAATATGCTCAAATGTTTTGAAAATTTTTGGAGCTAATGGCAGTGCGATATGAATTTTTTATTGGACCCCAGTCTGCCACTTTTTGGCAAGGTACACCTAGTCTCTTCTCACCTCCCTTACACATTCATCACCTACACACTTACTTATTCCTTTCTCACTCCATCAAACCTGAAAACTTCATGTCCTCTCTCTCACCCTCTCCACCTTTGCCCTCTCCTTCCATCTCCATTTGCTCTCATATCTACTCTACACCCATACCTCATCTCCATTTCTCTCCCTACTACTCCCATATTACTAAATTATTTTCCCAATCTCAAAAAATACATAAAAATTAAGCATGAATGTATCATATTAACCTCTACAAATATGGGGTTTCTATCTACAAAAACCCTCATGTTCTTCACCTCAATCAACTTTTGTGGCATCAAATGCAAGAAGGAGACCGGCGGTTAACTTAAAGATCTACACATGGGTGAGTCCAAGCTTCTTCGAGCTTTCAACCACACAAAGGATCTTTCCAACCACACAAAGGATCTTTCTAAATCTTTACTCCTCTCACTCAACCTCTCAGCCCTTCTCACCCATTTTTACATTGTACTACTAACCTTTTATAGTGATTACTAACTACTAACCACTAAACATGTGTAAATAAGCACCCACTCTACTACTTTTCGAGTAGGCATTACTACAAGTCATTTGCTCAAACCTCTACATCACACTCTCCTCTCATCTTTAATAATTCTCTCACCTTGAGCCCACATCCATGTGACTCAAGGGATAAGAAGAGGTCCACTCTCATTCCAAAATAAAAAATCCATAATCTATGATTTCTCATAATAAAATTGATTAGGCTTAATCCTAATTGGGGCTTCTCAAACCTATAAATAGAGCCCCTCCATTCCTTATGGAGGGGGGGATTACACACATTGTACACCACTCCCAACTCTAGTGTGTAAGGAGATAGTGAACTTGTGAGCTCTCTCTATACATCAATACCTTTGATTGCATAGAGAAGCTTGAAGCTAGTTATGTCATTGTGAGGGCTTGAGCGATGCCATACTCCCTATCATAATTGTATCTTGCCCTTGTTGCATAAATAATATTAGTAGTTTGGGTGCAATTGTGTACAAGTCTTGGACTCCTACATCTCCAAAGTTGATTTAGCAAAGTGGTCCGATGTTTGATTTAAGGTAAATTCGATCCTTGTATTTTGTGGTGTGATTTTATGCTTGGCGGCTTGAGGGCCTATTTTTGATTTATTGCCTTTCAATCCATGGTAAGAGAGTCGTATGGTGAGAGGGCTCCCGTAACCTTAAGACCATGTGTATACCGACAACAAAATCAAGCTTATATTGTCTCTCTAAGTTCTTCTTCAAGTTTGGTGTACATCTATTTGTGTTATGCTAGTCTCCTACACACACAATATCATATGTTATGAGTGTTTGTTGAGGGTTTGTGTGCCTTTTGATTGATGTATATGGTTAGCTTGTGTTGATTGGCTACAAGGAAAGATCTTTGTTGAGGGTTTGTGTGCCTTTTGATTGATGTATATGGTTAGCTTGTGTTGATTGGCTACAAGGAAAGATCTTTGGTGTCGTAGTTCATACACATAACTAGGTGGTGAGCCTTTTCTTGTTGAGTGTGTGGTTTTGGGGTTCTTATGTTTGTATTGCGTTGTGCCCCAAGCCCATTGAGCAACACGAGAGCCTTGAGGAGTTCTTAGAGGCCGCTCTTCTTGTTGCTTGCCCCGGACTTCCTCACTAGCTTGACGATAATATAGCATAGCCAATGGGTATACTTGAAAACCTGAAGATTAACTTCCTTTGGTATCACATTTAGCCATGTATTTGTGGTAATGAACTTTCAAAGAAAAGGGTCGTACACAATGATCCTTGGAAGACCATACACGAGAGAAGTGTGATTAGTGTATTATTGGGAAACCACTCACATATACATAAAAAAATGAGGTCAAACATTAAAAGTTGACCTTAATTCTTGGAAAACACACCGTATGGGTCAAGGAATACTAGAAGATGAGTCTGACCCCACTACCACAACCATTTCAATTGACATGTGTAGGGCATGCAATGCAACAATTAATACCACAACTTTCAACATGTGCCGATTGTGCAACAAATTACTAGATGGTACAAATAAGGATCCAAAATATGATCCACATCTAGAGCCTGAAGATTCTGAAGACTAGATTCACATTTTGGCAACCATGGACAAACTTTTGTAAAAGTTGGGGACATGATTTGCACGATTGAACAGACTTGACAAACTTTTGTAAAAGTTGGGGACATGATTTGCACAATATACATCTTTTCTATGGAAACCGACCTTCATTGGCTATGCTAAGTTAAAGTGGTAAGTTCCCATGAATCTTATATGTGCCAATGGGAAGATGATCTAAAAAATATTACCATACCAGCCACGACATAGGCCACAAGGGAAGAAGAAAATTTTCTAGAAACCCCCTGAACATGCTAAACTATGTCGCTCTACTCAACTTAAGCTTAACAAAGTTAAAGATGAGGTATAGAAGGAAGCTAAACTTAAAGCACTTTCCAATTCTCATGAAGAAGATTTAAGATAAGTGCATGAGTATTTCAAGTCCTACAATATTGGGGATAGGTTAATATGGAGTGAGAAACCTCGAAGAACACCTACGTAGAGCCTCATACATATTATGATGGTCCCATCAAGGTTAAAGAGATAAGTCTTGCTGACCGAGGGCAACAAGAACCAAAGCCAATATTCATTCCAAAAGATCTAACCCTAGGTTAGGAAGAAGAATTGGTATCCTTACTCAAGGAAAGTCAAGATGTTTTTTCTTGGAAATACACGGATATGAAGGGAATTCCTTCGAAAAGGGTAAAACACACCATTCCTTTAATAGATGGTGCAAAACCTGCTAAACAAAGAGCCCACAACTTAAAACCCAAAAATAGACAAATGGTCAAAGAAAGCACAAATTGCTTTAGCCAAAGAATCCAAGATCAGGTTCAAGATCAAGGGCAATTCACATTATCTAGAGTGGTTTTAAAGTTCATGTGCACACACCTTCACTTGTCTAGTTAAGGGATCCTTGAGTAAAGCATTTCTGGGTAAAAATACAAGCTCCATTGTAAAGTTCTAGAGCTATAAAAGACTTTCGTATTTGTGTAACATTGTGTGTGTGTGTGATGTGTTGAGTACCATGGCAACCATGGTGGGAAAAATGTTTGACAAAACCAAGAAATTTGATGGCTCCAAGTACCATACTTGGTGCGTCAAAATGAAAATGTGTCTCATTGAGAAAGATTTGTGGGGAGTGGTAAATGGAACTAAGAAAAGGCTAAGTTAAGATCTAGATCTTATCTCTAAGTGAACTAATTTAGACTCCAAGGCACTATCTCTCATCATTTGTGGGCTAGGTGATAGCCAAATTCATCAAGTAAGCTCAGTAAAGACTTCGAATGAAGAATGGCTTAGGCTCAAGTCTATCTTTGGGAAAACCAATGGAACTAGATTCTTCTTAAGGAAGAAACTCTATAGGATGTAAAAAGATGGCAAAACCGTATTTCTTCTCATGTAAATGACATCCGTTGTATGATTGATCAACTCGGTGGTGCAGGTGTGACTATTGATGAGGAGGAGGCCATCTATGTGTTGCTTTCAAGCATGCCTCCTTGTTATATGAGCAATGTGTCTTAGTGATAGCCAATCAAAACAATCATACACTAACCTCACTGACTTTTTCCCTCATTCTAGAGGAAACTCGCATGGAGGGTTCCAAAGCTTCAGCTCCTTCAACACCAATTCCAATGGAGCATGCCTATTTTGCTACAATCAAGGACAAAAAGACCAAGGCTCCTCGAACTCGCTAATATTACAACAACAAGAGACACATCATCAAGGATTGCTTTAAGACGAAGCAACGATAGGAGGAGGAGGAAAACTTCTCCAACTCATCATTCAAGGAGTTTGTATGACATGTTATAGCCCATGGGACAATTTGTTATCTTAGTGATTTCTTATCTTAGTGGTAGAGCTGATCCAAGCACACCCTATGTGGTCTGGATGCTTGATCAAGGGAGGGTATTAGAAAATATATGATCTAGCATCCATTCTTAGTGAGATTTCCTTAGTGATACTTAATGTGGCTTGTTCTAAGGTTAGAAGGCTCAATTGCTAGAGTACTAGGTGTAGGTCTAGAGCAACTGGGTGTAGGTCGAGTAAGTAGGTGTAGGTCTAGTAGTTATCTTCCTTTGATTGGGGAATCACCTTTTAGGTGAGTTTGGTGAGAAACATTAGGGAGATGGAGAGAATCAAGGGCCCTAGATTCCTCCCTCTCATGAGCCTATAAATTCAGGGACTACTACTCACACATATAGATCTAGTAGAGAGAGCTAAGTGGAGAGTATAGTGCCCATGCTTTGTGTACTTGCTTAGTGTACTTGCTTAGTGATCAGTATACTAAGTGGTACTTTGTGGAAATACTCTCTTCTTTAAATTTTCCATTGGTACAATATGTCTATGTGATGCATTTGTGATGACCTTGAGTATACTCTATTGCTCATTGGCTACATCTGGCCTATGTTGCTTTAGTGGTGTGAGATTGATTATGTGATGATCTTGTATATTGCTTGATTCATTCAATAACTAAGCTGACACAATTTCTTTTAGCAACTCGTGCATAGCAACTCGTGCAAGACCAAGTTTTCTCCCAATAAGTAGAGTTTCGTGCAATACCAAGGTTCTTGTCATTCACACGTAAGGCTGCTTGATCTTATGTTTTATTGTTCACTTTGAAAGACATTATTTCCCGTTAATGGAAAGACATTATTCCAAGGAGCCCAAGGAATCATCCTCATTGACATGAGAGTCATTGAGGAGTCCATGTGCGTCATCGGCCATGGCCATATTTACATTAAAGAATACATCATCATCATCCTCAACTATGTGAGGGATAGCATCAAGTGTGACCTCCATGATCCATACATATCAACAAGGGCATTTCCAACTATTATCTATTCCTCAAAACCAAAGTGCAAAATGGCTACATGGATCTTTTCCCCTTGTCTAAGGCTTGCATGCTGGCAAACGAATGAAGAACACTCAAGAAGGACACAATGTTTTGGCATAACACTTTCAAGCTGCATTCTTTTTAAAGAATCTAGAGCTTTGCTATCTTGCTTGAAGTGAGGGTCGATAGCAAATCAATGGACTAAAAATTGCCATGAGAACACTTATACTAGCAATGAAGTGGAAAGAAGCACGCCATCCAGCTAGACCAAACACCGTGGTGCCAATCAGAAGAACCCAGAAAACATTTCCAATAATTCTTCCAAGGTTTCCGGTGAATTGAAATTGGCCTGCCTTAGCTTTGTTGGACATAGTATCAAGGACAACTAGTATTGATAGGGCATCTTTTTATGAGTTGTAGGTTAATTCCTTTTTGTTTTTGTGAACAGCCTCTTGCAATGGTATGTGGATCATGCTCAACAGCCAGAATCGTGTACATACAATACCGCCATAGGATCGGCAGCCCACATCCCCGTTGGACCAGCGCAAGCAGAGGAAGGGTACGCGTCGACGAGTGCCATTGCAGGTCAGGCAACGCGGAAAAGCGAAGGAGATCAAGCTTGACAAGGCTGGTTGCAGACTTGATCCTGTTAAAAATCCACTTAGGGGTTGGGCTCTGCAATGATATCCTCTCAGGACATCTGTCTCCACCATGGCACAAGACAAACTTGCTGTCGGGCCTCTACAGGATTGGGGAGCTGCCTCTTCTGCATCCTTAACCTCGGCAGAAGAAGACATTAGTACGATCTTGATGCTGCTCCTCTACTGCTAGGCACCATCGCTTCTCTTCTTGATGAGAGATCTAGCCGTAAACCTCCTCATACCTCAGTAGCGCTTGTTTCTGGGCGTGCGCTGGTGGCGAATAGCATCTTAAAGAAGCGTTGAGATTACGACGATCCCGATGCTGCTCGTCTGTATCAGGGCTCTTTGGATCCTACTCCTGTAGCTACGTTGTAGCAAGGCAAGGCCACGTCAGATTCGTCTCTCCTGCTCCCTCATCTCCTCTAGTCGTCTGAAGGCCTCTCCTTTGAAATGGAGATGAGCTCAGCAATCTCGCGGGCGAGCTCCTGTGCTGGTTCTCCCCTGTCAAATTGAAGGCCCTCCCCTATGAGCTCAATGCTGTGGTTCAAGGAGAGATCCCCTATCAGACTATCCGAAAGTTACAAACTCTGAGAGGGTGCAATCCTCTCATGTGCTGCTAGGTGTAAGACTGTTTGAGAAGGTGGTGCATGCAAGGATCCCCACTGTACCTCCTGAGTCCTCCTCTATGTATGGCCCACTCATCTGTTAATCCTCAATAGGTTGGCTCCTCCAACCTATCTGTCTGAGCAAGAGAACTGTAGACTACCCTCCATGTGACAAAACTCCGGGTGGTGCTAAGTATGCAGCCACCTGTGACAACAAAGCTCCTCCCAAGCTGCCAACCCCGCACCACTAATCGTCTTGTGGCTCCCTCCAATACTGTCACTAGGCTCCTCAATCATATTGAGATCGCCTCTAGCACACCACTAATCCACTGAGGTCCATAGTAAACACCATAGGTATGTTCTTTCACCAGGGGAGTTCAGGGCGTAGTCTAAGAGATTAAGGAAGCCGATGTGGGTCTCCTTAATCTTATGAATAATCCACTGTACTTGTCCGTGCGCTAAGGCTCCTATGGGGTATGCGCATTTATCCAGCTAAAACCTCTAGTTAAAAAAACCAAACTATAATTTTCCACATGCAAAGAAATTATACAACATACTACCAAAAAAAGGTTTAATGAGGATACATGTTCAATAGAATTTCTTGGCATGGAGTTCTCTACAAGCACACATGACCTCCATATCCTCCCTATTTAATTAGAGAAAGTACCTAGGGAAGAGTTTCTAGCATAGATATGTTCTCCATTACATTACCACCTAGGGAAGAGTCCCTAGCATGGCTATGTTCTCCATTACATTACCATGACCTCATTTTTCCCTCTACTTCCCCCGTAGGGAAAGTACTTCAGGAGAAGTCCCTCAGATAGCAAGATCTCATTTGTATGCACAGAAACTTGATGTGAAAGAAAGCAAGCCCAAGTCCTTTCTCTAAAGAAAGTACTTGGAATAGTTTATGAAAGAAGGCAAGCCCAAGTACTTGGGATAACTTTTCAAAATTGCCATAACTCTCATATCTAATGACCAAACATAGTCATCCAGCCACTCAAGTCGAACGAAAAATGCCATTTCAGTGCATTTTATGGGTTAAATCATACAAAAAAACATGATTTACCATGAAAAAAAATAAAAATAAAAATTTAGATCTACATTTGGACAAGTTTAAAATTTTCAAAATAAAGATATAGATCTACAATTCGATAAGTTTAAGAGATGTTTCTTATGCTTTTTTCAGTAACATTACTTAATTCTATCCTACTATGTGTCTAGGGAATGATCTCATTTACATACCCATGAAATCCTTGTCTTTCCTACTTTTGTTGATTAAGTGCATGGAGAGGAGTCTCTTATATGGGCGCATGAACTCCTTTACATATGCCTACATTCACGTGTCTTAAATCCACCAGTCTCTCTGCACGCCATCCTCACATGTGACTCTTATATTTAGTTGTGCTTGTTTTCTAGGCATCATATAATATCAATGTTTCTTTCTTGGAATGTGAAAAATACATAATTTAATAATATATCCATATTCCTTGGATAAACATGCTTGTGGAATCATGTGATTTTTCTAAAAAAGTTAGTAATTACTCCTCTTTTTGTGATACCTTCACTCGAGGGATCGTGGGTTTTAGCTCGAAAAATGGTAGATCCGGCTCCTATGTTAGAACATGCTTTCATGATATAAACAGAGGTAATATCATTTGACTCAATCCCCTTTTGCTGCATCCAAAAACAAATAGTGCAAGAGCCTCTACACTACACGTATGGTGGACAAGTCCTGAAACCATTGCACTCCATGTAACCAGTTCTCCCTTTTTATATCAAAAAAGGGAAAGAGAGAAAATATAAATATTCTGCGTAATCTATAATCAAGAAAATCAAGAAAGAATCATACATACTACTAATCTCTCTTCTTGCAAGAAATACGTGTATGGATTAGGCATTTGACTTCTAATTAAGAGCTTGGCAAGGAGGAGATTGAAGCTTCTCATCTCGTCACCCATGATAGCCAAGTGTTCGAATAGCCTTGCTAGTATGGGGAAAAAACACATATCCATGGAGTACACATGTACACATGAGCATGGTGTAAGAGACATGGATCAAGAATAAGATAAAAGACACAAGATAAAGATACAAGCAAAACATCGTAGTGTATTTCATATCCATCATCTTGTGTGTCCAAGAGTCATGTATAATATATTGTATATTGTGTATGTAAGACTCATGTATATTGTGTGTATAAGAATCATGTACATACCATAGTCCTGTCTAATTTTCATACAAAAGGGGCTTTATATAGCCATCCAACCATGTGACTCTTGGGATACCCATGTGACTATTGGGCTCTCATAACATTCACAAGATCCCAACTCCCTACTAGCACTCTTGCAACCACTTCTTGATATGAAACCTTGTAAATAACCAAATCCCACAACTCATTAGCCTAAGCTAATGATACTGATGCTAGGGGGTGTTCCACACCCACGATAATGCAAAAATGCTAAGGAGTGTACACACCCATCAACAACATGGAGCACCAACCACATGCTGCTCTATGGGCCTACCGTAAGGTAGCTGTCAATCTCACACCTTTCTAACTAAAATTTGGGCTTGATGTAGTATTTATATTGGAATATATTAGTCCAAGCCATCTTATATCTACTCGTCACAATCTTCATGGAAATCCCTTGTCAAAAATACTTATTGAAATGGAAAAACTTAATGAATTCAGATTAAATTCTTCATTTACAGATTAATGGTTGTGAAAAGTTACAACGCAAGTAGTGGTTTGATAACCAGCTCTTAAAGATAAAAACATGAACAAAGGAGATGTGGTACTTATGTACACTATCAGAAAAGGAAAAAGAAAACTTAAATATAGAGGCCTAGGTCCCTATAGAGTCTCACAAATCACTCCTCAAGGGACAATTTAGATTGAGACCCTGGATGGAAAAGAAATGGTTGGATTTTCCAATGGTAGCAAACTAAAACGCTACTATGGAACACTCACCCAGGATATGCTCTATCAAATCCACAAGAAGAAAGAAGAAAATAAAAAACAAGATAACAAAAATCGCAAAGCATTACTTGAAGTGTTGGCTTGCAAAAAAGTAATAATGAGGACGAAGACCTGATAGTGTACAGATAGATATATGTTCATAAGCTAAACTTACACGTCTCAATAATTAAGAGTCGTATGTGGAGCTAGCTCATCTAGAGTTAGAGTTTCCCCAACCAGACCATATAGTAGCATGGCTTGCCCTAGTTAATGTAGGAGACATTCTCATAACATAATGTCATGGGAAACATGGACATTGTTAGGTCACCTAAATATCACACCATCGATAGCAACGGTTGTTGCAATCATCAATTGTCAATGACTATAGGAAGCCTTGAAATTGAGTTTGTTATTTCAACTAAAGGTGTATTTTGCAAATTCTATGTGATCCCTGCAGGAACAAGTGATGAAAACATCATACTAGGGAGAATTTCAATAATGGCCACCACAAATTACATGGTCAATTGGACAAAACAAACGGAAATCTTTATATTGTAAAAAGACAAAGAGATCGTACCATTGGAGCATGGTACTAACCAAAACCATGCAATCTCTCAAACTTCCACCTCCAATAATAATAACACAAGTCAAATAAGTTTTAAACTTGACAAAAATATTGACGTTGTTGTGCTGACAAAAACCATAAACCGTAATGAAAAACCAAAACCTCGTTAACAAGAACAAAAGTTAGAACTGAGGCAACAAAAAAACAATTGCGGTAAAAAGGCCCAAAAAAGTATGGATACTAAAGAATACCTTGGATCATTAGAATCAATACAACACTATATCTAAAGCATGGTGACCAAATATATTATCCAAAGGTAATCCATACATCAAATTTTTTAAACAAAAAGCGGAGCCTCAACCAAGACATCCAACTTCAAAATAATTTGGATATCAGCCAAGCTCCTGCAGCGCCCAGGGCCATTATGAAAGCCACTCTAGCATTTGAATCCCAAAGTGAACCTCCTAACCTTTCCTCTCCACACTGTCACATGTTTTGTTGCATGCGGATTTTTGATGGATGATTTCACACACTAGGAATGGTCCCATTCCTTTATATTGTAGCTTGCACTTTTAGTTCTTTGTGTTGTACATGAGAACCATGTCCCCGACTTCACTTTCTTTGTCTTTGAGACTCTCATCAATCCATTTTTTGTGCCTTAATTTTTTGAAGATCATTCCATAGACACACATAGTCTGTCTTTTCCTAAACATTCAAGGTTAAAATAAGCTATAGCAGTCCGGATATTTCGTGTCAACCCTTCCTTGACAGGTAATTCTTAAGCTTGGTACTAAGAATTTCATGTGTATGTTGGAATTTGTTTCAAATGTCAAGTTGAAAGGTCTGGTGTGGACGGCCACCTTGTAGATAGTTCTATAAGCCCAAAGGGTAGCTAGCAACTCTTGTTCCTAGTCATTATAAGAGGCTTCAATTACCTTGGTCATTAGGACAAAATAGATAATCTTGTTTGGTGCTTTTAGATTTTCCATTAGCCTAGGCATAATAGGGTAAGGATTTGCACTGTACTACCATGGATTCGTTGATGAAGTGAGTCCCCCTATCACTTACTAGTTCAAGTGCAGACCCAAATCTAGTAATTATATTCTTGTAAAGGAATTGTTTATTGCTCTTTCATCAGCCTTTGTGATATCATGAGCTTAACCGATTTGGGGTGGTAGTCGGTAGCAGTGGCAATGATAAATCATTCCTTGAGCTCCTTGAGAAGTAGGACTAATTGGTTTGATAACAATACCCCGTTTCTTAAATAGTTACAAGGAAACTATAGGGCACATGGGAATTTTGTCATCATGTTATGAATCCCAACAAAATAATAGCATGCATCGCAACCTTTTACAAATTATGTTGCCTCTCCAAACAAGGTAGGCCACCATAATCCTTCTAATAAGACACATTGATTATCTAACTCATATGGGTAGTATACAAACTTATGCAAGGATAAGTCTCTCCTTACATGATTACTCCCTAGTATAGAATAGGTTTAAGAAGTTTCTATTAATTCTTGATCTCTAAAAAGGTTGTGTGTTTACTTGTTATGCTATTCTGGATGTCTCATTGGGAATCTCCTCCATATAAAGTAATGAAGTAGGATAATTTTTGCAATCAGCCGAGGAATTTCATGTGGAATATGGGTTGAGATTAATAGGTCAAGACCCACATAGGCTCACAAATATTGACATCCGTTTGATAAATAATGGTTGTCCATTTTCATGGAGGTTAAAAAAGTCTCTAAGGTGAAGTGTAAAATGGTATGTGCAGACCTGCATCAATAGATGATCACTTTGCATGAGAAGGAGTAGCAAGAGCCTCCCCTTAATTGTGAATAGTATTTGAGTTTTACTCGAGGGTTTTCCTCTATGAGTATTACCAAGCTACATAAATGCCTATAGATAAATCAAATACAATGTTTCATGGGTTGCATTTGTAGAGAGTGTGATCTCCTTAATCAAGGGTAGCGAATAGCTACCACAAAATAAGGATCAATGGAGGCAACATCATGGATCAACCTGCCGAGATACATCTCAAGATGATTTCAAGCCCCTCATAGAGTGATAAAATTTTAGAGGGGGATTTTACCATTATTTCATCACCACATCGTACTACAATACTAGTGTATACATATACATCAAAGCATGTACATATTGGCATAGGCCCTAACTGTGCTATGGAAATTAAGTTATAGAAGGCCACCCCAAAGCTTATAGATCTCTCTGAGCAAGACTGGAGAAGGAAAAGCTACAAAATATGTGCAAAGAAAAAGTATATGTTGTTGTGGACTCACTGCCAACATACCAATGCTTGATAAGTACTATTGTAAGAAAATTTAGCAAGAGGAAACCAATCAATGTTGTGTCTCATGGCAATGGTGTCTCAAATAAGTCTCCACCCACTTATTTACCCTTTTTATTTGACCATCAGTTTTGGGATGATAAGTCATACTAGGAGTCAACCTGGTTCCCATGGTCTCAAATAGAGTCCTCCAAAATGAGCTCATGAACTTTACATAACGGTCACTAACAACTTGTTGTTGCATACCATGCAATTGGAAGAGAAACTCTAAAAATTGCTTGGTTGCCATAGATGCCATGTACTTAATGTTTGTAATGATGAGATGTGCCACGTTTATTAATCTATCCATGACTACATATAATCCATCCCATCCCTTCTTTGTATGAGGGATACCCATAGTAAAATCCATAGCAGTGTGTGTCAATTTTCCCTTTAGAATAGGTAAGGCTGTAGAAAACTCCTAGGCTTATGTGTTGGATCTTTGTTATGCTAACAAGGCATACACTTTGACACATATGCATGTATATCCTTCCACACCCCTTTCTAATAAAATATATTCCTTATCTTGTCATAGGTCTTAAAAATACCCAAATTCCCTTAAATAGGAGTTGAATGCATTTCTTCCATCACCTTTTGCTTGTATTTGGACTTAGACACATGGTAAACTCTTTCTTTGTAATACAAGAGACCATTTTGAAGTTTAAAATGAACCAAATCCTCATGAGAAACATGTTGTAATTTCTGTAATAGTTATGATTCTTCCTCAGCCAAGAGATACTCCTCTTGAATGTCCATGATCCAATCCCTATGCACCTTGGAGGTGGTTAACAAAGAGAATACTCATCCGGCAATCACATTCTATTTGGCCTTTTTGTATGTAATCTCAAAGTCATAATTTTATAGTATAGCCAACCACGATTGCCTTTGCTTAGGAGACAAATTTGGTTGAGAGAGATAATACCTCAACACGCAATGATCACTCCTCACATAGAAGTGACTCCCATAATGATAATGGTGCCATTTCTTGATAACATGTAAATTAGAAACCATCTCTTGCTCATACACATGAATTTGCATCTCATTACAACTCAACTTGTGGCTCTCATAAGCAATCACACTATGATCTTGGTACAAAACTTCCCCAATTCCTTTCCCACATACATCGGCCCCCCTCACTGTGAATGGTTTAGTGAAATCCAGGCAAACCAAAATAGGGGCTATTTGTGAGAAGATTTTTTAGCTCCTAAAATCTATTTCATCCCAAAAGAAGGGTTAGTTTTTGAGCTTGTTGAGTGGGGTTGCGATTTTTGTATACCTCTTTCATGAACCACCTATAAAAAGATAAGCCCAACTTTTGCATACCTCTTCATAAACCTCCTATAGAAGATGATAAGCCCAAAAATATCCTTAGTTGAGTTGTATTTATTGGTGTAGGCCACTTTTTTTCACACTCAACTTTCTTAGGACCCACCTTGATGCCCTCCTTGCACATACATTTTCTCTCCTTTGTATACAAGTGGTTGCTCTTCAACACCTCAAGTGCTTCTCTAACATGCATCAAATGTTCATCCTCTTCCTTTCTATATATGAGGATATCATCGAAGAACACTTGAACAAACTTGAATAGGAAGGGCTATATTATTTTGTTCATCAAAGCTTGAAAAGTCACGGGAACATTGCATAACCCAAATGTCACCACCATAAAATTAATTAGCCCTCTTTCCATTCAAAATCTTGTTTTGAACTCATCACCCTCCTTCATTCTAATTTGATGGTGCTACGACCTCAAATCAATCTTAGACAACTACTTGGCATCCTTGAGTTCATCAAGAAGATCATCCACACAAGGTATGGGAAATATATTCTTGATGGTGACCTTGTTGAGATCACGATATGCAATGCACATATACAGAATGTTCCATCTTTCTTCTTGACAAAAAGTATGGGTGAAGCAAATGGTAATTGGTTTGGTTATATATTCTTGATGGTGACCTTGTTGAGATCACGGTAATCAATGCACATATTGAATGTCCCATCTTTTTTCTTGACCAAAAGTACAGGTAAAGCAAATGGTAATTGACTTGGTTCCACCCATCTTGTATCCAAAATCTCCTTAACTTTCCTTGCTACCTTATCTTTTTTGACCTTAGAGAGTCTGTATGGTGGCTTGTTGTGACCGCCTTTGCATTTGGATCAAGCTCAATACATGATCAACATCTCTCTTTCGTAGTAGGCTTTAGGCCTTTCAAACACTTCTTTGTACTCTTCTAAAAGCTGAGCCATGCCCTCATGCACTATTTTCTCTTGCCCGTTGTGAGGTGAAAACAAGAAAAAAAGACCATGCCTCTATATCCCTTCACCTCCCAACTTCGAAAATACGAACACGAAACGGGGGCACCACCAGCCACCGGCTGGAACACTTCTCTCACGATTCACCACACCACCCACGCCAAAAAGACAGCACAAAACAGGGGCACCATAGACAAGGTAAACACCCAGCAACTAAATTCCAAATCAACACTTTATACAAGCTTCTCCCGACACAGAAGCCTTACTCACACAACCATACAAACACTCAGGCCTGGATTTACTGCCAAGGGAATTCCACCACATCCTCAATCGGCACATGATCCCCTGCCTCTGCCCACAGTCGGCTTTTTCAATCGCTGCGAACCTCTCGCCTGTGTGTTGTGCCAACCACACCAGAAAGAACCTGGCCACTTCTCTCTTCAGAGAGGGCGCCCCACCAGCAACCCTCAACTCTTCTGCAGCCCATCACTTCTGTGTGTGTCGCCAGCAGAGCAGC
This sequence comes from Cibotium barometz, assembly GCF_041138505.1. NCBI lineage: Eukaryota > Viridiplantae > Streptophyta > Polypodiopsida > Cyatheales > Cibotiaceae > Cibotium > Cibotium barometz. The sequence continues at coordinate 51,191,929 of NC_141067.1, forward strand.
TACTCCAACACCTCACTCTCTCAAGTCAACTTTGCCCCTTGCTTCCACACACCTTTGAATACGATCTTCCAGTGCCCATTGTACTTGGGACGCGTACACAACCAAAGCGGCCGAACAACTGATATCACCTCAGCAAACCACACTTCGCACAAACCTGTAACAAGCCCAAAACAAAACGTCCACCCTGTACACCTGCCAAGGCATTCCAAAGCAAAACTCTCCACACGCCATGCATCCCATATGTACACAAGCCCCAAACACCTCTTAGATAAATGCCTGACATACGTTGCCAACCCCCCCATCTGCTAGAGCATTTATGCTCAGTAGCAAAAAGATAAAGTCCAATAGCTATCCACCAAGATCAAAAGGAAACAGCTGTAACTCACCATCCCATTCCCCAATATCTGTGAAAAACAATGGCTGCATCATTACATACTAAACATCAACCATATGAGCCACAAAACCATTTTCGTCCACTTCATATCACCATCCATGTCCATCTCTGGCTCCTGTTCATCAAGGCTAGCAACTTCCCACATATCATCCTCGAACACACTACTCACATCACAACGCTCTTCATCAGCCAAATCTACATGCATACCTTCTTGAATGTTGCCATCCCCCCTAGTATCATCGTCCAAAGACTCCCCAACACATAATGTATCAAATAGAAAAACATCCATACCATTCATTGCAGGTACCATAGAGGTACCATATCACCATCAAGTTGTCCAAGAAAATCCATAATAATAGGATCTTCCTCCATGCTCTCCACATCCGCATTACAAACCATCTTCACTTCATCTCACAAGTCTCTACCCCATCCTCCTCCCTTGTAGAATCTGGCAAAGAATCATCCTCAAAGCATTCTATATCCAACTCCTCTTCCTTCTTATCATCAGCCAATCCCAAGGCATCATCCTTTTTGCTTCCATGTGCATGCATGTCATCCAGATCCGAATGCAAATGATCTCCAATAGAGCATTCCAAATCACTGTCATGTACAGCCATGATATCCAAATCCAAAGAAGAATCCACTGACAACTCCTCATCTACAAAAGTCTCAAATCTTGACCCAGATTCCTCATCCTGCTTTTCAACATGCACATCCTTAGTTTTAATTGCAACAATAGGGAAAACCTTAGCTACATCCACATTATTCATCAAACACGGATCTTCATTTTGCTCCTTCACCTGCTTTAAAGACTTTGGAAAAAAATCAGAAGGCATATAGAACATCCCCCTTTGCACCTGTATAGGCCTTTGAGGCTCCTGTCTAATCAAACTTTGCATAGGACTCTTATCCACCTCAACCAAATCCTCAACCAAATTTACATGCATATCCCTTGCAGACACAACACCTTCATATACGGATAAATACCCATCTCCATTTGCTTCAAAATCTTGCCTTCCTTTTCCCTAGCAACCCTAACTGCATCATCAAATGACTTGGGATTCTTTAACGCAACCCTGACCTTCAAATGGGATAGCAAACCATCAATAAACAAGCTCTTCTTCAAAAACATAGGAGGAACTTCCTGCTTCAATGTCACCCTTCCAAAGCACACTAGGCTCCTCTGCTTGTTGAAAATTCTCCAAAAGACCTTCTTTCAACCTGTCTAAGGTCAAAACACTATGTAGCTCACATGCCGCATCCTGTGCTTCAAAATCCTTAAACCAGCTTCGGGCATCTCCCTTCAAGAAAATATTTACTAACCTCAAAGCCTGCTCTTCATCTGTAACATGATTGCTAATGCATGCCAACTCCATTTGCTCCAAAAAGTCAAACACATCCTCACCCTTCCTGCCATGAAATTCCGGATAAGACCACATCATGAAAACCTGTAACAATCCCTGAGCTCTCCTCAGTGGAACATACACCCTTCTAGGCAAAGAACAACACTAGAGCTCTCCTCAGTGGGGGCACCAGAAAGATGTGAGGTGAAAACAAGAAAAAAAGACCATGCCTCTATAGCCCTTCACCTCCCAACTTCAAAAATACTAACACGAACGAGGGCACCACCAGCCACACCGGCTGGAACACTTCTCTCATGGTTCACCACACCACCCACGCCAAAAAGACAAAACAGGGGCACCATAGACAAGGTAAACACCCAGCAACTAAATTCCAAATCAACACTTCATACAAGCTTCTCCCGACACAGAAGCCTTACTCACACAACCATACAAACACTCAGGCCTGGATTTACTGCCAAGGGAATTCCACCACATCCTCAATCGGCACATGATCCACTGCCTCTGCCCACAGTCGGCTTTTTCAATCGCCGCGAACCTCTCGCCTGCGTCCTGTGCCAACCAGACCAGAAAGAACCTGGCCACTTCTCTCTTCAAAGAGGGTGCCCCACCAGCAACCCTCAACTCTTCTACAGCCCATCACTTCCGTGTGTGTCGCCAGCAGTAGCTACTCCAACACCTCACTCTCTCTCTCTGTGCTGATCCTCTGTCAACCTCACAACGAACCCAAGCACTTTCTCTGGTCACTGCGCTCTTGCCACCCTATCGCCTGCCCTCTGTCTCTGAACAGCTTCCACGTCAAGCTTGTCTCACATCTAGCCCCTGCTCTTCGCTTGTCCACACCTCTGTCTCCTAGGCGACTTGCTCACAGTCGCCAGCAGCTCTACTCATCAACCCTGCACGCTCACGTGCCAGCCTCTTCTTTGCTTCTTCATGGCGATCCTCCACTTGTCGTAATAGCTCCTAGGCGACTTCCTCTGCAGTCGCCGTCCCTACACTTTTCACTCCGTTGGCTCTGCACTACCACCGCCGGGGACTCCAAAATGTCCGAGCCCGTCCCTTTGACGCCAGCCTGTCAGCCGTTTTGCGCACACAGAGGCCGCCTTCTTGCCACCTTGTCCTCGTGGGTGGTGATCCTCAATGGCGGCTCCATTTGCCTACAACGCCTGTCAGCCGCTACCCCTTGCGCCTGCACCTCCGGTAAGAGCCATCCTCGGTACATCACAAGGCGGCAACCTATCATTTCTGCATCTTCGCCAACCTTCTCGAGTTTGCCATTCACGTGCTGGCAGCAGCGCTGGCAATTAAACAAGGGGCCAAGTGGCTTTTCAACAAGCTGGCCACGGTGGAAGACTTCAAAAATCAGTGTCGTTTGGTTGCAAAGGGTAACAAAAATGGCAGGATGTTACTTTGGATGTGAACATGTTTAAAGAGTAAAGGCAGCCATATATGCTCATGGAACATGTGTCATTGCAGATATTGACATATAGCACAAGCGCATTGGTCATGTGAGTGTACAACAAAGTCTATGCAGGCCGAAAATATTATTGTAGATTTGCCAAAGTTTAATGTTGATGGTATGCACAAAGTATGTGAAGCATGCCAGCTTGGTAAGCAAGCCAAACATACTTTTCCACATGAAAAACATGTGAGTGCAAGGCTATTAGATGTCATATATTAAGATGTATGGGGACCGACCAAGAATGCAATAATTGTAGGTTGTAGGTACTATGGTGCATTCATTGAGGACCACACTAGGAAAGTGTGGGTTTACTTCATGAAGGAGAAAAGTGAGGTGTTTGCTCATTTTCAGAGATTTAAAGCCTTGGTCAATAAGAAAAAAGGCATCTAAATAAAATGCCTGAGATCAAATGGTGGGAGAAAATATTTCTTCAATGAGTTCATCAATTTCTCGAGGAAGCAAGGAATCAAGAGACAGTTTACATGCAACATGCAGGTATACTCTACATGCAGGTATACTCTACAACAGAATGGTGTTGCAGAAAGAAAAAACAAGCACATTGCAGAAATGAAAAGTGCCTTGATGGCTGAAAAGAGTATGTCACATTATTTTTGGATAGAAGTAATAGCAACTACTGTGTACATTATGAACATGACACCCACTACAGCTGTTCATGGTATGACGCTTGAACAAAAGTTTACAGGCATAAGATCGGATATGTCTCACTTAAAAGTGTTTGGGTGTATTGCATATGTGCATGTTCCTCATGAAGTGAGAACAAAGTTGGATCCAAAGCCAGACAAATGCATATTTATTGACTATGCTATGGAGTAGAAAGGTTATAGATATTATAATCATACCACTCGTGAGCTGTGAGTAAGCAGAGATGTTGATTTTTGAGGAGATGAGTAGCTGGTATGCACCAGTAGTTGAAGGCAATAAAAGATGTAGATGTAAGAAGTGCTAATACTACACCACATATAGAGCAACAATCATAGGTGCTTAGTGGATGGTTAGGCAACTTGAAGACAAATGTAGGTACACATGTATCATGGAAAGGGAAGGAAAATGTAGATCAACCCTTTGTGCCTGATCTGTTAGGAGGTCACTCATATATGGATGGTGACTGTAGTGGCTCTAAGCAAAGACTTGATGAGGAGCTTGGCATTCCATCTATGGTTACTCCTAGTGTAAGGAGAACGAGGGTTGTTTTGAGGACACCTGGCAGTGATCCAAGTGTACACAGGTCTACGAGGGTTAGGTACCCTATTGATAGATTGAGATATGATGGATATATAGCCCATCATTATGCTTACATGGTTAAATCCATACAGGAATTGGAGCTAACTTGTTTTGAGAAGGCACTTGGAAATAAGAAATGGGAAGATGCCATGAATGAGGACATGGCAGTATTGGGTACAAATGCAACATGGAAGTTAGTGCGTTCGAGGCAATTGGTTATACGTGGGTGTATAAAGTCAAGCATAACGTTCATGCTTCAGTGAGGAGGTATAAGGCAAGATTGGTAGCCAAAGGCTATGCGGAGACTTATGGCATTGACTATGAAAAGACATTCAACCCAGTTACATGAATGGCAACCGTGAGAGCTGTCATTGCTATGGCTGCAGCAGCAAAGGGTTGGTCTTGACATCAGATGGATGTAAAGAATGTCTTCTTGCATGGTGATTTGCAAAAAGAAGTTTACATGATGCAGCCACTAGGTTATGAGAGTGATGCACACCTAGATTTTGTGTGCACGTTACACAAATCCTTGTATGGCTTAAAATAGGCACCCAGTGTAAGATCCCTGTTCCCACCAACGGATTCAGGATACTGGCAGCGGAAGTAGCACTTCTCGCGTGGGACAGGGGTCCCACATTCGGGGCCTCACCCACGAATATCCGGATAAGAGACTAATCCGTCGATTGTTCCAAAACCGAACCCGAAAAAACTTCCTTTACCGGAAAGCACGGGCGATTCCACCAGGATAACTTTTTACTCTAACGTAGTCAAGATCATTTCTGATCGAGCTGATCCAATTGCATCTATAAGATACTTGGTCAGATCAAGGAAGAAACTTGCACTTGGATCATTGGGATCAACGCTTTTTTCCCCATTCAAGAGGCACAGCCGTTGATTCCTATCCATAGAACAGTTACTGTCCGGGATTTATTTTATCTATCGTAAAAACAAAAGTTTGAGTCTCGATTTACGGATCCATCAGTCCAGCCTAACCCCATCCGATCCCATGCAAAATAAAACTAGTCACACCACTCACACACCCAATATGAAATTGCCTTTTCACAGATTCAACCAGTTTAAAACAATCCTTTAATAAAACCATAGTATCACTGATCACCATCTTCCAATTTATCCAGTTGCTTCTTAATTTTTCCATCATTCCTTCATCAGAGTATCTATGGCATCATTGGCAACAACTAGGACGCTCACCACCTGTCCACTCAGGGGCCGTTTCCTAATCCCTAGCCCATAATACTCGGCAATATAATCACTTATCAAGATGGACTCTCGTTGAAGATCAGCAAGATCAACCAACAGATCCATATAAAGAGCCATGGACTCATCCATTGAAGACCAGCAAGGTCAATCAACCAGATCCATGCCCGATTTCAGAAAACAACTTCAACTCTCTTCCAATATCTTCCTCGACGCACGCGTGGGTATCCTAGGCGACCCAGAGCCCGAGCACCGTATGGTCAGCACCCTCTAGGATCCTTCGCAGGTGACCTAGCACTTCACTCATAGGCCGCTTCCTTGGCCCCTCATCCACCGTACCGGAAGCTCACCATTTTAATCGCACCGAGGCTGGTCAAGACCTCGGCCGATCTTGCTACGCGAGACGTCCTTCATTGACTCTCCGTTCAGCAGTTGCAACTTTTTCAGTTAGGTCTCCACGACCTTAATCACAAGATGGTCACAATGCTTTCCCAGCAATCTTGACATAAAACAGTCATTTACAAACAGCATTTACAAACAGTCACAAAATACAGTTTCTATATTAACTCTCATTTTTCCACATTATCCCTCATCAATCCACATTGCTTATTCCACATTCCAGTTATATGTGTACTCATCCCGTCACATCATTTTCCATCTCATCACTTCAGATTCCTTCACATCACATATCATATATTCACATCCATACATATATCTACATCCACATCCACATTCACATCCATACATCCATACATATATCTACATCCACATCCACATTCACATCCATACATCCACATCTACATCCATACATCTATTTTCACATCCACATCTACATGCACATTCATGCATCCACATCCATACATCCACATCTACATGTACATTCACATCCATACATCCACATCTATATGCGTACATTCACATCTACATGCATACATCCACATCTCTATGCATACATCCACATCCACATTCACATTCACATTCACCTCCATACATCTACATCTACTACAGTAAAGATAGAAGAACTCTTTACACTTCCATAAGCCCGTCCATCATATGGTCACAAAAGCAGTCCTCACAAGCTGCACAAGTATAGGGTAACTCATCTATGGGAATGATTCGGCTGGTTATTGCCGCACCTATCTCAGTGGTATGAGGTGATCTAACAAAAGGACGTCTGAGAGGCAAGCCAAAAACGAGGTAAAGGCATATCTTCTCATGAGGAAGAAAACACGCCAGTAAGAAGACGCGCTCAGAAAACCCAAGATGCCTTGATCTCATGACGCATTAGTATCGGGGACCCAAACCCAAGGCTTCAATAACCATGGCCAAGCGGACATTATTACGAAAGTGCTACTGACCCCAGGGTGTTACCCTAGTTATGTCTTGATAGGTCCGCCATTTGGTCTGCGCTACAGAAGTTCCCAAGTGAGAGAAAAGTGAGCGCTCATACTGTTCTATAAAATCTTTCTTCACAGACTCTCTTGCGTCTTGAAGGTGAGAAATCATCATGGATAAAACTAATTCCTGTTGCCAAGCCATGAAGGAGATTAAGAAAGAAAGGAGATTGATGGGAGTAAGATTACTGTGAGTGACAAGTAAAAGTTATGACTTATATAAAGGAAGGAGCTAGCGTAACCTAGAAGCCAACGGTAACTTGCCACTAAAGTTTTACCGTCTTTCCATGATTTGTGTTTGACACATTTTTCTATAGAAGGCATTAAGAATTTTGAGATGAGGAGATAAAAGAAGCTTGTAGGGTAAGTCACCTACTTTCATATTGAATTCAGATATAAGGGTCACAATATCTGGGGGATAACTTCTTATACTCCCCAAGAGATAAAGAACTTCTTTTGAGCCGTACCTCGAATGAAAACCAAAACCTTCATATCCAAAACACCGATTCTCACTTCTGAACTCATTGTTCTAAATCCTTAAAACAGGTGGGACTCCTGAGAAGTATTCTATGAAAAGGGTCTTCCTTTTTTTAAACAGAAACTCTCTTTTATTTTAGAGAGGGAATAATTATAAGATCAGAAAGGGAGATTCTTACTCCTGTATACCTCGAAGGCTGGGGAGGAATCTTACATTCTATCCCACTTAAAAAGTGCGAGATGTCCTCATCTCGCAAGGTAGAGGACAGCTCTTGTTCTTAAGATCCAATTTTATTCTGGGGTTCCTTATATTCTGGTCAACCCAACAGAACACTGGGATAAATATCTCTTATATAGAACTCATCATTAAATAACAATTCATTCAGATTATATCATTCATATCTTTAACATGATAATGGTCCATTAGACCGAAAAGTTTCCTTCGGAACATTCCTCCACGGAAATTTCAGTCAAGCAAGTTCTCAATTTGACATCCCTTAACTTGATCTACCGATCAAGTATTAACAGTAGCAATCTGACAGCACAACTCACTAATCTCATAGTGATTTGCTGAATTCGTTATCATCATTCTAGTTATGAATATCATCACAGGGACTCGTCCCATTCCCCCTCATTGTGGTTTCATTATATTTCAACTAATTTTTAAAATCAACATTTTTCAATCAGCATTTTCAATCAAAATCCAAATCAATTCATCAATTCTCAAACAGAATTAAAAATCATATCAATCACATCCGAAATCATCATCTGGATAGCATTAACACTTATAATTTCAAGTCTTAGATTTACTCGTATATACTGTCAGTAAAGAGCTGCAGTATACTCTCGGTATATACGGGTAGTCACGGCCCTTGGAATTATAAGGTAAATACTATCATGTCTAGGTCTCAAGCAAGTCAGGGATTCTATATAATTGCGGTACTTCCATCTGAAGAACCAATTATCAAATTATGAATTTCAGTTTGAATATCAAATTGTATGAATTATATCACACAATTATAACCTTTTTGTGTTTCTTGATAAATTTTTGACATATTTGTCTTCTCAGTTGATCTTTATTAACCAAATGCTCTGATACCAACTGTAAGATCCCTGTTTCCACCGAGCAACGGATTCAGGATACTGGCAGCGGAAGTAGCACTTCTCGCGCGGGACAGGGGTCCCACATTCGGGGCCTCACCCACGAATATCCGGATAAGAGACTAATCCGTCGATTGTTCCAAAACCGAACCCAGAAAAACTTCCTTTATCGGAAAGCACGGGCGATTCCACCAGGATAATTTTTTACTCTAACGTAGTCAAGATCATTTCTGATCGAGCTGATCCAATTGCATCTATAAGACACTTGGTCAGATCAAGGAAAAAACTTGCACTTGGATCATTGGGATCAACGCTTTTTTTCCCATTCAAGAGGCACAGCCGTTGATTCCTATCCATAGAACAGTTACTGTCCGGGATTTATTTTATCTATCGTAAAAACAAAAGTTTGAGTCTCGATTTACGGATCCATCAGTCCAGCCTAACCCCATCCGATCCCATGGGTTAGCCAACCGCCCAACCACTGTAGTGATGGGATCCAATTAGTAATTTGGTTAGGTTTTGTCCCGGGTACCAAGGAAAAGAGTTCCAAGGCCCCCTAGCTCGATGTTCATGCAAAATAAAACTAGTCACACCACTCACACACCCAATATGAAATTGCCTTTTCACAGATTCAACCAGTTTAAAACAATTCTTTAATAAAACCATAGTATCACTGATCACCATCTTCCAATTTATCCAGTTGATTCTTAATTTTTCCATCATTCCTTCATCAGAGTATCTATGGCATCATTGGCAACTAGGACGCTCACCACCTGTCCACTCAGGGGCCGTTTCCTAATCCCTAGCCCATAATACTCGGCAATATAATCACTTATCAAGATGGACTCTCGTTGAAGATCAGAAAGATCAACCAACAGATCCATATAAAGAGCCATGGACTCATCCATTGAAGACCAGCAAGGTCAATCAACCAGATCCATGCCCGATTTCAGAAAACAACTCCAATTCTCTTCCAATATCTTCCTCGACGCACGCGTGGGTATCCTAGGCGACCCAGAGCCCGAGCACCGTATGGTCAGCACCCTCTAGGATCCTTCGCAGGTGACCTAGCACTTCACTCATAGGCCGCTTCCTTGGCCCCTCATCCACCGTACCGGAAGCTCACCATTTTAATCGCACCGAGGCTGGTCAAGACCTCGGCCGACCTTGCTACGCGAGACGTCCTTCATTGACTCTCCGTTCAGCAGTTGTAACTTTTTCAGTTAGGTCTCCAAGACCTTAATCACAAGATGGTCACAATGCTTTCCCAGCAATCTTGACATAAAACAGTCATTTACAAACAGTCACAAAATACAGTTTCTATATTAACTCTCATTTTTCCACATTATCCCTCATCAATCCACATTGCTTATTCCACATTCCAGTTATATGTGTACTCATCCCGTCACATCATTTTCCATCTCATCACTTCAGATTCCTTCACATCACATATTATATATTCACATCCATACATATATCTACATCCACATTCACATTCACATCCATACATCCACATCTACATCCATGCATCTATTTTCACATCCACATCTACATGCACATTCATGCATCCACATCCATACATCCACATCTACATGTACATTCACATCCATACATCCACATCTATATGCGTACATTCATATCTACATGCATGCATCCACATCTCTATGCATACATCCACATCCACATCCACATTCACATTCACCTCCATACATCTACATCTACATGCATACATCCACCTCCACATTCACATCCACATCTATACATCTACATCTACATGCATACATCCACCTCTACATCCACATCTACATCTATACACCTACATCTACATGCATACATCCACATCTCCATTCACATCTACATCTTTACATCTACATCTACATGCATCCATCCACCTCCACATCCACATCTACATCTATACATCTACATCTACATGTATACATCCACATCTCCATTCACATCTACATCTATACATCTACTTCTACATGCATCCATCCACCTCCACATCCACATCTACATCTATACACCTACATCTACATACATCCATCCACCTCCACATCCACATCTACATCTATACATCTACATCTACATGTATACATCCACATCTCCATTCACATCTACATCTATACATCTACTTCTACAAGCATCCATCCACATCTCCATTTACATCCTCATCTACACATCTATTTCTACATGCATACATCCACATCTCCATGCATACATCCACCTCCACATTCACACTCACATCCATACCTCTACATCTACATGCAAACATCCATATCTCCATGCATAATAATATTCTTTTAATTAATCTAGGATGATAGTTCCTAGAATATGGTAGGAAGTCCTCTTTTTATGCTTTGAATGAAATTATTTTATGCGTAATTTCTATAAAAATTTTGCCATAGCTCCGCTACTATGACTGATAAATCTCAATTTTTTTCTAAGGGATAAGGCTCATTATTAAAGAAATAATTAGAATGGTCTCTAATTGGATCATCAATCCATAATGGTCTCTAATTGGATCATTAAGAAAATAATTAGAATGGTCTCTAATTGGATCATCAATCCATAATAGATTGAATCATCAATATACATAAACTAAAAGCATAGAAAAAAGCCATTAATTTGGCCTCAAGCATAGCTTAATCTTGGATTAAGGAAAAGCCTTATGAAAAGCTTCATTTGGATTGAAGAGGGTCATGAGTATGACCATTTCTTAAGTGAGAAAGAGAGAAAAACCATTAGAATTAAATATAAATAGAATTTTATGTAATTCTTCACTATCATTAATTAATTAACTTCAATAGCATTTCAAAAACCATACCAATTAAGCTTCTCAAGCTTGAGAGGGGTTGAGAAGAGAGAATCATTGAGAAATTATAGAAAAGATCATAATTCACTATACTTATCTTATAATTTGCTTGATTCTTTGTTCACAGTAGAGGCCCCCAACCAATCAATTGGTTTAGTATGTTGACGGAGCCACCAATGGGGATTGAAGAAAGAGAGAAGTATCAAAAACTAGTGAATTATTAAAGAATTCACAGTTCTTGGCTTAGGTAGAGTAGAGTAACAATGCATAAGACATTATATTTTTTCAACAAGGGGAGGCTTCTATTTATAGGAAAATTTGAGCTCCTAACCAAACAAACTGATTCTAGAATTTTCCAAGTCAGTTAGGTCACTTTTTGACCATTTTTAGGTCAGTTAAGCTAACTTTTTGGAACTAGACTTGAATGAGGAGAGAGGAGAGATGAAATATCTCAATTTTTATGAGTTTAAAACTCATTCAAGCATGTGAAATATGCACCTCCTTTAAATAACTCTCCTTCCTTACATATGTGTCATAGTTTTTTTTAACTAATAAACCTTGTACATTTTCAACTCTTCATCTTATGTGAAATATGCACCTCCTTTAAAGAACTCCCCGTCCTTACATATGTGTTTTTTTTTACTAATAAACCTTGTACATTTTCAACTCTTCATCTTATGTGAGCATTTACTCATTTTTGGATACCCAAAATATCTCATATTTTTAATATTGCTCGTAGTTTTTTACTAATAAATCTTGTACATTTTCAACTCTTCATCTTATGTGAAATATGCACCTCCTTTAAAGAACTCCTCTTCCTTACATATGTGTCATAGTTTTTTTTTACTAATAAACCTTGTACATTTTCAACTCTTCATCTTATGTGAAATATGCACCTCCTTTAAAGAACTCCCCTTCCTTGCATATGTGTTTTTTTTACTAATAAACCTTGTACATTTTCAACTCTTCATCTTATGTGAGCATTTACTCATTTTTGGATACCCAAAATATCTCATATTTTTAATATTGCTCATAGTTTTTTACTAATAAACCTTGTACATTTTCAACTCTTCACCTTATGTGAGCATTTACTCATTTTTGGGTATCTTCTTTTTACAAATTGGATTTATCTCCTCCCTACACATGTATTGATGCTATTGGCCCATAGGAACCTTAATTGGACCATAGTCTAAAGATTTCTGAAAATCTAGACCCTTAGACTAAGGTTCTTTATACCTATTTCCAATTAATTCCAATTGCACATTTGAAAATTCTTTTTGAATTTCTGTTTCAGGGGAATTCATCTTAATTATATGAGATATTTTTCTATCCAAAAATATTCAAAATCTGAATATTCTCTCTCTAGAATATTTTCTCTCTCTAGGTTAAAACAGTTAGAAACACGGTCTTTATATTTCTGAAGAGGGATTGATTACAGGGAAAGATACTAGACATCAAAAAGGGGGTTGGGGGAGGAATCTTACATTCTACCCCACATAAAAAACGCGAGATGTCCTCATCTCGCAACTTGTGATAAATTCGCAAGATGCACGAATATGAGACTTAGAGAAAAATTTTAATCAAGATTAACCACCAAGATAAGTCTTAAAGAGAGCAAGATTCAAAATAAGAACAAGATTTAAACTTTATTCATTCTCGGAACTTATACAGTAAAGATAGAAGAACTCTTTACACTTCCATAAGCCGGTCCATCATATGGTCACAAAAGCAGTCCTCACAAGCTGCACAAGTATAGGGTAACTCATCTATGGGAATGATTCTGCTGGTTATTGCCGCACCTATCTCAGTGGTATGAGGTGATCTAACAAAAGGACCTCTGAGAGGCAAGCCAAAAACGGGGTAAAGGCATATCTTCTCATGAGGAAGAAAACACGCCAGTAAGAAGACTCGCTCAGAAAACCCAAGATGCCTTGATCTCATGACGCATTAGTATCGGGGACCCAAACCCAAGGCTTCAATAACCATGGCCAAGCGGACATTATTACGAAAGTGCTGCTGACCCCAGGGTGTTACCCTAGTTATGTCTTGATAGGTCCGCCATTTGGTCTGCACTACAGAAGTTCCCAAGTGAGGGAAAAGTGAGCGCTCATACTGTTCTATAAAATCTTTCTTCACAGACTCTCTTGCGTCTTGAAGGTGAGAAATCATCATGGATAAAACTAATTCCTGTTGCCAAGCCATGAAGGAGATTAAGAAAGAAAAGAGGTTGATGGGAGTAAGATTACTGTGAGTGACAAGTAAAAGTTATGACTTATATAAAGGAAGGAGCTAGCGTAACCTAGAAGCCAACGGTAACTTGCCACTAAAGTTTTACCATCTTTCCATGATTTGTGTTTGACACATTTTTCTATAGAAGGCATTAAGAATTTTGAGATAAGGAGATAAAAGAAGCTTGTAGGCTAAGTCACCTACTTTCATATTGAATTCAGATATAAGGGTCACAATATCTGGGGGATAACTTCTTATACTCCCCAAGAGATAAAGAGCTTCTTTTGAGCCGTACTCGAATGAAAACCAAAACCTTCATATCCAAAACACCGATTCTCACTTCTGAACTCATTGTTCTAAATCCTTAAAACAGGTGGGACTCCTGAGAAGTATTCTATGAAAAGGGTCTTCCTTTTTTTAAACAGAAACTTTCTTTTATTTTAGAGAGGGAATAATTATAAGATCAAAAAGGGAGATTCTTACTCCTGTATACCTCGAAGGCTGGGGAGGAATCTTACATTCTACCCCACTTAAAAAGTGCGAGATATCCTCATCTCGCAAGGTAGAGGACAGCTCTTATTCTTAAGATCCAATTTTATTCTGGGGTTCCTTATATTCTGGTCAACCCAACAGAACACTGGGATAAATATCTCTTATATAGAACTCATCATTAAATAACAATTCATTCAGATTATATCATTCATATCTTTAACATGATAATGGTCCATTAGACCGAAAAGTTTCCTTCGGAACATTCCTCCACGGAAATTTCAGTCAAGCAAGTTCTCAATTTGACATCCCTTAACTTGATTTACCAATCAAGTATTAACAGTAGCAATCTGACAGCACAACTCACTAATCTCATAGTGATTTGCTGAATTCGTTATCATCATTCTAGTTATGAATATCATCACAGGGACTCGTCCCATTCCCCCTCATTGTGGTTTCATTATATTTCAAGTAATTTTTAAAATCAACATTTTTCAATCAGCATTTTCAATCAAAATCCAAATCAATTCATCAATTCTCAAACAGAATTAAAAATCATATCGATCACATTGGAAATCATCATCTGGATAGCATTAACACTTATAATTTCAAGTCTTAGATTTACTCGTATATACTGTCAGTAAAGAGCTGCAGTATACTCTCGGTATATACGGGTAGTCACGGCCCTTGGAATTATAAGGTAAATACTATCATGTCTAGGCCTCAAGCAAGTCAGGGATTCTATATAATTGCGGTACTTCCATCTGAAGAACCAATTACCAAATTATGAATTTCAGTTTGAATATCAAATTGTATGAATTATATCACACAATTATAACCTTTTTGTGTTTCTTGATAAATTTTTGACATATTTGTCTTCTCAGTTGATCTTTATTAACCAAATGCTCTGATACCAACTGTAAGATCCCTATTCCCACCGAGCAACGGATTCAGGATACTGGCAGCGGAAGTAGCACTTCTCGCGCGGGACAGGGGTCCCACATTCGAGGCCTCATCCACGAATATCCGGATAAGAGACTAATCCGTCGATTGTTCCAAAACCGAACCCAGAAAAGCTTCCTTTACCGGAAAGCACGGGCGATTCCACCAGGATAACTTTTTACTCTAACGTAGTCAAGATCATTTCTGATCGAGCTGATCCAATTGCATCTATAAGATACTTGGTCAGATCAAGGAAAAAACTTGCACTTGGATCATTGGGATCAACGCTTTTTTCCCCATTCAAGAGGCACAGCCGTTGATTCCTATCCATAGAACAGTTACTGTCCGCGATTTATTTTATCTATCGTAAAAACAAAAGTTTGAGTCTCGATTTACGGATCCATCAGTCGAGCCTAACCCCATCCGATCCCATGGGTTAGCCAACCGCCCAACCACTGTAGTGATGGGATCCAATTAGTAATTTGGTTAGGTTTTGTCCCGGGTACCAAGGAAAAGAGTTCCAAGGCCCTCTAGCTGGATGTTCATGAAAAATAAAACTAGTCACACCACTCACACACCCAATATGAAATTGCCTTTTCACAGATTCAACCAGTTTAAAACAATCCTTTAATAAAACCATAGTATCACTGATCACCATCTTCCAATTTATCCAGTTGATTCTTAATTTTTCCATCATTCCTTCATCAGAGTATCTATGGCATCATTGGCAACTAGGACGCTCACCACCTGTCCACTCAGGGGCCGTTTCCTAATCCCTAGCCCATAATACTCGGCAATATAATCACTTATCAAGATGGACTCTCGTTGAAGATCAGCAAGATCAACCAACAGATCCATATAAAGAGCCATGGACTCATCCATTGAAGACCAGCAAGGTCAATCAACCAGATCCATGCCCGATTTCAGAAAACAACTCCAACTCTCTTCCAATATCTTCCTCGACGCACGCGTGGGTATCCTAGGCGACCCAGAGCCCGAGCGCCGTATGGTCAGCACCCTCTAGGATCCTTCGCAGGTGACCTAGCGCTTCACTCATAGGCCGCTTCCTTGGCCCCTCATCCACCGTACCGGAAGCTCACCATTTTAATCGCACCGAGGCTGGTCAAGACCTCGGCCGACCTTGCTACGCGAGACGTCCTTCATTGACTCTCCGTTCAGCAGTTGCAAAGTTTTCAGTTAGGTCTCCACGACCTTAATCACAAGATGGTCACAATGCTTTCCCAGCAATCTTGACATAAAACAGTCATTTACAAACAGCATTTACAAACAGTCACAAAATACAGTTTCTATATTAACTCTCATTTTTCCACATTATCCCTCATCAATCCACATTGCTTATTCCACATTCCAGTTATATGTGTACTCATCCCATCACATCATTATCCATCTCATCACTTCAGATTCCTTCACATCACATATCATATATTCACATCCATACATATATCTACATCCACATCCACATTCACATCCATACATCCACATCTACATCCATACATCTATTTTCACATCCACATCTACATGCACATTCATGCATCCACATCCATACATCCACATCTACATGTACATTCACATCCATACATCCACATCTATATGCGTACATTCACATCTACATGCATGCATCCACATCTCTATGCATACATCCACATCCACATTCACATTCACCTCCATACATCTACATCTACATGCATACATCCACCTCCACATTCACATCCACATCTATACATCTACATCTACATGCATACATCCACCTCTACATCCACATCTACATCTATACACCTACATCTACATGCATACATCCACATCTCCATTCACATCTACATCTTTACATCTACATCTATATGCATCCATCCACCTCCACATCCACATCTACATCTATACATCTACATCTACATGTATACATCCACATCTCCATTCACATCTACATCTATACATCTACTTCTACATTCATCCATCCACCTCCACATCCACATCTACATCTATACACCTACATCTACATGCATCCATCCACCTCCACATCCACATCTACATCTATACATCTACATCTACATGTATACATCCACATCTCCATTCACATCTACATCTATACATCTACTTCTACAAGCATCCATCCACATCTCCATTTACATCCTCATCTACACATCTATTTCTACATGCATACATCCACATCTCCATGCATACATCCACCTCCACATTCACACTCACATCCATACCTCTACATCTACATGCAAACATCCATATCTCCATGCATAATAATATTCCTTTAATTAATCTAGGATGATAGTTCCTAGAATATGGTACGAAGTCCTCTTTTTATGCTTTGAATGAAATTATTTTATGCGTAATTTCTATAAAAATTTTGCCATAGCTCCGCTACTATGACTGATAAATCTCAATTTTTTTCTAAGGGACATGTGAATAAACTTGATCACATGTGTTATTATCACAAAAAATCTTGTGATTACGTGAATATTAAATCCCAACAAATGTCTCGAGAAATCCTCAAGTAGCCAAAAAAAGAATGGAAGTGTAGATGATACTTGATGACTTTTTGAAGCTTTTTCGAAAAACAAGTGAGGACAAATAAATATTCTCATGAGTACAAAGAAATTATAGCATGTCTGATTCAGGCAATCAAGGTTGCATGGGGAGAAAAGGACATCACATACTACCTAGTAAGGTCTTCAAGCTATTGTTTAGTTTACACTTGTGAAACAACTTACTGATGTATATCAAAAAACTAAAATACTACCATTACCCATACAACATATACTTTATATTCATGGGCCATTATTTGTTGATGTAAGATTCCTCATGAGTACAAAGAAATTATAGCATGTCTAATTCAGGCAATCAAGGTTGCATGGGGAGAAAAGGACATCACATACTACCTAGTAAGGTCTTCAAGCTATTGTTTAGTTTACACTTGTGAAACAACTTACTGATGTATATCAAAAAACTAAAATACTACCATTACCCATACAACATATACTTTATATTCATGGGCCATTATTTTTAATGGTTCTTAAGCATAGATTAATCTTGGATTAAGGAAAAGCTTTATGAAAAGCTTCATTTGGATAGAGAAGGGTCATGAGTATGACCATCTCTTGAGTGAGAGAGAGAAATTACATAAAAACCATTAGAATTAAGCATAAATGGAAATTTATGAATTTCTTTACTATCATTCATTAATTACCTTCATTAGTATTAAAAAAAACCATTTCAATTAAGCTTCTCAAGCTTGAGGGGGGTTGAGAAGAGAGAAGCATTGAGAAATTAAAGAAAAATCAAAATTCACCATTTACCTTACAATTTTGCTTGATTCTTTGTTCACGGTAGAGGCCCCCAACCAATCAATTGGTTTAGTATGTTGATGGAGTCACCAATGGGAATTAAAGAAAGAGGGAAGTGTCAAAAACTAGTGAATTATTAAAGAATTCACGGTTCTTGGCTTAGGTGGAGTAGAGTAACAATGCATAAGACATTATATTTTTTTCAACAAGGGGAGGCTTCTATTTATAGGAAAATTTGAGCTCCTAACCAAACAAACTGATTCTAGAATTTTCCAAGTCAGTTTGGTCACTTTTTGACCATTTTTAGGTCAGTTAAGCTAACTTTTTGGAACTAGACTTGAATGAGGAGAGAGGAGAGATGAAATATCTCAATTTTTATGAGTTTAAAACTCATTCAAGCATGTGAAATATGCACCTCCTTTAAAGAACTCCCCTTCCTTACATATGTGTCAAAATGGAATCATTATATCCAAAATATCTCATATTTTTAATATAGCTCATAGTTTTTTACTAATAAACCTTGTACATTTTCAACTCTTCATCTTATGTGAAATATGCACCTCCTTTAAAGAACTCCCCTTCCTTACATATGTGTCAAAATGGAATCATTATATCCAAAATATCTCATATTTTTAATATAGCTCATAGTTTTTTACTAATAAACCTTGTACATTTTCAACTCTTTATCTTATGTGTAATATGCACCTCCTTTAAAGAACTCCCCTTCCTTACATATGTGTCAAAATGGAATCATTATACCCAAAATATCTCATATTTTTAATATTGCTCATAGTTTTTTACTAATAAACCTTGTACATTTTCAGCTCTTCATCTTATGTGAGCATTTACTCATTTTTGGTATATTCTTTTACAAAATTGGATTTATCTCCTCCCTACAAATGGATTGATGCTATTGGCCCATAGGAACCTTAATTGGACCATAATCCAAAAATTTCTGAAAATCTAGACCCTTAGACTAAGGTTCTTTATACCTATTTCCAATTAATTCCAATTGCACATTGGAAAATTCTTTCTGAATTTCTATTTCAGGGGAATTCATTTTAATAAGGTGAGATATTTTTCTATCCAAAAATATTCAAAATCTGAATATTCTCTCTCTAGAATATTTTCTCTCTCTCTAGGTTAAAACAGTTAGAAACAAGGTCTTTATATTTCTGAAGAGGGATTGATTACAGGGGAAGATACTAGACATCAAAAAGGGGTTGGGGGAGGAATCGTACACTCTACCCCACTTAAAAAATGTGAGATGTCCTCATCTCGCAAACTGGGATAATTTCGCAAGATGCACGAATATGAGACTTAGAGAAAAATTTTAATCAAGATTAACCACCAAGAAAAGTCTTAAAGAGAGCAAGATTCAAAATAAGAACAAGATTTAAACTTTATTCATTCTCGGAACTTATACAGTAAAGATAGAAGAACTCTTTACACTTCCATAAGCCCGTCCATCATATGGTCACAAAAGCAGCACTCACAAGCTGCACAAGTATAAGGTAACTCATCTATGGGAATAATTCTGTTGGTTATTGCCGCACCTATCTCAATGGTATGAGGTGATCTAACAAAAGGACCTCTGAGAGGCAAGCCAAAAATGGGGTAAAGGCATATCTTCTCATGAGGAAGAAAACACGCCAGTAAGAAGACTCGCTCAGAAAACCCAAGATGTCTTGATCTCATGACACAGTAGTATCGGGGACCCAAACCCAAGGCTTCAATCACCATGGCCAAGCGGACATTATTATGAAAGTGGTGCTGACCCCACGGTGTTACCCTAGTTATGTCTTGATAGGTCCGCCATTTGGTCTGAGCTACAGAAGTTCTCAAGTGAGGGAAAAGTGAGCACTCATACTGTTCTATAAAATCCTTCTTCACAGACTCACTTGCGTCTTGAAGGTGAGGAATCATTATGGATAAAACTAATTCCTGTTGCCAGGCCATGTAGGAGATTAATAAAGAAAGGAGATCGATGGGAGTAAGATTACTGTGAGCGACAAGTAAAATTTACGACTTATATAAAGGAAGGAGCTAGCGTAACTTAGAAGCCAACGGTAACTTGCCACTGAAGTTTTATCGTCTTTCCATGATTTGGGTTTGGCGCATTTTTCTATAGAAGGTATTAAGAACTTTCAGATGAGGAGATAAGAGAAGTTCGTAGGCTAGGTTACCTACTTTCTTTGGTCCACAGTATCTGGGGGATACTTCTTATACTTCCCAAGAGATAAAGAACTTCTTTTGGGCCGTACTCGAATGAAGACCAAAACCTTGATATCCAAAACATCAATTCTCACTTCTGAACTCATCGTTTTGAATCCTTAAAACAGGTGGGCTCTTGAGAAGGTATTCTGGGTAAAGTGTCTTCTCTTTTTAAACAGAATCTTTCTTTTATTTAGAGAGGGAATAATTATAAGATCAGAAAAGGAGATTCTTACTCGTGTATACCTCGAAGGCTGGGGGAGAATTCTTACATTCTACCCCACTTAAAAAGTGTGAGATGTCCTCATCTCGCAAGTAGAGAACAACTCTTTTTCTTAAGATCCAATTTATTCTGGGGTTCCTTATATTCTGGTCAACCCAAGAGAATACGGGGATAATTATCCCTTAAATAGAACTCATCATTAAATAACAATTCATTCAAATCATATCATTCATATCTTTAACATGATAATGGTCCATTAGACCGAAAAATTCCCTTCTGAAGATTCCTCCACGGAAATTTCAGTTAAGCAAGTTCTCAATTTGTCATCCTTTTACTTGATCTACGGGTCAAGTGTTAATAGTAGCAATCTGAGAGCACAATGCACTAATCTCATAGTGATTTGCTGAAATCATTATCATCATTCCAATTATGAATATTATCACTGGGACTCGTCCCATTCATCTTCATTGTGGTTTTGCTCAGCTTATTACATTTTAACTAAATTTCAGAAATCATCATTTTTCAATCAGAATCCAAATCAATTTCATCAGTTCCCAAACAAAATTAAAAATCATATCAATCACATTCGAAATCATCATCTGGATAGCATTAACGCTTATAATTTCAAGTCTTAGATTTACTTGTATATACTATCAGTAAAGAGCTACAGTTATACTCTCGGTATATACGGTAGTCACGGCCCTTGGAATTATAAGTTAAATACCATCATGTCTAGGCCTCAAGCAAGTCAGGGATTCTATATAATTGCGGTACTTCCATCTGAAGACCCAATTACCAAATTACGAATTTCAGTTTGAATATCAAATTGTATGAATTATATCACACAATTACAACC
This sequence comes from Cibotium barometz, assembly GCF_041138505.1. NCBI lineage: Eukaryota > Viridiplantae > Streptophyta > Polypodiopsida > Cyatheales > Cibotiaceae > Cibotium > Cibotium barometz. The sequence goes on from NC_141067.1 coordinate 51,213,654, forward strand.
TTTTTGTGCTTCTTGCTAAATTTTTGACATATTTGGCTTCTCAGTTGATCTTTATTAACCAAATGCTCTGTAAGATCCCTATTCCCACCGAGCAACAGATTCGGGATACTAGCAGCGGAAGTAGCAATTCTCGCGCGGGACAGGGGTCCCACATTCGGGGCCTCGCCCACGGATATCTGGATAAGAGACTAATCCGTCGGTTGTTCCAAAATCGAACCCGGAAAAACTTCCTTTACCGGAAAGCACGGGCGATTCCACCAGGATAACTTTTTACTCTAACGTAGTCAAGATCATTTCTGATCGAGCTGATCCAACTACATCTATAAGATACTTGGTCAGATCAAGGAAGAAACTTGCACTTGGATCATTGGGATCAACGCTTTTTTCCCCATTCAAGAGGCACAGCCGTTGATTCCTATCCATAGAACAGTTACTGTCCGGGATTTATTTTATCTATCGTAAAAACAAAAGTTTGAGTCTCGATTTATGGATCCATCAGTCCAGCCTAACCCCATCCACTCCCATGGGTTAGCCAACTGCCCAACCACTGTAGCGATGGGATCCAATTAAGAATTTGGTTAGGTTTTGTCCCGAGTACCAAGGAAAAGAGTTCCAAGGCCCCCTAGCCGGATGTTCATGAAAAAATAAAACTAGTCACACCACTCACACACCCAATATGAAATTGCCTTTTCACAGATTCAACCAGTTTAAAACAATCCTTTAATAAAACCATAGTATCACTGATCACCATCTTCCAATTTATCCAGTTGATTCTTAATTTTCCCATCATTCTCATCAGAGTATCTATGGCATCATTGGCAACTAGGACACTCACCACCTGTCCACTCAAGGGCTGTTTCCTAATTCCTAGCCCATAATACTCGGTAATATAATCACTTATCAAGATGGACTCTCCTTGAAGATCAGCAAGATCAACCAACAGATCCATATAAAGAGCCATGGACTCATCCGTTGAGGACCAGCAAGGTCAATCAACCAGATCCATGCCCGGTTTCAGAAAACAACTCTTACTCCTTGTTCCAATATCTTCCTCGACGCACGCGTGGGTATCGTGGGCGACCCAGAGCCCGAGCACCGTATGGTCAGCACCCTCTAGGATCCTTCTCGCAGGTGACCTAGCGCTTCACTCATAGGCGGCTTCCTTGGCCCCTCATCCACCGTACCGGAAGCTCACCATTTTAATCGCACCGAGGCTGGTCAAGACCTCGGGCCGACCTTGCTACGCGAGACGTCCTCCATTGACTCTCCGTCTCAGCAGTTGCAACTTTATGAGTTAGGTCTCCATGACCTTAATCACAAGATGGTCAAAATGCTTTCCCAGCATTCTTGACATAAATCAGTCATTTACAAACAGCATTTACAAACAGTCACAAAATACAGTTTCTATATTAACTCTCATTTTTCCACATTATCCCTCATCAATCCACATTGCTTATTCCACATTCCAATTATATGTATACTCATCCCATCGCATCATTTTCCATCTCATCACTTCAGATTCCTTCACATCACATATCATATATTCACATCCATACATATATCCACATCCACATCCATACATCCACATCTACATCCATGCATCTATTTTCACATCCACATCTACATGCACATTCATGCATCCTCATCCATACATCCATATCTACATGCACATTCACATCCATACATCCACATCTATATGCTTACATTCACATCTACATGCATACATTCACATCTATATGCTTACATTCACATCTACATGCATACATCCATACATACATACATCCATTTCTACATGCATACATCCATACATCCATTTCCTCATTCCCATTCATATAACCCCATATGCCTTCACATCTATTCTTTTTCATCACATCCATTTTCACCTTATGACAACCCATATACATCTTATCTCATCACATACACTTCTTATCTCATTCCATACACATCTTATCACATCTTAACTCATCTTATCACATCCTAACTCATCTCATATACATCTTATCTCATCTTATCACATCTCATACACTTCTTATCACATCTTAACTCATCTTATCACATCCTAACTCATCTCATGTGCATCTTATCTCATCTTATCACATCTCATACCATTGAGATAGGTGCGGCAATAACCAACAGAATTATTCCCATAGATGAGTTACCTTATACTTGTGCAGCTTCTGAGTGCTGCTTTTGTGACCATATGATGGATGGGCTTATGGAAGTGTAAAGAGTTCTTCTATCTTTACTGTATAAGTTTCGAGAATGAATAAAGTTTAAATCTTGTTCTTATTTTGAATCTTGCTCTCTTTAAGACTTTTCTTGGTGGTTAATCTTGATTAAAATTTTTCTCTAAGTCTCATATTCGTGCATCTTGCGAAGTTATCCCAGTTTGCGAGATGAGGACATCTCGCATTTTTTAAGTGGGGTAGCATGTAAGATTCCTCTCCCCCAACCCCTTTTTGATGTCTTTTTGATATTTAAACTGAAACTCGTAATTTGGTAATTGGGTCTTCAAATGGAAGTACCGCAACTATATAGAATTCCAAACTTGCTTAAGGCCTAGACATGATGGTATTTACCTTATAATTCCAAGGGCCGTGACTACCGTATATACCGAGAGTATAACTGCAGCTATTTACTGACAGTATATACGAGTAAATCTAAGACTTGAAATTATAAGCGTTAATGCTATCCAGATGATGATTTCGAATGTGATTGATATGATTTTTAATTCTGTTTGAGAATTGATGAATTGATTTGGATTCTGATTAAAAATTCTGATTGAAAAATGATGATTTCTGAAATTAGTTGAAATATAATAATCTGAACAAAACCACAATGAGGATTAATGGGACGAGTCCCTCTGATGATATTCATATAACTGGAATGATGATAATGAATTCAGCAAATCCCTATGAGATTAGTAGATTGTGTTGTCAGATTGCTACTGTTAACACTTGACTCGGTAGATCAAGTTAAGGGATGACAAATTGAGGACTAGCTTAACTGAAATTCCCGTAGAGGAATGTTCAGAAGGGAATTTTCGGGTCTAATGGACCATTATCGTGTTAAAGATATGAATGATATGATTGAATGAATTGTTATTTAATGATAAGATATATTTAAAGGATGATTATCCCCGTATTCTGTTGGGTTGACCAGAATATAAGGAACCCCAAAATAAATTGGATCTTAAGAAAAGGAGTTGTCCTCTACTTTGTGAGATGAGGACGTCTCGTGTTTTTCAAGTGGGAGAGAATGTAAGATTCCTCCCCAGCCTCTCAAAATATCTAGTATCTTTCCCTGTAATCAATTCCCTCTTCAGAAATATAAAGACCTTGTTTCTAACTGTTTTAACCTAGAGAGAGAAAATATTCTAGAGAGAGAATATTCAGATTTTTAATATTTTTGGATAGAAAATTATCTCATCTTATTAAAATAAGTTCCCCTGAAACAGAAATTCAAAAAGAATTTTCCAATGTGCAATTGGAATTAATTAGAAATAGGTATAAAGAACCTTAGTCTAAGGGTCTAGATTTTCAGAAATCTTTAGACTATGGTCCAATTAAGGTTCCTATGCGCCAATAGCATCAATCCATGTGTAGGGAGGAGATAAATCCAATTTTGTAAAAGAAGATACCCAAAAATGAGTAAATGCTCTCATAAGATGAAGAGTTGAAAATGTACAAGGTTTATTAGTAAAAAATTATGAGCAATATTAAAAATAGGAGATATTTTGGATATCCAAAAAGGAGTAAATGCTCACATAAGATGAAGAGTTGAAAATGTACAAGGTTTATTAGTAAAAAATTATGAGCAATATTAAAAATATAAGATATTTTGGGTATAATGATTCCATTTTGACACATATGCAAGGAAGGGGAGTTCTTTAAAGGAGGTGCATATTTCACATACTTGAATGAGTTTTAAACTCATAAAAATTGAGATGTTTCATCTCTCCTCTCTCCTCATTCAAGTCTAGCTCCAAAAAGTTAGCTTAACTGACCTAAAAATGGTCAAAAAGTGACCAAACTGACTTGGAAAATTCTAGAATCAGTTTGTTTGGTTAGGGGCTCAAATTTTCCTATAAATAGAAGCCTCCCCTTGTTGAAAAAAATATAGTGTTTAGTACATTGTTACTCTACTCCACCTAAGCTAAGAACTATGAATTCATTAATAATTCACTAGTTCTTGACACTTCTCTCTTTCTTCAATCCCCATTGGTGGCTCCATCAACATACTAAACCAATTGATTGGTTGGGGGCCTCTACCGTGAACAAAGAATCAAGCAATTTGTAAGGTAAGTATGGTGAATTTTGATAATTTCTCAATGTTTCTCTCTTCTCAACCCCTCTCAAGCTTGATAATTTCTCAATGTTTCTCTCTTCTCAACCCCTCTCAAGCTTGATAAGCTTAATTGGTATGGTTTTTGAATGCTATTGAAGTTAATTAATTAATGATAGAAAAGAATTACATAAATTTCTATTTATGTTTAATTCTACTGGTTTTTTCTCTCTCTCACTTAAGAAATGGTCATACTCATGACCCCCTCTCAATCCAAATGAAGCTTTTCATAAAGCTTTTCCTTAATCAAAGATTAATCTATGCTTAAGAATAAATTAATGGTTTTTTTAATCTATGCTTTTAGTTTATGTATTCTATGTTTATTTTTTTATTCAATCCATTAAGGGATAATGATCCAATTAGGGATCATTCTAATCATTCCCTTAAAGATAAGCCTTATTTTTTAAAAAAATAATTGAGATTTATTAGTTATAGTAGCGGAGCTATGGCAAAATTTTATTAAAATTTACACATAAAATAATTTCACTCAAAGCATGAAAAGAGGATTTCCTACCATATTCTAGGAATTATCATCCTCGATTAATTGAAAGAAATTCATTAGAATCATGAGGAAATTGAAATTTTTATATTATGCATAAAAGGTAAATATTTTATTATAAAAGTGTTACTTTTAACATAATTGAATTTCATGCATAGAGGTATGCATAGAAGATAAATATTTTATTATAAAAGTGTTACTTTAAACATAATTGAATTTCATGCATAGAGGTATGCATAAAAGATAAATATTTTATTATAAAAGTGTTACTTTTAACATAATTGAATTTCATACATAGAGGTATACATAAAAGATGAATATTTTATTATTTTATTATAAAACTGTAAAGAAAAAAATGATTATTTTATTATAAAAAGTTATTTTTATCATATTGAATTTCGTGCATAGAAATGAAAAAAATAAATAAATTATTATTTTATTATAAAAATATTACAGAAAAAAATAATTATTTTATTGTAAAAGTGTTACTTTTATCACAATTGAAATTCTTGCATAGAGGTATGCATAAAGGATGAGTTAGGATGTGATAAGATGAGTTAGGATGTGATAAGAGGTGTATGAGATGTGATAAGAGGTGTATGAGATGTGATAAGATGAGATAAGATGCATATGAGATGAGTTAGGATGTGATAAGAGGAGTTAGGATGTGATAAGAGCTGTATGAGATGTGATAAGATGAGATAAGATGCACATGAGATGAGTTAGGATGTGATAAGATGAGTTAATATGTGATAAGAAGTGTATGAGATGTGATAAGATGAGATAAGATGTATATGAGATGAGTTAGGATGTGATAAGATGAGTTAAGATCTAATAAGATGTGTATGGAATGAGATAAGAAGTGTATGTGATGAGATAAGATGTATATGGGTTGTCATAAGGTGAAAATGGATGTGATGAAAAAGAATAGATGTGAAGGCATATGGGGTTATATGAATGGGAATGAGAAAATGGATGTATGTATGTGGATGTATGGATGTATGCATGTAGAAATGGATGTATGTATGTATGGATGTATGCATGTAGATGTGAATGTAAGCATATAGATGTGGATGTATGGATGTGAATGTGCATGTAGATATGGATGTATGGATGAGGATGCATGAATGTGCATGTAGATGTGGATGTGAAAATAGATGCATGGATGTAGATGTGGATGTATGGATGTGGATGTGGATATATGTATGGATGTGAATATATGATATGTGATGTGAAGGAATCTGAAGTGATGAGATGGAAAATGATGTGATGGGATGAGTATACATATAATTGGAATGTGGAATAAGCAATGTGGATTGATGAGGGATAATGTGGAAAAATGAGAGTTAATATAGAAACTGTATTTTGTGACTGTTTGTAAATGCTGTTTGTAAATGACTGATTTATGTCAAGAATGCTGGGAAAGCATTTTGACCATCTTGTGATTAAGGTCGTGGAGACCTAACTGATAAAGTTGCAACTGCTGTTTGATGGAGAGTCAATGGAGGACGTCTCGCGTAGCAAGGTCGGCCGAGGTCTTGACCAGCCTCGGTGCGATTAAAATGGTGAGCTGTACGGTGGATGAGGGGCCAAGGAAGCGGCCTATGAGTGAAGCGCTAGGTCACCTGCGAAGGATCCTAGAGGGTGCTGACCATACGGTGCTCGGGCTCTGGGTCGCCCAGGATACCCACGCGTGCGTCGAGGAAGATATTGGAACAAGGAGTAAGAGTTGTTTTCTCAAACCGGGCATGGATCTGGTTGACTGACCTTGCTGGTCCTCAACGGATGAGTCCATGGCTCTTTATATGGATCTGTTGGTTGATCTTGCTGATTTTCAACGAGAGTCCATCTTGATAAGTGATTATATTACCGAGTATTATGGGCTAGGAATTAGGAAACGGCCCCTGAGTGGACAGGTGGTGAGCGTCGTAGTTGCCAATGATGCCATAGATACTCTGATTAAGGAATGATGGGAAAATTAAGAATCAACTGGATAAATTGGAAGATGGTGATCAGTGATACTATGGTTTTATTAAAGGATTGTTTTAAACTGGTTGAATCTGTGAAAAGGCAATTTCATATTGGGTGTGTGAGTGATGTGACTAGTTTTATTTTTGCATGAACATCCGGCTAGGGGGCCTTGGAACTCTTTTCCTTGGTACCCGGGACAAAACCTAACCAAATTCTTAATTGGATCCATCCCATCGCTACAGTGGTTGGGCGGTTGGCTAACCCATGGGACTGGATGGGGTTAGGCTGGACTGATGGATCCATAAATCGAGATTCAAACTTTTGTTTTTACGATAGATAAAATAAATCCCGGACAGTAACTGTTCTATGGATAGGAATCAACGGCTGTGCCTCTTGAATGGGGAAAAAAGCGTTGATCTCAATGATCCAAGTGCAAGTTTCTTCCTTGATCTAACCAAGTATCTTATAGATGTAATTGGATCAGCTCGATCAGAAATGATCTTGACTACGTTAGAGTAAAAAGTTATCCTGGTGGAATCGCCCGTGCTTTCCGGTAAAGGAAGTTTTTTCGGGTTCGGTTTTGGAACAACCGACGGATTAGTCTCTTATCCGGATATCCGTGGGCGATGCCCCGAATGTGGGACCCCTATCCCGCGCGAGAAGTGCTACTTCCGCTGCTAGTATCCCGAATCTGTTGCTCGGTGGGAATAGGGATCTTACAGTTGAGAACCAAGGACCACATGCAACATGGAGTACTCAAGGCATGGAGAAATCACACTACCAAGCCCGAACACTATTCTTTTGAAGTACGTGACATGGAGGCGAAAGAATAAGGAGAAATGCATTAAAAGAGCTCTTCAAATTGGTTTTATAGGAGACAACTTTAAAGAATTGTAGGTGTTCATCAATCGTAAACACAAACAATAGAGGAAGCTGAATATATTTCATAAAAGGCATACATCAACTAGTATTCAGCTATCTTGATGCAAAAATTCAGCATATGGTTATATAGAGAAAGTAAAAAACTAGTTGAAAAACATAGAATGGCTTTAAAAGCCCTACAATGTATGGCTTAAAATCCCCTATATAATGTACAAACTTCTTTAGTACAATACTATTTTTTGCTTTTCTGTACAGCAATGTCAAGAGGAGTTTTGCCTTTATATCTCAAAAATGTCTTTCTCTTGTATCCTCCAAGTAGGTTTATATCCGACTTCTTATCTACTAGTAACAAGAAGAATCGCATAAAAAGTATCATGTCCATGAAGGCCAGAATCCAAAACCATAACCAAAGATCCTTATGGAATTTGTCCTCTCCAAGAGCATAAGTTTGTTTGCATTCGACTAAATGGATGTGTATCCCATGAACCTAGAAAGTACCTTCATGAAAAAATATCAAGAATCTCAGAGACATCATTATGGTAGATGATAAACACATGCTTGTTAATGTAAGATCCCTGTTCCCACCGAGCAACGGATTCAGGATACTGGCAGCGGAAGTAGCACTTCTCACGCGACACAGGGGTCCCACATTCGGGGCCTCACCCACGGATATCCGGATAAGCAACTAATCCGTCGGTTATTCCAAAACCAAACCCGGAAAAACTTCCTTTACCGGAAAGCACGGGTGATTCCACCAAAAAAACTTTTACTCTAACGTAGTCAAACCCTTACTGATCAAACAGATCCGACTGCATCTATAAAGATACTTGGTCAGATCAAGGAAGAAACTTGCACTTGGATCATTGGGATCAACGCTTTTTTCCCCATCAAGAGGCACAGCCATTGATTCCTATCCATAGAACAAATACTATCCTGGATTTACTTTATCTATCATAGTAACAGAATTTGAGACTCGATTTACGGATCCATCAGTCCAGCCTAACCCCATCTAGTCCCATGGGTTAGCCAACCGCCCAACCACTCTAGTGATGGGATCCAATTAAGAATTTGGTTAGGTTTTGTCCCCCCGGGTACCAAGGAAAAGAGTTCCAAGGCCCCCTAGCCAGAAGTTCATGCAAAAATAAAACTAGTCACACCACTTACACACCCAATATGAAATTGCCTTTTCACAGATTCAACCAGTTTTAAAACAATCCTTTAATAAAACCATAGTATCATTGATCACCATCTTCTAATTTATCCCATTGATTCTTAATTTCCCATCATTCCTTCATCAGAGTATCTATGGCATCATTGGCAACTAGAACGCTCACCTCCTGTCCACTCAGGGGCCGTTCAATAGTTCGTAGCCCATAATACTCGGCAATATAATCACTTATCAAGATGGACTCTCGTTGAAGATCACCAAGATCAACCAACAGATCCATATAAAGAGCCATGGACTCATCCATTGAAGACCAGCAAGGTCAATCAACCAGATCCATGCCCGATTTCAGAAAACAACTCTTACTCCTTGTTCCAATATCTTCCTCGACGCACGCGTGGGTATCCTAGGCGACCCAAAGCCCGAGCACCGTATGGTCAGCACCCTCTAGGATCCTTCGCAGGTGACCTAGCGCTTCACTCATAGGTCGCTTCCTTGGCCCCTCATCCACCGTACCGGAAGCTCACCATTTTAATCGCACCGAGGCTGGTCAAGACCTCGGCCAACCTTGCTACGCGAGACGCCCTCCATTGACTCTCCGTCAGCAGTTGCAACTTTATCAGTTAGGTCTCCACGACCTTAATCACAAGACGGTCAAAATGCTTTCCCAGCATTCTTGACATAAAACAGTCATTTACAAACAGCATTTACAAACAGTTTACAAATACAGTTTCTATATTAACTCTCATTTTTCCACATTATCCCTCATCAATACACACTACTTATTCCACATTCCATTTATATGTGTACTCATCCCATCACATCATTTTCCATCTCATCAATTCAGATTCCTTCACATCACATATCATATATTCACATCCATACATATATCCACATCCACATGCACATTCACATCCATACATCCACATCTATATCCACATCCACATGCACATTCACATCCATACATCCACATCTACATCCATACATCTATTTTCACGTCCACATCTACATGCACATTCATGCATCCGCATCCATACATCCACATCTACATGCACATTCACATCCATACATCCACATCTATATGCGTACATTCACATCTACATGCATACATCCACATCTTTATGCATACATTCACATCCACATTCACATTCACCTCCATACATCTACATCTACATGCATACATCCACCTCCACATTCACATCCACATCTATACATCTACATCTACATGCATACATCCACCTCCACATTCACATCCACATCTATACATCTACATCTACATGCATACATCCACCTCCACATTCACATCCACATCTATACATCTACATCTACATGCATACATCCACATCTCCATGCATACATCCACCTCAACATTCACATTCACATCCATACATCTACATCTACATGCATACATCCACCTCCACATTCACATCCACATCTTTACATCTACATCTACATGCATACATCCACATCTCCATACATACATCCACATCCACATCCACACTCACATCCATACATCTACATCTACATGCATACATCCACATCTCCATGCATACATCCACATCCACATTCACACTCACATCCATACATCTACATCTACATGCAAACATCCACATCTCCATGCATAATAAAATTCTTTTAATTAATCTAGGATGATAGTTCCTAGAATATGGTAGGAAATCCTCTTTTCATGCTTTGAATGAAATTTTTTATGTGTATATTTTTATAAAATTTTGCCATAGCTCCGCTACTATAACTAATAAATCTCAATTATTTTAAAAGATAGGTTATCTTTAAGGAAATGATTAGAATGATCCCTCATTGGATCATTAACTCTTAATGGATTAAAAAAATTAATCATAAACTAAACGCATAGATAAAAAAAACTATTAATTTATTCTCAAGCATAGATTAATCTTGGATTAAGAAAAAGCTTTATGAAAAGCTTCATTTGGATTGAGAATGGGTCATGATGAGTATGACCATTTCTTAAGTGAGAGAGAGAAAAAACCATTAGAATTAAACATAAATGAAAATTTATGTAATTCTTTACTATCATTAATTAATTAACTTCAATAGCATTTCAAAAACCATACCAATTAAGCTTCTCAAGCTTGAGAGGGGTTGAGAAGAGAGAATCATTGAGAAATTATAGAAAAGATCAAAATTCACTATACTTACCTTATAATTTGCTTGATTCTTTGTTCACGGTAGAGGCCCCCAACCAATCAATTGGTTTAGTATGTTGATGGAGCCACCAATGGGGATTTAAGAAAGAGAGAAGTGTCAAAAACTAGTGAATTATTAAAGAATTCACAGTTCTTGGCTTAGGTGGAGTAGAGTAACAATGCATAAGACGCTATATTTTTTTCAACAAGGGGAGGCTTCTATTTATAGGAAAAATTGAGCTCCTAACCAAACAAACTGATTCTAGAATTTTCCAAGTCAGTTTGGTTGAATTTGGACTAGATTTGGACCTAGTTTGGTTACTTTTTGATTCGGTTTGGTTCCATTTTGATTTGGTTTGGATCAAGAGAGATTAGAGATAAAAATATCACATTATTTTTGAGTTTAAAACTCATTCAAGCATGTGAAATATGCACCTCCTTTAAAGAACTCCCCTTCCTTACATATGTGTCAAAATGGAATGATTATACCCAAAATATCTCATATTTTTAATATTGCTCATAGTTTTTTACTAATAAACCTTGTACATTTTCAACTCTTCATCTTATGTGAGCATTTACTCATTTTTGGATACTCAATTTATCTCATTTTTTTGATATTACTCATAGTTTTTTACTAATAAACCTTGTACATTTTCAACTCTTCATCTTATGTGAAATATGCACCTCCTTTAAAGAACTCCCCTTCCTTACATATGTGTCAAAATGGAATCATTATACCCAAAATATCTCATATTTTTAATATTGCTCATAGTTTTTTACTAATCAACCTTGTACATTTTTAACTCTTCATCTTATGTGAGCATTTACTCATTTTTGGATACCCAAAATATCTCATATTTTTAATTTATCTCCTCTCTACACATGGATTGATGCTATTGGCCCATAGGAACCTTAATTGGACCATAATCCAAAAATTTCTGAAAATCTAGACCCTTAGACTAAGGTCCTTTATACCCATTTCCCATTAATTCCAATTGCACATTGGAAAATTCTTTTTGAATTTCTGTTTCAGGGGAACTTATTTTAATAAGATGAGTTATTTTTCTATCCAAAAATATTCATAATCTGAATATTCTCTCTCTAGAATAATTTTCTCTCTCTAGGCTAAAACAGTTAGAAACAAGGTCTTTCTATTTTTGAAGAGGGATTGATTACAGGGGAAGATACTAGACATGAAAAAGGGGTTGGGGGAGGAATCTTACATTCTACCCCACTTAAAAAATGCGAGATGTCCTCATCTCGCAAACTGGGATAATTTCGCAAGATGCACGAATATGAGACTTAGAGAAAAATTTTAATCAAGATTAACCACCAAGAAAAGTCTTAAAGAGTAAGATTCAAAATAAGAACAAGATTTAAACTTTATTCATTCTCAGAACTTATACAGTAAAGATAGAAGAACTCTTTACACTTCCATAAGCCCGTCCATCATATGGTCACAAAAGCAGCACTCACAAGCTGCACAAGTATAGGGTAACTCATCTATGGGAATGATTCTGCTGGTTATTGCCGCACCTATCTCAGTGGTATGAGGTGATCTAACAAAAGGACCTCTGAGAGGCAAGCCAAAAACGGGGTAAAGGCATATCTTCTGATGAGGAAGAAAACACGCCAGTAAGAAGACCCGCTCAGAAAACCCAAGATGCCTTGATCTCATGACGCAGTAGTATCGGGGACCCAAACCTAAAGCTTCAATAACCATGGCCAAGCGGATATTGTTTTACGAAAGTGCTGCTGACCCTAGGGTGTTACCCTAGTTATGTTTTGATAGGTCCGCCATTTGGTCTGAGCTACAGAAGTTCCTAGGTGAGGAAAAAGTGAGCGCTCATACTGTTCTATAAAATCTTTCTTCACAGACTCTCTTGCGTCTTGAAGGTGAGAAATCATCATGGATAAAACTAATTCTTGTTGCCAAGCCATGAAGGAGATTAAGAAGAAGGGAGATCGATGGAAGTAAGATTACTGTGAGCGACAGGTAAAAGTTACGACTTATATAGAGGAAGGAGCTAGCGTAACTTAGAAGCCAACGGTAACTTGCCACTGAAGTTTTACCGTCTTTCCATGATTTGGGTTTGGCACATATTTCTATGAAATACATTAAAAACTTTGAGATGAGAGGATAAAAGAAGTTCGTAGGCTAAGTCACCTACTTTCATTGTGAATTCAGATATAAGGCTCACAATATCTGGGGGATAACTTCTTATACTCCCCAAGAGATAAAGAACTTCTTTTGGGCCGTACTGGAATGAGAACCAAAACCTTGGTATCCAAAACACCGATTCTCACTTCTGAGCTCATTGTTCTAAGTCCTTAAAACAAGTGGGACTCCTGAGAAGTATTCTAGGGAAAGGGTCTTCCTTTTTTTGAACAGAAACTTTCTTTTATTTTAGAGAGGGAATAATTATAAGATCAAAAAGGGAGATTCTTACTCTTGTATACCTCGAAGGTTGGGGGAAGAATCTTACATTCTACCCCACTTAAAAAAATACGAGATGTCCTCATCTCGTAAGGTAGAGGACAACTCTTTTTCTTAAGATTCAATTTTATTCTGGGGTTCCTTATATTCTGGTCAACCTAACAGAATATTGGGATAATTATCCCTTATATAGAACTCATCATTAAATAACAATTCATTCAGATCATATCATTCATATCTTTAACATGATAATGGTCCATTAGACTGAAAAATTTCCTTCTGACATTCCTCCACGAAAATTTCAGTCAAGTAAGTTCTCAATTTGTCATCCCTTAACTTGATCTACCAGTCAAGTGTTAACAATAACAATTTGACAGCACAACCCACTAATCTCATAGTGATTTGCTAAAATCATTATCATCATTCTAGTTATGAATATCATCACAGGGACTCGTCTCATTAATCCTTATTGTGGTTTTGTTCAGATTATTATATTTCAACTAATTTCAGAAATCATCATTTTTCAATCAGAATTTTCAATCAGAATCCAAATCAATTCATCAATTCTCAAACAGAATTAAAAATCATATCAATCACATTCAAAACCATCATCTGGATAGCATTAACGCTTATAATTTCAAGTCTTAGATTTACTTGTATATACTGTGAGTAAAGATCTACAGTTATACTCTTGGTATATACGGTAGTCACGGCCCTTGGAATTATAAGTTAAATACCATCATGTCTAGGCCTCAAGCAAGTCAGGGATTCTATATAATTGCAGTTTTTCTAATGGAAGTCCTAATTACTAATTTACGAATTTCAGTTTGAATAACAATTTGTATGAATTATATCACACAATTACAACCTTTTGTGCGTCTTGATAAATTTTAGACATAATTGGCTCCTCAGTTGATCTTATTGGAGATTTATGACATATGTCTGATAAACAGATTTTTTTCTTTTTCCGAACGTCCGTAAACAATCACTTAAATAACAGGAAGATATTTGTATATTTATATACAAGTTGCAATAAGTACATAGAGTGGCTCGGCTGCAAAATTCAAAATCTCCTCGGGAGACGCATAAGACGACGGTACTGGGGGCCATAGTCATGCCCTGTTACATAATTTCTCTAATTGCGAAGGGAGCTCTTATTTTCTCCTTAGGGATAAATCGACTAAAGAGTCTATAAACTCGGCAAGCAAGTCTGAAATTTTGAGGCGTTGAATGATATAGAATGATACCACGCACCATTTTTAGCTTTATCAAAATCATGGCCAATGAGAGGTTCTGTCTCAGCATTGCATGCTGGTTGCAAGGGGCGTGGATATATAGCCCTGCAAACCACTTATGCTGTTGTCTCTCCATTAGATTAGGAAAATATAATTCCTCAAAATGGCGTGTGAGTCTTGCTCGGCTTGTTCGAGTTGAAGCGGAAGAGATGAGATGCTCGAAGGCAAATGCAATCATATCTTGAGACTGGGTGAGGTCGGGAATACCAGATAAATGGGAAACTTCCATCTATAAAAAACAATTTCTTTGATTAAAATTTCTTCATTAAAGAAGCTTACGGAATGAAAATACATTATGAAAATGCTATTTCTGAATTCTTATTACCAATTTCAGATAATAATTTAATTATCCTTATTAGCCTTCAATTTGGCTCTGATACCAACTGTAAGATCCCTATTCCCACCGAGCAACGGATTCAGGATACTGGTAGCGGAAGTAGCACTTCTCACGCGGTACAGGGGTCCCACATTCGGGGCCTCATCCACGGATATCCGTATAAGCGACTAATCCGTCGGTTATTCCAAAACCAAACCCGGAAAAACTTCCTTTACCGAAAAGCACGGGTGATTCCACCAGAAAAACTTTTACTCTAACGTAGTCAAACCCTTACTGATCAAATAGATCCGACTGCATCTATAAAGATACTTGGTCAAATCAAGGAAGAAACTTGCACTTGGATCATTAGGATCAACGCTTTTTTTTCCATCAAGAGGCACAGCCGTTGATTCCTATCCATAGAACAAATACTATCCTGGATTTACTTTATCTATCGTAGTAACAGAATTTGAGACTCGATTTACGGATCCATCAGTCCAGCCTAACCCCATCCAGTCCCATGGGTTAGCCAACCGCCCAACCACTGTAGTGATGGGATCCAATTAAGAATTTGGTTAGGTTTTGTCCCGGGTACCAAGGAAAAGAGTTCCAAGGCCCCATAGCCAGAAGTTCATGCAAAAATAAAACTAGTCACACCACTTACACACCCAATATGAAATTGCCTTTTCACAGATTCAACCAGTTTAAAACAATCCTTTAATAAAACCATAGTATCACTGATCACCATCTTCCAATTTATCCAGTTGATTCTTAATTTTCCCATCATTCCTTCATCAGAGTATCTATGGCATCATTGGCAACTAGGACGCTCACCACCTGTCCACTCAAGGGCCGTTTCCTAATTCCTAGCCCATAATACTCGGCAATATAATCACTTATCAAGATGGACTCTCGTTGAAGATCACCAAGATCAACCAACAGATCCATATAAAGAGCCATGGACTCATCCGTTGTTGAGGACCAGCAAGGTCAGTCAACCAGATCCATGCCCGGTTTCAGAAAACAACTCTTACTCCTTGTTCCAATATCTTCCTCGATGCACGCGTGGGTATCCTAGGCGACCCAGAGCCCGAGCACCGTATGGTCAGCACCCTCTAGGATCCTTCATAGGTGACCTAGCGCTTCACTCATAGGCCGCTTCCTTGGCCCCTCATCCACCGTACCGGAAGCTCACCATTTTAATCGCACCGAGGCTGGTCAAGACCTCGGCCGACCTTGCTACGCGAGACGTCCTCCATTGACTCTCCGTCAGTAGTTGCAACTTTATCAGTTAGGTCTCCACCCACGACCTTAATCACAAGACGGTCAAAATGCTTTCCCAGCATTCTTGACATAAAACAGTCATTTACAAACAGCATTTACAAACAGTTTACAAATACAGTTTATATATTAACTCTCATTTTTCCACATTATCCCTCATCAATACACATTACTTATTCCACATTCCATTTATATGTGTACTCATCCCATCACATCATTTTTCATCTCATCACTTCAGATTCCTTCACATCACATATCATATATTCACATCCATACATATATCCACACCCACATGCACATTCACATCCATACATCCACATCTACATCCATACATCTATTTTCACGTCCACATCTACATGCACATTCATGCATCCTCATCTATACATCCACATCTACATGCACATTCACATCCATACATCCACATCTATATGCGTACATTCACATCTACATGCATACATCCACATCTCTATGCATACATCCACATCCACATTCACATTCACCTCCATACATCTACATCTACATGCATACATCCACCTCCACATTCACATCCACATCTATACATCTACATCTACATGCATACATTCACCTCCACATTCACATCCACATCTATACATCTACATCTACATGCATACATCCACATCTCCATGCATACATCCACCTCCACATTCACATTCACATCCATACATCTACATCTACATGCATACATCCACCTCCACATTCACATCCACATCTTTACATCTACATCTACATGCATACATCCACATCTCCATGCATACATCCACATCCACATCCACACTCACATCCATACATCTACATCTACATGCATACATCCACATCTCCATGCATACATCCACATCCACATTCACACTCACATCCATACATCTACATCTACATGCAAATATCCACATCTCCATGCATAATAAAATTCTTTTAATTAATCTAGGATGATAGTTCCTAGAATATGGTAGGAAATTCTCTTTTCATGCTTTGAATGAAATTATTTTGTGTATATTTTTATAAGATTTTGCCATAGCTCCGCTACTATAACTAATAAATCTCAATTATTTTAAAAGATAGGTTATCTTTAAGGGAATGATTAGAATGATCCCTAATTGGATCATTAACCCTTAATGGATTAAATAAAAATTAATCATAAACTAAAAGCATAGATAAAAAAACTATTAATTTATTCTCAAGCATAGATTAATCTTGGATTAAGAAAAAGCTTTATGAAAAGCTTCATTTGGATTGAGAATGGGTCATGAGTATGACCATTTCTTAAGTGAGAGAGAGAAAAAACCATTAAAATTAAACATAAATGAAAATTTATGTAATTCTTTACTATCATTAAATAATTAACTTCAATAGCATTTCAAAAACCATACCAATTAAGCTTCTCAAGCTTGAGAGGGGTTGAGAAGAGAGAATCATTGAGAAATTATAGAAAAGATCAAAATTCACTATACTTACCTTATAATTTGCTTGATTCTTTGTTCACGGTAGAGGCCCCCAACCAATCAATTGGTTTAGTATGTTGATGGAGCCACCAATGGGGATTTAAGAAAGAGAGAAGTGTCAAAAACTAGTGAATTATTAAAGAATTCACAGTTCTTGGCTTAGGTGGAGTAGAGTAACAATGCATAAGACGCTATATTTTTTTCAACAAGGGGAGGCTTCTATTTATAGGAAAAATTGAGCTCCTAACCAAACAAACTGATTCTAGAATTTTCCAAGTCAGTTTGGTTGAATTTGGACTAGATTTGGACCTAATTTGGTTACTTTTTGATTCGGTTTGGTTCCATTTTGATTTGGTTTGGTTCAAGAGAGATGAGAGATAAAAATATCACATTATTTTTGAGTTTAAAACTCATTCAAGCATGTGAAATATGCACCTCCTTTAAAGAACTCCCCTTCCTTACATATGTGTCAAAATGGAATGATTATACCCAAAATATCTCATATTTTTAATATTGCTCATAGTTTTTTACTAATAAACCTTGTACATTTTCAACTCTTCATCTTATGTGAGCATTTACTCATTTTTGGATACTCAATTTATCTCATTTTTTTGATATTACTCATAGTTTTTTACTAATAAACCTTGTACATTTTCAACTCTTCATCTTATGTGAAATATGGGGGATTTTTTTTTTGCGAGCTTTTTTTGCCGAGCTTTTTGGAGCAATGAACAAGTAGTCCGAGCTTTGCAAAGGACCAAGAACTTACTATGAGGTTTGTAAAGGACCAAGAACTTACTTACATATAAATAACAAGCTTTGAAAGATCAACAATATAAATTTTAGTCTTTTAAAGATCTAGTCCATAAAAATATTAATTACAAAGTCTTTTGATCCACATCATACTTATTGATATAATTACATATATACATATACCTTTCTAAATTCATGCACCTCATACATATACACATACAAAATATACATATACATACATACATGCAAGAGCTACCTACATACTAACATATATACATACATACATACATACTTTCTTACTTACTTACTTAAATATAAAAAATAATCCTTTAAAGATAAAAAATGTATATACCAATCTTTAAAGTTCCAAACCATGAAAATCTCAATTACAAAGTCTTTTGATCCACATCATACTTATTGATATAATTATATATATACATATATCTACCTAAATTCATACACCTCGTACATATACATATACATATACATACATACATACAAGAGCTACCTACGCACTAACATATATACATACATACATACTTTCTTACTTACTTAAATATAAAACACAATCTTTTAAAGATAAAAAATATATATATCGATCTTTAAAGTTCCAAACCATGACAATCTCGATTACAAAGTCTTTTGATCCACAAACTATAGCAATCTTCTACGTGTCATCCCGACCTATCCTCTAATGAGAAATCTCCCAGACATGCTCTGGCTACCTCCATGTCATTCTCTATCCCCATATAATACCTTTTTAACCCTTGGCATGCACGTCCCAAGCCTCCACATCCCGCAAAAACGTTCAAGACACTATCTCCTTCACTTGAGAAGGTCTCCACTAGCCACCTACAATGAAATGCAATCATAAACGTGCATCTAAGCATTTTGAAAAAGTAGCTATGAAAATGTACAGAATGAAAATTGTCTCACCTAAAGAACATAGGAGATCTTTCTGCACCACCTCGAATGTAGCGCTCCAAGACCATCGTGCGTTGGAATGAATGCTTCTTATTCTTCTTAAAAATGAAATTTCGTTGAGCGTTAAATAACTTCTTTAAAACATTTTGCCCAGCCTCGCGATCAATAATAGGGACATGGCAATTTACTCGATAGAACATACTAAGCGCCAATGTATCCACCTACCATAACGAGAAAACATTATGTTTGGATATCCATACCACATAACATGTATACATAAAGGGAAATATTTGAGAGATTATGACTTACCCGTTCTCCATTCTCATACAAATAATTGCTCGGATTGAAATGAACTACTGAGTTACAAAGTTGGATGTTACCTTTAGGTGAGACCTGCTATGATTGGAATAAACTCATGAGTTTCAAAGCTGGATGTTACCTTTAGGTGAGAAGTGCTATGATTAGAATGAATGTGACTAAAAAAGCATAGTTTTCCTAATATAGTTTTTTTAATGGTTAGTAACTTCATTACTTGGAAAACACTATGTATGTGTAGCAAGTGCAAAATAGAGAGGTTCAACTAGTTACAAGCAATATAAAGAGGCCTCTTGCATTTCTTAGGCAAGAGATAACATTGATGTTAGATGATCCTCTAACCAAGATTTTAATCCACACGGTAAAAAGCTTAGGAGGAGATGTGAATACTATGTAACATGCAAGCAATGTATTACCCCCCCACATCCTTGAGATTGTGGGGTCGTTATGTACTAATCACCATCTTTAATTAATAAAAATACTTTTTAACTTTAATAAAATTTATGATTATATTTTAATTTTTAGATTCTTTGAAAATAGATCAGTGTTTAATGTGTAGATTCTATGAGAATTATAATTATAAGTATATCTCCAAGTCACTTTATTTGTAAGTATAAGTATAAATATGAATGGTAGTAAATATAAGTATAGTTATGAGTAAAAATATTATAGACATAAGTATAGTTATGAGTATATCTATTAAGTATATTAGTATAAATATAGTACTAGTATGGTTTATTAATTTGCTCTACACTCCCTAGCTTCTACCCTCCTCTCATGTTATCACACTCATCATGCTATGATCGAGATGCCTTTTGATGAGTGGATTAGTAGAACTCCTTACCCTCACCCCTCTCATAGACCATATTTACCATAGATTCTGCAAGACCATAGAGCTAGAGTGCTTGGTATCCAACCTAGAGACAGACAACTTTGTCTTGGCTACATTCTTCTTAGGATGTGATGAGTTTGCCTTCTCCATCCCTAATTCTATGTCTAGGTGTGTCCTTGTAGATGGTCATTACCTTGGGTTTGGTAATACCCAAATGACGTATGGTTTCCCCCTGTGGGCTTGGTAATGCCCTTAAATCAAATCTTAAATGACTAGGCTCATGACGACGATGAGTTATAAGGATAGCCTAAATGCATTCTTCCAATATGCTTGGTTGGTTGTACTATAGGTCCATCTTGGCCACCCACCACCCTAGGACTAGTCTGGATAGATTGAACAACCGATTACATCACCTTAGTCTAGATAGGTTACTTATGTTGACCACACATCAACTAGTCTAGATAGACTGAAATGTATTGTAGGTCCATCTTGGCCACCCTAGGACTAGGCTGGTGGATAGATTGAACAGCCGATCACATCACCTTAGTCTAGATAGGTTACTTATGTTGACCACCCTACAACTAGTCTAGATAGACCGAAATGATCACATCATGCGACTAGGATAATAACAGACTAAACAAGAGACCATAGGCTTTAGCATAGCTTCTAAGTCCATCCTAGGTTACTTATGTTGACCACCCTGATAGACCGAAATGATCACATCATGTGACTAGGATAATAACAGACTAAACAAGAGACCATAGGCTTTAGCATAGCTTCTAAGTCCATCCTAGGTTATGTAGGTGCTCACTTGGGCTCCACTTCAGGGTCCACAATCCAAAGATAAGGTTTCTTGGGAGGATCTCCTTCTACCCATGTGTGTGGTCTTATTGACCCACACTTACATGCATACTACTTGGCAAAATGTCAAGTCTATCCCACAACAATTTGCAGCTACCTAGCATCGAAACTAGTCATTTTTGGGTGCTTGGGCATATAAACTAGAGCAATATGTCACATGCATAGTCACCAAAGGTGAACAAGACTTATTAAGTTCTATCCCCAAGGGCATCACTCTTAAGAAAACCTCCATATATAACTTGCATGAAGAGAGTACTAAAAAAGAGGTATGTATACATGGTTTTTGTGAATACACATATCATTTCTTGTATGTATACAAAACGCACTGGCGAGACTAATAAATAGGCCACATCCTATAAATATAAAAAGTAAATAGGACAATGGCGAACTAATAAATAGGATACCTCCTATAAATGGCCTAATTAAAAATAGGTCTCGCTATGCACTTATGTCATATCATACATTTTTTTTAGTGATACCCTTGGGGCTCTATCATTCTTCTCTATATATAATTTTTTATACCTTAATATGACATGTACTCTTAATGAGTATGCATGTCCATGTATGCATTACATCTTTTTTTGCTAAAACAAATGCCTACCCACAAGCATTTATAGGTAGTGAAAAAATGGTAACTACGAAAGGATCTGGGGAGCTATGACCAGTTGGGAAAAGAAGAAAAAAAAGTAGTCATGCATCCTAAGTATCGCATCTGATTCCAGAGAAGATATGGTCTCTCTAGATGAGTTCAGCCCATTTCCATGTGGCTATCGTCAAGAGATCTCAACCATTGACCAAAAAATGATGCAATCGTCAAGAGATCTCAACCAATAACATTTGCAATAGCAAGTTTCTACAAGAACCAGATATATCTTTGCTTGCCTTTTGTAGCCCAATAATCCTTACATTGACGAGACCCATCTTTGAATCATACTCCAATCAGGCTGTGAAAGACAAGGTCGACATTTTGAGCCTGTCCATTGGTCCAGGTGGCACGCCAGCTGGGGTTGCTACGTACTTCAGCACCTTTGATATGGCAATGCTTTCGGCAAACAAAGCTGGTGTATTTGTGGCTCAAGCTGCAGGGAATGCAGGCCCTTATCCCCAGTCAATCTTGTCCTTCAGCCCTTGGATATGCTCAGTTGCCGCCAGTGTTCATGACAGGACCTATCCAAACTCGATGATTCTGGGCAACAATGTGACAGTCCAAGGAATAGGGCTTGCATGTATGTAATTCCTTTGCTTTCACTATCATCATCTTATGGTTTGATTAGACAGAGCAAGTACAAGAAGAGGGTTCTTAGGACAATACTGATGTGTGCGGATGGGTGGGCATGATCAGCAAGTACCCCTGGCAAAGGCATGTATAGTCTGATACTCGCAAGCGATGCTCTGGATAATGATAGTAGCACACTTCCAAATGCCAATGAATGCCAGGATGCGAGCTTGTTCAAGAAGCCAATGGTGCAAGGCAGAGTCTTGATTTGCAGCTATAGTATAGATTTCCTCTTAGGGGGATCCACATTGAGCAACGTTGTTAGCACAATCAAAAATTTGTCTGCTGTGGGTGTGGTGATGGTTATAGCAGCCAAACTCGATAGCCAGTTCAACATTCCATTAGCTCCAATCCCAATCCCTGCTATAATTGTCCCAAAATCTCAATTTTAATAGTGCTAAAGCTGTTAATGTGTGTAATTAGATGATCATTTTATGCCTTGAAGATCTTGTCTAATTGGCATGCACAGTGCAGGCTGTTTTGGACTACTACACTAGTGCACCCAATTTCACTGCAACCGCACAAATTCTGGGGGGTGCGAAGGCCCAATTCAGCCATGAAGCTCCCAAAGTTGCCAAGGGGACGTGACTCTGCAGACGATAATTTCCAAGTAGCAGAAGTTTTGAAGCCAGACATAATGGCTCCGGGCAGTATGATATGGGCAGGCTGGTCCTCCATTGGGATGGACTCTTCAGCCTTTCAAGGTCAGTGTGCTTCACTATTTGCTGGTGCCCATGTTGGCTAGTATCTATTGACCCAATAATCCTTACAAGAACCAGATATATCACAGAGTCTAAGCCCTTTGATGGTGCCGCTTTCCTGGAACTTGGAGGTATCTTGTGCTGATCAATAGGTGTTCTTTCACAACTGCAAAGAGGAGAGAGGCAAGTGGGCAACTAGTACCATTCACTCAGCTCTCAGCCGCCACACGTCGAAGTCTGAGCTCTCAGCCGCCTCCTCAGCTCTCAGCCGCAACGTCCAAGTCTGAGCTCTCAGCCGCCTCCTCACCATTGCTGCCACCTCCACCACCACGTTGCTTCGGCCAGTCTCAGCTCTCAGCCACCATCGCTGCCACCTCCACCCTCAGTTGCTTCGGCCAGTCTCAGCTCTCAGCCACCATCGCTGCCACCTCCACCCCCAGTTGCTCCGGCCAGAGTCCAGGCACCCGGCAGAGCCGGGGGATGGTCTGCGCTAGCGCAGACCATCCCCCGGCTCTGTCGAGTGCCTGGACTGGCCGCTTTCCTAGAACTTGGAGGTATCTTGTGCTGATCAATAGGTGTTCTTTCACAACTGCAAAGAGGACAGAGGCAAGTGGGCAACTAGTACCATTCACTCAGCTCTCAGCCGCCACCTCCACCTCTCAGCTCTTAGCCGCCTCCTCACCATCGCTGCCACCTCCACCACCGCGTTGCTCCGGCCAGTCTGAGCTCTCAGCCGCCTCCTCACCATCGCTGCCACCTCCACCACCGTGTTGCTCCGGCCAGTCTCAGCTCTCAGCCACCATCGCTGCCACCTCCACCCCCCGTTGCTCCGGCCACTCCAAGCACCCGACAGAGCCGGAAGATGGTCTGTGCTAGCGCAGACCATCCCCAGGCTCTACCGGGAGCTTGGAGTGGCCGGAGCAACGGGGGCAAGGGAGGCATCATGACCGGTTAAAGATGCTCTCAAAGATGATTTGATATGGAGGTTATTGTGTATATGTAAAGGTTATCTTAGGTATATGTACTCAACAATGCTCAGATATGTTGGGAACCCTAGTCAATTTTTCACTTTGATTACAATGCCCAGATTACTCAATATCATCACACATGAAAGTCGGAACCTCCATCAACTACAGTCATCATGTATACTTTGAAAATACATTGGAAAATAGGATTCAATATACCATTTTCATCCATAGCATCTACATTGTCATCATTCAATCCATCTACCCTTGAGTATTAAGAGACTTAGCTAATTGATCGCTACAACAAAGCGGTCCCACACATAATCTTGCAAGCCCCCAATTCATGCGCTCTTACATATTCCTAAGGTTACTCTAGAGGGAAGCTTGGACTTGAAAAAAGTGGCATGCATTTAGATACATAGAAAATAGTCCTATGAAATTGTAAGAGCATCTTTTTAGAAAAATTCCTTGTAAGATCAGTTACATTCTATATTATTTAAGGCTTTCACAATTTTTTTCTATCAGCCATAACAATCCATATTGGGGAGACCCTTAAACACCATTATTTATATGAAAGGGTATCATCGTACGGTCCTTGAATTATCATAGATCAGTTGACCTCTATACTCTTTAAGGCTTTCATAATTCTTTTATGATAGCCATAAGATCCCATATGGAGGCTATTATGTTTTTCATGAAGGCTGCCTTAGGCATATGTATTGAAGGATTCTTCAATATGGATGTTATTATATGTATTTGAAGGTTATCTTAAGTATATGTACTCAGGCATGATCCAATATGTTGGGAGTCCTAGTCAATTCTCCAAAATATTTAGATAACTCAATATCATCAAACATGAAAGTGGGAGCCTCGATCACTTGTGATGACCATGTGTACTTAGAAGGTACATTAGAAAAGTAGATTTATTACCATTTTTATTCTTACCATCTCCATTTTCATCATTCAATTCATCTACCCTTATGTACTATGAGACCTAACAAGGTGGTCCAACAAATGATCTTACAAGCCCCCAATTCATGTGATCTTATCATCGTGCATATTTCTAAGGTTACTCTAGAGGGATGCTTGGACTTGGAAAAAGTGGCATGCATTTGGAAGATATGCAATTGTAAGATTATCTTTCTAAAACTTCCTTGTTGTAAGATCAATTACCTTTTGTATTCTCTAAGGCTTTCATAATTTTTTACTAACAGTAGGCATAATAGTATATATTAGGAAAACCCTTCAACAACATTATTTACATGAAAAGGAATCACTATTGGTGGGCATCTTGTGGTTCTAGAATCACCATAAATCCAATACCTTCTATATTTTTTAAGATTTTATAAAAAAAAATTTATAATCATAACAATCTATATGGATGTTGTTTAATGTGAAGGTTATTTTAGGTGTATGTACTCAAGGATATTCTAATACGAAGGTTACAGAAAACCTTCTTACCATCTCCATTATCATCCTCTTTTAAAACTTTTTTAAACATTTAGGCTCAAAAGAGAGAGAGAATATAGTTTAGGCTATGTATATATGTACATATATATATATTGATGTATATATATATATTTTAGTCTAGGTATTTATTAGGTTACACACACACACACACACACACACACACACATATTAAATATATAGTCTAATATATCTATATATCCTGAAATAGATAGAAGGCTAGTCTCTTTGTAAATACACACACACACACACTAAAATACATATATCCTAATAGATTCTTAGCCTAAAATATATACAATATAATATATAAATATAGACATGTGTGTGTGTGTGTATTTACAAAGAGACTAGCCTTTTATAAAAATAATACTTACAAATAAATGTATATATTTGTATATTTTTTTACATATTTGTAGATACATATATATTTGTATATTTTTTATAAAAAAAATTTTATCGTGACCATTCTCAATCGTGATTGCTCCACCTTGTTTTATCATTTCAATCGCCTTCATTCTCAATCGTGATTGCTCTACCTTGTATTATCATTTTAACCGCCTTCATTCTCAATCGTGATTGCTCCACCTAGATACCTGATCTTCTATTTTTGTTTCATAAACTACAGCTGTTCCTTCGTTCTTATATTTTCATTTCACATTTTCGTCTCTCATGTCCTTTCTGCATCTTCGTATTGCCTTCCCTATGGAGCACACTGTCACCTTTGAGTGGGAGCTTGATGGCTGGAGCAAAAAATCTCAAACTTTAATACTTCTCCACCAGACCACGCTTGTCAGTCATGGATATCTACAAGGGTTTCTGCCTTCATCACACGCTCTTTCTGGAGTGAAAGCTACTAGGACCAATGGAAGCCTATAGGAAATCATCGCTCATTATGATATGGAGGGCAATAAAAACTACCTCGTAGATATTACTCGAAGTAAAACATATATGCTACAATGTAGTCCTCTCTGTGCTGCTGATAGTCTTGATTCTAGTGCTAATTACATTGCCCAAGATGTCCGACATTTGGAGACTTCAGTGGATAAAGAATTAGGGACACAAAACACCCATGCTCATATCTCGAGCTCCTCCTCTGAGAATGACTTGAATGGCTCAGTAACTGTTTTGCAACTAGGTGAAGGCACGAGCAATCCAAAAGGCTCAAAGCACAATATCTCTGAAGATGAATGTATTGCTTCAGAGAGTATACTTTCAGTTCTTCGTAAGAAGGAGCAACCTTCTCTTCTACGTTCATTGTTGGAAAAAGTTACTTGAGTCATCCAAGTCCAGGAGGTATGCCAAGACATTATGATGGTGATTCCATCCTAGAGTTTCCACCAACATATGGCAAAATAGGAAATATGGACGGAATGGAGCAAAAATATGATGGTCACCTATGGATACGTCCATTAACATCAAACATGTCTGTAAGTTGTACCGTGCATATTAGCTATTGTGTTGGTACTTTGGAGTGCCATAGGCTCAACTGTCCTTTTTAATTGAACAATAAAAGGTATAACAACATCTTTCATGGACATCTGACAAAAAAGATTACAGTTGGACTTCTGACAGAGGATGAGAAAACTAAAATAGTTTGTCACTTTTGTCTCGCAAAACTGCACACTGTGTGCAAGTGTGTAGATGTGTTGTGTATTACGTAATGCCTCGTGACACAACTTACAAGCATAATATACAAGCCATCACACCCAGATATGTGGAAAGTGGATGTTGGAACCAACATAACCAGCCAAGAGGTAGAGAAATTAGTAAAGGCAGGGCTTAAGTTAGATGTTACTCATGAGGAACCTTTTGTGTCAGGGGTGGGAGAAATGTCCACACAAGCAGCGGGCAACAAAGAAAGTGACAAGAGGCCACATGATGCTACACAGAATACAAAGAGATCAACCAAGTGGCGGCATTGGATTTTCAAAGAAGCAGAAAAGAGGATTGGTAGTGTCGAGGCCATGACAGCGATAGTCCTTAATTTAATGAGAGTGCAATGCAGTCGTCCCCCTACTCTATTTTTCATTTGGCATGTGAGAGTGGAGAGGACTATTTTATACACATCAAGGTACAACCCTGGTGTACATGTCCTGATTTCATCCAAAGAGAATCTAGAGGAAAGTCTTATGTTGCATATAAGCATATCTATTTTGTCTTCTTGCGAGTTTTGGGATTACATAAGAATGAGGATATGGTAATGCATCAACCGACACTATCACCAGAGGAAGTGGGCAATATACTATCACGTTGTCATGAAGTGTGCGGTACAGCCAGGAAAGTACGAAACTTCTAGCTGTGAGAGTGAATGTCAAATCCAACAAGGAATTTCACGCATAAGATTTCCCAAGGAGTATTGAACATCATTATTTCCAATGACAAATACATGTGTCCACTTGCCTCAATACATCCTTGAATTCATCCAGATGATTGCAAAGAATTGCATGAAATCCTTTGAACCATTCACATGTGAGCATAACAAAGCTTTCTAATTTTTCCAATATACATGTGGCCAGCTACATCCATTACATCCAGTGCCCTCAAAACCATTATTTCGAGATGTCCTTTATCACCTGAAAACCTGCCTTAATATCCTAACATCTCACAAGCAAAATATAGCATTTGGCATAGCTTTGACATACTCATAATTTCCAAAATCCATTTGAGTAGAAAGTAAGGCAATTTACCCTCAACTTCAATGCATTTTTCACAAATCTCCGAGCTCCCAAATTCCTTAGCTTTTTCCTAAGATCCTTCTATTCATTTCCAAATTCTCTTTGATGTATAGAATATTTGATTCTCTCCATTCACATAGAGTGAGTGTAATTTTTTAAGAGAATAAAATAAACAAAAAAAAACTCAACTGACGATTTACATACGTGGATCTTTTTATTTGTTTTTCCAAACACATGCTGCTCGCCGATTATGCGAAGGAAAATCATCTGGAGCAGCATCGCTGAGTGTCGATTTTGAAAATGGCTTTTCCAATAATTACATCATTATGTAGTACTAGAATTACTCTCTAATTCTAGCACCTACAAAGCACAAGCATTATATATATTCAAAAGATTTAAAGCTCTGGTAGAATTGACACTGTTCCTCAACGCTGCATATATTTTTCCTTTCACTCTGGTTTTCGCCGTGAGCCTCCGGTCCTTTTTCTATTTCCTTCCCGCGGAGAAGTCGCGCATACCACCTTTTTTGCAGCTACTCGTCCGGATTTTCCATTTACAATATACTGCGCTTGTTCCAGAAAATTCTAAATAAGAGAAATGTTTTCCCTTTTCCACGTACGCTGCCACCCATTATATATTTCTTCTAACCTTAGCATTAAGGTTAGAATTCTCATTGCAAGGCATATCCCATTATATATTTCTTCTAACCTTAGCATTAAGGTTAGAATTCTCATTGCAAAGCATATCCTTAGCGCTAGTCCATCTTTCACCACACTATTCTTGTCTTTTAGGTATGATATTCCCTTCTTTCTAATGGTCACAACAGTTTCCTCAAACACTTCAACATGGATTCCTTTGTGCATTGGTATGCCCTCATGCCATCATATATAACTGGATGCTTCTAACTTGCCCATGAGCTCTGAGTAACAGCAAAAACATCATCCTCCATACTCATATACAAAAAACTCCTAAATCTGACTCAGCCTCAGCTTGTCTTATTGAACCTCATATACAATATGAACATATGTACATGGCATCATATAATGACTCGTCATGGCACTTAACCCCATGCATCTGGATGTGTATTTGATGGCCTCACATGCACGGTTTCACATCATAGACGTGCCATGGCACGACATCCACCCCCTCTAAACCTGCACATCCTCTGGTATGTGCCAAATCATCATCAAGGTCCACATATAGCTGAATGTCGTCTTCATCTTCAGCAGTTCCAGGAAGATTATCCTCTTCCTCTTCAATCATATCCATACTACCACTGTCAAAGCTCTCATCCTGAGCCTCTTGTGAATCAAAAGGATCACTATCATGCCTTCTTTTAAATATCTTGATTCTTTTGCCAGCCACAAGATTCTTTACTTCTGTTCCATCAAGCTCACACAAAGTATACGTGGCATTTCCATGCACATGCTTGACAATGTAAGGGCCAAACCATCTTTTTGCAAATTTTCTTTGAGCAGTGAATTGGTTGTCAAGGCTACTGTCATACATTAGAACCCAATCACCTTCTTCAATAGGTTTTGGCCGGAGTCTGTGTCTACTATCAAATCTTTCTTTATTTTTCAACCTTGCATCTTTCAAGCGAGCTTTAGCAAGCTCTACATCTTCAGGCCTCCTCTCCAACTGTCTTATTCGCAATGCAAGGAGGTCATCTCTGCTCAATCCTTCCACCCAGGGCAATACATTCCAAGTTAGAATTACTTCTTCAACTGGCATCACTGGCTTCTGACCATACATTAATTCTGCAGGCATGTATCCTGTCACCGAGCTATGAGTTGTACGGTCAGCCCACAAGGCATATGGTAGCAGCTTTGGCCACTCTCTCATCCTTTCTCTGCATGCCTTAGCCAAAGCTTTAATGATTGGAGGATGTCCTCGCTCACTTTTCCCATTGCCCTCAGGATTGTAAGCACATGTTAGAGACAGTTTGATACCAATTCTAGAGAAGAATTCCCTTGCTTCTTCAACATCTAGCTCCCCCCTATCAGCTGTTATTTTCCCAACACAACCATATCGGCAGATCACATCTTCCAAGAGAAATTTGCATACTGTTTCCGTACTCTTTGTTCTAAGAGCACGCCCTTCTACCTGATTTGTCAAATCTTCTCTTGCAAGTGCTATATACCGCATCTGCCAAATTCCCAAAGGCATTGTAACTAGATCCACTACCCATTTGTAGTGCATGGCAGGTGGGTAGGTTGGTTGCAAGCCATCACGATGCCGCACATTTGAGTACATTTGGCATACTATGCATTTTTCCACATATTGGGAAATATCCTTGTACATTCCTCTCCACCAATATTTTTCCTTTATTTTGGTAAAGGTGGCCCATACACTTCTATGCCCAGCCCAGAGACTCTCATGGAATTCTTTCACAAGCTTTCCTTGAGTCTCTTTATCACATATGACTCTCTGTGGCATAGCATTCCTCTGTTTAGGATGCTTCCAGAGATACCCATCCTTTAGAAAGTAACCATATGCTTTTCTGCGGATCCTCTTAAATTCTGAGTCAGACCAATTTTGTTGCCTTGTTAGAGTGCTCAAATATTGACCAATAAGCAACCAGTCTCCTTCATATATTTCCTCAATAAAAGACTCAAGTGCATTTGATAGGCAAATATGATCCCCTTTTGCATATGCTGTAGTATAGAACTTTGTACCCACATCATCAATGTCACTAATCATCTCTTCCTCATCTTCATACCTGGCTCGTGATAGCATATCTGCAACTGGATTATCTTTTCCCGCAATATGCTCAAACTCAGGATTTAGTGATTTGATATAAGCAATCCACCTAAGCATAGCAATATCTGGAGTGGTACAACTTGCTATCATCCCAAGAAGTGGCAAGCAATCAGTCTCCACTAGTACAGATGCCCCAATAAGATATTCTTTTTCACATTTTAGAGCAGTGACTATCCCCCATAATTCTCTCTTGATCTGTGGATACTTTCGTTGTCGAAAGCTTAATACCTTTGCTCCAAATCTAATTACATACCTATGATCATCCTCATCATCTTGCCCTACTGCCCATCCTATCCCAGTAGGACTAGTATCAACTGTAACAATCACAGGCCTGCCACACTCATAATCCGCCTTTCTCAAAATGGGTGATGATTGGAGCAAATATTTCAGCTTCCGCATAGCTTTAATATGTACTGCACTCCACAAAAATTTTTGATTTTTCCTCAAAAGCTGATAAAGAGGATCTGCTACATGTGCATAATGTGGGATCCAAATAACATAAAAGACGCATGCTCCAAGAAATCTCCTCAGCTCTATAACATTAATGCATATTTCCTTCATTCTTTGTATTGCATCTATCTTGGCTGGACAAGGACGGCGTCCACTAGTACTACAAAGATGTCCCACTATTAGCACTTCACCAACCCCAAACACTGATTTCAGCCCAGATAAAGTAAGATTTACTTCTTCAAGCCTGGATAGAATCATGTCACAATCCTTTATATGATTTGCCACAAACTTGCGGCACCCCTTTGAATCCAAATCCTCATCTTTATCTTTCTCATCATAGCCTTTTATTGGCACATCATCCAAAAATGGCATAGTTTTTTGTGGTATGAAGTCCCGTAAGACTTTATTCATTCCATTCATCATATGTGCCACTGAGTTAGTGGCACCCTGTGGTAAGGTACACATCCTTACTAATCCCAAAGGAGTTCTCATTGTGGTCAAGTCCCTGCTTTGTATATCCAGCTGGAACTGATCATATCCCGAATACAGATCACCCATAGAGTATATAGCTTTCCCTGCAAATGCTTCTGCAAACTCATCCACAATTGGACCTGCTCCCACATTCCTGATTGTGACTTTGTTTACAGGTTGCATGTCTTGAATAAAGCGCAATGTCCCATTTTTCTTTGGTACAGTAAACCATCTGTTGGAATATGGGGCACATGAAGGCTCCAAGATTCCCATCCTGATCTTTTCCTTTAGTAATTCCATCAACTTTGGCAAGAGAGCCTTTGGTACTGGAATTGGCTGCAGGTTCCAGGGCACATGTGGAACAGTAAAGATCACCATTGGTGCTGTTACACTTGGATCAACACAACCTATCTCATGCGGCTGAAAGGCAAAAGCTTTCCCATGTTTTACAAGCATCTCCTCAAAGCATTCCCTTTCAACTGGCAACAGAAAATCCTTCTCACCAATCTTCAGCTCTTTCAGAGTTTCTTGAGTAAATTTATGCCCAATTTTCTTCGGATCTCTAAGATTTGGCTGCATAGAAGCTTCATCTATCTTCTCCTTGCTTCCTGGTGGCAAGGGCAAGGCAACTGGCTTCACCTTCTTTGCAACCGTTTTGTACTTTGTATCAACATGAGCATCCATCTCACAATTCATGTTTTTACATTCCACCCCCTCAAATTCCTGGATTATATCATACATCTCCGCAGATGACACCTTTATCATTTCATTTCCACCCTGTAAGCATGCTCTTCCCATATCAAAAAGCACATCCATAGTATCTATAAATGACACCTCATCAAGCACCCCTGAAATAAACTCATTTTTCTCCAAAAGACCACACTGCTCAAAACTTTTTTGTTCATTTTGTATATGTTTTTCCATGCCACGCTTTAAATCCTTGCTTTTTACAAAAACCAGTGACCCATAGCTGGAGAATCCCTGAAAATTTGCTGAAAAACTATTTACATTGATTGAGTCCTGCGAGAACTCATTTCCCCTTGTACCATTGGAATCCCGCTTTACAATGGCACCTGGCCAAAATCCCTCATCTCCCTGTAATTCATGAACTCTCTGTTTATCTTTGGGAGTGACTGTGCCCGAAGAGATTCACGATTCCTTTCATGATTAATGCAAACTGTCAAAAATTGAACAGCTTTTTTGCCATCTTTACTCCTTATTCTTGCATAAGCTGAACCATCATCCAAAACCTTTGTTTCCATCCTTACAGCTGTAATGTAGGGTTGCCCAAGAATGAGAGGATACGATGACATCTCCTGAACAAAGAAATTCTGATCATCCTTCACATCCCCTATAGTTACCCTTACATTTGGACATGCTGCATAAAGCTCTCCAGATGAATTATTAGCTGCTTTAATCATCCACCCATGATCCACATCCATTGGCCACTTACATTTGTTGTAGAGATTTTTAGCCATAAGATTTATTTCAGACCCATGATCAATTAGAGCGACATACGGCTCTTCCAAATCACCTATCTTGACAAGGGTTTCAGTGGTTGCTCTTGCCCAATGACTCCTGGAGTAATGACTTTTTGTAAGAACTTCTTTTTCATCATCCTCTTCCACAAAGCGCACTTGTCGTGCCCCATCAGCAGAGTGATTACATTCCACCACATTTTCTCTCTCTTCCTTTTTCTGTACCTGTACACCATGAGTCTTGGAAGTGCTTGCCTCTCCTTGTGATGGAATAGATTCAATTATGGACTGCCTTTTTCTTCGTATAATATCAATTATCTCATCATGAAATTCTTTCTTTGCAATCCCCAAGACTTCCCCTAGTGTGAATTCCACCCTGCTGTTTAGAATTCTCTCTTCAAGCACCTTTTTGAGATCTGTTGCAACTTCAATATCAGATTGAAGCTTGTAGAGTGGACTTTTCCCTTTACCCTTCTCCTTCATTTTTGCTGGCACTTCTTCCATTGAAACATCATGTGGAGGTCTGCTATGCTGTGGAGGCATATGTGATGGCCCAGGATCCTTCTTTTCACTTCCACGTGTAACTCTTTTTGATGGCCCCCCTTCCTCATTTTCCCTTTTTCGCTTCTCCTCTACCTGTGCCTCATTATTTTGGCATTTGGCAATATAGGCATGAATGGATAAAGAATCCACAGGCTCCTCCCAGCCAGTCTCAAGACGTATACAATCACCTGCCTCATGCAAAGCTTGCTTTGACACTTTCTTTGATGCAATTAATTCCATTGTTGATGGCCAAAAATTCTCATTCTCATAATCCTCATCATTATCAAACCCCTGCTTTAGTTGACCAACCTTTAATCCATAGGTTGCTGCCTCAACCATAGAAATGGCATGACTAGCAGCCATATCCTCTACCAGCTTTTTCATCCCTCCTTTCCCAAAGTTTGTACTCAATGGAAGACCAGTCTCTGTAAGATGGATTTTCCCATCTTTGAAGAACACAAGTTGATTTTTAAGAGCTTCTTTATAGCTGGTACAATCCTTCTTTGCATGCTCTGGGTCATCACACCATATGCATCTATATGTAAACCCTTCTTTGGTTTGAGGCCTTTGCATAACCTTTTTCTTCAATCCTGGACATCTTCAATTTTAAATCACGCATACCCTTGATAAGCTCATCCATCGGCCCATCTATCTTAGGAATTGTAGCAGTTGGCTTGGATAAATTCTCAGGGGTAACAGCAGCTATGGGGGTTGCAGAGCCCATCACCATTTTATCCCTCCTCCGCTGCCGCTTTGCTAACATAGTGACTGCATCCTCAACATCATTCCAATCACTCTTTAATCCCTGCTCTGTATTCTTATCCTCAAGGAGGATTTCCAATTTCTCCTGGAGATCTTTCCCAGCTGCTTGCAAGAAGAGCTCCGTCTTTTCTCTGTCCAAAGTTGCACGCTCTATTCTTGACAACAGGGCATAACGCTTCTCAAACTCCCTTAGCAATTCTGTGGCAGAAATTCCCATTTTAGGTTTTGTGACCCATTCCAAGAAAGTTCGTTTGGTCACTCGCTCAGAATCCTCCATGAAGTATTCATCCTTTAAAGCAAGCTTGAATTCTTCCCAATTTCTGCCACCCTGTGCTGTCTGCAATCCTTTTATGCGCTCTCTTATTTCAGGAACGCATACCAGCTCGAAACTTCAAACCATATCCTCCTCAGTCACCCTGTTTAGCTCCATCTCCTTTATATAATTACGCAGGTACTTTGTAATGTCCTTCCCATCAAATTGATCTACCTTTTTCACAATTGATTGTAATGCCTTGGTTGTGGAAATCTGTCCCCTCTCAGCAGCTTGTTGCTGTTACATGTACATGGTAAACATTTGGAACATCTGCATAACTCCGGGGTCAAAATGAACCCCCTGGCCCTCAGAATTCTCAGCCATAGCTTCCCTGTATATTTCACCACACTCTCACCCCAGCAGTTTCACGTCGGGTTCACCAAAAGAATGTCGTGAAGTGTGCGGTACAGCCAGGAAAGTACGAAACTTCTAGCTGTGAGAGTGAATGTCAAATCCAACAAGGAATTTCACGCATAAGATTTCCCAAGGAGTATTGAACATCATTATTTCCAATGACAAATACATGTGTCCACTTGCCTCAATACATCCTTGAATTCATCCAGATGATTGCACAGAATTGCATGAAATCCTTTGAACCATTCACATGTGAGCATAACAAAGCTTTCTAATTTTTCCAATATACATGTGGCCAGCTACATCCATTACATCCAGTGCCCTCAAAACCATTATTTCGAGATGTCCTTTATCACCTGAAAACCTGCCTTAATATCCTAACATCTCACAAGCAAAATATAGCATTTGGCATAGCTTTGACATACTCATAATTTCCAAAATCCATTTGAGTAGAAAGTAAGGCAATTTACCCTCAACTTCAATGCATTTTTCACAAATCTCCGAGCTCCCAAATTCCTTAGCTTTTTCCCAAGATCCTTCTATTCATTTCCAAATTCTCTTTGATGTATAGAATATTTGATTCTCTCCATTCACATAGAGTGAGTGTAATTTTTTAAGAGAATAAAATAAACAAAAAAAAACTCAACTGACGATTTACATACGTGGATCTTTTTATTTGTTTTTCCAAACACATGCTGCTCGCCGATTATGCGAAGGAAAATCATCTGGAGCAGCATCGCTGAGTGTCGATTTTGAAAATGGCTTTTCCAATAATTACATCATTATGTAGTACTAGAATTACTCTCTAATTCTAGCACCTACAAAGCACAAGCATTATATATATTCAAAAGATTTAAAGCTCTGGTAGAATTGACACTGTTCCTCAACGCTGCATATATTTTTCCTTTCACTCTGGTTTTCGCCGTGAGCCTCCGGTCCTTTTTCTATTTCCTTCCCGCGGAGAAGTCGCGCATACCACCTTTTTTGCAGCTACTCGTCCGGATTTTCCATTTACAATATACTGCGCTTGTTCCAGAAAATTCTAAATAAGAGAAATGTTTTCCCTTTTCCACGTACGCTGCCACCCATTATATATTTCTTCTAACCTTAGCATTAAGGTTAGAATTCTCATTGCAAGGCATATCCCATTATATATTTCTTCTAACCTTAGCATTAAGGTTAGAATTCTCATTGCAAAGCATATCCTTAGCACTAGTCCATCTTTCACCACACTATTCTTGTCTTTTAGGTATGATATTCCCTTCTTTCTAATGGTCACAACAGTTTCCTCAAACACTTCAACATGGATTCCTTTGTGCATTGGTATGCCCTCATGCCATCATATATAACTGGATGCTTCTAACTTGCCCATGAGCTCTGAGTAACAGCAAAAACATCATCCTCCATACTCATATACAAAAAACTCCTAAATCTGACTCAGCCTCAGCTTGTCTTATTGAACCTCATATACAATATGAACATATGTACATGGCATCATATAATGACTCGTCATGGCACTTAACCCCATGCATCTGGATGTGTATTTGATGGCCTCACATGCACGGTTTCACATCATAGACGTGCCATGGTACGACAACGTCCTCGAAGCAAGGATGTTTGTGCCTATACTTAAGCTTTAATCAAGCCTCTCATGTTTGTGCCTACTTAAGCTTGTAAGGAAATGTGAAGTTAATCTTTTTATAAGAAAATTTGAACCCAATATTTTTGTCTTGCTTTGGGAGATGGAGTATACTGTCACGTACTCTAAAGTCTTATTGTAGGTAGCTTGCGACGCTATGGTAAAGGAGTTGTACCAACCATATATCTTCTTGTAAGCAAATGTGAACTCAATCTTTTTGTAAGAAAATATGAGCCGGGTATACTTGTTTTTACTTGTGTTGAAATAAATATTGGAAGAAAGGTACATAGATAGGTATGTTTGTGCCTATATTTAAGTTTCTTTGACATAAAATGTGTGTTTATATGTAGGAAGGTAGGTAGGTAGGTATGTAGGTATGTATGTATGCATGCATGTATGTATGTATGTATTGTACAAATGTGTGTATATATGTATGTATGTATATATGTAGGAAGGTAGGTAGGTAGGTGTGTTTGAGAATATGCATGTATATGTATGTATGTATGTGAATGTATTTATTTCTCTTTCATAAATACTTACTATATAAAAGCTCACCAAAATGTATCATTTTTCTTACAAGCTCGCATAAAACTCTCTTATCTCCAAAAAGCTCGCCAAATAAAGCTCGCAAAAAAAATCAAACCCTGAAATATGCACCTCCTTTAAAGAACTCCCCTTCCTTACATATGTGTCAAAAAGGAATCATTATATCCAAAATATCTCATATTTTTAATATTTCTCATAGTTTTTTACTAATAAACCTTGTACATTTTCAACTCTTCATCTTATGTGAGCATTTACTCATTTTTGGATACCCAAAATATCTCATATTTTTAATATTGCTCGTAGTTTTTTACTAATAAACCTTGTACATTTTCAACTCTTCATCTTATGTGAGCATTTACTCATTTTTGGGTATCTTCTTTTACAAATTGGATTTATCTCCTCCCTACACATGGATTGATGCTATTGGCCCATAGGAACCTTAATTGGACCATAATCCAAAAATTTCTGAAAATCTAGACCCTTAGACTAAGGTCCTTTATACCCATTTCCCATAAATTCCAATTGCACATTGGAAAATTCTTTTTGAATTTTTGTTTCAGGGGAACTTATTTTAATAAGATGAGTTATTTTTCTATCCAAAAATATTCATAATCTGAATATTATCTCTCTAGATCTCTAGGCTAAAACAGTTAGAAACAAGGTCTTTATATTTCTGAAGAGGGATTGATTACAGGGGAAGATACTAGACATCAAAAAGGGGTTGGGGGAGGAATCTTACAGTTAAGATATGGCAAATAATGAGCCAGAGCATTGTCTGTTTTACTTGATTCCATGTCTAGTGCTCCTCTAGAACCCTTCTCCATTCCCAAAAAGTTGTTTACATCTTCTATCGCGCGATCTAACATTCAAAATAGGATTTGAATTAAACAAACAGTGAAAAAGAAGTAACACAAAAATGGAGAAAATTCTTACCTTCGGATTCTCATCTTCCTCTAGAACTTCATCCTTTCATAAATTGATGGAGCCTTGGTTGTCCTCTTTAGGCTCTACATATTCTACCTTCTCCCTTCCAATATCACCAATCTCGAGCCCTTCTAAAACATAAAGCTAGAGCTGAAGATGCATCTATGAACTTGTCATTGGATGTCTCTATTCCTAGAGAAATAAACTCCTTCAAAGATTCATTCTCCACAAATTTAGATCCTACTTGTTACCAAAACCTTTTGTAATTCTCACTGCAGAAAATTTATTTCCTTGGGTGTCTTCTCAAATGACTATCTGTGCTAGAATCACAAAGTGGGTTATGGAATTGCAAGAATTCCAATACTCTTTCAAGGTAGAAGATAGTGTGCATGCACAATTGACAGGGATTCTCACTTATAGAGTGCATGAAAACGAGATTAAGGTGCCTGAAGTAAAGACCCTACCATTGCCACCACCCAGAACTATACCTTGTTCTTTGATGGAGCTTTTAGAAAAGCCATAGGTAAAGTAGGGGGAGGGCTGGTGCTGCTCAACCCAAGTGGAGAGGTGGTTATTATTATGAAGGAGAAGGTCAACTTGCCAAGTTCTACTAGCAACAATGCAGCAGAGTACGACATACTACTTCATGGCTTGAAGGTGTGCATCAATCAAGGGATACGTCGTCTACTGGTAAAAGGGGATGCACTTCTTATTGTAAGGCAAATTTTAGGCATTTGGGCATGCAAGAATGAAAGATCAAGGCAAAAGGTTCATGCTATCCGTAGGTTGTTTAATCAATTTAAGGAGGTGCAATTGTATCATATTCCTAGGAAACAAAATGAGGATGCTGATCTACTTGCACAACAAGCTGTTGCATGTGTTAAGAAGGAAATGCAAGTAGTCTTGGCTGCAGCGGCTATTAAGCAACCACGATACCAAGGAATGGAGACACTGGCTCCCATAGTAAGCTACATCTTGGAGACACTGGCTCCCATAGTAAGCTACATCTTGGAAGGTGAATTCCCACAAGACTTCACAAGGGCACAAAAGAGGAGGCTCATGAAGAGGGCAAGTTCTTTCTTATTCTTAGAAGGTGCCCTCTACCAAAGAGGAAAAGATCAAGTGTGCAGAAGAGTACCAACAACAACCAAGGAGATTCCAGCCATTTTAGAAGGTTTGCATGAAGAAGCATGTGGTGGCCATTTTGCTCAAGAACTAACTGTGAAAAAGATTTTGCTTGCTGGGTATGTTTGGCCAAGCTTACATCATGTGGATGTCCAACATTGGTGTAAGAGCTGTCATAACTGCGAAGTCAATGGTAATAAGAGGTTGCTACATGGTCCACGCCAATTAGTCATTGTAAGTGGTCCATTTGAAAAATGGGGCATTGATGCTATGGGTCCACTGCCTAGACCTAAAAATGGAAAATTGTACATCTTAGTGGCCATAGACTACATGACTAGGTGGGTGGAGGCTTAAAGTGTGGCAAGGGTGAATGAAAAGACTGTAAGCAAATTTGTTTACACTCATATATGTTGGAGATTTGGCACACCCTTGGCGATTGTTTCTGACAATGGTCCTGGTTTTAGAAAAGGTTTGCTCACCGAAGTTTGTGAAGAGCTTCTCTTTTCACATCGTCATAGCACACCCTACTATCCTCAATCAAATGGGTTAGTAGAGAAGGCTAATGGTGTCATTGCACGAATCATAAGAAAGATGGTGAAGAACAAGACGAAGCTTTGGGACGAGTTCCTTGATGGAGCACTATGGGCATACCAGACTACCTACTGAGAAGCAATAGGGTTTACGCCCTTTCACTTGGTTTATGGCCAAGAAGCATTGCAGCCTATTGAGCTCAACATTCCAACAATGCGGCTACATGGAAAGGGTGGGCTAGGAGATCAAGATGCATGGGTGGATCGACTTCTCACTTTAGTTGAGCTAGACTGGAAAAGAGAAGCTGCATACGAGTGTTATATCAGAAAAGCCATGCAAGCAGCGGAGAAGTTCAATGCAACTTTTAAAGATAAGGGCATCAAAGAAGGGCATCAAAGAAGGAGATCTTGTGCTAAAGTATGACGATCGACTTGATAACCGGTTTGATGCCAAGTTTGAAACTAGATAGCAGGGACCATACATTGTCAAGAAGGTTTTCAACTCTAGCTATTATCAGCTCATGGATTTGGATGGAAAGAACATTCTAAGAAGGTTAATGGCTACAGACTCAAGCCAGACTTGAGTTGTATTTTACCGACAGACTTACAAAAGCAACCACAAAAAGGAGATAAAAGGGCATGTAAGTTCTGTTGTTTGAGTGATGTTTGTGGTGCAAAACATGAGGAACATAAGAAAGATGGACAAGAGAACTACATTACACCACTTGCTTTAGAAGGCCTACTTTATGATGGTACATGAATATACCATCATCTAGGGGGAGGGCTAAATGATAGCCATTTTTTCGACTATCCACATTACCACAAGTAACTACCTCAGCCAAGGAAAGTCACATAAACTCTTTGTCATAAATTCCTTTTCACTGTAAATAGGCGTGTGTGCGTTAGGGACTTTACCCATATCTTCTATATATTTTTATATTATTAAAAAAAAAGTTTTTGCTAGCTACTTATCAAAAATAAATAAAATTATTACGGCCCATTTTTGTGTAAATATTTCATCTCATATAAGGGCCTAAATATGGGGGTCTCTATTTTCTCTAATTATGTATATACTTCATTAGGTGTGTGTATTACAAAACTTAAGTATATTTTTATTTATTTATTATTATTATTATTATTTTTTCTTCATAATACTTTTGGACCATCATTGTATATATGCTTCAACTTCACATTGCATAAGTAAATCCTATGCCCTCACATTTCTACCCACACCGTGTAGAAAGCACCGTGTAGAAAGCCTACTACCTAAATCACTTTTTCCCTTAGACTATTTCATCTTTTATTCTCTCATCGTCCCTAAAATAATGAGGGTCTCCCTCCCTTTTGTCTTCCATAGTTTAGTATTTTTGTATATATATTTTTACTATTAAATATTTTTTATATATTTTCATTAAATAGTTTTTCATATATCAATTATTTTTGTATATTTT
Organism: Cibotium barometz; assembly: GCF_041138505.1. Classification (NCBI taxonomy): domain Eukaryota; kingdom Viridiplantae; phylum Streptophyta; class Polypodiopsida; order Cyatheales; family Cibotiaceae; genus Cibotium; species Cibotium barometz. The sequence goes on from NC_141067.1 coordinate 51,255,584, forward strand.
ATTCACAATTAGATCTCTTTGTTTATTTTATTTTCCTATCATAATAACCATATTATCATGATATGTTGACTAGTTAAAGTACTAGCTTGTTTTTTCCCATTATATCTTTATAAAATGGAAAAAAATCTCCTCCATGTAAGTGTCCATATACACTTGAGTATCTAAGGTCAAGATATGATGTATTGGGGGCTCACTCTTGGAGCTATCAAAAATTCCACTAATGGGGACCCACACAAAGATTTTGAAAATTCAGAAAATACATGATTCTGCTGAAATTTTTGCGCCCGCCTCCACTCCAAATTTGGACTGATCATCAAGAGACAAAAGTTAGCTTGTGAGCTCAGGAATATGCTCAAATGTTTTGAAAATTTTTGGAGCTAATGGCAGTGAGATATGAAGTTTTTATTGGACCCCAGTCTGCCACTTTTTGGCAAGGTACACCTAGTCTCTTCTCACCTCCCTTACACATTCATCACCTACACACTTACTCGTTCCTTTCTCACTCCATCAAACCTGCAAACTTCATGTCCTCTCTCTCACCCTCTCCACCTTTGCCCTCTCCTTCCATCTCCATTTGCTCTCATATCTACTCTACACCCATACCTCATCTCCATTTCTCTCCCTACTACTCCCATATTACTAAATTATTTTCCCAATCTCAAAAAATACATAAAAATTAAGCATGAATGTATCATATTAACCTCTACAAATATGGGGTTTCTATCTACAAAAACCCCCATGTTCTTCACCTCAATCAACTTTTGTGGCATCGAATGCAAGAAGGAGACCGGCGGTTAACTTAAAGATCTACACATGGGTGAGTCCAAGCTTCTTCGAGCTTTCAACCACACAAAGGATCTTTCCAACCACACAAAGGATCTTTCTAAATCTTTACTCCTCTCACTCAACCTCTCAGCCCTTCTCACCCATTTTTACATTGTACTACTAACCTTTTATAGTGATTACTAACTACTAACCACTAAACATGTGTAAATAAGCACCCACTCTACTACTTTTCGAGTAGGCATTACTACAAGTCATTTGCTCAAACCTCTACATCACACTCTCCTCTCATCTTTAATAATTCTCTCACCTTGAGCCCACATCCATGTGACTCAAGGGATAAGAAGAGGTCCACTCTCATTCCAAAATAAAAAATCCATAATCTATGATTTCTCATAATAAAATTGATTAGGCTTAATCCTAATTGGGGCTTCTCAAACCTATAAATAGAGCCCCTCCATTCCTTATGGAGGGGGGGATTACACACATTGTACACCACTCCCAACTCTAGTGTGTAAGGAGATAGTGAACTTGTGAGCTCTCTCTATACATCAATACCTTTGATTGCATAGAGAAGCTTGAAGCTAGTTATGTCATTGTGAGGGCTTGAGCGATGCCATACTCCCTATCATAATTGTATCTTGCCCTTGTTGCATAAATAATATTAGTAGTTTGGGTGCAATTGTGTACAAGTCTTGGACTCCTACATCTCCAAAGTTGATTTAGCAAAGTGGTCCGATGTTTGATTTAAGGTAAATTCGATCCTTGTATTTTGTGGTGTGATTTTATGCTTGGCGGCTTGAGGGCCTATTTTTGATTTATTGCCTTTCAATCCATGGTAAGAGAGTCGTATGGTGAGAGGGCTCCCGTAACCTTAAGACCATGTGTATACCGACAACAAAATCAAGCTTATATTGTCTCTCTAAGTTCTTCTTCAAGTTTGGTGTACATCTATTTGTGTTATGCTAGTCTCCTACACACACAATATCATATGTTATGAGTGTTTGTTGAGGGTTTGTGTGCCTTTTGATTGATGTATATGGTTAGCTTGTGTTGATTGGCTACAAGGAAAGATCTTTGTTGACGGTTTGTGTGCCTTTTGATTGATGTATATGGTTAGCTTGTGTTGATTGGCTACAAGGAAAGATCTTTGGTGTCGTAGTTCATACACATAACTAGGTGGTGCCCCTTTTCTTGTTGAGTGTGTGGTTTTGGGGTTCTTATGTTTGTATTGCGTTGTGCCCCAAGCCCATTGAGCAACACGAGAGCCTTGAGGAGTTCTTAGAGGCCGCTCTTCTTGTTGCTTGCCCCGGACTTCCTCACTAGCTTGACGATAATATAGCATAGCCAATGGGTATACTTGAAAACCTGAAGATTAACTTCCTTTGGTATCACATTTAGCCATGTATTTGTGGTAATGAACTTTCAAAGAAAAGGGTCGTACACAATGATCCTTGGAAGACCATACACGAGAGAAGTGTGATTAGTGTATTATTGGGAAACCACTCACATATACATAAAAAAATGAGGTCAAACATTAAAAGTTGACCTTAATTCTTGGAAAACACACCGTATGGGTCAAGGAATACTAGAAGATGAGTGTGACCCCACTACCACAACCATTTCAATTGACATGTGTAGGGCATGCAATGCAACAATTAATACCACAACTTTCAACATGTGCCGATTGTGCAACAAATTACTAGATGGTACAAATAAGGATCCAAAATATGATCCACATCTAGAGCCTGAAGATTCTGAAGACTAGATTCACATTTTGGCAACCATGGACAAACTTTTGTAAAAGTTGGGGACATGATTTGCACGATTGAACAGACTTGACAAACTTTTGTAAAAGTTGGGGACATGATTTGCACAATATACATCTTTTCTATGGAAACCGACCTTCATTGGCTATGCTAAGTTAAAGTGGTAAGTTCCCATGAATCTTATATGTGCCAATGGGAAGATGATCTAAAAAATATTACCATACCAGCCACGACATAGGCCACAAGGAAAGAAGAAAATTTTCTAGAAACCCCCTGAACATGCTAAACTATGTCGCTCTACTCAACGTAAGCTTAACAAAGTTAAAGATGAGGTATAGAAGGAAGCTAAACTTAAAGCACTTTCCAATTCTCATGAAGAAGATTTAAGATAAGTGCATGAGTATTTCAAGTCCTACAATATTGGGGATAGGTTAATATGGAGTGAGAAACCTCGGAGAACACCTACGTAGAGCCTCATACATATTATGATGGTCCCATCAAGGTTAAAGAGATAAGTCTTGCTGACCGAGGGCAACAAGAACCAAAGCCAATATTCATTCCAAAAAATCTAACCCTAGGTTAGGAAGAAGAATTGGTATCCTTACTCAAGGAAAGTCAAGATGTTTTTTCTTGGAAATACACGGATATGAAGGGAATTCCTTCGAAAAGGGTAAAACACACCATTCCTTTAATAGATGGTGCAAAACCTGCTAAACAAAGAGCCCACAACTTAAAACCCAAAAATAGACAAATGGTCAAAGAAAGCACAAATTGCTTTAGCCAAAGAATCCAAGATCAGGTTCAAGATCAAGGGCAATTCACATTATCTAGAGTGGTTTTAAAGTTCATGTGCACACACCTTCACTTGTCTAGTTAAGGGATCCTTGAGTAAAGCATTTTTGGGTAAAAATACAAGCTCCATTGTAAAGTTCTAGAGCTATAAAAGACTTTCGTATTTGTGTAACATTGTGTGTGTGTGTGTGATGTGTTGAGTACCATGGCAACCATGGTGGGAAAAATGTTTGACAAAACCAAGAAATTTGATGGCTCCAAGTACCATACTTGGTGCGTCAAAATGAAAATGTGTCTCATTGAGAAAGATTTGTGGGGAGTGGTAAATGGAACTAAGAAAAGGCTAAGTTAAGATCTAGATCTTATCTCTAAGTGAACTAATTTAGACTCCAAGGCACTATCTCTCATCATTTGTGGGCTAGGTGATAGCCAAATTCATCAAGTAAGCTCAGTAAAGACTTCGAATGAAGAATGGCTTAGGCTCAAGTCTATCTTTGGGAAAACCAATGGAACTAGATTCTTCTTAAGGAAGAAACTCTATAGGATGTAAAAAGATGGCAAAACCGTATTTCTTCTCATGTAAATGACATCCGTTGTATGATTGATCAACTCGGTGGTGCAGGTGTGACTATTGATGAGGAGGAGGCCATCTATGTGTTGCTTTCAAGCATGCCTCCTTGTTATATGAGCAATGTGTCTTAGTGATAGCCAATCAAAACAATCATACACTAACCTCACTGACTTTTTCCCTCATTCTAGAGGAAACTCGCATGGAGGGTTCCAAAGCTTTAGCTCCTTCAACACCAATTCCAATGGAGCATGCCTATTTTGCTACAATCAAGGACAAAAAGACCAAGGCTCCTCGAACTCGCTAATATTACAACAACAAGAGACACATCATCAAGGATTGCTTTAAGACGAAGCAACGATAGGAGGAGGAGGAAAACTTCTCCAACTCATCATTCAAGGAGTTTGTATGACATGTTATAGCCCATGGGACAATTTGTTATCTTAGTGATTTCTTATCTTAGTGGTAGAGCTGATCCAAGCACACCCTACGTGGTCTGGATGCTTGATCAAGGGAGGGTATTAGAAAATATATGATCTAGCATCCATTCTTAGTGAGATTTCCTTAGTGATACTTAATGTGGCTTGTTCTAAGGTTAGAAGGCTCAATTGCTAGAGTACTAGGTGTAGGTCTAGAGCAACTGGGTGTAGGTCGAGTAAGTAGGTGTAGGTCTAGTAGTTATCTTCCTTTGATTGGGGAATCACCTTTTAGGTGAGTTTGGTGAGAAACATTAGGGAGATGGAGAGAATCAAGGGCCCTAGATTCCTCCCTCTCATGAGCCTATAAATTCAGGGACTACTACTCACACATATAGATCTAGTAGAGGGAGCTAAGTGGAGAGTATAGTGCCCATGCTTTGTGTACTTGCTTAGTGTACTTGCTTAGTGATCAGTATACTAAGATCCAACTATTATCTATTCCTCAAAACCAAAGTGCAAAATGGCTACATGGATCTTTTCCCCTTGTCTAAGGCTTGCATGCTGGCAAACGAATCAAGAACACTCAAGAAGGACACAATGTTTTGGCATAACACTTTCAAGCTGCATTCTTTTTAAAGAATCTAGAGCTTTGCTATCTTGCTTGAAGTGAGGGTCGATAGCAAATCAATGGACTAAAAATTGCCATGAGAACACTTATACTAGCAATGAAGTGGAAAGAAGCACGCCATCCAGCTAGACCAAACACCGTGGTGCCAATCAGAAGAACCCAGAAAACATTTCCAATAATTCCTCCAAGGTTTCCGGTGAATTGAAATTGGCCTGAGTATCAAGGACAACTAGTATTGATAGGGCATCTTTTTATGAGTTGTAGGTTAATTCCTTTTTGTTTTTGTGAACAGCCTCTTGCAATGGTATGTGGATCATGCTCAACAGCCAGAATCGTGTACATACAATACCGCCATAGGATCGGCAGCCCACATCCCCGTTGGACCAGCGCAAGCAGAGGAAGGGTACGCGTCGACGAGTGCCATTGCAGGTCAGGCAACGCGGAAAAGCGAAGGAGATCAAGCTTGACAAGGCTGGTTGCAGACTTGATCCTGTTAAAAATCCACTTAGGGGTTGGGCTCTGCAATGATATCCTCTCAGGACATCTGTCTCCACCATGGCACAAGACAAACTTGCTGTCGGGCCTCTACAGGATTGGGGAGCTGCCTGTTCTGCATCCTTAACCTCGGCAGAAGAAGACATTAGTACGATCTTGATGCTGCTCCTCTACTGCTAGGCACCATCGCTTCTCTTCTTGATGAGAGATCTAGCCGTAAACCTCCTCATACCTCAGTAGCGCTTGTTTCTGGGCGTGCGCTGGTGGCGAATAGCATCTTAAAGAAGCGTTGAGATTACGACGATCCCGATGCTGCTCGTCTGTATCAGGGCTCTTTGGATCCTACTCCTGTAGCTACGTTGTAGCAAGGCAAGGCCACGTCAGATTCGTCTCTCCTGCTCCCTCATCTCCTCTAGTCGTCTGAAGGCCTCTCCTTTGAAATGGAGATGAGCTCAGCAATCTCGCGGGCGAGCTCCTGTGCTGGTTCTCCCCTGTCAAATTGAAGGCCCTCCCCTATGAGCTCAATGCTGTGGTTCAAGGAGAGATCCCCTATCAGACTATCCGAAAGTTACAAACTCTGAGAGGGTGCAATCCTCTCATGTGCTGCTAGGTGTAAGACTGTTTGAGAAGGTGGTGCATGCAAGGATCCCCACTGTACCTCCTGAGTCCTCCTCTATGTATGGCCCACTCATCTGTTAATCCTCAATAGGTTGGCTCCTCCAACCTATCTGTCTGAGCAAGAGAACTGTAGACTACCCTCCATGTGACAAAACTCCGGGTGGTGCTAAGTATGCAGCCACCTGTGACAACAAAGCTCCTCCCAAGCTGCCAACCCCGCACCACTAATCGTCTTGTGGCTCCCTCCAATACTGTCACTAGGCTCCTCAATCATATTGAGATCGCCTCTAGCACACCACTAATCCACTGAGGTCCATAGTAAACACCATAGGTATGTTCTTTCACCAGGGGAGTTCAGGGCGTAGTCTAAGAGATTAAGGAAGCCGATGTGGGTCTCCTTAATCTTATGAATAATCCACTGTACTTGTCCGTGCGCTAAGGCTCCTATGGGGTATGCGCATTTATCCAGCTAAAACCTCTAGTTAAAAAAACCAAACTATAATTTTCCACATGCAAAGAAATTATACAACATACTACCAAAAAAAAGGTTTAATGAGGATACATGTTCAATAGAATTTCTTGGCATGGAGTTCTCTACAAGCACACATGACCTCCATATCCTCCCTATTTAATTATAGAAAGTACCTAGGGAAGAGTTTCTAGCATAGATATGTTCTCCATTACATTACCACCTAGGGAAGAGTCCCTAGCATGGCTATGTTCTCCATTACATTACCATGACCTCATTTTTCCCTCTACTTCCCCCGTAGGGAAAGTACTTCAGGAGAAGTCCCTCAGATAGCAAGATCTCATTTGTATGCACAGAAACTTGATGTGAAAGAAAGCAAGCCCAAGTCCTTTCTCTAAAGAAAGTACTTGGAATAGTTTATGAAAGAAGGCAAGCCCAAGTACTTGGGACAACTTTTCAAAATTGCCATAACTCTCATATCTAATGACCAAACATAGTCATCCAGCCACTCAAGTCGAACGAAAAATGCCATTTCACTGCATTTTATGGGTTTAATCATACAAAAAAACATGATTTACCATGAAAAAAAATTAAAAAAAAAATTTAGATCTACATATGGACAAGTTTAAAATTTTCAAAATAAAGATATAGATCTACAATTCGATAAGTTTAAGAGATGTTTCTTATGCTTTTTTCAGTAACATTACTTAATTCTATCCTACTATGTGTCTAGGGAATGATCTCATTTACATACCCATGAAATCCTTGTCTTTCCTATTAAGTGCATGGAGAGGAGTCTCTTATATGGGCGCATGAACTCCTTTACATATGCCTACATTCACGTGTCTTAAATCCACCAGTCTCTCTGCACGCCATCCTCACATGTGACTCTTATATTTAGTTGTGCTTGTTTTCTAGGCATCATATAATATCAATGTTTCTTTCTTGGAATGTGAAAAATACATAATTTAATAATATATCCATATTCCTTGGATAAACATGCTTGTGGAATCATGTGATTTTTCTAAAAAATTAGTAATTACTCCTCTTTTTGTGATACCTTCACTCGAGGGATCGTGGGTTTTAGCTCGAAAAATGGTAGATCCGGCTCCTATGTTAGAACATGCTTTCATGATATAAACAGAGGTAATATCATTTGACTCAATCCCCTTTTGCTGCATCCAAAAACAAATAGTGCAAGAGCCTCTACACTACACGTATGGTGGACAAGTCCTGAAACCATTGCACTCCATGTAACCAGTTCTCCCTTTTTATATCAAAAAAGGGAAAGAGAGAAAATATAAATATTCTGGGTAATCTATAATCAAGAAAATCAAGAAAGAATCATACATACTACTAATCTCTCTTCTTGCAAGAAATACGTGTATGGATTAGGCATTTGACTTCTAATTAAGAGCTTGGCAAGGAGGAGATTGAAGCTTCTCATCTCGTCACCCATGATAGCCAAGTGTTCGAATAGCCTTGCTAGTATGGGGAAAAAACACATATCCATGGAGTACACATGTACACATGAGCATGGTGTAAGAGACATGGATCAAGAATAAGATAAAAGACACAAGATAAAGATACAAGCAAAACATCGTAGTGTATTTCATATCCATCATCTTGTGTGTCCAAGAGTCATGTATAATATATTGTATATTGTGTATGTAAGACTCATGTATATTGTGTGTATAAGAATCATGTACATACCATAGTCCTGTCTAATTTTCATACAAAAGGGGCTTTATATAGCCATCCAACCATGTGACTCTTGGGATACCCATGTGACTATTGGGCTCTCATAACATTCACAAGATCCCAACTCCCTACTAGCACTCTTGTAACCACTTCTTGATATGAAACCTTGTAAATAACCAAATCCCACAACTCATTAGCCTAAGCTAATGATACTGATGCTAGGGGGTGTTCCACACCCACGATAATGCAAAAATGCTAAGGAGTGTACACACCCATCAACAACATGGAGCACCAACCACATGCTGCTCTATGGGCCTACCGTAAGGTAGCTGTCAACCTCACACCTTTCTAACTAAAATTTGGGCTTGATGTAGTATTTATATTGGAATATATTAGTCCAAGCCATCTTATATCTACTCGTCACAATCTTCATGGAAATCCCTTGTCAAAAATACTTATTGAAATGGAAAAACTTAATGAATTCAGATTAAATTCTTCATTTACAGATTAATGGTTGTGAAAAGTTACAACGCAAGTAGTGGTTTGATAACCAGCTCTTAAAGATAAAAACATGAACAAAGGAGATGTGGTACTTATGTACACTATCAGAAAAGGAAAAAGAAAACTTAAATATAGAGGCCTAGGTCCCTATAGAGTCTCACAAATCACTCCTCAAGGGACAATTTAGATTGAGACCCTGGATGGAAAAGAAATGGTTGGATTTTCCAATGGTAGCAAACTAAAATGCTACTATGGAACACTCACCCAGGATATGCTCTATCAAATCCACAAGAAGAAAGAAGAAAATAAAAAACAAGATAACAAAAATCGCAAAGCATTACTTGAAGTGATGGCTTGCAAAAAAGTAATAATGAGGACGAAGACCTGATAGTGTACAGATAGATATATGTTCATAAGCTAAACTTACACGTCTCAATAATTAAGAGTCGTATGTGGAGCTAGCTCATCTAGAGTTAGAGTTTCCCCAACCAGACCATATAGTAGCATGGCTTGCCCTAGTTAATGTAGGAGACAGTCTCATAACATAATGTCATGGGAAACATGGACATTGTTAGGTCACCTAAATATCACACCATCGATAGCAACGGTTGTTGCAATCATCAATTGTCAATGACTATAGGAAGCCTTGAAATTGAGTTTGTTATTTCAACTAAAGGTGTATTTTGCAAATTCTATGTGATCCCTGCAGGAACAAGTGATGAAAACATCATACTAGGGAGAATTTCAATAATGGCCACCACAAATTACATGGTCAATTGGACAAAACAAACGGCAATCTTTATATTGTAAAAAGACAAAGAGATCGTACCATTGGAGCATGGTACTAACCAAAACCATGCAATCTCTCAAACTTCCACCTCCAATAACAATAACACAAGTCAAATAAGTTTTAAACTTGACAAAAATATTGACGTTGTTGTGCTGACAAAAACCATAAACCGTAATGAAAAACCAAAACCTCGTTAACAAGAACAAAAGTTAGAACTGAGGCAACAAAAAAACAATTGCGGTAAAAAGGCCCAAAAAAGTATGGATACTAAAGAATACCTTGGATCATTAGAATCAATACAACACTATATCTAAAGCATGGTGACCAAATATATTATCCAAAGGTAATCCATACATCAAATTTTTTAAACAAAAAGCGGAGCCTCAACCAAGACATCCAACTTCAAAATAATTTGGATATCAGCCAAGCTCCTGCAGCGCCCAGGGCCATTATGAAAGCCACTCTAGCATTTGAATCCCAAAGTGAACCTCCTAACCTTTCCTCTCCACACTGTCACATGTTTTGTTGCATGCGGATTTTTGATGGATGATTTCACACACTAGGAATGGTCCCATTCCTTTATATTGTAGCTTGCACTTTTAGTTCTTTGTGTTGTACATGAGAACCATGTCCCCGACTTCACTTTATTTGTCTTTGAGACTCTCATCAATCCATTTTTTGTGCCTTAATTTTTTGAAGATCATTCCATAGACACACATAGTCTGTCTTTTCCTGAGCATTCAAGGTTAAAATAAGCTATAGTAGTCCGGATATTTCGTGTCAACCCTTCCTTGACAGGTAATTCTTAAGCTTGGTACTAAGAATTTCATGTGTATGTTGGAATTTGTTTCAAATGTCAAGTTGAAAGGTCTGGTGTGGACGGCCACCTTGTAGATAGTTCTATAAGCCCAAAGGGTAGCTAGTAACTCTTGTTCCTAGTCATTATAAGAGGCTTCAATTACCTTGGTCATTAGGACAAAATAGATAATCTTGTTTGGTGCTTTTCGATTTTCCATTAGCCTAGGCATAATAGGGTAAGGATTTGCACTGTACTACCATGGATTTGTTGATGAAGTGAGTCCCCCTATCACTTACTAGTTCAAGTGCAGACCCAAATCTAGTAATTATATTCTTGTAAAGGAATTGTTTATTGCTCTTTCATCAGCCTTTGTGATATCATGAGCTTAACCGATTTGGGGTGGTAGTCGATAGCAGTGGCAATGATAAATCATTCCTTGAGCTCCTTGAGAAGTAGGACTAATTGGTTTGATAACAATACCCCGTTTCTTAAATAGTTACAAGGAAACTATAGGGCACATGGGAATTTTGTCATCATGTTATGAATCCCAACAAAATAATAGCATGCATCGCAACCTTTTACAAATTATGTTGCCTCTCCAAACAAGGTAGGCCACCATAATCCTTCTAATAAGACACATTGATTATCTAACTCATATGGGTAGTATACAAACTTATGCAAGGATAAGCCTCTCCTTACATGATTACTCCCTAGTATAGAATAGGTTTAAGAAGTTTCTATTAATTCTTGCTCTCTAAAAAGGTTGTGTGTTTACTTGTTATGCTATTCTGGATGTCTCATTGGGTATCTCCTCCATATAAAGTAATGAAGTAGGATAATTTTTGCAATCAGCCGAGGAATTTCATGTGGAATATGGGTTGAGATTAATAGGTCAAGACCCACATAGGCTCACAAATATTGACATCCGTTTGATAAATAATGGTTGTCCATTTTCATGGAGGTTAAAAAAGTCTCTAAGGTGAAGTGTAAAATGGTATGTGCAGACCTGCATCAATAGATGATCACTTTGCATGAGAAGGAGTAGCAAGAGCCTCCCCTTAATTGTGAATAGTATTTGAGTTTTACTCGAGGGTTTTCCTCTATGAGTATTACCAAGCTACATAAATGCCTATAGATAAATCAAATACAATGTTTCATGGGTTGCATTTGTAGAGAGTGTGATCTCCTTAATCAAGGGTAGCGAATAGCTACCACAAAATAAGGATCAATGGAGGCAACATCATGGATCAACCTGCCGAGATACATCTCAAGATGATTTCAAGCCCCTCATAGAGTGATAAAATTTTAGAGGGGGATTTTACCATTATTTCATCACCACATCGTACTACAATACTAGTGTATACATATACATCAAAGCATGTACATATTGGCATAGGCCCTAACTGTGCTATGGAAATTAAGTTGTAGAAGGCCACCCCAAAGCTTATAGATCTCTCTGAGCAAGACTGGAGAAGGAAAAGCTACAAAATATGTGCAAAGAAAAAGTATATGTTGTTGTGGACTCACTGCCAACATACCAATGCTTGATAAGTACTATTGTAAGAAAATTTAGCAAGAGGAAACCAATCAATGTTGTGTCTCATGGCAATGGTGTCTCAAATAAGTCTCCACCCACTTATTTACCCTTTTTATTTGACCATCAGTTTTGGGATGATAAGTCATACTAGGAGTCAACCTGGTTCCCATGGTCTCAAATAGAGTCCTCCAAAATGAGCTCATGAACTTTACATAACGGTCACTAACAACTTGTTGCTGCATACCATGCAATTGGAAGAGAAACTCTAAAAATTGCTTGGTTGCCATAGATGCCATGTACTTAATGTTTGTAATGATGAGATGTGCCACGTTTATTAATCTATCCATGACTACATATAATCCATCCCATCCCTTCTTTGTATGAGGGATACCCATAGTAAAATCCATAGCAGTGTGTGTCAATTTTCCCTTTAGAATAGGTAAGGCTGTAGAAAACTCCTGGGCTTATGTGTTGGATCTTTGTTATGCTAACAAGGCATACACTTTGACACATATGCATGTATATCCTTCCACACCCCTTTCTAATAAAATATATTCCTTATCTTGTCATAGGTCTTAAAAATACCCAAATTCCCTTAAATAGGAGTTGAATGCATTTCTTCCATCACCTTTTGCTTGTATTTGGACTTAGACACATGGTAAACTCTTTCTTTGTAATACAAGAGACCATTTTGAAGTTTAAAATGAACCAAATCCTCATGAGAAACATGTTGTAATTTCTGTAATAGTTATGATTCTTCCTCAGCCAAGAGATACTCCTCTTGAATGTCCATGATCCAATCCCTATGCACCTTGGAGGTGGTTAACAAAGAGAATACTCATCCGGCAATCACATTCTATTTGGCCTTTTTGTATGTAATCTCAAAGTCATAATTTTATAGTATAGCCAACCACGATTGCCTTTGCTTAGGAGACAAATTTGGTTGAGAGAGATAATACCTCAACACGCAATGATCACTCCTCACATAGAAGTGACTCCCATAATGATAATGGTGCCATTTCTTGATAACATATAAATTAGAAACCATCTCTTGCTCATACACATGAATTTGCATCTCATTACAACTCAACTTGTGGCTCTCATAAGCAATCACACTATGATCTTGGTACAAAACTTCCCCAATTCCTTTCCCACATACATCGGCCCCCCTCACTGTGAATGGTTTAGTGAAATCCAGGCAAACCAAAATAGGGGCTATTTGTGAGAAGATTTTTTAGCTCCTAAAATCTATTTCATCCCAAAAGAAGGGTTAGTTTTTGAGCTTGTTGAGTGGGGTTGCGATTTTTGTATACCTCTTTCATGAACCACCTATAAAAAGATAAGCCCAACTTTTGCATACCTCTTCATAAACCTCCTATAGAAGATGATAAGCCCAAAAATATCCTTAGTTGAGTTGTATTTATTGGTGTAGGCCACTTTTTTGCACACTCAACTTTCTTAGGACCCACCTTGATGCCCTCCTTGCACATACATTTTCTCTCCTTTGTATACAAGTGGTTGCTCTTCAACACCTCAAGTGCTTCTCTAACATGCATCAAATGTTCATCCTCTTCCTTTCTATATATGAGGATATCATCGAAGAACACTTGAACAAACTTGAATAGGAAGGGCTATATTATTTTGTTCATCAAAGCTTGAAAAGTCACGGGAACATTGCATAACCCAAATGTCACCACCATAAAATTAATTAGCCCTCTTTCCATTCAAAATCTTGTTTTGAACTCATCACCCTCCTTCATTCTAATTTGATGGTGCTACGACCTCAAATCAATCTTAGACAACTACTTGGCATCCTTGAGTTCATCAAGAAGATCATCCACACAAGGTATGGGAAATATATTCTTGATGGTGACCTTGTTGAGATCACGATATGCAATGCACATATACAGAATGTTCCATCTTTCTTCTTGACAAAAAGTATGGGTGAAGCAAATGGTAATTGGTTTGGTTATATATTCTTGATGGTGACCTTGTTGAGATCACGGTAATCAATGCACATATTGAATGTCCCATCTTTTTTCTTGACCAAAAGTACAGGTAAAGCAAATGGTAATTGACTTGGTTCCACCCATCTTGTATCCAAAATCTCCTTAACTTTCCTTGCTACCTTATCTTTTTTGACCTTAGAGAGTCTATATGGTGGCTTGTTGTGACCGCCTTTGCATTTGGATCAAGCTCAATACATGATCAACATCTCTCTTTCGTAGTAGGCTTTAGGCCTTTCAAACACTTCTTTGTACTCTTCTAAAAGCTGAGCCATGCCCTCATGCACTATTTTCTCTTGCCCGTTGTGAGGTGAAAACAAGAAAAAAAAAACCATGCCTCTATAGCCCTTCACCTCCCAACTTCGAAAATACGAACACGAAACGGGGGCACCACCAGCCACCGGTTGGAACACTTCTCTCACGATTCACCACACCACCCACGCCAAAAAGACAGCACAAAACAGGGGCACCATAGACAAGGTAAACACCCAGCAACTAAATTCCAAATCAACACTTCATACAAGCTTCTCCCGACACAGAAGCCTTACTCACACAACCATACAAACACTCAGGCCTGGATTTACTGCCAAGGGAATTCGACCACATCCTCAATCGGCACATGATCCCCTGCCTCTGCCCACAGTCGGCTTTTTCAATCGCTGCAAACCTCTCGCCTGTGTGTTGTGCCAACCACACCAGAAAGAACCTGGCCACTTCTCTCTTCAGAGAGGGCGCCCCACCAGCAACCCTCAACTCTTCTGCAGCCCATCACTTCTGTGTGTGTTGCCAGCAGAGCAGCTACTCCAACACCTCACTCTCTCAAGTCAACTTTGCCCCTTGATTCCACACACCTTTGAATACGATCTTCTAGTGCCCATTGTACTTGGGACGCGTACACAACCAAAGCGGCCGAACAATTGATATCACCTCAGCAAACCACACTTCGCACAAACCTGTAACAAGCCCAAAACAAAACGTCCACCCTGTACACCTGCCAAGGCATTCCAAAGCAAAACTCTCCACACACCATGCATCCCATATGTACACAAGCCCCAAACACCTCTCAGATAAATGCCTGACATACGTTGCCAACCCCCCTATCTGCTAGAGCATTTATACTCAGCAGCAAAAAGATAAAGTCCAATAGCTATCCACCAAGATCAAAAGGAAACAGCTGTAACTCACCATCCCATTCCCCAATATCTGTGAAAAACAATGGCTGCATCATTACATACTAAACATCAACCATATGAGCCACAAAACCATTTTCGTCCACTTCATATCAGCATCCATGTCCATCTCTGGCTCCTGTTCATCAAGGCTAGCAACTTCCCACATATCATCCTCGAACACACTACTCACATCACAACGCTCTTCATCAGCCAAATCTACATGCATACCTTCTTGAATGTTGCCATCCCCCCTAGTATCATCGTCCAAAGACTCCCCAACACATAATGTATCAAATAGAAAAACATCCATACCATTCATTGCAGGTACCATAGAGGTACCATATCACCATCAAGTTGTCCAAGAAAATCCATAATAATAGGATCTTCCTCCATGCTCTCCACATCCGCATTACAAACCATCTTCACTTCATCTCACAAGTCTCTACCCCATCCTCCTCCGTTGTAGAATCTGGCAAAGAATCATCCTCAAAGCATTCTATATCCAACTCCTCTTCCTTCTTATCATCAGCCAATCCCAAGGCATCATCCTTTTTGCTTCCATGTGCATGCATGTCATCCAGATCCGAATGCAAATGATCTCCAATAGAGCATTCCAAATCACTGTCATGTACAGCCATGATATCCAAATCCAAAGAAGAATCCACTGACAACTCCTCATCTACAAAAGTCTCAAATCTTGACCCAGATTCCTCATCCTGCTTTTCAACATGCACATCCTTATTTTTAATTGCAACAATAGGGAAAACCTTAGCTACATCCACATTATTCATCAAACACGGATCTTTATTTTGCTCCTTCACCTGCTTTAAAGACTTTGGAAAAAAATCAGAAGGCATATAGAACATCCCCCTTTGCACCTGTATAGGCCTTTGAGGATCCTGTCTAATCAAACTTTGCATGGGACTCTTATCCACCTCAACCAAATTTACATGCATATCCCTTGCAGACACAACACCTTCATATACGGATAAATACCCATCTCCATTTGCTTCAAAATCTTGCCTTCCTTTTCCCTAGCAACCCTAACTGCATCATCAAATGACTTGGGATTCTTTAACTCAACCCTGACCTTCAAATGGGGTAGCAAACCATCAATAAACAAGCTCTTCTTCAAAAACATAGGAGGAACTTCCTGCTTCAATGTCACCCTTCCAAAGCACACTAGGCTCCTCTGCTTGTTGAAAATTCTCCAAAGGCCCTTCTTTCAACCTGTCTAAGGTCAAAACACTATGTAGCTCACATGCCGCATCCTGTGCTTCAAAATCCTTAAACCAGCTTCGGGCATCTCCCTTCAAGAAAATATTTACTAACCTCAAAGCCTGCTCTTCATCTGTAACATGATTGCTAATGCATGCCAACTCCATTTGCTCCAAAAAGTCAAACACATCCTCACCCTTCCTGCCATGAAATTCCGGATAAGACCACATCATGAAAACCTGTAACAATCCCTAAGCTCTCCTCAGTGGAACATACACCCTTCTAGGCAAAGAACAACACTAGAGCTCTCCTCAGTGGGGGCACCAGAAAGATGTGAGGTGAAAACAAGAAAAAAAGACCATGCCTCTATAGCCCTTCACCTCCCAACTTCGAAAATACTAACACGAACGAGGGCACCACCAGCCACCGGCTGGAACACTTCTCTCATGGTTCACCACACCACCCACGCCAAAAAGACAAAACAGGGGCACCATAGACAAGGTAAACACCCAGCAACTAAATTCCAAATCAACACTTCATACAAGCTTCTCCCTACACAGAAGCCTTACTCACACAACCATACAAACACTCAGGCCTGGATTTACTGCCAAGGGAATTCCACCACATCCTTAATCGGCACATGATCCACTGCCTCTGCCCACAGTCGGATTTTTCAATCGCCGCGAACCTCTCGCCTGCGTCCTGTGCCAACCACACCAGAAAGAACCTGGCCACTTCTCTCTTCAAAGAGGGTGCCCCACCAGCAACCCTCAACTCTTCAGCAGCCCATCACTTCCGTGTGTGTCGCCAGCAGTAGCTACTCCAACACCTCACTCTCTCTCTCTGTGCTGATCCTCTGTCAACCTCACAACGAACCCAAGCACTTTCTCTGGTCACTGCGCTCTTGCCACCCTATCGCCTGCCCTCTGTCTCTGAACAGCTTCCACGTCAAGCTTGTCTCACATCTAGCCCCTGCTCTTCGCTTGTCCACACCTCTGTCTCCTAGGCGACTTCCTCACAGTCGCCAGCAGCTCTACTCATCAACCCTGCACGCTCACGTGCCAGCCTCTTCTTTGCTTCTTCATGGCGATCCTCCACTTGTCGTAATAGCTCCTAGGCGACTTCCTCTGCAGTCGCCGTCCCTACACTTTTCACTCCGTTGGCTCTGCACTACCACCGGGGACTCCAAAATGTCCGAGCCCGTCCCTTTGACGCCAGCCTGTCATCAGCCGTTTTGCGCACACAGAGATCGCCTTCTAGCCACCTTGTCCTCGTGGGTGGTGATCCTCAATGGCGGCTCCATTTGCCTACAACGCCTGTCAGCTGCTACCCCTTGCGCCTGCACCTCCGGTAAGAGCCATCCCCGGTACATCACAAGGCGGCAACCTATCATTTCTGCATCTTCGCCAACCTTCTCGAGTTTGCCATTCACGTGCTGGCAGCAGCGCTGGCAATTAAACAAGGGGCCAAGTGGCTTTTCAACAAGCTGGCCACGGTGGAAGACTTCAAAAATCAGTGTCGTTTGGTTGCAAAGGGTAACAAAAATGGCAGGATGTTACTTTGGATGTGAACATGTTTAAAGAGTAAAGGCAGCCATATATGCTCGTGGAACATGTGTCATTGCAGATATTGACATATAGCACAAGCGCATTGGTCATGTGAGTGTACAACAAAGTCTATGCAGGCCAAAAATATTATTGTAGATTTGCCAAAGTTTAATGTTGATGGTATGCACAAAGTATGTGAAGCATGCCAGCTTGGTAAGCAAGCCAAACATACTTTTCCACATGAAAAACATGTGAGTGCAAGGCTATTAGATGTCATATATTAAGATGTATGGGGACCGACCAAGAATGCAATAATTGTAGGTTGTAGGTACTATGGTGCATTCATTGATGACCACACTAGGAAAGTGTGGGTTTACTTCATGAAGGAGAAAAGTGAGGTGTTTGCTCATTTTCAGAGATTTAAAGCCTTGGTCAATAAGAAAGAAGGCATCTAAATAAAATGCCTGAGATCAAATGGTGGGAGAAAATATTTCTTCAATGAGTTCATCAATTTCTCGAGGAAGCAGGGAATCAAGAGACAGTTTACATGCAACATGCAGGTATACTCTACATGCAGGTATACTCTACAACAGAATGGTGTTGCAGAAAGAAAAAACAAGCACATTGCAGAAATGAAAAGTGCCTTGATGGCTAAAAAGAGTATGTCACATTATTTTTGGATAGAAGTAATAGCAACTACTGTGTACATTATGAACATGACACCCACTACAGCTGTTCATGGTATGACGCTTGAACAAAAGTTTACAGGCATAAGATCGGATATGTCTCACTTAAAAGTGTTTGGGTGTATTGCATATGTGCATGTTCCTCATGAAGTGAGAACAAAGTTGGATCCAAAGGCAGACAAATGCATATTTATTGACTATGCTATGGAGTAGAAAGGTTATAGATATTATAACCATACCACTCGTGAGCTGTGAGTAAGCAGAGATGTTGATTTTTGAGGAGATGAGTAGCTGGTATGCACTAGTAGTTGAAGGCAATAAAAGATGTAGATGTAAGAAGTGCTGATACTACACCACATATAGAGCAACAATCATAGGTGCTTAGTGGATGGTTAGGCAACTTGAAGACAAATGTAGGTACACATGTATCATGGAAAGGGAAGGAAAATGTAGATCAACCCTTTGTGCCTGATCTGTTAGGAGGTCACTCATATATGGATGGTGACTGTAGTGGCTCTAAGCAAAGACTTGATGAGGAGCTTGGCATTCCATCTATGGTTACTCCTAGTGTAAGGAGAACGAGGGTTGTTTTGAGGACACCTGGCAGTGATCCAAGTGTACACAGGTCTACGAGGGTTAGGTACCCTATTGATAGATTGAGATATGATGGATATATAGCCCATCATTATGCTTACATGGTTAAATCCATACAGGAATTGGAGCTAACTTGTTTTGAGAAGGCACTTGGAAATAAGAAATGGGAAGATGCCATGAATGAGGACATGGCAGTATTGGGTACAAATGCAACATGGAAGTTAGTGCGTTTGAGGCAATTGGTTGTACGTGGGTGTATAAAGTCAAGCATAACATTCATGCTTCAGTGAGGAGGTATAAGGCAAGATTGGTAGCCAAAGGCTATGCGGAGACTTATGGCATTGACTATGAAAAGACATTCAACCCAGTTACATGAATGGCAACCGTGAGAGCTGTCATTGCTATGGCTGCAGCAGCAAAGGGTTGGTCTTGACATCAGATGGATGTAAAGAATGTCTTCTTGCATGGTGATTTGCAAAAAGAAGTTTACATGATGCAGCCACTAGGTTATGAGAGTGATGCACACCTAGATTTTGTGTGCACGTTACACAAATCCTTGTATGGCTTAAAATAGGCACCCAGTGTAAGATCCCTGTTCTCACCAACGGATTCAGGATACTGGCAGCGGAAGTAGCACTTCTCGCGCGGGACAGGGGTCCCACATTCAGGGCCTCACCCACGAATATCCGGATAAGAGACTAATCCGTCGATTGTTCCAAAACCGAACCCGAAAAAACTTCCTTTACCAGAAAGCACGGGCGATTCCACCAGGATAACTTTTTACTCTAACGTAGTCAAGATCATTTCTGATCGAGCTGATCCAATTGCATCTATAAGATACTTGGTCAGATCAAGGAAGAAACTTGCACTTGGATCATTGGGATCAACGCTTTTTTCCCCATTCAAGAGGCACAGCCGTTGATTCCTATCCATAGAACAGTTACTGTCCGTGATTTATTTTATCTATCGTAAAAACAAAAGTTTGAGTCTCGATTTACGGATCCATCAGTCCAGCCTAACCCCATCCGATCCCATGCAAAATAAAACTAGTCACACCACTCACACACCCAATATGAAATTGCCTTTTCACAGATTCAACTAGTTTAAAACAATCCTTTAATAAAACCATAGTATCACTGATCACCATCTTCCAATTTATCCAGTTGATTCTTAATTTTTCCATCATTCCTTCATCAGAGTATCTATGGCATCATTGGCAACAACTAGGACGCTCACCACCTGTCCACTTAGGGGCCGTTTCCTAATCCCTAGCCCATAATACTCGGCAATATAATCACTTATCAAGATGGACTCTCGTTGAAGATCAGCAAGATCAACCAACAGATCCATATAAAGAGCCATGGACTCATCCATTGAAGACCAGCAAGGTCAATCAACCAGATCCATGCCCGATTTCAGAAAACAACTCCAACTCTCTTCCAATATCTTCCTCGACGCACTCGTGGGTATCCTAGGCGACCCAGAGCCCGAGCACCGTATGGTCAGCACCCTCTAGGATCCTTCGCAGGTGACCTAGCACTTCACTCATAGGCCGCTTCCTTGGCACCTCATCCACCCTACCGGAAGCTCACCATTTTAATCGCACCGAGGCTGGTCAAGACCTCGGCCGACCTTGCTACGCGAGACGTCCTTCATTGACTCTCCGTTCAGCAGTTGCAACTTTTTCAGTTAGGTCTCCACGACCTTAATCACAAGATGGTCACAATGCTTTCCCAGCAATCTTGACATAAAACAGTCATTTACAAACAGCATTTACAAACAGTCACAAAATACAGTTTCTATATTAACTCTCATTTTTCCACATTATCCCTCATCAATCCACATTGCTTATTCCACATTCCAGTTATATGTGTACTCATCCCGTCACATCATTTTCCATCTCATCACTTCAGATTCCTTCACATCACATATCATATATTCACATCCATACATATATCTACATCCACATCCACATTCACATCCATACATCCACATCTACATCCATACATCTATTTTCACATCCACATCTACATGTACATTCATGCATCCACATCTACATGTACATTCACATCCATACATCCACATCTATATGCGTACATTCACATCTACATGCATACATCCACATCTCTATGCATACATCCACATCCACATTCACATTCACCTTCATATATCTACATCTACATGCATACATCCACCTCCACATTCACATCCACATCTATACATCTACATCTACATGCATACATCCACCTCTACATCCACATCTACATCTATACACCTACATCTACATGCATACATCCACATCTCCATTCACATCTACATCTTTACATCTATATCTACATGCATCCATCCACCTCCACATCCACATCTACATCTACATGTATACATCCACATCTCCATTCACATCTACATCTATACATCTACTTCTACATGCATCCATCCACCTCCACATCCACATCTACATCTATACACCTACATCTACATGCATCCATCCACCTCCACATCCACATCTACATCTACATGTATACATCTACATCTCCATTCACATCTACATCTATACATCTACTTCTACAAGCATCCATCCACATCTCCATTTACATCCTCATCTACACATCTATTTCTACATGCATACATCCACATCTCCATGCATACATCCACCTCCACATTCACACTCACATCCATACCTCTACATCTACATGCAAACATCCATATCTCCATGCATAATAATATTCTTTTAATTAATCTAGGATGATAGTTCCTAGAATATGGTAGGAAGTCCTCTTTTTATGCTTTGAATGAAATTATTTTATGCGTAATTTCTATAAAAATTTTGCCATAGCTCCGCTACTATGACTGATAAATCTCAATTTTTTTCTAAGGGATAAGGCTCATTATTAAAGAAATAATTAGAATGGTCTCTAATTGGATCATCAATCCATAATGGTCTCTAATTGGATCATTAAGAAAATAATTAGAATGGTCTCTAATTGGATCATCAATCCATAATGGATTGAATCATCAATATACATAAACTAAAAGCATAGAAAAAAGCCATTAATTTGGCCTCAAGCATAGCTTAATCTTGGATTAAGGAAAAGCCTTATGAAAAGCTTCATTTGGATTGAAGAGGGTCATGAGTATGACCATTTCTTAAGTGAGAAAGAGAGAAAAACCATTAGAATTAAATATAAATAGAATTTTATGTAATTCTTTACTATCATTAATTAATTAACTTCAATAGCATTTCAAAAACCATACCAATTAAGCTTCTCAAGCTTGAGAGGGGTTGAGAAGAGAGAATCATTGAGAAACTATAGAAAAGATCATAATTCACTATACTTATCTTATAATTTGCTTGATTCTTTGTTCACGGTAGAGGCCCCCAACCAATCAATTGGTTTAGTATGTTGATGGAGCCACCAATGGGGATTGAAGAAAGAGAGAAGTATCAAAAACTAGTGAATTATTAAAGAATTCACAGTTCTTGGCTTAGGTAGAGTAGAGTAACAATGCATAAGACATTATATTTTTTCAACAAGGGGAGGCTTCTATTTATAGGAAAATTTGAGCTCCTAACCAAACAAACTGATTCTAGAATTTTCCAAGTCAGTTAGGTCACTTTCTGACCATTTTTAGGTCAGTTAAGCTAACTTTTTGGAACTAGACTTGAATGAGGAGAGAGGAGAGATGAAATATCTCAATTTTTATGAGTTTAAAACTCATTCAAGCATGTGAAATATGCAACTCCTTTAAAGAACTCTCCTTCCTTACATATGTGTCATAGTTTTTTTTTACTAATAAACCTTGTACATTTTCAACTCTTCATCTTATGTGAAATATGCACCTCCTTTAAAGAACTCCCCTTACTTACATATGTGTTTTTTTTTTACTAAAAAACCTTGTACATTTTCAACTCTTCATCTTATGTGAGCATTTACTCATTTTTGGATACCCAAAATATCTCATATTTTTAATATTGCTCGTAGTTTTTTACTAATAAATCTTGTACATTTTCAACTCTTCATCTTATGTGAAATATGAACCTCCTTTAAAGAACTCCTCTTCCTTACATATGTGTCATAGTTTTTTTTTACTAATAAACCTTGTACATTTTCAACTCTTCATCTTATGTGAAATATGCACCTCCTTTAAAGAACTCCACTTCCTTACATATGTGTTTTTTTTACTAATAAACCTTGTACATTTTCAACTCTTCATCTTATGTGAGCATTTACTCATTTTTGGATACCCCAAATATCTCATATTTTTAATATTGCTCATAGTTTTTTACTAATAAACCTTGTACATTTTCAACTCTTCACCTTATGTGAGCATTTACTCATTTTTGGGTATCTTCTTTTTACAAATTGGATTTATCTCCTCCCTACACATGTATTGATGCTATTGGCCCATAGGAACCTTTATTGGACCATAGTCTAAAGATTTCTGAAAATATAGACCCTTAGACTAAGGTTCTTTATACCTATTTCCAATTAATTCCAATTGCACATTTGAAAATTCTTTTTGAATTTCTGTTTCAGGGGAATTCATCTTAATTATAAGAGATATTTTTCTATCCAAAAATATTCAAAATCTGAATATTCTCTCTCTAGAATATTTTCTCTCTCTAGGTTAAAACAGTTAGAAACAAGGTCTTTATATTTCTGAAGAGGGATTGATTACAGGGAAAGATACTAGACATCAAAAAGGGGGTTGGGGAAGGAATCTTACATTCTATCCCACTTAAAAAACGCGAGATGTCCTCATCTCGCAACTTGTGATAAATTCGCAAGATGCACGAATATGAGACTTAAGAAAAATTTTAATCAAGATTAACCACCAAGAAAAGTCTTAAAGAGAGCAAGATTCAAAATAAGAACAAGATTTAAACTTTATTCATTCTCGGAACTTATACAGTAAAGATAGAAGAACTCTTTACACTTCCATAAGCCGGTCCATCATATGGTCACAAAAGCAGTCCTCACAAGCTGCACAAGTATAGGGTAACTCATCTATGGGAATGATTCGGCTGGTTATTGCCGCACCTATCTCAGTGGTATGAGGTGATCTAACAAAAGGACCTCTGAGAGGCAAGCCAAAAACGGGGTAAAGGCATATCTTCTCATGAGGAAGAAAACACGCCAGTAAGAAGACCCGCTCAGAAAACCCAAGATGCCTTGATCTCATGACGCATTAGTATCGGGGACCCAAACCCAAGGCTTCAATAACCATGGCCAAGCAGACATTATTACGAAAGTGCTGCTGACCCCAGGGTGTTACCCTAGTTATGTCTTGATAGGTTTCCATTTGGTCTGCGCTACAGAAGTTCCCAAGTGAGGGAAAAGTGAGCGCTCATACTGTTCTATAAAATCTTTCTTCACAGACTCTCTTGCGTCTTGAAGGTGAGAAATCATCATGGATAAAACTAATTCCTGTTGCCAAGCCATGAAGGAGATTAAGAAAGAAAGGAGATTGATGGGAGTAAGATTACTGTGAGCGACAAGTAAAAGTTATGACTTATATAAAGGAAGGAGCTAGCGTAACCTAGAAGCCAACGGTAACTTGCCACTAAAGTTTTACCGTCTTTCCATGATTTGTGTTTGACACATTTTTCTATAGAAGGCATTAAGAATTTTGAGATGAGGAGATAAAAGAAGCTTGTAGGGTAAGTCACCTTCTTTCATATTGAATTCAAATATAAGGGTCACAATATCTGGGGGATAACTTCTTATACTCCCCAAGAGATAAAGAACTTCTTTTGAGCCGTACCTCGAATGAAAACCAAAACCTTCATATCCAAAACACCGATTCTCACTTCTGAACTCATTGTTCTAAATCCTTAAAACAGGTGGGACTCCTGAGAAGTATTCTATGAAAAGGGTCTTCCTTTTTTTAAACAGAAACTTTCTTTTATTTTAGAGAGGGAATAATTATAAGATCAGAAAGGGAGATTCTTACTCCTGTATACCTCGAAGGCTGGGGAGGAATCTTACATTCTATCCCACTTAAAAAGTGCGAGATGTCCTCATCTCGCAAGGTAGAGGACAGCTCTTATTCTTAAGATCCAATTTTATTCTGGGGTTCCTTATATTCTGGTCAACCCAACAGAACACTGGGATAAATATCTCTTATATAGAACTCATCATTAAATAACAATTCTTTCAGATTATATCATTCATATCTTTAACATGATAATGGTCCATTAGACCGAAAAGTTTCCTTCGGAACATTCCTCCACGGAAATTTCAGTCAAGCAAGTTCTCAATTTGACATCCCTTAACTTGATGTACCGATCAAGTATTAACAGTAGCAATCTGACAGCACAACTCACTAATCTCATAGTGATTTGCTGAATTTGTTATCATCATTCTAGTTATGAATATCATCACAGGGACTCGTCCCATTCCCCCTCATTGTGGTTTCATTATATTTCAACTAATTTTTAAAATCAACATTTTTCAATCAGCATTTTCAATCAAAATCCAAATCAATTCATCAATTCTTAAACAGACTTAAAAATCATATCAATCACATTTGAAATCATCATCTGGATAGCATTAACACTTATAATTTCAAGTCTTAGATTTACTCGTATATACTGTCAGTAAAGAGCTACAGTATACTCTCGGTATATACGGGTAGTCACGGCCCTTGGAATTATAAGGTAAATACTATCATGTCTAGGCCTCAAGCAAGTCAGGGATTCTATATAATTGCGGTACTTCCATCTGAAGAACCAATTACCAAATTATGAATTTCAGTTTGAATATCAAATTGTATGAATTATATCACACAATTATAACCTTTTTGTGTTTCTTGATAAATTTTTGACATATTTGTCTTCTCAGTTGATCTTTATTAACCAAATGCTCTGATACCAACTGTAAGATCCCTGTTTCCACCGAGCAACGGATTCAGGATACTAGCAGCGGAAGTAGCACTTCTCGCGCGGGACAGGGGTCCCACATTCGGGGCCTCACCCACGAATATCCGGATAAGAGACTAATCCATCGATTGTTCCAAAACCGAACCTAGAAAAACTTCCTTTATCGGAAAGCACGGGCGATTCCACCAGGATAACTTTTTACTCTAACGTAGTCAAGATCATTTCTGATCGAGCTGATCCAATTGCATCTATAAGATACTTGGTCAGATCAAGGAAAAAACTTGCACTTGGATCATTGGGATCAACGCTTTTTTCCCCATTCAAGAGGCACAGCCGTTGATTCCTATCCATAGAACAGTTACTGTCCGAGATTTATTTTATCTATCGTAAAAACAAAAGTTTGAGTCTCGATTTACGGATCCATCAGTCCAGCCTAACCCCATCCGATCCCATGGGTTAGCCAACCGCCCAACCATTGTAGTGATGGGATCCAATTAGTAATTTGGTTAGGTTTTGTCCCGGGTACCAAGGAAAAGAGTTCCAAGGCCCCCTAGCTGGATGTTCATGCAAAATAAAACTAGTCACACCACTCACACACCCAATATGAAATTGCCTTTTCACAGATTCAACCAGTTTAAAACAATCCTTTAATAAAACCATAGTATCACTGATCACCATCTTCCAATTTATCCAGTTGATTCTTAATTTTTCCATCATTCCTTCATCAGAGTATCTATGGCATCATTGGCAACTAGGATGCTCACCACCTGTCCACTCAGGGGCCGTTTCCTAATCCCTAGCCCATAATACTCGGCAATATAATCACTTATCAAGATGGACTCTCGTTGAAGATCAGCAAGATCAACCAACAGATCCATATAAAGAGCCATGGACTCATCCATTGAAGACCAGCAAGGTCAATCAACCAGATCCATGCCCGATTTCAGAAAACAACTCCAACTCTCTTCCAATATCTTCCTCGACGCACGCGTGGGTATCCTAGGCGACCCAGAGCCCGAGCACCGTATGGTCAGCACCCTCTAGGATCCTTCGCAGGTGACCTAGCGCTTCACTCATACGCCGCTTCCTTGGCCCGTCATCCACCGTACTGGAAGCTCACCATTTTAATCGCACCGAGGCTGGTCAAGACCTCGGCTGACCTTGCTACGCGAGACGTCCTTCATTGACTCTCCGTTCAGCAGTTGCAACTTTTTCAGTTAGGTCTCCATGACCTTAATCACAAGATGGTCACAATGCTTTCCCAGCAATCTTGACATAAAACAGTCATTTACAAATAGCATTTACAAACAGACACAAAATACAGTTTCTATATTAACTCTCATTTTTCCACATTATCCCTCATCAATCCACATTGCTTATTCCACATTCCAGTTATATGTGTACTCTTCCCATCACATCATTATCCATCTCATCACTTCAGATTCCTTCACATCACATATCATATATTCACATCCATACATATATCTACATCCACATCCACATTCACATCCATACATCCACATCTACATCCATATATCTATTTTCACATCCACATCTACATGCACATTCATGCATCCACATCCATACATCCACATCTACATGTACATCCACATCTATATGCGTACATTCACATCTACATGCATGCATCCACATCTCTATGCATACATCCACATCCACATCCACATTCACATTCACCTCCATACATCTACATCTACATGCATACATCCACCTCCACATTCACATCCACATCTATACATCTACATCTACATGCATACATCCACCTCTACATCCACATCTACATCTATACACCTACATCTACATGCATACATCCACATCTCCATTCACATCTACATCTTTACATCTACATCTACATGCATCCATCCCCCTCCACATCCACATCTACATCTATACATCTAAATCTACATGTATACATCCACATCTCCATTCACATCTACATCTATACATCTACTTCTACATGCATCCATCCACCTCCACATCCACATCTACATCTATACACCTACATCTACATGCATCCATCCACCTCCACATCCACATCTACATCTATACATCTACATCTACATGTATACATCCACATCTCCATTCACATCTACATCTATCCATCTACTTCTACAAGCATCCATCCACATCTCCATTTACATCCTCATCTACACATCTATTTCTACATGCATACATCCACATCTCCATGCATACATCCACCTCCACATTCACACTCACATCCATAACTCTACATCTACATGCAAACATCCATATCTCCATGCATAATAATATTCTTTTAATTAATCTAGGATGATAGTTCCTAGAATATGGTAGGAAGTCCTCTTTTTATGCTTTGAATGAAATTATTTTATGCGTAATTTCTATAAAAATTTTGCCATAGCTCCGCTACTATGACTGATAAATCTCAATTTTTTTCTAAGGGATAAGGCTCATTATTAAAGAAATAATTAGAATGGTCTCTAATTGGATCATCAATCCATAATGGTCTCTAATTGGATCATTAAGAAAATAATTAGAATGGTCTCTAATTGGATCATCAATCCATAATGGATTGAATCATCAATATACATAAACTAAAAGCATAGAAAAAAGCCATTAATTTGGCCTCAAGCATAGCTTAATCTTGGATTAAGGAAAAGCCTTATGAAAAGCTTCATTTGGATTGAAGAGGGTCATGAGTATGACCATTTCTTAAGTGAGAAAGAGAGAAAAACCATTAGAATTAAATATAAATAGAATTTTATATAATTCTTTACTATCATTAATTAATTAACTTCAATAGCATTTCAAAAACCATACCAATTAAGCTTCTCAAGCTTGAGAGGGGTTGAGAAGAGAGAATCATTGAGAAATTATAGAAAAAAATAATAATTCACTATACTTATCTTATAATTTGCTTGATTCTTTGTTCACGGTAGAGGCCCCCAACCAATCAATTGGTTTAGTATGTTGATGAAGCCACCAATGGGGATTGAAGAAAGAGAGAAGTATCAAAAACTAGTGAATTATTAAAGAATTCACAGTTCTTGGCTTAGGTAGAGTAGAGTAACAATGCATAAGACATTATATTTTTTCAACAAGGGGAGGCTTCTATTTATAGGAAAATTTGAGCTCCTAACCAAACAAACTGATTCTAGAATTTTCCAAGTCAGTTAGGTCACTTTTTGACCATTTTTAGGTCAGTTAAGCTAACTTTTTGGAACTAGACTTGAATGAGGAGAGAGGAGAGATGAAATATCTCAATTTTTATGAGTTTAAAACTCATTCAAGCATGTGAAATATGCACCTCCTTTAAATAACTCTCCTTCCTTACATATGTGTCATAGTTTTTTTTACTAATAAACCTTGTACATTTTCAACTCTTCATCTTATGTGAAATATGCACCTCCTTTAAAGAACTCCCCTTCCTTACATATGTGTTTTTTTTTACTAATAAACCTTGTACATTTTCAACTCTTCATCTTATGTGAGCATTTACTCATTTTTGGATACCCAAAATATCTCATATTTTTAATATTGCTCGTAGTTTTTTACTAATAAATCTTGTACATTTTCAACTCTTCATCTTATGTGAAATATGAACCTCCTTTAAAGAACTCCTCTTCCTTACATATGTGTCATAGTTTTTTTTTACTAATAAACCTTGTACATTTTCAACTCTTCATCTTATGTGAAATATGCACCTCCTTTAAAGAACTCCCCTTCCTTACATATGTGTTTTTTTTACTAATAAACCTTGTACATTTTCAACTCTTCATCTTATGTGAGCATTTACTCATTTTTGGATACCCAAAATATCTCATATTTTTAATATTGCTCATAGTTTTTTACTAATAAACCTTGTACATTTTCAACTCTTCACCTTATGTGAGCATTTACTCATTTTTGGGTATCTTCTTTTTACAAATTGGATTTATCTCCTCCCTACACATGTATTGATGCTATTGGCCCATAGGAACCTTAATTGGACCATAGTCTAAAGATTTCTTAAAATCTAGACCCTTAGACTAAGGTTCTTTATACCTATTTTCAATTAATTCCAATTGCACATTTGAAAATTCTTTTTGAATTTCTGTTTCAGGGGAATTCATCTTAATTATATGAGATATTTTTCTATCCAAAAATATTCAAAATCTGAATATTCTCTCTCTAGAATATTTTCTCTCTCTAGGTTAAAACAGTTAGAAACAAGGTCTTTATATTTCTGAAGAGGGATTGATTACAGGGAAAGATACTAGACATCAAAAAGGGGGTTGGGGGAGGAATCTTACATTCTACCCCACTTAAAAAACGCGAGATGTCCTCATCTCGCAACTTGTGATAAATTCGCAAGATGCACGAATATGAGACTTAGAGAAAAATTTTAATCAAGATTAACCACCAAGAAAAGTCTTAAAGAGAGCAAGATTCAAAATAAGAACAAGATTTAAACTTTATTCATTCTCGGAACTTATACAGTAAAGATAGAAGAACTCTTTACACTTCCATAAGCCGGTCCATCATATGGTCACAAAAGCAGTCCTCACAAGCTGCACAAGTATAGGGTAACTCATCTATGGGAATGATTCTGCTGGTTATTGCCGCACCTATCTCAGTGGTATGAGGTGATCTAACAAAAGGACCTCTGAGAGGCAAGCCAAAAACGGGGTAAAGGCATATCTTCTCATGAGGAAGAAAACACGCCAGTAAGAAGACCCGCTCAGAAAACCCAAGATGCCTTGATCTCATGACGCATTAGTATCGGGGACCCAAACCCAAGGCTTCAATAACCATGGCCAAGCGGACATTATTACGAAAGTGCTGCTGACCCCAGGGTGTTACCCTAGTTATGTCTTGATAGGTCCGCCATTTGGTCTGTGCTACAGAAGTTCCCAAGTGAGGGAAAAGTGAGCGCTCATACTGTTCTATAAAATCTTTCTTCACAGACTCTCTTGCGTCTTGAAGGTGAGAAATCATCATGGATAAAACTAATTCCTGTTGCCAAGTCATGAAGGAGATTAAGAAAGAAAAGAGGTTGATGGGAGTAAGATTACTGTGAGTGACAAGTAAAAGTTATGACTTATATAAAGAAAGGAGCTAGCGTAACCTAGAAGCCAACGGTAACTTGCCACTAAAGTTTTACCGTCTTTCCATGATTTGTGTTTGACACATTTTTCTATAGAAGGCATTAAGAATTTTGAGATGAGGAGATAAAAGAAGCTTGTAGGCTAAGTCACCTACTTTCATATTGAATTCAGATATAAGGGTCACAATATCTGGGGGATAACTTCTTATACTCCCCAAGAGATAAAGAACTTCTTTTGAGCCGTACTCGAATGAAAACCAAAACCTTCATATCCAAAACACCGATTCTCACTTCTGAACTCATTGTTCTAAATCCTTAAAACAGGTGGGACTCCTGAGAAGTATTCTATGAAAAGGGTCTTCCTTTTTTTAAACAGAAACTTTCTTTTATTTTAGAGAGGGAATAATTATAAGATCAAAAAGGGAGATTCTTACTCCTGTACACCTCGAAGGCTGGGGAGGAATCTTACATTCTACCCCACTTAAAAAGTGCGAGATATCCTCATCTCGCAAGGTAGAGGACAGCTCTTATTCTTAAGATCCAATTTTATTCTGGGGTTCCTTATATTCTGGTCAACCCAACAGAACACTGGGATAAATATCTCTTATATAGAACTCATCATTAAATAACAATTCATTCAGATTATATCATTCATATCTTTAACATGATAATGGTCCATTAGACCGAAAAGTTTCCTTCGGAACATTCCTCCACGGAAATTTCAGTCAAGCAAGTTCTCAATTTGACATCCCTTAACTTGATCTACCAATCAAGTATTAACAGTAGCAATCTGACAGCACAACTCACTAATCTCATAGTGATTTGCTGAATTCGTTATCATCATTCTAGTTATGAATATCATCACAGGGACTCGTCCCATTCCCCCTCATTGTGGTTTCATTATATTTCAACTAATTTTTAAAATCAACATTTTTCAATCAGCATTTTCAATCAAAATCCAAATCAATTCATCAATTCTCAAACAGAATTAAAAATCATATCAATCACATTCGAAATCATCATCTGGATAGCATTAACACTTATAATTTCAAGTCTTAGATTTACTCGTATATACTGTCAGTAAAGAGCTGCAGTATACTCTCGTATATACGGGTAGTCACGGCCCTTGGAATTATAAGGTAAATACTATCATGTCTAGGCCTCAAGCAAGTCAGGGATTCTATATAATTGTGGTACTTCCATCTGAAGAACCAATTACCAAATTATGAATTTCAGTTTGAATATCAAATTGTATGAATTATATCACACAATTATAACCTTTTTGTGTTTCTTGATAAATTTTTGACATATTTGTCTTCTCAGTTGATCTTTATTAACCAAATGCTCTGATACCAACTGTAAGATCCCTATTCCCACCGAGCAACGGATTCAGGATACTGGCAGCGAAAGTAGCACTTCTCACGCGGGACAGGGGTCCCACATTCGGGGCCTCATCCACGAATATCCGGATAAGAGACTAATCCGTCGATTGTTCCAAAACCGAACCCAAAAAAACTTCCTTTATCGGAAAGCACGGGCGATTCCATCAGGATAACTTTTTACTCTAACGTAGTCAAGATCATTTCTGATCGAGCTGATCCAATTGCATCTATAAGATACTTGGTCAGATCAAGGGTTAAGTGAGAAAGAGAGAAAAACCATTAGAATTAAATCTAAATAGAATTTTATGTAATTCTTTACTATCATTAATTAATTAACTTCAATAGCATTTCAAAAACCATACCAATTAAGCTTCTCAAGCTTGAGAGGGGTTGAGAAGAGAGAATCATTGAGAAATTATAGAAAAGATCATAATTCACTATACTTATCTTATAATTTGCTTGATTCTTTCTTCACGGTAGAGGCCCCCAACCAATCAATTGGTTTAGTATGTTGATGGAGCCACCAATGGGGATTGAAGAAAGAGAGAAGTATCAAAAACTAGTGAATTATTAAAGAATTCACAGTTCTTGGCTTAGGTAGAGTAGAGTAACAATGCATAAGACATTATATTTTTTCAACAAGGGGAGGCTTCTATTTATAGGAAAATTTGAGCTCCTAACCAAACAAACTGATTCTAGAATTTTCCAAGTCAGTTAGGTCACTTTTTGACCATTTTTAGGTCAGTTAAGCTAACTTTTTGGAACTAGACTTGAATGAGGAGAGAGGAGAGATGAAATATCTCAATTTTTATGAGTTTAAAACTCATTCAAGCATGTGAAATATGCACCTCCTTTAAAGAACTCTCCTTCCTTACATATGTGTCATAGTTTTTTTTTACTAATAAACCTTGTACATTTTAACCTCTTCATCTTATGTGAAATATGCACCTCCTTTAAAGAACTCCCCTTCCTTACATATGTGTTTTTTTTTTACTAATAAACCTTGTACATTTTCAACTCTTCATCTTATGTGAGCATTTACTCACTTTTGGATACCCAAAATATCTCATATTTTTAATATTGCTCGTAGTTTTTTACTAATAAACCTTGTACATTTTCAACTCTTCATCTTATGTGAAATATGCACCTCCTTTAAAGAACTCCTCTTCCTTACATATGTGTCATAGTTTTTTTTTACTAATAAACCTTGTACATTTTGAACTCTTCATCTTATGTGAAATATGCACCTCCTTTAAAGAACTCCCCTTTCTTACATATGTGTTTTTTTTACTAATAAACCTTGTACATTTTCAACTCTTCATCTTATGTGAGCATTTACTCATTTTTGGATACCCAAAATATCTCATATTTTTAATATTGCTCATAGTTTTTTACTAATAAACCTTGTACATTTTCAACTCTTCACCTTATGTGAGCATTTACTCATTTTTGGATATCTTCTTTTTACAAATTGGATTTATCTCCTCCCTACACATGTATTGATGCTATTGGCCCATAGGAACCTTTATTGGACCATAGTCTAAAGATTTCTGAAAATCTAGACTCTTAGACTAAGGTTCTTTATACCTATTTCCAATTAATTCCAATTGCACATTTGAAAATTCTTTTTGAATTTCTGTCTCAGGGAAATTCATCTTAATTATATGAGATATTTTTCTATCCAAAAATATTCAAAATCTGAATATTCTCTCTCTAGAATATTTTCTCTCTCTAGGTTAAAACAGTTAGAAACAAGGTCTTTATATTTCTGAAGAGGGATTGATTACAGGGGAAGATACTAGACATCAAAAAGGGGGTTGAGGGAGGAATTTTACATTCTACCCCACTTAAAAAACGCGAGATGTCCTCATCTCGCAACTTGTGATAAATTCGCAAGATGCACGAATATGAGACTTAGAGAAAAATTTTAATCAAGATTAACCACCAAGAAAAGTCTTAAAGAGAGCAAGATTCAAAATAAGAACAAGATTTAAACTTTATTCATTCTCGGAACTTATACAGTAAAGATAGAAGAACTCTTTACACTTCCATAAGCCGGTCCATCATATGGTCACAAAAGCAGTCCTCACAAGCTGCACAAGTATAGGGTAACTCATCTATGGGAATGATTCTGCTGGTTATT
Organism: Cibotium barometz; assembly: GCF_041138505.1. Lineage (NCBI taxonomy): Eukaryota > Viridiplantae > Streptophyta > Polypodiopsida > Cyatheales > Cibotiaceae > Cibotium > Cibotium barometz. The sequence continues at coordinate 51,290,167 of NC_141067.1, forward strand.
GCCGCACCTATCTCAGTGGTATGAGGTGATCTAACAAAAGGACCTCTGAGAGGCAAGCCAAAAACGGGGTAAAGGCATATCTTCTCATGAGGAAGAAAACACGCCAGTAAGAAGACCCGCTCAGAAAACCCAAGATGCCTTGATCTCATGACGCAGTAGTATCGGGGACCCAAACCCAAGGCTTCAATAACCATGGCCAAGCGGACATTATTACGAAAGTGCTGCTGACCCCAGGGTGTTACCCTAGTTATGTCTTGATAGGTCCGCCATTTGGTCTGTGCTACAGAAGTTCCCAAGTGAGGAAAAAGTGAGCGCTCATACTGTTCTATAAAATCTTTCTTCACAGACTCTCTTGCGTCTTGAAGGTGAGAAATCATCATGGATAAAACTAATTCCTGTTGCCAAGCCATAAAGAAAGAAGATTCATGGGAGTAAGATTACTGTGAGCAACAAGTAAAAGTTATGACTTATATAAAGGAAGGAGCTAGCGTAACCTAGAAGCCAACGGTAACTTGCCACTGAAGTTTTACCGTCTTTCCATGATTTGTGTTTGACACATTTTTTTATAGAAGGCATTAAGAATTTTGAGATGAGGAGATAAAAGAAGCTTGTAGGCTAAGTCACTTACTTTTATATTGAATTTAGATATAAGGGTCACAATATCTGGGGGATAACTTCTTATACTCCCCAAGAGATAATGAACTTCTTTTGAGCCGTACTCGAATGAAAACCAAAACCTTCATATCCAAAACACCGATTCTCACTTCTGAACTCATTGTTCTAAATCCTTAAAATAGGTGGGACTCCTGAGAAGTATTCTATGAAAAGGGTCTTCCTTTTTTTAAACATAAACTTTCTTTTATTTTAGAGAGGGAATAATTATAAGATCAGAAAGGGAGATTCTTACTCCTGTATACCTCGAAGGCTCGGGAGGAATCTTACACCCAGAGCATGGTCAAACAAGATCAGAGATTTTCTTACCATTGGATTTTGGATATCCAATGCAAATTTTTTACTTTATATAAAAAAGACAGATAGAGGGATCATGCTATTAGTCATCTATGTGGATGACATGATTATCACTAGTGATGGGGTGATGTTGACATACATGATGTCAGTAGGCTTTTGAAGAAAAAGTTTGAGATGAAGGATTTGGGTGAGATGCGGTATTACTTGGACATAGAGGTAGTGAGATCACCTCCTCATGTCATTTTGTTATTGCAGAGGCAATATGGCTTGGACATGTCCAAGTATGGTATGATAGCCTGTAAGCCTATTTTAGTGCCATTGGAGTAGAACACAAAGTTTTCCATAGATATAGGTAAGATTTTAGAGGACCCCACTACATACAGGTGCATAGGGGGTAGCTTAATCTACATGACCATTACTAGGCTAGACGAGAGTTATGTTGTTGGACTTGTGAGTTAGTTTATGTAGGTCCCTAGGAATCCACACTTGGATGGAGCTAGATGAATTCTCAGGTATACAAATTCCACATTTGATTATAGACTTTTCTATGAGGCTGGTTGTAAGATTCCTCCCTCCATCTTTTGAGATGTAAAGGTGTAAGAACCTCCCCTTTAGTCTCTGTAATCATCCCCTAATTCTGAATGCAAGAAAATATTGTTTTACCCTGTTTTGGTCTAGAGAGAAATAATACAGTTTTAAAATATTTTTGGATAAAAATTTTCTCCCAGTCAATAGGAAGAGATTTCCAAAAATAGAATCTTAAAAAGAGTTTTCCAATGTGCATTACAAATTAATTGAATATGTGAATTGGACATCTTTGCATAGGGGTATAAAATTTCAGAAAAATCTTATTAAGGTCTAAAGAGTGTCAAGAAGGGCCAATAAGGTTAATCCAAGTGTTGGGATGAGAAAAAAGCAAAGAATATAAGAAATCCCCCAAAAATGAGTAAATTCTCACATAAGATGAGTTGACTAGTACAGGGTTTATTAGTTAAAAAATTGGATTTTTTAGTTTAAAAATAAAATTTTTGACATCTCGGAATGGGGAGAAGGGCTCATGAAGGAGGCGCCTAGAAATCACATCAAGAGGGTATTTTTTAATTCAAAAAAGTGAGATATTTCATCTCTCCTCTCTTCTCCTTCAAACCAAATAAAAATAGTGAGCTAAACTAGTCTAAACTTGTCCAAAATGGATCAATGGAAGCCTCTAGATTCTAGTTGGACTTGGTTTGTGGCCTCCCTCTCCTATAAATAGACCCCCATTCCTTTGTATGAAATTCATATTGGAGTAACTTTATGCTAGTGTAATTTTCAGTTTATTATATTTCTATTATTATGAAGCTTTGGAGCTTCATTAATCCTTTTCTTCTCTTGGAGGTTACCCTCTTTTACTTGGTGGACAAGTTTCTTCTTTGAGGGCTTCACATTTCCCTAAAGAATCAAGCAAACCAAGGGTAAGCCTAAATCAATGATGTTTTCCTCTCTTTTTTAATGGTAGTCTCTTCCCAACCTCCCTCATGCTTGGGAAGCATTTTATTTTGTGGTTTTTCTCTTAAAACCATGCTTTTCTTGATTATGATGAATTAATGTTTATGTTTAAGCCTTGGTTTATGCATAAACTAACTTTTATATTAAAAGTGAAATTTTTAGCATTATCATTTCATAGTAAATGCGGGGAAACTATAGCAAAATTTTATCAATAGAAAATGAAGGTTTTTGCATAAATTAAATTTTATGCTAAAAGTGAACTTTTGAGTATTCTCATTTCATAGTAAATGCGGGGAAACTATAGCAAAATTTTATCAATAGAAAATGAAGGTTTTTGCATAAATTAAATTTTATGCTAAAAGTGAACTTATGAGTATTCTCATTTCATATTAAATGCGGGGAAACTATAGCAAAATTTTATCATCAAAAAATGAAGGATTTGCATAAACATAATTTAATATTAAAAGCAAACTTTTGGGCATTTTCATTTCATAGACAATGCGGGGAAACTATGGTAGAAATTTTATTATTTAAAAAATGATTTTTTGCATAATTAAATTTTAATGCTTAAAGTGGAGTTTTAAGCATTCTCAATTTATAAAAAATGTGGGGAAGCTATGGCAAAGTTTATAGCATTAGAAAATGAATTTATGTATAATAGTGTTTATGCTAAGAGTGGAATTTTAATCATTATCATTTCATAGAAAATGCGAGAAAGTTATGGAAGAAAAAATTATATCATTAAAGAATGAATTTATGCAAAATAAATTTTATGCTAAAAGTAGAGTTTTGAGCATTATTCATTTTCTTGAAAAATAAAGAAGGTTATGCACAAAATTCTAGATGAATTACGAAAATGATTCATTTAGATATGAATGGATGTGAAATGATGTGAATGGATGCGAAACAATGTGAATGGACATGAAATGATATGAATGTATGTGAATGGATGTCAAACGATGTGAATGGATGTGAAATGATGTGAATGGACGTGAAATGATATGAAATGTATGTAAATGGATGTGAAATGATGTGAATGAATGTGAAATGATGTGAATGGATATGAAATGATGTGAATGTATGTGGATGGATGTCAAACAATGTGAATGGATGCGAAATGATGTGAATGGACGTGAAATGATGTGAAATGATGTGAAATGTATGTGAATGGATGTGAAATGATGTGAATGGATGTGAAATGATGTGAATGGGTGTGAATGGATGTGAAATGATGTAAATGGGTGTGAATGGGTGTAAATGGATGTGAAATGATGTGAATGGGTGTGAATGGATGTGAATGGTTATGAAATGAATGGATGTAAATGGATGTGAATGGATGTGAAATGATGTGAATGGATGTGATTAGATGTGGATTGATGTGGGAAGATGTGAATAGATGTGGATTGATGTGGGAATGGTGTGATTAGATGTGGATTGATGTGAGAATTGATGTGAGATGATGTGATTCGATGTGAGTTGATATGGGAATGATGTGATTGGATGTGAATTGATGTGAGATTATGTGATTGGATATGGGAATGATGGGATTAGATATGAATTGATGTGATTGGATGTGAGTTGATGTGGGAGTGATGTGATTAGATGTAAATTGATGTGGGATAATGAGAAATGATATGGAATGGTGAGAGATGATATGGGACGATGAGGAATGATGAGGAATGATGTGAAAGAATGTGTAGTGGTGATGAGAAAAGATGGGAATTTTGTTGGAACTGTAATTGTATGTGAAACTTATTTTTTTAAAGATTGTTTTATGTCAATAATGCTAGGGAAGCATTTTGACTATCTTGTGGAATAAGGTCATGTGGTGACCTAAGTGACATAGTTGCAACAGTTGACGGAGAGTCAATGAAGGACGTCTCAGGTGGCAAGGTCGCGGCGGAGGTCTTGACCATCCCCCCAGTTCAATTAAAATGGTGTGCTTATGAGGGACCAAGGAAGCGGTCTATGAGTGAAGCGCTAGGTGAGCTACGAAGGAACCTAGAGGGTGCTGACCATACGATGCTCGGGCTCTGGGTCCCTAGGATACCCACACATGCGATGAGGAAGAAAGATGAGTTGGAGCTGTTTTTTGAACATGGGCATGGATCTGGTTGATTGGCCTTACTAGTCTTCAACGGATGAGTTCATGGCTCTTCTACATGGATCTTGTTGGGTCATCTTACTGATCTCCAACTGAGAGTCCATATGGATTTTATGTGATTAAACTCCTAGGTACTATTGAAAAGGCCCCTGAGTGAGGAGGTGGTGAGCGTTCTTGTTGCCGATGATGCCATAGGTACGCTGAGGAAGGAATGACTAAAATTGGATTTTATGGTTGGAAAGTGGAAAAGTTGGAAATTGGATCTGGAAATTGAATACTGAGGATTAGGATGGAAACACAGTGGTTTTATTGCAAATTTGTTTTGGAAATATTGAAATCAAAGAAAAGGCAATTTCATATTGGGTGTGTAAGTGGTCTGTCTATTTATTTTTTGCATGAGATCCGGCTAGGGGGCTTGGGAACTCTTTTCCCTGGTACCTAGGACAAAACATAACCAAATTTTCAGAATCGATCCTATCAATACAGTGGTTGGGCGGTTGGCTAACCCATGGGACTGAGGCTGGACTCATGGATTCCTATAATAAAACTCAATTTTGTTTAAGTTACGATAGTTGAAGTCTCAGGATAATCCTTGTTCTATGGAAAAAGAATCAACGCCTGTGCCTCTTTTGATGGGAAAAAAAGCGCTGGTCTCTATGAACCAAGTGCAAGTTCCTCCTTTGATTTGGTCATGCGACCGCGGGGTTGGTCAGAATACAAAGAATAGTTAAGGCTGTTGACTATGTTAGAAGATATGATTAATCATAGTGGTCTAAGATGATCTTAGATATCTTAAGCATATTTTGGAGCTGCAATTTGCATGCCCACTTGATCTAGGCACCCCCCCTTAGCTTGATGTACAAATACCCCCACACCCTATGTGGGTTGACACTTCTTTGTTGTAGCCTTTGTAGTGTATTCCTTTTGAGAGACATAGAGAAGTGAGTCTTTGTGGCAACAATACTCTAGTCATTGTCTCTTTGCAGATGGAAAATGTGGCTAGATAACATGAAAGTGTATTGAAAGATGTGATCTACATTAGTTTTGGGCACACTACCTTAGGTGGGTGGTTTTAATACTTTGTAAGCTATGGGACTATGATATGATTAATCATAGTGATCGAAGGTGATCTTAGATATCTTAAGCATATTTTGGATATGTGTTGGAGGATGATCTTGTGGAGGCAAGTGGCATGCCCACCGGATCTAGGCACCCCCCCTTAGCTTGATGTATAAATACCCCCACATAACCCTCTCCTAGTAATCCTTAAATGAGGTTAGACCGTATCTCCTTACAAATATACATTATTTTTGTTTGGTGCATTGGCATGGAATTGAACATGTGCACAAAAACATGTAAAGGATAAAACCAATTTATCCCTATTGACCTAGATGCCTTTGAAAACTTGAGTGATGTCTTGATAACACTTACCATCTTAAACTTAAAGCATAAGATGGTCCAAGCATCAGGTTTGGGCCATTCGGGATTGTTAAGAGGGTGGTTGGGGATCTCTTCTAGCTTGCCAAATAAACCTGGTTTTTTATCTACAAAATATGAGTGAGAAAAGAAAAAGATATTGCTCTGTAGAAGATCACTTGGGCTTTGAGATACAAACATTGCCTCTCCAATGCATGCATGCATAGCATAGAAAACTCCAGTGAGGCTTTGTGGTTGTTCCTCAACATAATTAGAGGGGAAAATATCTACAGAGAGACATAAGAAAATAGAGAATCATAAGAAAATTAGAAACAAAAAATCCAATATTAGCATGTTATTAAAGCTGTGTTTATGTTTCACTGACAATTTGAAGGAAACCTTGGTCGTTGGCCTTGAATGTACAGGTCTCCAAGGGTATACACATGTTGCACTATGGTAACTAGTCCTTCCTTCTTAGTATGCTTGAAGCCTTGTAGCCGCCCCTTCCAATGATATAGCATATTCCCCAGTTGACGCACTCGTGATGTGGTCCCTTAGAGCTGAAAAGATGCAAGGGGGAAGAGAGATTGAGCTCTTACAAGCACACACACACACTCACAAAACCCTAATAGAGAACATACAAGGTGAGAGGCTGAAAATCTTCTTCTTCTTCACTCAACACTCAACACACCATACTGCTAATGTTGTCACAAAAAATGACAACTTGTCTATCCACTAATAGACCCAAATCTGCAAGTAGCTTTCTCAACCAAGCTACCTCACATGCTGCCATAGCAGCTCCTCTATACTCGGCCTCTGTACTGGATAGAGCAACCGTAGGCTGCTTCTTGCTGCTCCAAGTCACAGCAGCACTCCCCAAAGAAAACATGAATCCACTGGTAGATCTTCTATCTGAGATACTTCCAGCCCAATCAGCATCTGTGTACCCATGTACACATATCTCTGTCCCAGTCTCATAGAATAGTCCACAATGCAAAGTAGACTTCACGTACCTCAGTATGCGTCTCACTGCATCCAAATGCGGTTTTCGTGGAACCTGCATAAACTGACTCCCCAACCCAACAGCATAGCTCAAATCTGGTCTGGTGATCGTCATGTAGATCAAACTTCCTACTATGTGCCTGTACATAGTAGGATCCTCCAAGATCTCTCCTGAATCTGCACTCAACTTGCCATTCTGATCCAATGCCACAGAAATAGGCTTACAACCTGTCATACCATACTTGGACAACATGTCCAAGCCATACTGTCTCTGCAGTAATCTAATACCATGTGATGACCTAATCACCTCAATTCCCAAGAAATATCTGAGCTCCCCCAGATCCTTCATCTCGAACTTCTGTCTAAGCAAGATCTTTACATCAAAGATCTCTGCATCATGGTCCCCCGTAATGATCAAGTCATCTACATAGATGACAACAAGCACAACTCCTCTATCACCATGTCTCACATACAGCGAGAAATCTGCATTGGCTACATGAAAGCTAATAGTGACAAGATATTCAGAAATCTTGTCAGACCATGCTCTTGGTGCTTGCTTTAAGCCATACAAGGCTTTCTTCAACCTGCAAACATGCTCGGGGTGACCCACATCCTCATAACCAGGTGGCTGCAACATATACACCTGTTCTTGAAAATCTCCATGCAAGAATGCATTCTTTACATCCATCTTATGTAAAGACCATTGCTTTGACGCAGCCACTGCTATCACAACTCTCACCATTGCCATCTTGGCTACTGGGCTGAAAGTTTTCTCATAATCAATCCCATATGTCTACGCATATCCTTTGGCTACCAATCTAGCCTTGTACCTGTTTATGCTTCCATCACTGTTATGTTTAACTTTGTACACCCACTTGCATCCAATGGCTTTCTTGCCTTCAGGCAATTGCACTAAATCCCAAGTTTCATTTCCATATAGTGCATCCATCTCCTCATCCATAGCTTTCTCCCAACACACATTTCCAACAGCCTCATCAATGCATGTGGGCTCTACAACCTGCACAACCTTTGCCATATATGCATAGTGATGTGCCACATAACCATCATATGTAAATCTCTGCACAGGGTTCTTCACTCTCCCTGATCTTTGCAGCTTTTCATTCATGGCGTCCATAGCTCCATCAACATGAGAATGCCCTACAGAAATGTCAGGCATACCAAGGGGCTCAACCACTTTCTCTTTTCCTTTACGTGATGTACTAATCACATTTGCAGGACTGGTATTATGACGCAGCCTGCCACTCCATGGTTTATCAATAGACCCACTAGATGAGGACTCTCCTGGTCCACTCAAAGACTGTGATTGCTGACTTGCATTCTGTGCAACCACACTTCCACTCACATCAGCCCCAACAGCTTCTTTTTCAGCAGCATACCAGCTGCTCATCTCATCAAAGACAACATCCTTGCTTACCCTCAACTCACGTGTAGCAGGGTTATAACACCTGTATCCCTTTTGCTCAAGGGAGTATCCAATAAACACACATTTTTCAGCTTTTGGATCCAGCTTAGTTCTCAGCTCATCTGGCACATGCACATATGCAATGCATCCAAAGACTTTCAGATGAGACAAATCTGGTTTTCTGCTAGTAAACTTCTCCTCTGGAGTTACATCATGTATGGCTGCAGTTGGAGTCCTGTTCATGATGTATACTGCTGTAGAAACAGCCTAAGCCCAATAGCTATGCGGCATATTCTTCTCTTCCATCAATGCTCACGCAATCTCAGCAATGTGCCTGTTTTTTCGCTCAGCAACTCCATTTTGCTACGGAGTGTATCTGCATATAAACTGTCTCCAAATACCATTCTTCTTCAAAAATTCAGAGAACTCATTGGAGAAGTACTCTCCCCCTCCAGCTGACCTTAGGCACTTTACATATATTCCCTGTTTGCTTTTCAACCAAAACTCTGAAATTCTGAAAGTGAGTGAACACCTCATTCTTCTCCTTCATGAAATATACCCACACTTTCCTTGTGTGGTCATCAATGAAAGTCACATAATACCTGCAGCCTCCCATAGATATGGTCTTCGTAGGACCCCATACATCTGAATGCACAACATCTAGTGCATTTCTGCTCACATATCTGTTACGTGGAAACACATGCTTTGTTTGCTTCCCAAATTGGCATGCTTCACATATTTTACGCATACCTTCCACTTTAAATTTTGGCAGCCCTGTCACAATTCCTTTTGTCTGCATAGACTTCAATCTCTGCACATTTACATGTCCAATCCTTTTATGCCAGATGTCTGTGTCTGCAACAATTCCTGAACCATTTGCAAACATCGCAGCACTCATTTCAGGCATGTCTACATTCTCAATGTAAACATTATGCCCACTTTGTTGCCTTTTGCAACCAACCTGCACTTGTCTTTAAAGTCTTCAACATAACAACCATCAGGGTTAAACCGAACCTGCAAACCCTACTCAATCATCTGGCCAACTGAAACCAGATTCTTTGTTATGTTCGGTACATGAAGTACATCTGCAAGGTACTTCACTTTGCCATCCTGCATAGACAATGGCACATCTCCAACATGGGGAATTGGATGAGCAGTGTCATCCCCTGTTTCCATAAAACCTGGTCTTTCCGAGTTTTTCATCTTCTTGAACCACTCCCCATGACTCCTCATGTGGTGCCTGAATCCACATACCATACATTATCTTTTTGTGCTGCATCAACATTTTCAGACATGGTATTCACGACATGCTGCATAACAAACAACCTTTCATTATCCTCATTATTTCTACTTGAGGATGCATAGTTGTTTTGCTGCACTTTCCCATTTTGCATGTCAGCCTGCTTCTTATAACATTCTGCCTGCACATGTCCAGGCTTACCACAATAATAGCATTCACGTGCCTCACTATATTGCCTTTGCCAATTTCCATGGCCTCTTTGACTCCCCCGGCCTTTGAATTTGCCTCTTCCACCTGCATGTTGTTGTTGTTGTTGATTCTGGGACTGTTGTTGTTGCTGCTGTTGCTAGCCATAATTCTGATTACCTGTTCGGCCACCTCCTTAACCGCGTCCACGGCCTCCTCTACCTCGTCCTCTTCGTGAACTTGTGTAGAAGGCCTGTTGCTCCGAATTGTTTTTGGTTTGTGAAGACTGTTGGTCTTCACCCAAGCTCTTCTCTTCTATAATCAGCATAGACACCAAATCTGTAAAGTTGGGAATGTTTTCCCGAGTCTGAATGGACATCTTGAATGCCTTGTATTGTGGCCCGAGACCACGTAGACAGACTTCCACCTTGTCATCATCATCTACTGACACACCAATAGATGTAAGGGATTCCACAATACCCTTTATCTTCAGCGCATAGTCATTCACAGACATGCTCTTTTTCTCCACAGTATGAAGTTCATTCTTCAACTGTATCTTACGTGCCTTGGTATTTGTTTCATAGAGCTTTACCAAGGTGTCCCACGCCTCCTTGGGGGACTTGGCATCCTGAATGTGCCCAATCATGGTGTCCTGTATACTAATGGAGAGCCAATACATAATCTTCCTGGCTCCTTGGTTCCAGTCTTTAAACTCTTTCACATCTGCAGCAGTCGGATTTATATCCAGTATCTCCGATGCCTCTTCATGCTCACCTTCTATGTAGTCCCAATAGCCTTTTCCCATCAGGAAATTTGTCAACCTGAACCTCCAAGTATGGAAGTTATTCTTATCAAGCTTCTCGGCCACAATCTGGGTTATCCATCAAATCCCCTTCTTTGTTTTGAGAAAAACCAATAAAAACCAATAGTAAAAGTGCTCTAATTCCTTTTATTCTTGTCCAAATTGAGAGACCAGGCATTCATTAGCTTAGCAATTATGACTAACTCCATGTGAAAGAAATTAGACCAATTGTTTAAGTTGAGAGAGTAATTAGCCGATTAATGACCCTCTGTTTCACTAATCGCTATAGACAGTCTGTTTAATCAACTCATAATTAGCTCCATAATGCATAATTGTTCCAACCAATCACATAGCAACATTCTCAAGTATGTGTATCACAAAATTGCTAATTAAATTTTGGGTTTAATCAATCACAAAACTAGAATTTGGCCTTCACTTTGCAAGAGGATGAAAAATTTTCTCTGTTTCTTCACTTCTGTCTGCGTTGCCTGCAGTAGGGGTGATTTGACAAGTTTATAATGGTTATTGAAAGCATAAGTAGATGGCCAACACTCCTAGGCATGTACCCAATCCAACAATTAGTTGATTTTTGCAAAAGACCAGCTCCAATTTCATCAACAATGGACCCCTCTTCTCTGTTTTTGTGAGGGCTTCAAAACAGTGAATTCCAATCACTTAAATGCATCAACTTTGCTCCAAATTCTCAGTGTCTACAATATAGGGCTTGCACATGAGTTGCCAATACATTCCCATTTGCCAGATACATGATTCTTTTTCAGATTTGCAACCATTTTCCTCATACATTCACCACACTCAAGCTTTAATGGAGAGCTTGCAAAATAGAAATTTTTCTTTGCTTTGGGCAACTCAAATCTGGTGTTGTTTGTGTTTTTGCACTTGCAATCCGCTCAAGGATGTTTATTAGTCCTTACCTGGTAGGCCAAGCTCTCAGATTTGATGAAAATTGGTGTGCGCCAAGCTTCACATCTCCAATGGCAAGCTTCACAGCTTTTCTTCACAGCTTCTTCTCCCTCTTCTCTCACTCACTCATAAACCCTAATAGAGAGCACCAGGCTCTGATACCATGATGAAAAATAGGTAGAGGGAGAGGAGACACACACACAGGAGCAAACCCTGACCATCGAGGGAAGCCATCTCCCTTCTCACACAATGCATAAAGCCATAATCCATAATCTACAACACACTACATGTGTTGTGTCCACATAGAGCTAACCCTAGCTAATGTCCACACACTATGACCAGCTAGACGCGGTCATTTATGTCTCACACATGTTACTACCTAACATGCCAGCACATAGTGCAACTGGCACAAGCTGACATTGAGCTTGAATCTCAACAATCACATCACACTCACATCTATTTACATCCGTCCACATCCACATCTCATCACATTCACATCCATTTACATCACATCTCATCCATTTACATCACATTCACATCCATTTACATCACATCTCATCCATTCACATTTATCCACATCATGACATCTCATTCACATCACACTCACATCCATTTACATCCATCCACATCCACATCACACTAACATCCATCCACATCCACATCTCATCACATTCACATCCATTTACATCACATCTCATCCATTCACATTTATCCACATCATCCATTCACATTTATCCACATCATCACATCTCATTCACAGCACACTCACATCCATTTACATCCATCTACATTCATATCCATTTACATCCATCTACATTCACATCACACTCACATCCATTTACATCTATCACATCACACTCACATCCATCTACATCCACATCTCATCACATTCACATCCATTTACATCACATTTCATCCATTCACATTTATCCACATCATCACATCTCATCACATCACACTCACATCCATCCACATCCACATCTCATCACATTCACATCCATTTACATCATGTCTGAAAAGTTCTTGAGATTCTAAGGAAGCACCAACTCTTTGCCAAAAAGAGCAAATGCACTTTCTCTGCTGACCACGTTGAATACTTGGGATTTTTGGTATCCAAAGATGGAATTTCTCCAGATTTCACAAAAGTCCAAGCAGTCATAGATTGGCCTGAACCAAAGACAGTGAAAAAAGTCAGAAGATTCTTGGGATTGACTGGTTGGTATAGAACTTTTATACCAAAGTATGCTCTCATAGCTTCCCCCCTGACTAACCTTCTCAAAAAGAATACCCCATTTCAGTGGTCTGCCAAGTGCCAGAGTGCTTTTGATAAGGTGAAGACCGCCTTGGTAACTAGTCCCGTTCTGAAGTTGCCAGATTTCTCTCTACCCTTTCAGGTAGTAACTGATGCAAGTGGTTTTACCCTGGGAGGTGCACTCATGCAGGAAGGTCATGCAGTGGCCTATGAATCCCGAAAGCTCAGAACGCATGAGAGGAATTATGCTATCCACGACCTGGAATTACTTTCAGTAGTCTATTCCCTAAAGTTGTGGAGACATTACCTACTGGAAAAAAGATTCACTTTGATGACACATCATCAGAGATTAAAGTGGATCTTTACTCAGAAAGACCTCAACATGCGCCAAAGAAGGTGGATGCAGACCCTGCAGGAATTTGATTTTGAAATCAAGTACCGCCCAGGCAAAGAAAATGTGGTAGGAGATGCCCTCAATAGAAAAGCCTCCTTGCTTGCAATTACTGTAGTATCAAATCCTTTGATTATTGAAGCAAGAGAGAAGATCATGCAGGATAGATTTTTTGCCCTATTGCTACCCCCTACTTATGCAGGAAAGCAAAACTCCTCATGAGTTGAACAGAGTTCAAGGGGGTACAGCCTCGATGATGGCATTTTGTATTATAATCGCAAGCTATGCATCCCCAATGATGAGGGAACCAAGGATCAAATTCTGAATGAAGCCCATGACAGCCTTATAGCAGGACATCTAGGTTTCATCAAAACCTACAGTGTAAAGAAAAGCTTCTTTTGGCCTGGTCTGAAAAAGGATGTACTGAATCATGTACGTCAATGTATGACATGCCAGAAAGTCAAAGCTGAAAGAGTAAAAATGCCTGGGAAGTTACATCCATTGGACATCCCCCAGATGAAGTGGGAATGTATCAGTATGGACTTTATTACTGGATTACCTTCAGTGCAATCAGGTTACAACTCCATTTTTGTTGTTTGTTGATAGACTAACCAAAGTTGCCCATCTGTTCCCAGTAAAAGAAACCTACACTGCAGTACTGCAGTGGATGTGGCCAGAGTATTCCTCAAAGAAATCTTCAGATTGCATGGCCTACCCAGGAGAATGGTAAGTGATCGAGATCCCAAGTTTACTTCAACGTTCTGGACTGCATTTTTCAAAGCAGTGGGAACTTTCTTGGATCTCAGCACAGCTTATCACCCTAAGACCGATGGTCAAACTGAAAGGGTAAACCAAGTAATCGAAGATATACTTTGGTCGTGCTGTGTGGCAGGGAACCCAAGAAGTGGCTAAGCTATTTGCACCTAGTCGAGTTCGCCTACAATGCTTCTTATCACCGAAGTATCGGGATGAGCCCTTTTAAAGCTCTTTATGGACAAGATTGCTTAACTCCATTAACTTGGTCCGACCCATTGATTAGGGTCGAGATGTCCATATAGATGCTTGACGACATGGAGCAGCAGATGCACTCAATTGGTAAAGATATTAAAGCTACCCAGGATCGACAGAAGCAGTATGCAAATAAGAAGAGGACAGACAGAAAGTTTGAAGAAGCAGATATGGTCTTCATTAGAGTACGGCCCAAAAGAAGTTCTCTATCTCTTGGGAAGTACAAAAAGTTATCCCCCAGATATTGTGGGCCATATCTGATTACAAAGAAAGTAGGTGACTTAGCCTACGAACTTCTTCTACCTCCTCATTTGAAAGTTCATAATGTATTTCATGTAAGCCTTCTAAAGAAATATGTGCCAAGCCCAAATCATGTGCTTGATGATGAAATCCTAACCTCTTTCACCCAAGGGTAGATAGAACTCGAACCTGAAGAAATTCTTGATGTTCGAGAAAGGATTCTCAAGAACAGAATTCTCAGAGAATTATTGGTAAAATGGAAGTTCTATCCTTTTGAAGATGCCACCTGGAAAAATGAAGCCGATCTGTTTGCAGGATTATCCCCAGTTTGTAAGATGAGGGCATCTCGCATTTTTCAAGTGGGAGAGAATGTAAGATTCTTCCCCAGCCTCTTAAGGTGTCCAGCATCTTCCCCTGTAATCAAATCCCTCTTCAGAAATATAAAAGATCTTGTTTCTACCAGTTTTAACCTAGAGAGTGGTAATTCAGTTTTTAAATATTTCTGGATAGAAAAATATCTCATCTTATTAAAATAAGTTTTCCTGAAACAAAAGTTCAAAAATATTTTCAGAAGGTGCATTAGAAATTAAGGGCATTATCCTGGGGGTCAAGATTTTTTTCGAAATTTTAAATTAAGGTTCCTATGGACCAATAAGATTCATCCAAATGTAGGGAAGAGATAAATAGAAGAAAAAAAGGAAAATCCCCCAAAAATGAGTAAATACTCACATAAGATGAAGAGTTGACTAAGGACAAGGTTAATAGTTAAAAAAGAGAGATATTTAGGTGAAATGATGCATTTTTGACACCTCAGTAGTATGGGGAAATTCCCCTCATGAAGGAGGTGCCTATTTCACATGCTTGAATGAGTTTTAAAATCCCAAATAATGAGATATTTTTATCTTTCCTCTCTCTTGTTTCAACTATATCCAAAAAGTGGACTAAACTGACCCAAAAATGGTCAAAAATTGACGAAACTGATCTGGAAAATTCTAGAATCAGTTGGCTTGGTTAGAAGATCACTTTTTTCTATAAATAGAAGCCTTCCCCTTTGTTGAAACTCAATAGTGTTTTGCACTATTACCCTGCCTCTCCCAAGTGCCAAAAACTGTGAATTTTACTCATAATTCATTAGTTTTTGACCTTCCCTCTTCTAAAAGATTGGTGGCCACTCTTGTTTCAAACAAGAGTAGAACCCTCAAACCATCAAGCTAAAGGAAAGCTCTCAAATTATCCATGTAAGTTGGAGATTCTTCTCTTTTCTATTTCTTTTATGGTTTTTTTTTATGATTTTTATCTTCTCTAAATTGAATGGATGTTATGCCTCATTGAAAAAAGGCATTCCCCTCTCTTCTTTAGTAAATCCAACCATTCTTTATCCTAGATGATTGATTATTGGATAAAATCAAGTTTTTCATAATGTTCTCTTAAATAGGTAGAAAATGTTTACACTAGAATGATTTAAACACTCTTGGTGAACTGCTAATTAATTTCAGTGAGTTAAAAATTTGAAAAATGGTCAGCCATACAAAGGAGGTTATGGCAAAATTTTCTAAAAATTTTTGAAATAAATTTCATCTTTTATTAATAAAAAAGAGTAATCCCCATCATTAGAGTATTCTAAAAGTGTCATTTTCATTCATACATACAAAGATACATATTGATTAATTTTTATAAAAAAATAATTTTCAATAAAATTAAATTCTATGAGAGATACTTATTGAAAATTTTTTTATTATGAAAGTGTTACTTTCTTCATTATGGATTTTTATGCATAAAATAATGCATAAAAGTAAATTCTTTTTATTACAAAAGAGTTACTTTCATTATATTGATTTTTATGCATAAAAGAATACTTTTTTTAAAAGTGTTACTTTTATCATTATTGATTTCTATGCATAAAAGTATGCATAAAAGAATATTTTTTTAATAAAAGTGTTACTTTCATCATATTGATTTTTATGCATAAAAGTATGCATAAAAGAATATTTTTTTAATTATAAAAGTGTTACTTTTATCATTATTGATTTCTATGCATAAAGGTATGCATAAAAGAATATTTTTTTATTATAAAAGTGTTACTTTTATCATTATTAATTTTTATGCATAAAAGAATATTTATTAATTATAAAAGTGTTACTTTTATCATTATTGATTTCTATGCATAAAGTTATGCATAAAAGAATATTTTTTAATTTTAAAAGTGTTACTTTTTTCATTATTGATTTTTATGCATAAAAGTATGCATAAAAGAATATTTTTTTATTATAAAAGTGTTACTTTTATCATTATTGATTTCTATGCATAAAGGTATGCATAAAAGAATATTTTTTATTATAAAAGTGTTACTTTTATCATTATTGATTTCTATGCGTAAAGGTATGCATAAAAGAATAATTTTTTTATTATAAAAGTGTTACTTTTATCATTATTGATTTCTATGCATAAAAGTATGCATAAAAGAATATTTCTCTAAGGTGTATATCTAGGACCACCTCTAGCACCATATGAAGGCTAAAAGTTCTGTTGTGGTGACCTATCTTGCCATCCACGACCATTACCATGACCACATGATGCAAATCTCCCCCTGCCTCTAAATCCCCTTTGTAAACAGAAAGCCTGATTCCTGCCATTATCATCATGGTTAGTAGATGCATCATGAAAAGAGTCACTGAGTTTGATTTTCTCAACAAGCAAGAGTAGACCACGCAAGGCAATGTCTACCAAATCATCATCAGGCATGGGGACATTGATAGTTTCCAATGCATATGCATGCTTCTTTATCTCTTGTACATAATCATGGATACTCCTTCCTTTCCACTTCACATTATGAATCTGTTGTCTCAATTGAGACTTATGAGCACTAGTATCTATATCAAACAGCTTTACCAAAGTATCCCATGCATCCTTGGGATTCTCAGCATCATGTATATGTATGAGTATAGTTTCCGAGATATATATAGACAAGTAATGCAAAACTTTGTATGCTCTCTCTAACCATTGCTTATGAGCTACAACCTGTTGTTGTGTAGGTTGTTGGGGTAGTTTCGGCCCTGGCTTTGCACCTGTAACAAGGTTCCAAAACCCTTTTCCTTTCATAAAACTTTTAATCCTATACTTCCAAGCCTGGAAGTTCTTTCTATCCAACTTCTCACCCACAATCTGTACTAGGTTGTCTGACATAGTTGCTCAATGCAAATGCACCTTCTGCACACGTCCAATTCTCTAAACGAGCCTTCCTCAGCTCAACCACACTCTAATAAGTGTTCCAAATACTCCAAAGTACTCAACGAACTTCATTGTTGATGTAGAAAATCACTCTGATTACATTCAAATTGAATTGACATATGTAGTCCAAAGTACCCTATTTTGGCGCACTTTCCAAGGCTTCAAATTGCAATGTAGTGGTTCAATCAAGTGTGGATAACTTGCATTGACACCTAAGCAAGCTCAATGTTGCATATCAACACCAACCACTACAAGAATGGTCTATACATAGTGACCCTCATGTAAATATGAAGAAAATAGCGGGGGTCGCTTTTGTGGATGCTTATGCGACGTTTAAATTGCAGTTGTGTATGCCACCATTGTAGCGACCCTTGCAAACTGGAAATGAGTGGTTTAAGCATCGGACTTGCGATGCATAAGCCACCTTTTGTTTTTGGGTCGTTTATGCATCGCGAATTTTTAAAAAAACTAAAATGTGAATACTCGACTCCTTCCCCTCTGGGTACTCCGTGCGCCTCGACTCCTTCCCCTCTGGGTATGAGGACCAGAAGCTGGTCCACTGCTGCGAATGCATGGGACTCTGCGGCATCCACCTCTCGGACCGTTAGTAGCAGCTTGTAAATGACGAAATGAGTGGTTTATGCATCAGACTTGCGATGCATAAGCCACCTTTTTTTTGGAGTCGTTTATGCATCGCAAATTTTTTAAAAAAACTAAAATGTGTTCATTTTCTTCCCCGTTTCGCGTGAACTGTAGCATCTTCAAACTTTTCCACGCTGCGCGCAGTTCGTCTCTCAATCCACGCTCACGGCGGCCAGGTAAGGTGTCTTGACTCACAATTTTGTCCCTCCTCTGTTGGCTGAAACAAATTGCAGATATGTTATACAAGAATGGTGCTCTTGCGTATGTGCTTTCGGGCATGTATGGTGATGTGAGGGATTTGGGTGCTGTTACATCCAGCCGACAGGACGCTACCAACATTTATGCTATTTTTGGCATAATATGTTCAGTCGTGGGCTTTTGCATCTGGCCGACTATAGCCAGGCTGGCCGACCAGCCCCCCTCACCCATATATATAGAGACCTCAGCATTCAGTTCAGCACATCATCATCATCTGTCATCAACGCATATCAATGCATCTCAGATAGCAGCATTCAGCAGGGTGTTCTCCAATGCATCTCAGATAGCAGCATTCAGCAGGGTGTTCTCCAGCCAACAGCCTTCTGGACTGGCCGACCAGCTCCCTTCCTCACATTGTGGCAGCCTTGCAAGTAGATCACGTGGCCTTGAGGCACACAATTGAAATCTCCAAGAAGATGATAGGTAATCTAGATATCAATATCCTTTGATTCCTTTTACCACTATATCTCCCTATAAAACTCTAATTTTATAAAGAGCACTTCCTCCAAGTTTTTGAGGATGGATTCATTGTCAGCCCTAGATACCCTCATCGGAAGATCACATGCCATATTATCATCGGCCAATAAAGAGTATCATCCCACTATGTGTAGATTGAATCAGATTGAATTTGGTAGAGAGAAGGGCATTACTTGAGAGGCATAGTTATGTAAGGTACACAGTTAGGGAGGTGCAGATTGAGAAGCATTATATGTTCAGATGCCCACCCTATTATTTGATTCAAGGGAGATTCCATTGTCTCAAGATGGATTCAACCCTCTCTCATAGGTTATACAATGTCGCACCATAAGAGGCTCAATATGTTTTTGATACTCTGAAAGAGGACTTCCATCAATCTTGCTAGGATTGGAGCAAGCCTATTCCTCAGGTTACTTATAAATTGCAGCTACCATCTCTGGTACAACCAGTCTATCCTTGGTGGCTCTTTTGTGGAGGGGGTGTACTTTGCCTCCCGTGGGTTTTATGAAGTTCACCTCACCGATGCCTTGCAGAAGCAGCGTGTGCTTGAATTTTCTCCTTTATTTTATGGCAGGAAAATGGTACATGCTATGCCATGGTTCCCCAATAAGGACTATCAAAGTCTCATACGACATCATTGTCCTGTCTGGGTGGAGGTGGTTAATTTCCCAGACTATATGCGAGAAGAATTGCCAGGATTGGCCGCTGCACTGGGCCAAGTTATCTGCCCCCCTCGCCCTGCTGGGAATCGTAATAGATTTTGTTTTGTGGGACACAGATACCCCTACCCTCCCCTCCATTGCAGTCGAGGTTGAAGGTTTGCCAATGTGCCAAAAGTACTTTGAATTGAAATGGGAAATTTTTGCAGGTGCTTTTTCATGCCATAAGTACGGGCATCTGGCCTCTGAATGCCCTAGTGTCTTGCATCCCCCTCCAGCCACTGCTATACCTTCTCCCCTGGTTCAGCCCACTCATAAGCAAGAGACTACTGGGTCCAAGAATTTGGATAAAAATGCCTCCAAAGTTGGGAAAGTGGCTTCGCAAATGCTAGCCATAGCTAAAGGCAAGGACAAAGGTAAAGAGAAAGAGAAGGCCCCTGATAATGATGGTTTTTTATAGCCCAAGAGGGTGTTGAGGCAAAGACCCCTTCAATCTCGCCACTAGGATGCATCTACTCCTACTCCAGGCCAAGCCTCTACCTCAGCCACTCCCCCGGTTCTTCTCAATTGGGTTGGAGTTCTCAAAAAACACATTCCTATTTGTGAGTTTGAGGAAGGGCTATCCTTTGACCCAGGGAAGGAAGGGCTGCAGCCCATGATGGCTGATGCTTAAGCACTCTTTGGTTGTATATTCTTGGTCTCCTCCTTTGTATATATCCTCATGCTTGACAAACTCCATTGTGTCACTCTTAATGTACAGGGCCTCTGCAATCCTTCTAAAGTGGAGGCTAGTGTGGAATTATGGTTTAACTAGGCAGCCGGACATTCTCTGTTTACAAGAACATAACCAACATTCTATGGCTAGCCAGGCTGGCTATTTTGGGGGCTATGATATCCACTATGCAGGTACTAAGCATTTCTCCGGTCTTTGCATATTGGTCAGACATGAACTGCAGCCCCAGCTTGTCTTCAATGATTGTGATGGTAGATGGATGGTGATTCAATGTGATGTCAATGGTGATATTTGGGAATTCGCCTCTATTTATTCCTTGCAAACTTCTGCTTCCAGAGCTTCCATGTGGCATGCCATTGCTTCTTACCCATGGCGATCTTGTGCTCTTCTTGGTGGAGACTTTAATAACTCTCCCATGCCATCAGACAACACTACTCATAGATCTCATATGATCCCTTCTGAAAAGCGATCATGGAAGGAGTTACTTACCACGACACATGCACAAGATTTATGGACAACCATGCACACTAGAATAGTGGGCTACACCTATCATCATAATGCCTTTACTAACTACTAGGCTCGCTTGGATAGATGGTCTTTACTGTATGCTCAACAATATACAGATTTCAGTCTTCATATTGAGGTTGATCACTCTCTTGGTCTCTCTGACCATGCTCCTTTATGGCTGAATATTCAGTTTGGCAGCCCTGGGATGACATGCCTTTACATTCCATTCGGATGAAACATAACAATAAAGAATACCTGCAGCATGCACAATTTCAACAATTGATCCGATATGCCATAATTCCTCTTACAGCCCATGTCCATTATGACTGTAATTTTGCATGGCAACGCCTTGTGGACAGGCTTCAGCATGCTATTCATGAATATGGGAGTAATTTCATGCCGGACTGGAGAGCTAAAGTTCAGCATGCCAAAGCAGTAGTTCAGTCCTTGACTGCACATTCCCAATTGCAGCCCCTCTCCTCTCAACAAATGGACACTCTCTCTCTGAGTCACAACAGCTCTCTTGCAAGCTAATGATGACTGATGGAAATTGGCCAAGTGGCAGGTTCGGGCAAGGATGACTCAATTCATGGATAAAGGCTGCTCTTCAAAATCTTTCTTTCAAGGGTTACATGCTTCCAGGAGGAAGACCTCTTGCCTCAGAGTCCATAAACTGGATGGTGAATGGACTCGGTCTTTCTGAGAGCTCCAACATGAATGCTTTTCTTATTTTCAGAAACTGTTTGCACCCCCTGCTACCACTTCTTTGCACGAATTACAAGCTTGGGATACTCTTTTACAGCATGTTCTTCCCATTCTCAACCCACAGGAAGCTCTCAAACTTGATATGCCTTTCACTGATGTGGAGCTTGATGATGCCTTGTCCCATCTCAGCACTGGTAAGGCACCAGGGTATGATGGCCTCACGGTGGAATTTTTCTTACACTTTTGGGAAGACCTTAAAGGTGTTATCCTGCAAATGATTAATGAGGCTTGGCATACAGGGGTACTCCCCCAATCATGGAAGCATGGCATAGGTAAACTCATCCCCAAGCGGAATTTGTGTGAGCATCTCATGGATTGGAGGCCCATCACATTGATGCCTGTTTGCAAGTGCTTTATGAGGGTCTGCATCCCTTGCAATATGGCTTTGTTCCTAGGTGTGATAATATTGGCAATGCTCTCATGGCTATTGAATATGCAAAATATTCTGACCAAGATGTTTTTATTATGCAAGTGGACTTTGTTAAAGCTTTTGACCCGGTCAACTGGGATTTTATCTCACAGACAATGGCTCAGATGGGATTCGGGCCAAAAATGGCTAATGTCATCTACTGCTTGTATGTTGACTCTACAGCCCAATGCATCCTTGGCAATCATCTTTCTCAATATTGGTCCTTGGGTCGTTCGGTCAGACAAGGGTGTCCACTCAGTGCCCTCTTATATGCCATTGCCACTCACCCACTTCTCAGATACTTGGATCATCTTACCGCGCAGGACCTTCTCATTGGTCTTCAGATTCCTGGAGCCCCTCCCTTTATGGCTCAGGCATATGTAGATGACTCCTTCTTTATGCACCATAATTCTCCATAGTTGAAGACTCTTATGGACACTCTCTCTATATATGGCATGGCTGCTGGCCTGAATGTCAATTTTGACAAATCTAGCCTCATACCTCTGCATTTATATGATTGGCATGTTCTTTTATGGCTCGGACACATTATGCAACCCTATGATGTGGTCCGCCATTTTGGTTACCTTATTGGCTGGTACATCACTAGGAAACAACAGTTAAAGTGGATTTTTGACAAACTTCATGCCAAGCTCCACTATTGGAAGCTCTCCACCTGGCCACTCCATGTTAGGCTCCGGATTGTCCAGTCAATTATCATGGCCTATGTTCAGTACTATTTGCCTTTGATACATTGGACCTCTCAGGACACTTCTGCTTTCATGTCTCAGGCTATGGAGCTGTTATGGAAAACAAAGTCTTCTGTGCTAAAGCTTTAAGACTTATGCGGATGGCCAAAGTTTGTTCCCCGAGGATGCATGGCGGATTGAATGTGCTGAATATTGCGCATCATGTCTTGGCAAGGAAAATTCCTCTCCTACTCACCTTTTTTTGTTAGACGCAGCCATGGACTCATATGCTTGCAACCATGTGCACGGCCTTACGTACTTCTGGACATGGTGCATGGATCACTGATCACTGGGAAGTCATTTTGGGCAGATTTGTAGGTTCTATCCCGGGCTGCCCTTTTGCCACTTCACTTATTTTGTGATTGGAAACAGGTCCTTTCGCATGCTCATTGGGCACCCTTCCTTTTGTCTCATGCATGCTAATTCTCTTTGGCTATTTTGGGGGCTATGATATCCACTATGTAGGTACTAAGCATTTCTCGGGTCTTTGCATATTGGCCAGACATGAACTGCACCCCAGCTTGCCTTCAATGATTGTGATGGCAGATGGATGGTGATTCAATGTGATGTCAATGGTGATATTTGGGAGTTTGCCTCTGTTTATGCCTCGCAAACTTCTACTTCCAGAGCTTCCAGGTGGCATGCCATTGCTGTCACGTGCACACCATTCAGGTGTACAGTGACATGGCATTATTTTATGGCATGGCATCATCAGGCATTTAATCAGGATTTATCAGGCATTTTATGGACATTTAAATGAATGTTTTCAGCATGTACCACATGGTATGGGTTGGATTCAGCATTGTAGCATCATATTAACCATCTAGACAAAAGCATTGGGGCTTGTGGAGGCAGCCGATAGCATTCAAGTCAGCCGACCAGCCTTTAAAGCATTTATGGCATTTAAATGGCAGTCGTGAGCATATTCAAAGCTAGCCGACTGCAGCCAAGCTGGCCGACCAGCACCAATTCCCCATATATAAAGAAACGCATCATTTCAGCATAGACATCTGGATCTCTTCAGCGTTTTCCTTCGTAGGAGCAAAGGGGGATACAGTTCAGCATCCAACAGTGTGTTCCTTCAGCGTTTCTACACCAAGAGGGCTGGGAACAACAACGCATCCACACATCAACATATTCAGCCATCTTCCCCCAACTCCTACATAGAGGGATACCAGCATACAAGTGGTGGAACTCAGCATTGGAGTTAGGACAGCCATCTTTCAGCCATCCTTCATCATTATTCAGCATGTTTCCCTCTCTTCCAGGGGTAGACATCATCTAGGATAGCATACATCCCTTTGGATCTCATTGTAACTGCATTCATCATCTAATATAGTTGCATTGCATTGACACATATTTGTCTATCTCTTAAACATCATTAAGTGTAGTTTAGTTAGACTAAGGTTGTGATTACTACGGTCGAAGCCTCACATGCCACATTGGTATTAGAGCGTTACAGGGTAACCAACCTTAGATCATGTTCATTCCATCAGTCATTCAGTCAGACATCATGTTAATTGCTTCCGCACAGTTAAACCTAGTTCTCAAAATCTTGCAGGCCACCCTTAGGGATTTTCCCTTAGGTATGCATTAGTAACCCATCCATCTGCATTCTTGCACAGCATATAGGGTTGCACATGGTTTGCATAGTAGATATCTTAGCAGTCCATCTTGCATCTGCAAGGCATACATGTTTGCCCATGAACTCTCTGGGAAAGAATGACATCCATCATCAAAGGAGGACATAAGTGTTGGGTTTCAACTGGCAGCAGCAGCAGGGGGTTTCTCTTCCATAGAAGACGGAAGTTTGCTCCATCGCCTCAAGAGGTTCAGAGCTTCAGGAACAATGGAGATGGTAGGTGAAAGGTTTCCACAGGAAGATCAGGGGTGACTCAGGTATTTCCAAGCAGTTTTAGCACCATTTGCCATTCAGTTCCCGCAGTATATAGAGTCTTGGCTCAAAGGATTTCACTCCTGCAAACGACCTCAGTCCCGGCAGCAACAACAGAAGACAGAAGGGGGCAGCGGTTTGGAGGCGAAGGATCACAGAGGAGTCGAAGGTTGCCAGGTATACCACCCAGCAACACTCTAGCAGTGGGGAATGTCACGTGCACACCATTCAGGTGTATAGTGACATGGCATTATTTTATGGCATGGCATCATTAGGCATTTAATCAAGATTTATCAGGCATTTTATGGACATTTAAATGAATGTTTTCAGCATGTACCACATGGTATGGGTTGGATTCAGCATTGTAGCATCATATTAACCATCTAGACAAAAGCATTGGGGCTTGTAGAGGCAGTCGATAGCATTCAAGTCAGCCGACCAACCTTTAAAGCATTAATGGCATTTAAATGGCAGTCGTGAGCATATTCAGAGCTGGCCGACTGCAGCCAAGCTGTCGACGAGCACCAATTCCCCATATATAAAGAAACGCATCATTTCAGCATAGACATCTGGATCTCTTCAGCGTTTTCCTTCGTAGGAGCAAAGGGGGATACAGTTCAGCATCCAACACTGTGTTTCTTCAGCGTTTCTACACACCGAGGGCTGGGAACAACAGCGCATCCACGCATCAGCATATTCAGCCATCTTCCCCCAACTCCTACATAGAGGGATACCAGCATACAAGTGGTGGAACTCAGCATTGGAGTCAGGACAGCCATCTTTCAGCCATCCTTCATCATTATTCAGCATGTTTCCCTCTCTTCCAGGGGTAGACATCATCTAGGACAGCATACATCCCTTTGGATCTCATTGTGACCGCATTCATCATCTAATATAGCTACATTGCATTGACACATATTTGTCTATCTCTTAAACATCATTAAGTGCAGTTTAGTTAGACTAAGGTTGTGATTACTACGGTCGAAGCCTCACATGCCACATTGGTATGAGAGCGTTACAGGGTAACCAACCTTAGATCATGTTCATTCCATCAGTCATTCAGTCAGACATCATGTTAATCGCTTCCGCACAGTTAAACCCAGTTCTCAAAATCTTGCGGGCCACCCTTAGGGATTTTCCCTTAGGTATGCATTAGTAACCCATCCATCTGCATTCTTGCACAGCATATAGGGTTGCACATGGTTTGCATAGCAGATATCTTAGTAGTCATCTTAGCAGTCCATCTTGCATCTGCAAGGCATCCGTGTTTGCCCATGAACTCTCTGGGAAAGAATGACATCCATCATCAAAGGAGGACATAAGTTTTGGGCTTCAACTGGCATAGCAGCAGGGGGTTTCTCTTCCACAGAAGACGGAAGTTTGCTTCAACATCGCCTCAGGAGGTTCAGAGCTTCAGGAGGACATAAGTTTTGGGCTTCAACTGGCAGGGGGTTTCTCTTCCACAGAAGACGGAAGTTTGCTCCAACATCACCTCAGGAGGTTCAGAGCTTCAGGAACGACGGAGATGGTAGGTGAAAGGTTTCCACAGGCAGGTCAAGGGTGACTCAAGTATTTCCAAGTAGTTTTAGCAGCATTTGCCGTTCAGTTCCCGCAGTATATAGAGTCTTGGCTCAAAGGATTTCATGCCATTAGACAACACTACTCATAGATCTCATATGATCCCTTCTGAAAAGCGATCATGGGAGGAGTTACTTACCACGACACATGGGAGGAGTTACTTACCACGACACATGCACAAGATTTATGGACAGCCATGCACACTGGAATAGTGGGCCACACCTATCATCATAATGCCTTTACTAACTACTGGGCTCGCTTGGATAGATGGTATTTACTGCACAGATTTTAGTCTTCATATTGAGGTTGATCACTCTCTTGGTCTCTCTGACCATGCTCCTTTATGGCTGAATATTCAGTTTGGCAGCCCTGGGATGACATGCCTTTACATTCCATTCGGATGAAACATATCAATAAAGGATACTTGCAGCATGCACAATTTCAACAATTGATCTGATATGCCATAATTCCTCTTACAGACCATGTCCATTATGACTGTAATTTTGCATGGCAACGCCTTGTGGACAGGCTTCAGCATGCTATTCATGAATATGGGAGTAATTTCATGCCTGACTGGAGAGCTAAAGTTCAGCATGCCAAAGTAGTAGTTCAGTCCTTGACTGCACATTCCCAATTGCAGCCCCTCTCCTCTCAACAAATGGACACTCTCTCTCAGTCAACAGCTCTCTTGCAAGCTATTGACCGACAAAAATTGGCCAAGTGGCAGGTTCCGGCAAGGATGACTCAATTCATGGATAAAGGCTCCTCTTCAAAATCTTTCTTTCAAGGGTTACATGTGTAAGATTCCTCCCCCACCCCCTTTTTGATGTCTAGTATCTTCCCCTGTAATCAATCCCTCTTCAGAATTATAAAGACCTTGTTTCTAACTATTTTAACCTAGAGAGAGAAAATATTCTAGAGAGAGAATATTCAGATTTTGAATATTTTTGGATAGAAAAATATCTCTTATAATTAAGATGAATTCCCCTGAAACAGAAATTCAAAAAGAATTTTCCAATGTGCAATTAGAATTAATTGGAAAAGTGTATAAAGGACCTTAGTCTAAGGGTCTAGATTTTCAAAAATTTTTGGATTATGGTCCAATTAAGGTTCCTATGGGCCAATAGCATCAATCCATGTGTAGGGAGGAGATAAATCCAATTTGTAAAAGAAGATACCCAAAAATGAGTAAATGCTCACATAAGATGAAGAGTTGAAAATGTACAAGGTTTATTAGTAAAAAACTACGAGCAATATTAAAAATATGAGATATTTTGGGTATCCAAAAATGAGTAAATGCTCGAAGAGTTGAAAATGTACAAGGTTTATTAGTAAAAAACTATGAGCAATATTAAAAATATGAGATATTTTGGGTATAATGATTCCATTTTGACACATATGTAAGGAAGGGGAGTTCTTTAAAGGAGGTGCATATTTCACATAAGATGAAGAGTTGAAAATGTACAAGGTTTATTAGTAAAAAAACTATGACACATATGTAAGGAAGGGGAGTTCTTTAAAGGAGGTGCATATTTCACATAAGATAAAGAGTTGAAAATGTACAAGGTTTATTAGTAAAAAAACTATGACACATATGTAAGGAAGGGGAGTTCTTTGAAGGAGATGCATATTTCACATGCTTGAATGAGTTTTAAACTCATAAAATTTGAGATATTTCATCTCTCCTCTCTCCTCATTCAAGTCTAGTTCCAAAAAGTTAGCTTAACTGACCTAAAAATGGTCAAAAATCGACCAAACTGATTTGGAAAATTCTAGAATCAGTTTGTTTGGTTAGGAGCTCAATTTTTCCTATAAATAGAAGCCTACCCCTTGTTGAAAAATATATAGTGTTTATGCATCGTTACTCTACTCCACCTAAGCCAAGAACTGTGAATTCATTAATAATTCACTAGTTTTTGGAGCTTCCCTCTTTCTTCAATCCCCATTGGTGGCTCCATCAACATACTTAACCAATTGATTGGTTGGGGGCCTCTACCGTGAACAAAGAATCAAGCAAATTGTAAGGTAATTAGTGAATTTTGATCATTTTCTATAATTTCTCAATGTTTCTCTCTTCTCAACCCCTCTCAAGCTTGAGAAGCTTAATTGGTATGGTTTTTTAAATGCTATTGAAGTTAATTGGTGAATAGTAGTGAAGAGTTACATAATTTGATGAATGCTATTGAAGTTAATTAATTAATGATAGTAAAGAATTACATAAATTTCTAATTATGTTTAAATTCTAATGGTTTTTATGTAATTTCTCTATGGCAAAATTTTTATAAAACTTACGCATAAAATAATTTCATTCAAAGCATAAAAAGAGGACTTCCTACCATATTCTAGGAATTATCATCCTAGATTAATTGAAAAAAATTCATTATAATCATGGAGAAATTGAATTTTGATATTATGCATAAAGGATAAGTTTTTATATCAAAAGTATTACTTTTACCATTTTTATTTTCATGCATAGAAGTATGCATAATGGATAAATTTTTATATCAAAAGTGTTACTTTTATTATTTTTATTTTCATGCATAGAAGTATGCATAATGGATAAATTTTTATATCAAAAGTGTTACTTTTACCATTTTTATTTTCATGCATAGAAGTATGCATAATGGATAAATTTTTATATCAAAAGTGTTATTTTTATCAATTTTTATTTTCATGCATAGAAGTATGCATAAAGGATAAATTTTTATATCAAAAGTGTTATTTTTATCATTTTTATTTTCATGCATAGAAGTATGCATAAAGGATAAATTTTTATATCAAAAGTGTTACTTTTATCATTTTTATTTCATGCATAGAAGTATGCATAATGGATAAATTTTTATATCTAAAATGGTACTTTTATCATTTTTATTGCATGCATAGAAGTATGCATAATGGATAAATTTTTATATCAAAAGTGTTACTTTTACCATTTTTATTTTCATGCATAGAAGTATGCATAATGGATAAATTTTTATATCAAAAGTGTTATTTTTATCATTTTTATTTTCATGCATAGAAGTATGCATAAAGGATAATTTTTATATCAAAAGTGTTACTTTTATCATTTTTATTTCATGCATAGAAGTATGCATAATGGATAAATTTTTATATCAAAAGTGTTACTTATATCATATTTGAATTTCATGCATAAAGGTATGCAAAAAAGTTGATTATTTTATTATAAAAGTGTGTCTTTTATTATATTGAATTTCATGCATAGAGGTATGCATAAAAGTTGATTATTTTATTATAAAAGTGTGACTTTTATCATAATTGAATTTCATGCATAGAGGTATGCATAAAAGTTGATTATTTTATTGTAAGAGTGTTACTTTTATCATATTGGATTTCATGCATAGAGGTATGCATAAAAGATATTCTTTTTATACTAAAAGTGTGATTTTCATCATAAATGGATTTTATGCATAACTTAGATGCATAAGGGAAATTCTTTTATTCTAAAAGTGTAATTCCTACCAAATTGAATTTATGCATAAGAAGATGTATAAAAGATTGATTTTAATTTCGAAAGTGTTAGTCTCCTTAAATGAAATTTATGCATAAATAAATGTGTAGAGAAATCTTATATCAAATATAAGAATTATCTTAAAAAAGATATGAAATGTGATAAGATGTGATAAGAGGTGTATGAGATGTGATAAGATTTGATAAGATGCGTATGGAAAATGATGGGATGTGATAAGAGGTGTATGAGATGTGAAAAGATGTGATAAGATGTGTATGAGATGTGATAGAATGTGTTAAGATGAGTTAGGATGTGTTAAGATGTATATGGGATGTGTTAGGACAAGAATGGATGTAATATGGTTGTATGAATGTGATGTGGATGTATACATGTAGATGTATATGTATGAATGTGAATGTGGATGTGGAGGTGGATGTATGGATGTAGATACGGATGTGTATGTATGTATGTGGATGTGTATGTATGAATGAGGATGTGAAAATGGATGATTACATGTAGATGTATATGTATGAATGTGAATGTGGATGTGGATGTGGATGTATGGATGTAGATACGGATGTGTATGTATGTATGTGGATGTGTATGTATGAATGAGGATGTGAAAATGGATGTATACATGTAGATGTATATGTATGAATGTGAATGTGGATGTGGATGTGGATGTATGGATGTAGATACGGATGTGTATGTATGTATGTGGATGTGTATGTATGAATGAGGATGTGAAAATGGATGTATACATGTAGATGTATATGTATGAATGTGAATGTGGATGTGGATGTGGATGTATGGATGTAGATACGGATGTGGATGTATGTATGTGAATGTGGATGTATGAATGAGGATGTGAAAATGGATGTATGCATGTGAATGTGGATGTATGATTATGAATGTGAATGTGTGGATGTGGAAATGAAAGTATGGATGTATGAATGTGGATGTGGATGTATGCATGTAGATGCGTATGTATGAATGTGAAATTGGATGTATGATATGGACGTACGAACATGGATATGTATGTAGAATAATGAATATGAAAGTAAACTTGGGATCTCGATCACTTACCATTCTCCTGGGTAGGCCATGCAATCTGAAGATTTCTTTGAGGAATACTCTGGCCACATCCACTGCAGTACTGCAGTGTAGGTTTCTTTTACTGGGAACAGATGGGCAACTTTGGTTAGTCTATCAACAAACAACAAAAATGGAGTTGTAACCTAATTGCACAGTAATAAAGTCCATACTGATACATTCCCACTTCATCTGGGGGATGTCCAATGGATGTAACTTCCCAGGCATTTTTACTCTTTCAGCTTTGACTTTCTGGCATGTCATACATTGACGTACATGATTCAGTACATCCTTTTTCAGACCAGGCCAAAAGAAGCTTTTCTTTACACTGTAGGTTTTGATGAAACCTAGATGTCCTGCTATAAGGCTGTCATGGGCTTCATTCATAATTTGATCCTTGGTTCCCTCATCATTGGGGATGCATAGCTTGCGATTATAATACATAATGCCATCATCGAGGCTGTACCCCCTTGAACTCTGTTCAACTCATGAGGAGTTTTACTTTCCATAAGTAGGGGGTAGCAATAGGGCAAAAAATAGGGGGTAGCAATAGGGGGGTAGCAATAGGGGGTAGCAATAGGAGGCTTTTCTGTTGAGGGCATCTCCTACCACATTTTCTTTGCCTGGGCGGTACTTGATTTCAAAATCAAATTCCTGCAGGGTCTGCATCCACCTTCTTTGGCGCATGTTGAGGTCTTTCTGAGTAAAGATCCACTTTAATCTCTGATGATGTGTCATCAAAGTGAATCTTTTTCCCAGTAGGTAATGTCTCCACAACTTTAGGGAATAGACTACTGAAAGTAATTCCAGGTCGTGGATAGCATAATTCCTCTCATGCGTTCTGAGCTTTCGGGATTCATAGGCCACTGCATGACCTTCCTGCATGAGTGCACCTCCCAGGGTAAAACCACTTGCATCAGTTACTACCTGAAAGGGTAGAGAGAAATCTGGCAACTTCAGAACGGGACTAGTTACCAAGGCGGTCTTCACCTTATCAAAAGCATTCTGGCACTTGGCAGACCACTGAAATGGGGTATTCTTTTTGAGAAGGTTAGTCAGGGGGGAAGCTATGAGAGCATACTTTGGTATAAAAGTTCTATACCAACCAGTCAATCCCAAGAATCTTCTGACTTCTTTCACTGTCTTTGGTTCAGGCCAATCTATGACTGCTTGGACTTTTGTGAAATCTGGAGAAATTCCATCTTTGGATACCAAAAATCCCAAGTATTCAACGTGGTCAGCAGAGAAAGTGCATTTGCTCTTTTTGGCAAAGAGTTGGTGCTTCCTCAGAATCTCAAGAACTTTTCGGACATGATGTAAATGGATGTGAATGTGATGAGATGTGGATGTGGATGGATGTGAGTGTGATGTGATGAGATGTGATGATGTGGATAAATGTGAATGGATGAAATGTGATGTAAATGGATGTGAATGTGATGAGATGTGGATGTTTACATTGAATGTAGACATGCCTGAAATGAGTGCTGCGATGTTTGCAAATGGTTCAGGAATTGTTGCAGACACAGACATCTGGCATAAAAGGATTGGACATGTAAATGTGCAGAGATTGAAGTCTATGCAGACAAAAGGAATTGTGACAGGGCTGCCAAAATTTAAAGTGGAAGGTATGCGTAAAATATGTGAAGCATGCAAATTTGGGAAGCAAACAAAGCATGTGTTTCCACGTAACAGATATGTGAGCAGCAATGCACTAGATGTTGTGCATTCAGATGTATGGGGTCCTACGAAGACCATATCTATGGGAGGCTGCAGGTATTATGTGACTTTCATTGATGACCACACAAGGAAAGTGTGGGTATATTTCATGAAGGAGAAGAGTGAGGTGTTCACTCACTTTCAGAATTTCAGAGTTTTGGTTGAAAAGCAAACAGGGAAATATGTAAAGTGCCTAAGGTCAGCTGGAGGGGGAGAGTACTTCTCCAATGAGTTCTCTGAATTTTTGAAGAAGAATGGTATTCGGAGACAGTTTATATGCAGATACACTCCGCAGCAAAATGGAGTTGCTGAGCGAAAAAACAGGCGCATTGCTGAGATTGCGTGAGCATTGATGGAAGAGAAGAATATGCCGCATAGCTATTGGGCTTAGGCTGTTTCTACAGCAGTATACATCATGAACAGGACTCCAACTGTAGCCATACATGATGTAACTCCAGAGGAGAGGTTTACTGGCAGAAAACCAGATTTGTCTCATCTGAAAGTCTTTGGATGCATTGCATATGTGCATGTGCTAGATGAGCTGAGAACTAAGCTGGATCCAAAAGCTGAAAAATGTGTGTTTATTGGATACTCCCTTGAGCAAAAGGGATACAGGTGTTATAACCCTGCTACACGTGAGTTGAGGGTAAGCAGGGATGTTGTCTTTGATGAGATGAGCAGCTGGTATGCTGCTGAAAAAGAAGCTGTTGGGGCTGATGTGAGTGGAAGTGTGGTTGCACAGAATGCAAGTCAGCAATCACAGTCTTTGAGTGGACCAGGAGAGTCCTCATCTAGTGGGTCTATTGATAAACCATGGAGTGGCAGGCTGCGTCATAATACCAGTCCTGCAAATGTGATTAGTACATCACGTAAAGGAAAAGAGAAAGTGGTTGAGCCCCTTGGTATGCCTGACATTTCTGCAGGGCATTCTCATGTTGATGGAGCTATGGACGCCATGAATGAAAAGCTGCAAAGATCAGGGAGAGTGAAGAACCCTGTGCAGAGATTTACATATGATGGTTATGTGGCACATCACTATGCATATATGGCAAAGGTTGTGCAGGTTGTAGAGCCCACATGCATTGATGAGGCTGTTGGAAATGTGTGTTGGGAGAAAGCTATGGATAAGGAGATGGATGCACTATATGGAAATGAAACTTGGGATTTAGTGCAATTGCCTGAAGGCAAGAAAGCCACTGGATGCAGGTGGGTGTACAAAGTTAAACATAACAGTGATGGAAGCATAAACAGGTACAAGGCTAGATTGGTAGCCAAAGGATATGCGTAGACATATGGGATTGATTATGAGAAAACTTTCAGCCCAGTTGCCAAGATGGCAACGGTGAGAGTTGTGATAGCAGTGGCTGCGTCAAAGCAATGGTCTTTACATAAGATGGATGTAAAGAATGCATTCTTGCATGGGGATTTTCAAGAACAGGTGTATATGTTGCAGCCACCTGGTTATGAGGATGTGGGTCACCCCGAGCATGTTTGCAGGTTGAAGAAAGCCTTGTATGGCTTAAAGCAAGCACCAAGAGCATGGTCTGACAAGATTTCTAAATATCTTGTCACTATTAGCTTTCATGTAGCCAATGCAGATTTCTCGCTGTATGTGAGACATGGTGATAGAGGAGTTGTGCTTGTTGTCATCTATGTAGATGACTTGATCATTACGGGGGACCATGATGCAGAGATCTTTGATGTAAAGATCTTGCTTAGACAGAAGTTCGAGATGAAGGATCTGGGGGAGCTTAGATATTTCTTGGGAATTGAGGTGATTAGGTCATCACATGGTATTAGATTACTGCAGAGACAGTATGGCTTGGACATGTTGTCCAAGTATGGTATGACAGGTTGTAAGCCTATTTCTGTGGCATTGGATCAGAATGGCAAGTTGAGTGCAGATTCAGGAGAGATCTTGGAGGATCCTA
This sequence comes from Cibotium barometz, assembly GCF_041138505.1. Lineage (NCBI taxonomy): Eukaryota > Viridiplantae > Streptophyta > Polypodiopsida > Cyatheales > Cibotiaceae > Cibotium > Cibotium barometz. Next base: position 51,324,713 of record NC_141067.1, read on the forward strand.
CTATGTACAGGCACATAGTAGGAAGTTTGATCTACATGACGATCACCAGACCAGATTTGAGCTATGCTGTTGGGTTGGGGAGTCAGTTTATGCAGGTTCCACGAAAACCGCATTTGGATGCAGTGAGACGCATATTGAGGTACGTGAAGTCTACTTTGCATTGTGGACTATTCTATGAGACTGGGACAGAGATATGTGTACATGGGTACACAGATGCTGATTGGGCTGGTAGTATCTCAGATAGAAGATCTACCAGTGGATTCATGTTTTCTTTGGGGAGTGCTGCTGTGACTTGGAGCAGCAAGAAGCAGCCTACGGTTGCTCTATCCAGTACAGAGGCCGAGTATAGAGGAGCTGCTATGGCAGCATGTGAGGTAGCTTGGTTGAGAAAGCTACTTGCAGATTTGGGTCTATTAGTGGATAGACAAGTTGTCATTTTCTGTGACAACATTAGCAGTATGGTGTGTTGAGTGTTGAGTGAAGAAGAAGAAGATTTTCAGCCTCTCACCTTGTGTGTTCTCTATTAGGGTTTTGTGAGTGTGTGTGTGTGCTTGTAAGAGCTCAATCTCTCTTCCCCCTTGCATCTTTTCAGCTCTAAGGGACCACATCGAGTGCGTCAACTGGGGAATATGCTATATCATTGGAAGGGGCGGCTACAAGGCTTCAAGCATACTAAGAAGGAAGGACTAGTTACCATAGTGCAACATGTGTATACCCTTGGAGACCTGTACATTCAAGGCCAACGACCAAGGTTTCCTTCAAATTGTCAGTGAAACATAAACACAGCTTTAACAACATGCTAATATTGGATTTTTTGTTTCTAATTTTCTTATGATTCTCTATTTTCTTATGTCTCTCTGTAGATATTTTCCCCTCTAATTATGTTGAGGAACAACCACAAAGGTTCACTGGAGTTTTCTATGCTATGCATGCATGCATTGGAGAGGCAATGTTTGTATCTCAAAGCCCAAGTGATCTTCTACAGAACAATATCTTTTTCTTTTCTCACTCATATTTTGTAGATAAAAAACCAGGTTTATTTGGCAAGCTAGAAGAGATCCCCAACCACCCTCTTAACAATCCCGAATGGCCCAAACCTGATGCTTGGACCATCTTATGCTTTAAGTTTAAGATGGTAAGTGTTATCAAGACATCACTCAAGTTTTCAAAGGCATCTAGGTCAATAGGGATAAATTGGTTTTATCCTTTACATGTTTTTGTGCACATGTTCAATTCCATGCCAATGCACCAAACAAAAATAATGTATATTTGTAAGGAGATACGGTCTGACCTCATTTAAGGATTACTAGGAGAGGGTTATGTGGGGGTATTTATACATCAAGCTAAGGGGGGGTGCCTAGATCCGGTGGGCATGCCACTTGCCTCCACAAGATCATCCTCCAATACATATCCAAAATATGCTTAAGATATCTAAGATCACCTTCGATCACTATGATTAATCATATCATAGTCCCATAGCTTACAAAGTATTAAAACCACCCACCTAAGGTAGTGTGCCCAAAACTAATGTAGATCACATCTTTCAATACACTTTCATGTTATCTAGCCACATTTTCCATCTGCAAAGAGACAATGACTAGAGTATTGTTGCCACAAAGACTCACTTCTCTATGTCTCTCAAAAGGAATACACTACAAAGGCTACAACAAAGAAGTGTCAACCCACATAGGGTGTGGGGGTATTTGTACATCAAGCTAAGGGGAGGTGCCTAGATCAAGTGGGCATGCAAATTGCAGCTCCAAAATATGCTTAAGATATCTAAGATCATCTTAGACCACTATGATTAATCATATCTTCTAACATAGTCAATAGCCTTAACTATTCTTTGTATTCTGACCAACCCCGCGGTCGCATGACCAAATCAAAGGAGGAACTTGCACTTGGTTCATAGAGACCAGCGCTTTTTTTCCCATCAAAAGAGGCACAGGCATTGATTCTTTTTCCATAGAACAAGGATTATCCTGAGACTTCAACTATCGTAACTTAAACAAAATTGAGTTTTATTATAGGAATCCATGAGTCCAGCCTCAGCCCCATGGGTTAGCCAACCGCCCAACCACTGTATTGATAGGATCGATTCTGAAAATTTGGTTATGTTTTGTCCTAGGTACCAGGGAAAAGAGTTCCCAAGCCCCCTAGCCGGATCTCATGCAAAAAATAAATAGACAGACCACTTACACACCCAATATGAAATTGCCTTTTCTTTGATTTCAATATTTCCAAAACAAATTTGCAATAAAACCACTGTGTTTCCATCCTAATCCTCAGTATTCAATTTCCAGATCCAATTTCCAACTTTTCCACTTTCCAACCATAAAATCCAATTTTAGTCATTCCTTCCTCAGCGTACCTATGGCATCATCGGCAACAAGAACGCTCACCACCTCCTCACTCAGGGGCCTTTTCAATAGTACCTAGGAGTTTAATCACATAAAATCCATATGGACTCTCAGTTGGAGATCAGTAAGATGACCCAACAAGATCCATGTAGAAGAGCCATGAACTCATCCGTTGAAGACTAGTAAGGCCAATCAACCAGATCCATGCCCATGTTCAAAAAACAGCTCCAACTCATTTTTCTTCCTCATCGCATGTGTGGGTATCCTAGGGACCCAGAGCCCGAGCATCGTATGGTCAGCACCCTCTAGGTTCCTTCGTAGGTCACCTAGCGCTTCACTCATAGACCGCTTCCTTGGTCCCTCATAAGCTCACCATTTTAATCGAACTGTTGGGGGGATGGTCAAGACCTCCGCCGCGACCTTGCCACCTGAGACGTCCTTCATTGACTCTCCGTCAATTGTTGCAACTATGTCACTTAGGTCACCACATGACCTTATTCCACAAGATAGTCAAAATGCTTCCCTAGCATTATTGACATAAAACAATCTTTAAAAAAATAAGTTTCACATACAATTACAGTTCCAACAAAATTCCCATCTTTTCTCATCACCACTACACATTCTTTCACATCATTCCTCATCATTTCTCATCGTCCCATATCATCTCTCATCATTCCATATCATTTCTCATTATCCCACATCAATTTACATCTAATCAGATCACTCCCACATCAACTCACATCCAATCACATCAATTCACATCTAATCCCATCATTCCCATATCCAATCACATAATCTCACATCAATTCACATCCAATCACATCATTCCCATATCAACTCACATCCAATCACATCATCTCACATCAATTCCCACATCAATCCACATCTAATCACACCATTCCCACATCAATCCACATCTATTCACATCTTCCCACATCAATCCACATCTAATCACATCCATTCACATCATTTCACATCCATTCACATCCATTTACATCCATTCATTTCATAACCATTCACATCCATTCACACCCATTCACATCATTTCACATCCATTTACACCCATTCACACCCATTTACATCATTTCACATCCATTCACACCCATTCACATCATTTCACATCCATTCACATCATTTCACATCCATTCACATACATTTCACATCATTTCATATCATTTCACGTCCATTCACATCATTTCGCATCCATTCACATCGTTTGACATCCATCCACATACATTCACATCATTTCATATCCATTCACATCATTTCACATCCATTCACATCATTTCACATCCATTTACATACATTTCATATCATTTCACGTCCATTCACATCATTTCACATCCATTCACATCGTTTGACATCCATTCACATACATTCACATCATTTCATGTCCATTCACATTGTTTCGCATCCCTTCACATCATTTCACATCCATTCATATCTAAATGAATCATTTCCGTAATTCATCTAGAATTTTGTGCATAACCTTCTTTATTTTTCAAGAAAATGAATAATGCTCAAAACTCTACTTTTAGCATAAAATTTATTTTGCATAAATTCATTCTTTAATGATATAATTTTTTCTTCCATAACTTTCTCGCATTTTCTATGAAATGATAATGATTAAAATTCCACTTTTAGCATAAACACTATTATACATAAATTCATTTTCTAATGCTATAAACTTTGCCATAGCTTCCCCACATTTTTTATAAATTGAGAATGCTTAAAACTCCACTTTAAGCATTAAAATTTAATTATGCAAAAAATCATTTTTTTAATAATAAAATTTCTACCATAGTTTCCCCGCATTGTCTATGAAATGAAAATGCCCAAAAGTTCGCTTTTAATATAAAAATTTGTTTATGCAAATCCTTCATTTTTTGATGATAAAATTTTGCTATAGTTTCCCCGCATTTAATATGAAATGAGAATACTCATAAGTTCACTTTTAGCATAAAATTTAATTTATGCAAAAACCTTCATTTTCTATTGATAAAATTTTGCTATAGTTTCCCCGCATTTACTATGAAATGAGAATACTCAAAAGTTCACTTTTAGCATAAAATTTAATTTATGCAAAAACCTTCATTTTCTATTGATAAAATTTTGCTATAGTTTCCCCGCATTTACTATGAAATGATAATGCTAAAAATTTCACTTTTAATATAAAAGTTAGTTTATGCATAAACCAAGGCTTAAACATAAACATTAATTCATCATAATCAAGAAAAGCATGGTTTTAAGAGAAAAACCACAAAATAAAATGCTTCCCAAGCATGAGGGAGGTTGGGAAGAGACTACCATTAAAAAAGAGAGGAAAACATCATTGATTTAGGCTTACCCTTGGTTTGCTTGATTCTTTAGGGAAATGTGAAGCCCTCAAAGAAGAAACTTGTCCACCAAGTAAAAGAGGGTAACCTCCAAGAGAAGAAAAGGATTAATGAAGCTCCAAAGCTTCATAATAATAGAAATATAATAAACTGAAAATTACACTAGCATAAAGTTACTCCAATATGAATTTCATACAAAGGAATGGGGGTCTATTTATAGGAGAGGGAGGCCACAAACCAAGTCCAACTAGAATCTAGAGGCTTCCATTGATCCATTTTGGACAAGTTTTTACTAGTTTAGCTCACTATTTTTATTTGGTTTGAAGGAGAAGAGAGGAGAGATGAAATATCTCACTTTTTTGAATTAAAAAATACCCTCTTGATGTGATTTCTAGGCACCTCCTTCATGAGCCCTTCTCCCCATTCCGAGATGTCAAAAATTTTATTTTTAAACTAAAAAATCTAATTTTTTAACTAATAAACCCTGTACTAGTCAACTCTTCATCTTATGTGAGAATTTACTCATTTTTGGGGGATTTCTTATATTCTTTGCTTTTTTCTCATCCCAACACTTGGATTAACCTTATTGGCCCTTCTTGACACTCTTTAGACCTTAATAAGATTTTTTCTGAAATTTTATACCCCTATGCAAAGATGTCCAATTCACATATTCAATTAATTTCTAATGCACATTGGAAAACTCTTTTTAAGATTCTATTTTTGGGAATCTCTTCCTATTGACTGGGAGAAAATTTTTATCCAAAAATATTTTAAAACTGTATTATTTCTCTCTAGACCAAAACAGGGTAAAACAATATTTTCTTGCATTCAGAATTAGGGGATGATTACAGAGACTAAAGGGGAGGTTCTTACACCTTTACATCTCAAAAGATGGAGGGAGGAATCTTACAACCAGCCTCATAGAAAAGTCTATAATCAAATGTGGAATTTGTATACCTGAGAATTCATCTAGCTCCATCCAAGTGTGGATTCCTAGGGACCTACATAAACTAACTCACAAGTCCAACAACATAACTCTCGTCTAGCCTAGTAATGGTCATGTAGATTAAGCTACCCCCTATGCACCTGTATGTAGTGGGGTCCTCTAAAATCTTACCTATATCTATGGAAAACTTTGTGTTCTACTCCAATGGCACTAAAATAGGCTTACAGGCTATCATACTATATTTGGACATGTCCAAGCCATATTGCCTCTGCAATAACAAAATGACATGAGCAGGTGATCTCACTACCTCTATGTCCAAGTAATACCGCATCTCACCCAAATCCTTCATCTCAAACTTTTTCTTCAAAAGCCTACTGACATCATGTATGTCAACATCACCCCATCACTACTGATAATCATGTCATCCACATAGATGACTAATAGCATGATCCCTCTATCTGTCTTTTTTATATAAAGTAAAAAATTTGCATTGGATATCCAAAATCCAATGGTAAGAAAATCTCTGATCTTGTTTGACCATGCTCTGGGTGTAAGATTCCTCCCGAGCCTTCGAGGTATATAGGAGTAAGAATCTCCCTTTCTGATCTTATAATTATTCCCTCTCTAAAATAAAAGAAAGTTTATGTTTAAAAAAAGGAAGACCCTTTTCATAGAATACTTCTCAGGAGTCCCACCTATTTTAAGGATTTAGAACAATGAGTTCAGAAGTGAGAATCGGTGTTTTGGATATCAAGGTTTTGGTTTTCATTCGAGTACGGCTCAAAAGAAGTTCTTTATCTCTTGGGGAGTATAAGAAGTTATCCCCCAGATATTGTGACCCTTATATCTAAATTCAATATAAAAGTAAGTGACTTAGCCTACAAGCTTCTTTTATCTCCTCATCTCAAAATTCTTAATGCCTTCTATAAAAAAATGTGTCAAACACAAATCATGGAAAGACGGTAAAACTTCAGTGGCAAGTTACCGTTGGCTTCTAGGTTATGCTAGCTCCTTCCTTTATATAAGTCATAACTTTTACTTGTCGCTCACAGTAATCTTACTCCCATGAATCTTCTTTCTTTAATAATCTCCTTCATGGCTTGGCAACAGGAGTTAGTTTTATCCATGATGATTTCTCACCTTCAAGACGCAAGAGAGTCTGTGAAGAAAGATTTTATAGAACAGTATGAGCGCTCACTTTTTCCTCACTTGGGAACTTCTGTAACGCAGACCAAATGGCGGACCTATCAAGACATAACTAGGGTAACACCCTGGGGTCAGCAGCACTTTCGTAATAATGTCCGCTTGGCCATGGTTATTGAAGCCTTGGGTTTGGGTCCCCGATACTACTACGTCATGAGATCAAGGCATCTTGGGTTTTCTGAGCGGGTCTTCTTACTGGCGTGTTTTCTTCCTCATGAGAAGATATGCCTTTACCCCGTTTTTGGCTTGCCTCTCAGAGGTCCTTTTGTTAGATCACCTCATACCACTGAGATAGGTGCGGCAATAACCAGCAGAATCATTTCCATAGATGAGTTACCCTATACTTGTGCAGCTTGTGAGGACTGCTTTTGTGACCATATGATGGACCGGCTTATGGAAGTGTAAAGAGTTCTTCTATCTTTACTGTATAAGTTCCGAGAATGAATAAAGTTTAAATCTTGTTCTTATTTTGAATCTTGCTCTCTTTAAGACTTTTCTTGGTGGTTAATCTTGATTAAAATTTTTCTCTAAGTCTCATATTCGTGCATCTTACGAATTTATCACAAGTTGCGAGATGAGGACATCTCGCGTTTTTTAAGTGGGGTAGAATGTAAGATTCCTCCCTCAACCCCCCTTTTTGATGTCTAGTATCTTCCCCTGTAATCAATCCCTCTTCAGAAATATAAAGACCTTGTTTCTAACTGTTTTAACATAGAGAGAGAAAATATTCTAGAGAGAGAATATTCAGATTTTGAATATTTTTTGATAGAAAAATATCTCATATAATTAAGATGAATTTCCCTGAAACAGAAATTCAAAAAGAATTTTCAAATGTGCAATTGGAATTAATTGGAAATAGGTATAAAGAACCTTAGTCTAAGAGTCTAGATTTTAAGAAATCTTTAGACTATGGTCCAATAAAGGTTCCTATGGGCCAATAGCATCAATACATGTGTAGGGAGGAGATAAATCCAATTTGTAAAAAGAAGATATCCAAAAATGAGTAAATGCTCACATAAGGTGAAGAGTTGAAAATATACAAGGTTTATTAGTAAAAAACTATGAGCAATATTAAAAATATGAGATATTTTGGGTATCCAAAAATGAGTAAATGCTCACATAAGATGAAGAGTTGAAAATGTACAAGGTTTATTAGTAAAAAAAACACATATGTAAGAAAGGGGAGTTCTTTAAAGGAGGTGCATATTTCACATAAGATGAAGAGTTGAAAATGTACAAGATTTATTAGTAAAAAAAAACTATGACACATATGTAAGGAAGAGGAGTTCTTTAAAGGAGGTGCATATTTCACATAAGATGAAGAGTTGAAAATGTACAAGGTTTATCAGTAAAAAACTACGAGCAATATTAAAAATATGAGATATTTTGGGTATCCAAAAATGAGTAAATGCTCACATAAGATGAAGAGTTGAAAATGTACAAGGTTTATTAGTAAAAAAAAAACACATATGTAAGGAAGGGGAGTTCTTTAAAGGAGGTGCATATTTCACATAAGATGAAGAGTTGAAAATGTACAAGGTTTATTAGTAAAAAAAAACTATGACACATATGTAAGGAAGGAGAGTTCTTTAAAGGAGGTGCATATTTCACATGCTTGAATGAGTTTTAAACTCATAAAAATTGAGATATTTCATCTCTCCTCTCTCCTCATTCAAGTCTAGTTCCAAAAAGTTAGCTTAACTGACCTAAAAATGGTCAAAAAGTGACCTAACTGACTTGGAAAATTCTAGAATCAGTTTGTTTGGTTAGGAGCTCAAATTTTCCTATAAATAGAAGCCTCCCCTTGTTGAAAAAATATAATGTCTTATGCATTGTTACTCTACTCTACCTAAGCCAAGAACTGTGAATTCTTTAATAATTCACTAGTTTTTGATACTTCTCTCTTTCTTCAATCCCCATTGGTGGCTCCATGAACATACTAAACCAATTGATTGGTTGGGGGCCTCTACCGTGAACAAAGAATCAAGCAAATTATAAGATAAGTATAGTGAATTATGATCTTTTCTATAATTTCTCAATGATTCTCTCTTCTCAACCCCTCTCAAGCTTGAGAAGCTTAATTGGTATGGTTTTTGAAATGCTATTGAAGTTAAGTAATTAATGATAGTAAAGAATTACATAAAATTCTATTTATATTTAATTCTAATGGTTTTTCTCTCTTTCTCACTTAAGAAATGGTCATACTCATGACCCTCTTCAATCCAAATGAAGCTTTTCATAAGGCTTTTCCTTAATCCAAGATTAAGCTATGCTTGAGGCCAAATTAATGGCTTTTTTCTATGCTTTTAGTTTATGTATATTGATGATTCAATCCATTATGGATTGATGATCCAATTAGAGACCATTCTTTCACATGTTCTCATGTTACCATCTTCACATAATAGCAGGTCAGTGGCCACCTAAGAAGATTTTTTATGCCCGACAAAGATAATTTTTTTAGGCCCTTGTGAAAGCTTTGTGAATATAACATGTGATCACAAGATTTTTTGTGTTATTAACATATGTTATTAACATGTTCACATGTTCTCGTTCATGTTAGTGAAATCCTTGCATAGCTCTTTCCAACACTTCCACATTACGTTTACCTATTTTTTGTTATGATTGTTGAAAAATCTTCTTGCTTTTGATCCTCCCATTGAAACATCTGCAAGAACATCACCTATTTTCCTATAAAGGTTTGGGTCTTTCCTTGAGGTGCCCTTGACCACCATGGAAACCCATGCTTGCAGATAGCAAATTTCCACATTTATCTATGCATTCATTTGCAATTCTGTAGACTTCAATGAATTTGCATAGTCTAGATGAAGATGAAGAAGTTTATCAAAAGTATTCTTATTTCAGCATCATGCAACATGCAAATATGAACATTTGTAAAGCTGATTTGCGAGTATAGGATCTTGAATCAATTCAGTGTTTCTAAATTTTGATAAATCCATTGTTTCTTGTTATAGGCCAACCAATAGCTTTTGTGCTACACCACTCATTTGTCCCCATACTAGCCATGCAATATAAGCAAAGATGCATAGAGTTAGTACCATCACTAATACCATACATTGATTTTAATGCCTTTAAATCAGCACTCATATGCCATTCAACTGAAAAACTACCAACACCATCAACATTCAAGCATTCACCTACACTTTGGGATTTAATAATGTTAGGAATGTTAGTATGAGGGAAAATCCATTTGAGTGTTTAATGGCTTTCAACCGGTACTTAGGCACAACTTATCCACCATAGCTCCATTTTTGATTGTACATTATGACCAGGAACATCCCTCATGCCCTCGCTATACTCTAATGATGGATTCATAAGAGAGATACTCACTCTTTCCATTTTCTAGTAATTACGAATATGTGCTTCATCTAACTTTAAAACAAATTTATGTCTCCCATTACACTCATCTAGAGTTATTTCATACAACATAACCACAGCAAATTGTACTTTTATAATATCCATCCAAATGTTATTCAATTGTATTCAAAAACACTATCTTTTCTATTTTTCAAATGCCATAGAGCCCTCTATATGATAATAGTTTCCAAAGTAGTTAGGAATTTTAAGATTCAATAGGTTTCCTGCTTTAGTGACCTTATGTGGCCTTTGCAAGTCGAAAGGCCTGATTTTTTTATGTTTTAACTTTCTGAACCATAATTTGGATAAAGCTTGATATCCGTTTCTACTTCCCCAACCTTGTCACATGTCTCTAAAATCTTTGATGGGTCTATGTTAGAGTTAAAATCCTTAAGCAACTCTTTAAGAATAGATTTTCTCAAAGTTGAATTTTCTAGTAACTTAAGAACTTTAACATTATCCAACTTATTCATCATTATCTCATTAAGTAGTTATATCCTGTCTTCTAAAGAATTATCTAGACCTAAAATCTCAGCTATGTATTGCTTAGTAAGTTTCATCCTCCTTTTTCTTGGCCCCACATGTCTCTAGAAAAGTATTAATCTGCTTCATTTGCCTTGATTTTTCTATCATCCTAATGGTTGTGTTTTTTAGCCTATTTACCTTAATTTACAAGTGTACATTTGAATCTTCAAGAAAATTTACTTTCTTCTGAAGTTGAGAAACTTGAGTTTAAAAATTTGATATAGCTCTATGTAAGTTATAGATATTATTAGAATGTTGATTATATGACTGGTATAATATTAAACAATACCCTAGAAAACCATTAACACCATCTCCCACAATCCTTATTAGATCATAAATAGATGTGAAGGAAGGACACCTACCAGTTAAGGGATCAATAGGCTAGAAACTACCATCCACCCATAAGTCAATGTGTTTCCTCCCTTCATTCTGAAGGTGGTTTGATTCAATTGAATCTCTCAATGACCTCTGATTTGCACTTCGCCAAGTTGCGTATTCAGAGCCAAGCTTGATGTTCATGTGAAACCTCCTTCGAGAGGGGATATCTGAAGTGGACATGTCTCAGAAAGCAAGGAGAGCTTGTAAGGGAGAAAAAATGTGATGGTTGTAAAAATAATGCGGGAGAAAATAAACATAGAACAATACATTGAGCGAGAATAGTCAAGAACAAGGTTGAGGTAAGATGTGAACATTTGGAGGGAAAAACGTTGAGGGAAATGAGTTGGGAGGATTCAAATCGTCCAAACTACATGAAAGGTATGATATACACACAAGCAAAAGTGAACTTTGACATAAATTTGAACTATCTTTACATTAATGCAAAGACATGCATTATAGACCACAAATATCCATGAATCTAGTCAAAACAACCATATTTGGAGGCATTTGACCTCTAAAACCTCTACTACATTAACAAGTTAATCTCTTTTGTTTGTGGCCCTTTTTTTCATTTTTTCCCCTAACGATAGTAGAGTTTTGTGTTGTAATTTGGGTTTGTAGTTTGAAAATTCATGGTAAGGTGGCTTGCTTTTAAAACTAAAAGAGCTCTATACAAGATATTCAATAGTTATGAAAACATATCAAGTTCTAGTACTAAGGATTTGTTTTAAAAAGAAATCTTAATAAATTTAATTTTTACAAGTATAATTATAAGGTACCAATTAAAAGTGCTTCATTACCTATAGTACCATTTCCAAGACATTGCTTTATATCACACTAAAGACCATATTTGAAATGTTTTTAAGAAAGAAACAAAAACCATGTAAACTATGTTCACATAGAAAACATGAAAAAAACTTTGTATTTCCATAAAAACATACAATGTGAGAACTTGTAAGGTAATTTATTTTTTTGAAACTAGAAGGTTTTATTTAGAATATATTTATAGAAATTTATTTAAAACCTCATAGTTTTTTTTTTAAAATAACTATCTATGAATGCTATACAATAAAAGGTTTTATCCCTAGTTTAAGGTGGCCACCAGGAGTATAATGAGTTGAGAGCTATATGTGCAATTTTGTACTTAAAAAGTAAGTGTTTGGTTTTAAGTAGCTTGTTATACTTTGAAATGTCATTGAAGCTCCAAAGCTTAAGTTGTTCAAAATGTTGTAAGTTATTCTTATGTTGTCATGCATCCATTAAAAAGAACGTCACGAATACATTCAAAGAATTACGAGTTAACTAAAAATCTTACAAAGTATTGAGATGAGTATCACAAACAAGGATATATAACCATAAGCACTAAGCTTTGAGAAGCACCACTTCACAATTACTTCGGTCTCGTATCACTAATTATAAACAAGACACATTTATAAGAATATGTAGAATTTCATAAACTCTTTAGTCTTACAACACTAACTCTAAGTAAAGCATTTAAATACAAATATTTAGGATAATGTATAAAGTCACATAAGCTATATGAACTAGACGCATTCACAGTTTATCATCATCAAATGTGAATATGAGAAGAAGAACAAAAAATAGGCCTTTAAAATTAAATGCAAATACCCTATGAGTATATAGCAGAGTTTTTATTTTTATAGTTTGACTATAAAATCATGGTTACCTGGCTTGATTTTAAAGGTAGAATATTTCAACACAAGACACTCAATATCTATGAAGACATATCAAGTTCCTAGTACTAAGGATGCATTTTTTTAAAAGAAAATTGAAGTGTTTATATTTTCTTTTCACACGAACAACTATAAAGTACTAATGAGAGTGCTTCATTACCTTAAGCAGTATTTCTAGGATAATTCCTTATACCACACCAAAGACAATAATTGAAGTGTTTTAAAAGAAAGAATCAATAATTTGTGTAAACTATGTTCTAATCCAAAGCACGAAAAAAACTGTGTAGACTATATTGAGATAATAACCATGAAAAAATATTCTTTTAGAATTTCTCATATTTATTCTTTTGAAATTATAATATTTTTTCCATAATATTTTCTTAGGATTTTTTTGTTGACCTCATAGTTATATAAAGCTTTTAAAAGAAAAATATCTACGAAAGATAAAGAATTTGATTTTCTCTTATAAGACTACTTTAAGGTGCCCAAAGAGAAGTATAAAGAGTGGAGAGCTATATATACCATTTTGTTACTTAAAAAGTAAGTGTTTTGTTTTAATAGCTTGTTATAATTTGAATTGTGATTGTAAGCTGCAAAGCTTAAGTAGATGAAAATGTGATGAGCTATTCTCATGATGTCATGCAATCATTTAAACTTTGTTCTTGCAACACTAACTATAAGAAAAACAGTTGTATAAGAATATATAGCATATCATCATTTCTTTGGTCTTGGAGCACTAACCTTGACGAAAACACTTCACTACAAATATGTAATACATTGGAAAAAGGCACATGAGCTATAAGAACTAGGGTACACAATGATGTGATGTGCATGTAAAAATTGTATCTCTTCAATAGAATGGTAATATTATAAGTTGTGATTTTAAACTCATAAAATTAAGTCAATCAAAATTTAATGTGTAATACTCATGATGTCATGCATTCATTAAGAATCAGAATCTTGGACATAGAATTAAGGGGCTACTAAAAATCATGATATTATTGACGTAAGTTTGAAAAGAAGAATGCATTATCATTATCATAGGAAATATTTTGTCCATAGTTAATTTCACCTTGAAACATTAACAGTAAGTAAACACTTCTATAATAATATGTAGGACATTAGACAAAGGTGTGTGAGCTATAGAAATCAACATGGAAAATCTTATCTTATCTTGCAAGAAGATGTTCTTGAGACCATTATTGCATGGTCAAAATAATATTTACATTTTCTTTACACTATCAAGATTATTATCCTATTTTTACTTATTTTTCCTTGCATGTTTTAGATGAAATTTGAAATTGAAGTCATCTCAATGAGAATTCTTACCTAATGTAGTTTCTATATTTCACCAAAATACTATGTGACAGTTTTGTAATTCATTGTAAAGATCAATAGTCATATTTGTAGATATAAAAAAAAGATTAATAACCGTGAAGATCAGAACCTCATTATTGAGCATTGAAAAGTACGTATGGATGTTTATTGAGGTGAGCCTAAGTCAATAAATCAGAAATATAATGTCATTATCTATGCATTTATTCACAAAACAGAAGTAGGAAAATTTCATGGCATACAAAACATGTATAGAAATTCAATAGTTATGAATTGAATTTGTAGCCTTTGTCTACACTTAGAAAACTCACAGCATTCTTCGATGGGTAAATATTCATTATTTATATTACCATAAACTACATCTTATAAGGTAGGGAAAAGAACGTAGAAAAAGACTACCTACATGTCCCAAAGATGACACACTTGAGTGTTTACATGGAGCAAGTGGTAGACTACAGCGTGCAAACTTCAAAGGGATGTGGACATCCTTGAGGGCAAGTTGCATTTTTATTATCATTACAATAATTCATGTTGTTCTCATTACTCTAATATTATCCCCTATCCTTAGCCCCTCCTTAAATTCCATATCTATATTTGTAGAAATATAGCACACATAAGAGTCCTAAAATACTACTCTATATAATGCAAAAGGAAGAAGTAGTACAAACTAAACTCAAGTACAAGATGTAATCTGAGCTTTACGACCTATTATACACTCATCATCTACATATAAATGCTATGTGAAGTCCAACATTAAGAAAATAAGATGAATATGATGGTTTGGCTACGGGTCCACGTATTTATATGCACCAATGCTTCTAATTAACCAAAAGTAGTTCTCTTGTGGCCACATGTACCTGATTTCCACTTCCTCACTACCACAAGGTAGTGCCACATGTTATGTGGAGTGTCAAACTTTGCATGTGAGTTGCTATCCAATGTATGAGTGTGTCATACATACTCATAGGTGTCACATTCTCTCGTACATGCATTATAGATGTCCTCAGCTACTTGGCCTTTTGATAAGATCTCAACAATGGGAAAGATCTTGTGAACTGATCCTCATAAAACCTAACTGACTATTGGATTAGGTAGCCCTTTAAAACTTGAGGAGATGCTAGAGCTATGTTTGACTAGAACCCCACTTGTACTAGTGTAAAACGACATTCTTTAGTAGTATGACCTCATGTAAGCCTTTGTCATCCACCAACTCAAGTTTATCCTCATTCAATAGATTGCTACGTGATACTATATAAAGTTTCTTGAATGAAAGACTAGATGCATCCTCCAATGGCTTGGTAGTTCTAGCTTAAAAACTACATCACTGAGCTTCTTAATAAAACCCTAGTCAATGGGTCATTCCTCTTTGGAGCTAGTTTGGAAGCAACTTCCCTACGATGTTTGAGCCTTTAATTCATGGTCTTAAAAAAAACACAATCTCTTTTTTGAAAGTGCTATCGTGAGTGATGATGTTTGTTACCATCTTCAATTTTCTTTGTCTGTGCCTTCCATATTTCTTCTTGAACTTGTCACAATAGCTAGTCCAAACCTTGAACAACCTGGTCTACACCATAATTCCTTGTGGGAATCAAACAACCATATGCAACCTCAAAGGGACACTTCTTTGTCTATGCATGCACTTAATCGAATGTCTTTTAAAGTATTTGTCTAAGTTGTGTTAAATTGGCTTATATCAACTCGCAACCTCAAAGGGAGACTTCTTTGTTTATGCATGCACTTAATCGAATGTCTTTTAAAGTCTTTGTCTAAGTTGTGTTAAATTGGCTTATATCAACTCTTTTTATCCAAAGAAATATAATTTTTCAATGAGGTACCATGTTAATGCTTTTTGATGGTTATCAAATAAGATCTGTTTACAAAATTGCCATATCTTTTTGTATACACTATACATACACTTGCGCACTGATGACATGGGTGAAATTTCATACTTGTTTTTGTTTGTATTATGTGATGATTAGGTTGATATTATAAAGCTTTGTCAGTAGATTCACATGGAATCTAGATCAACCTTGGTTTTTTGTGAAGTTGAAAAAACAACATGGACTTTCCATTGATGTAAAATTTTCTATCTTGAATCATAGGTGTTTATGCATGCTTTTACCCCCACACAGTAAGACTAATAAGGTTACAAATTTCTACATTATTCATATACTTGAACACTTTGTTTTTAAAATATAGTACAAGTCTTAGCACTCAAAATTAAGTACCATTAGAAAAAATTTCATGCTCTTTTCAAAACTATTAAATATTTAAATTAGGATTTTCCTTTGTTTTAAGAAATCTAAAGTTGTTAGATTAGTTAAATTATTCTTTTTTAATCATGACTAGATCATAACATAATGCTTTATTTCTTTATAATATCTCTAGCGTGCCGAATGGTGTGGACAGATATCGAGAGCATGCACACAAAAAACACTCCAAAGAGTGTCTTCTTCAGGATATCGAGGTAGGTAAAACTATGATGATAACACTTATATTTCATCCAATAAAAATACATAATAATTAGTCTCTTTTATTTTCTAATGTTTCCTCTATATCTTTAAATTTGTATTCATCCATTAGAAATAAATTGTGTATTAGTTTTGTAAATTTTTTAGTTTTTATTTCTATCTTTGTATTTATATAAATTTTAATCATTGATGCTTAAATTTATTTATATGAGTGCAAGTGTTCTCATTTGGATATTGAAGGCTTATAATTTTTAATAAATATTTAACTCTGTGCATATTCTATCTAAAATGATTCTAAAAGTGTGAACAATTTAAAACTCATCTTGCTATATGGATTTTAGTTATCATATTACGTAATATTTCCATGTCTCAATACTATAAACATCTTATATGAATAACATTAATATTTCCATGTCTAAATATTATAAACATCTTACATGAATTTAACATTAACTCATTTCTTTGATCTCAATAATTCCAAGTTTGAATTTGAAGTATGTTATTATGCCTTTTGGTTTGGTGAAAATGTCCATATACATTTCACAAAATTTTCCCAACTTTGAAATGGAACCTTAGCTTATGCTTGGTTGATATTTTGTAGTAAAAACAACTAGAAAAGTACTAGCTACTTTACAATGAGTTTAATATTATGTACAAAATGCTATATAAATTTTTCAACCAATAAGTTTTAAGTTCTTGAGTTATGTGTGTATATTAAAGATTAAAACCCTAGAGCTAGAAGTCTTTGCACACTCGTTTTTGTTTTCTTCAAGATTGTCAATAGACACTATAGAGGAGATATGACTATTTTGTTAGAAAGTAAGTGATCAAGGGTAATTTGAAATGAGGGGGTGTATGCACCTTAGAGATAGAAGTGTTGCTAAGGTTATGAGAAAATACACTAGTAAATTATAAACCTAGAAAGGTGTTCCCATTAGGCATGATAAGACTCCTAGCATGGACTTTGAGTTGAAGTAGACATGATAAGACTAAAGAGAAGGAAAAGGATATTAATACTTCCTAGGAAGGATGTTAGGACTCATATTTGCCCTTTTAAAAGGGAGTAATGAGGAGCATGAGTCTCACCCATACTTGTAACCCTTTTTCCACCTAATAGTGTGAAGACTCAAGTCAAAGTCAAAATTGTAGCCAAGATTCAAAGTGAGGTGGACCACTTTATAAAATTAGTAAGAGTGTAGACCCAATACATGTATGCTGATAGGAATTCAACAGTTAAGGGGGAGGAGTGTTAGAAAATAAGTGATGAAGGAGAGGATAAACCTTAGAGATAGAAGTGTTGCTAGGTTTATGTGAGAAATCAAACTAGTAAATGTTAGGAAGCAATATAAACCTAGAA
Organism: Cibotium barometz; assembly: GCF_041138505.1. Lineage (NCBI taxonomy): Eukaryota > Viridiplantae > Streptophyta > Polypodiopsida > Cyatheales > Cibotiaceae > Cibotium > Cibotium barometz. The sequence goes on from NC_141067.1 coordinate 51,342,693, forward strand.
AGGTATTCAACATGCATGGTAGATTCCTAGGATGAAGACACCTACTTCAAGTGGGCATGCACATGATGTGTATTTAATCAACAAGAAGATCAGGGGGAGGTATACCTAGAATCAAGAGAGATGATAAGGGCATGTGTACGTGAGGATTAATAAAATACATAGAATAATGAATGAAGTGCATCAACCTATTTAAATGCCCCCATCTAATGGAAATTGTGTTTGTGTTAGATCAACACTCTAGCATGTCATTATCTTATCATTAGTGTTAATTAAATTTTCATGATTATGTTCAGGTATTGAACCTTATCCATTACTATCCACCTTATTACTCCAGAATATCTAATTCTAATTTGGTATGAGAGCCTACCACTATCCCTTAAATATCTATGCACTCTACGATGTGTCTAACTAGTACATGTCATTAAGTATTAATGACAATTTGTTAATCCAAAAATTTCCTCTTTTACCCATTCACTCTACTAATCTCAAGTTAAGTGATTGGAGGGCTTCTCTTGAAGATTTTAAGAACCCCCATAAGCCCACGAGATCAAGGAGATCATCTACATCAAATAACATCAAGCATTCGGAGCAGAACAAACATAAATTGGGAGAGATTTCAGATCTATGTAGATTAGAGATGAGATCAATAAGTAGTATAAGACACTTTTTATGATGAAATTGAAGATATAAGAATATTTAGCTATCATTGATCCATGATCACGTCAACTCTTATAGCTTGATTTGCTCTAACCTAGTCGAATCTTCAATCTACTCTTTGTTTTATAACAAACCATTACCTACAAATAGAGTGTAATTAATGCATAAAGAAGTGTTAATATTAATCTTTAAGGGTTTCAATATTTGATTAGGCCATTGATAATCTTCTATTTTGTATCATATTTCACTCCAATTTCATTTGGGCACATATATCACTAATTTAAAACATGTTTTTTTAATGGCATTTTTGCTTAAAATAACGCAAAAGTTTTTTTTTCAACTCTTGGATCGTTGGAAGCTGTTAAACTTTGATTTTATCTCTTCTTGGTTTTGTAACAAAGTGTGAAGGGGAGGTAAAATCTTGGAAAACTGGATTGGTAAGCTTTGAATAGAGGACACCAAGCTTGCAATAGAAAGCTTTTAATATACCAAGATTTGGTATACAAGGTTTGGAGATTAAATGCTTTTCTTACAAAAGAATAGTAAAGCGTTTTTAGATTTAAAGCTTAAGATTTACCAAAAGCTTTATAAGAAAGCGTATGGCAGTAGCACGTAGCGCTTACATAGAAAATGGAGATGGCATGCCATTCGCATGAGGTGATGTAATGCTGCCAGTAGGAGGCTAGGTGATCAAGTGGATGAGGGGAAAATATTTAATTGGCGGCGAGAATTTTAGCAGGTGGATGATGCGCATCGGGTGAATTTTTTATTTTTATTTTTTTAAAAAAAAATTAAATGTAGAACCCCACGTAGCACAAGCTTTTGCCTAGAGGTTTTATAGATCCTTCTTCGCTTTATCCTTAATGATGTCCAGATGTTTTTATAGCCTTGTTCTCTTTATCCTTTGGATCTTTGATGATGTCCTCTCTTTGTCCAAGTACTTGTACCCTTGTAGCTTTTTGAAGGCCTTTCCTCTCTCCTAATATTTCTCCTTGATTTTTTAAAGCTTTAGATATTATAAAAATAAAACCAGGCTTGGCCTTCCTTGCACCAAATAAATTGCATAAACCTTAATTTTTTTGTACTTTTTCTTCAAAAGTCTTTCTCCTTAAGTGGTCGCCAAATCTCTGATACCACTATCATGACCTCTAAGACACTTAGAGAAGGAGACTCTAATTTCTCAACACAAAAATTACAGTAGAACATATAATTGCATAAACTAAAGCATAAACCTTAATAAACCTAATCAAACAAATGAAGAAAAACATGGAGAATAGAGTAGAAGTCACCGTCAACACAAGAGAGGATTGAGTCCCCCCTCTGATCCTTGTACCAGTCTCCCATATTTATATATATTAGAAAAAGTACTTCCTTTCCAAAAAAAGAATTCTAAAAACAGAGCACAAGCAAGTACTTTTCTTTATTTATATGTATTAGAAAAAGCACTTACTTTCCAAAAAGCTAATTTCAAAAGCGGAGCACAAGCAAGAGCTTTTATTTATTTATATGTATTAGAAAAAGTGCTTAATTTCCAAAATGATAATTCCAAAAATGAAGCACAAGTAAGTGCTTTTAAGTTTATGAGTGTGCAAGCCCTACAAAAAGATAGTAAGCATTAATATAAAGTATAATTGGGCCTACCAAAAGTATAAAATACTATTTGGTATGTACAAAGGTATAAGACCTTAGCCTTACCAAAATATAGATGCCTAAATATGAAACCATAAAAGGTGTTCACATGTCTTCCAAAATATCTTATAGTGGTCCAACACATGTTTTACCCACGATTAACACATAATCCACCACTCATTCTTTGCCTACATCCAAAATAGTAATAGTCAATGCACACATATGATTAAACACATTAATCATGACCATATCAGACTAGCACACATATCTTGATTAAGCACATTAATTTTGGCAGACATCGTAATAACTCACACAGCTTGATTAAACACATTAATCTTTGTAGATGATATAAAAGGGAGCATGCAAAAATACAATATCCCAAAATAAAAAATGGGCATCCCCAAAGAGGTTACGACTAACATATACACATACATTGCTTTAAATTTCCATGAAATCAACCATTACTTCTTATATTTACTGATGTAAAGCTACAAAGTAAGCTGGGGGATGTGCTTGCTCTCCTTTACTAGGTGCATAATGAGCCACACCTGCCAGCTGGCCTTCTTACGCAAGCATGCAGTTAGAGTGTGATAATATTAATAAAGGAGACTTGATATATGAGCTTCTCACAAGTGTTAAAGAACTGAGAGAATCTTGCATATATTGATGAACACAGTTGATTGGTGAAGGGTTTATTAAATTCACACCAAGATTTTTCATCCACAAATCTTCTTATGATAAAGGGTAACCCAAATTCCCCTATGTTTGATGAGTTGGTTGCAGTATTGTTTCTAAGAAGATAAATATCGATAAAAGAAAATTAGTATAGGTGTGCTTGTAAAAAGGTAAAGGTAAAGGTAAAGCCTTCTCTCAAGGTGGTTATAAGCTAAAGTAGGAATCAACCTAGTCTTCCGAGACAAGGATGTCAAGAAGGGCCCAGGTGATAATCCTAAGAAGAAAGGAAAATTCAACTATTGTCAAAATCCAACTTGTTATATTAATCAATGGAGAAAAAAAGGTTTGAGATGGAGAAGAAGAAAGAGTCAAACATGAATATAGCTAATTCATTAGCACCAAGTGCTAAAAATAGGGAATTAGCAAATCATTCACATGATGATTCGGCATTGCATAATAGTTGAAATTAGAGTAAGTGCTCTTGGATCTTACCTTTCTCGTTTTATCTGATTATCACCTTCTCAAGATTCTCTTTTGATTGTCTTAGATCGAGCTATCCTTTGAGTAGGCGCTTTTTGCTCTCACCTTTCTCATTTTCTCTCATTATCACCTTCTCAAGATGCTCTTCTAATTGTCTTAGATTGAGCTATCATTTGAGGTGGAGAAGGTATACCATATAAGTTAATAAATTTATTGGTTAATAAAGTAACATGATTTTACAACTTTCAAGCCGTTTTTGTCAGATTTCATGACCTGTTTGCATGCTATAATGTTTCAACAAACATCCTAGGGGAGTGTTCGTTTGAATTGTCTTTATTCAATTTTAGGTTTCAAGTAGTGTAATGACATAAATTTTTTTTCCGACATGGTGTGCGTATTCCATAAATATAAAAAGGTTGTCTCATCATCACTTCTTTGTCATCACATCGACATTGCATGTTTGATCTCATCATTAACTGCATTGGTAGCATTGTCATCATTGTTATCTACTGTTGCATCCCTGCTAGTGACATTTCTACAATACATTGTGTCATTTTCATACAATTTGCATGTCTCTTCACTATCAATTCATTAAATGGGCATTGCCAATACTTGTAGGTGTTGAAATATACAAGTGAATAGGGTTTGTGCGGGAACAAGCCCTTGGCAAGGGGTTGTAAAAGAGAATCTGTAAATGTGAGAGAACCTATGAAAAGGTGATAAGTATCTACTGGGAGAGAATAAAGGGTAGCGTGAGGAGATTTAGGAGGTGTGGAGATATTATGGGAGAGGTGGAGAGAATCAAGCAAAAGAGGTGGAGTGAATCAAGGAGAAATCAGTGGGATTGGATGCTTGGATGTAAACTCTATAAATTAAGGCATTGGTCTAATGAGAATTTGCTGGTTTTTGATTATCCATGCCTACATTAAGCTATCAATTAATTGCTCACTAATCATGTCTTAATATTTCTCTAATCTCTTTGTTAATGATGTTGATTCTAGCATTTGATCCACCATAGCTCATCACATTGTTGTAATTTTAACATGGTATCAGAGCCCAGCCTAGAATCCATCAAATTTATGAACCCATTATCTAACTAATTAGGATTAGTAGATAATTAAAGAATAATCACTTTTGTAGTTATTTTCAAGTATCCCACTACACTCCCAGCCAGTGTGGTGGAGGGGCTTGATCTCCCTCCAGGAGCAACATTAGGGCAAGCCCTTCTACGCATACATAGCTAGCCTCCCCATAGTCCAGGCAAGCAAATCGGGGCAGCAAATTGCCCTCTACAGCTCACGAAATTTGCAATTCTGTAAGTGCATCTTTTTTGAAGACAATTTGATATTTCTACTGCTCCAGATCAAATTACTCTAATTCCTCTTGGCCCTAGAGGTTTTCAAGGGTGCTCTACAAGCTTGTGAATACAGAATTTGATTTGATCAAGTCTAGAGTGAGATCCAAGCTCTTCATAAAATCTGCGTGACTTTGGTAAAATAGAGATTAAGCATTCAATGTTTGGTCAAATCTTGTGTTTCTTGGCTTAATCCTCTACTAGACTGATTGCTATTGATGTCTTTGAAAGGATTCGACCTCATTTGAACTCTAAGGCCTCAGATCTGGACTCCTCGCATAGTCTATTTTTTACACACAAAACAAAGGATTAATTTGTTAATCAATGCTAAGCACTATTTTTTGGTGCAATTGAGGGTTCAAATTAACCAATCAGGTATCTGATACAGATCCCTATAACTTCAGATTGCAATTCGGAGATGGTTTGATACTCCAACCATTCCGTGTGTACAAATTGGTTACCCTTGATTTAATGTAATTTCTGGTAAAATTATGCTGATAAATTTATGGTAATCATCATTTTGCATTTACCCCTTGATGAATGCTTGCAAATCACACTCAAATTCAAGATTATTCATAGCTAGAGTTGCATTTGGGAAAGTGCATAAGAATGAATACTATATGCATTATGTATTGGGTACATTACATCATTGTAAAAATGGGATTAGACACTACCCTTGTCCTGAATAAGGCAAGAGGCAAGACCTTCCACATAGATTTGGGTTTTCATTGCATAATGACACAAGATAAACATCAAAAGCCCAAAAGAACTGTCAACAATACATTAAAACATGTTGCTCACATGGAGCAAGAACTGACAATCAAGCTCATCACCCCAGCCATGAAAGCAGAAGAACATCTCTTTCCAAGAGGAAGATGCACATCGAGAAGTAGAGCTAGAGGAAGCATTGAAGGAAGACATGGACGCGTGAAGAGAAGCTGCCCCACGACAAGAAGACTGAAGACAAGAGAAGATGTGAGGCTCCAAGAAGTGATGATCCATGTGAAAATCTCAGAGAGAGAGAGAGAGAAACCCCACAACCCAATGTAACCTGTCCCAACAGAGTAAAACCACCTCTGAGCCACCGATGATGTAGGCCATGTGGTAGATGTATGTGTGAGCACTTTAGTCAAGGTCGCGCGCACTTGTAGTAGCCTTGGACACATAGAGAGAGAGTGTGTGTGTCAAGGACTATGAGTTTAGGGACTTGAGGCACTGGTCACGGACTATCAACTAAGAGGAAAACTTGGTATAGGGTCCAGGTGTGCTAGAAGTATTCACTTGAGGGGAGGTGTTGAAATATACAAGTGAATAGTGTAAGATTCCTCCCCCAACCCCTTTTGATGTCTAGTATCTTCCCCTGTAATCAATCCCTCTTCAGAAACATAAAGACCTTGTTTCTAACTGTTTTAACCTAGAGAGAGAAAATTATTCTAGAGAGAGAATATTCAGATTTTGAATATTTTTGGATAGAAAAATATCTCATATAATTAAGATGAATTCCCCTGAGACAAAAATTCAAAAAAAAGAATTTTCCAATGTGCAATTGGAATTAATTAGAAATAGGTATAAAGAACCTTAGTCTAAGGGTCTAGAGTTTCATAAATCTTTGGATTATGGTCCAATTAAGGTTCCTATGGGCCAATAGCATCAATCCATGTGTAGGGAGGAGATAAATCCAAACTGTAAAAAGAAGATACCCAAAAATGAGTAAATGCTCACATAAGATGAAGAGTTGAAAATGTACAAGGTTTATTAGTAAAAAACTATGAGCCATATTAAAAATATGAGATATTTTGGGAATAATGATTTTATTATGACACATATGTAAGGAAGGGGAGTCCCTTAAATGCTCACATAAGATGAAGAGTTGAAAATGTACAAGGTTTATTAGTAAAAAACTATGAGCAATATTAAAAATATGAGATATTTTGGGAATAATGATTTTATTATGACACATATGTAAGGAAGGGGAGTCCCTTAAATGCTCACATAAGATGAAGAGTTGAAAATGTACAAGGTTTATTAGTAAAAAACTATGAGCAATATTAAAAATATGAGATATTTTGGGAATAATGATTTTATTATGACACATATGTAAGGAAGGGGAGTCCCTTAAATGCTCACATAAGATGAAGAGTTGAAAATGTACAAGGTTTATTAGTAAAAAAAATATTAAAATGATTCCATTATGACACATATGTAAGGAAGGGGAGTTCCTTAAAGGAGGTGCATATTTCACATAAGATGAAGAGTTGAAAATGTACAAGGTTTATTAATAAAAAACTATGAGCAATATTAAAATGATTCCATTATGACACATATGTAAGGAAGGGGAATTCTTTAAAGGAGGTGCATATTTCACATGCTTGAATAAGTTTTAAACTCATAAAAATTGAGATATTTTATCTCTCCTCTCTCCTCATTCATGTCTAGTTCCAAAAAGTTAGCTTAACTGACCTAAAAATGGTCAAAAAGTGACCAAACTGACTTGGAAAATTCTAGAATCGGTTTGTTTGGTTAGGAGCTCAAATTTTCCTATAAATAGAAGCCTTCCCTTGTTGAAAAATATATAGTGTCTTATGCTTTGTTACTCTACTCCACCCAAGCCAAAATATATAGTGTCTTATGCTTTGTTACTCTACTCCACCCAAGCCAAAATATATAGTGTCTTATGCTTTGTTACTCTACTTCACCTAAGCCAAGAACTGTGAATTCTTTAATAATTCACTAGTTTTTGACACTTCTCTCTTTCTTCAATTCCCATTGGTGGCTCCATCAACATACTAAACCAATTGATTGGTTGGGGGCCTCTACCGTGAATAAAGAATCAAGCAAATTATAAGGTAAGTATAGTGAATTTTGACCTTTTCTATAATTTCTCAATGATCCTCTCTTCTCAACCCCTCTCAAGGTTGAGAAGCTTAATTGGTATGGTTTTTGAAATGCTATTGAAGTTAATTAATTAATGATAGTAAAGAATTACATAAAATTCTATATATATTTAATTCTAATGGTTTTTCTCTCTCTCACTTAAGAAATGGCCATACTCATGACCCTTTTCAATCCAAATGAAACTTTTTCATAAGGTTTTTCCTTAATCCAAGATTAAGCTATGCTTGAGGCCAAATTAATGGTTTTTTTCTATGCTTTTAGTTAATGTATATTGATGATTCAATCCATTATGGATTGATGATCCAATTAGAGACCATTCTAATTATTTCCTTAATGATAAGCTTTATCCCTTAGAAAAAAATTGAGATTTATCAGTCATAGTAGCGGAGCTATGGCAAATTTTTATAGAAATTATGCATAAAATAAATTCATTCAAAGCATAAAAAGAGGACTTCCTACCATATTCTAGGAACTATCATCCTAGATTGATTAAAAGAATTTTATTATGCATGGAGATGTGGATGTTTGCATGTAGATGTAGATGTATGGATGTGAGTGTGAATGTGGAGGTGGATGTATGCATGGAGATGTGGATGTATGCATGTAGAAGTAGATGTATAGATGAGGATGTAAATAGAGATGTGGATGGATGCATGTAGATGTAGATGTATAGATGTGGATGTGAATGGAGATGTAGATGTATGCATGTAGATGTAGATGTATAGATGTGGATGTGGATGTATGCATGTAGATGTAGATGTATAGATGTGGATGTGGATGTGGATGTGGAGGTGGATGTATGCATGTAGATGTAGATGTGGATGTGGATGTGGAGGTGGATGTATGCATGTAGATATAGATGTATATATGTGGATGTGAATGTGGAGGTGGATGTATGCATGTAGATGTAGATGTACGAGGAGAATGTGAATGTGGATGTGGATGTATGCATAGAGATGTGGATGTATGCATGTAGATGAGAATGTACGCATATAGATGTGGATGTATGGATGTGAATGTGCAGGTAGATGTGGATGTGAAAATAGATGTATGGATGTAGATGTGGATGTGTGGATGTGAATGTGGATGTGGATGTGGATATATGTATGGATGTGAATATACGATATGTGTTGTGAAGGAATATGAGGTGTTGAGATGGAAAATGATTTGATGGGATGAGTATACATATAAATGGAATATGGAATAAGTAATGTGGATTGATGAGGGATAATGTGGAAAAATGAAAATAAAAATGGAAACTGTATTGTAAATGCTGTTTGTAAATGACTGTTTTATGTCAAGATTGCTGGGGGAGCATTGTGACCATCTTGTGATTAAGGTCGTGGAGACCTAACTGATAAAGTTGCAACTGCTGAGACGGAGAGTCAATGAAGGACGTCTCGCGTAGCAAGGTCGGTCGAGGTCTTGACCAGCCTCGGTGCGATTAAAATGGTGAGCTTCCGGTACGGTGGATGAGGGGCCAAGGAAGCGGCCTATGAGTGAAGCGCTAGGTCACCTGCGAAGGATCCTAGAGGGTGCTGACCATACGGTGCTCGGGCTCTGGGTCGCCTAGGATACCCATGCGTGCGTCGAGGAAGATATTGGAACAGAGTTGGAGTTGTTTTCTGAAATCGGGCATGGATCTGGTTGATTGACCTTGCTGGTCTTCAATGGATGAGTCCATGGCTCTTTATATGGATCTGTTGGTTGATCTTGCTGATCTTCAACGAGAGTCCATCTTGATAAGTGATATATTGCCGAGTATTAAGGGCTAGGGACTATCGAAACGGCTCCTGAGCGTTCTAGTTGCCAATGATGCCATAGATACTCTGATGAAGGAATGATGGGAAATTAAGAATCAATTGGATAAATTGGAAGATTGTGATCAGTGATACTATGGTTTTATTAAAGGATTGTTTTAAACTGGTTGAATCTGTGAAAAAGGCAATTTCATATTGGGTGTGTGAGTGGAGTGACTAGTCTTATTTTGCATGAACTTCCGGCTAGGGGGCCTTGGAACTCTTTTCCTTGGTACCCGGGACAAAACCTAACCAAATTCTTAATTGGATCCCATCACTACAGTGGTTGGGCGGTTGGCTAACCCATGGGATCGGATGGGGTTAGGCTGGACTGATGGATCCGTAAATCGAGACTCAAACTTTTGTTTTTACGATAGAAAAAAATAAATCCCGGACAGTAACTGTTCTATGGATAGGAATCAACGGCTGTGCCTCTTGAATGGGGAAAAAAGCGTTGATCCCAATGATCCAAGTGCAAGTTTCTTCCTTGAACTGACTAAGTATCTTATAGATGTAATTGGATCATCTCGATCAGAAATGATCTTGACTACGTTAGAGTAAAAAGTTATCCTGGTGGAATCGTCCGTGCTTTCCGGTAAAGGAAGTTTTTCCGGGTTCAGTTTTGGAACAACCGACGGATTAGTCTCTTATCCGGATATCCGTGGGGGCGAGGCCCCGAGTGTGGGACCCCTGTCCCGCGCGAGAAGCGCTACTTCCGCTGCCAGTACCCCGAATCCGTTGCTCGGTGGGAAGGGGGATCTCACAGTTGGTATCAGAGCATTTGATTAATAAAGATCAACTGAGAAGACAAATATGTCAAAAATTTATCAAGAAACACAAAAAGGTTATAATTGTGTGATATAATTCATACAATTTGATATTCAAACTGAAACTCGTAATTTGGTAATTGGGTCTTCAAATGGAAGTACCGCAATTATATAAAATCCCAGACTTGCTTGAGGCCTAGACATGATAGTATTTACCTTATAATTCCGAGGGCCTTGACTACCTGTATATACCGAGAGTATACTGCAGCTCTTTACTGACAGTATATACGAGTAAATCTAAGACTTGAAATTATAAGCATTAATGCTATCTAGATGATGATTTCGAATATGATTGATATGAATTTCAATTCTGTTTGAGAATTGATGAATTGATTTGGATTCTGATTGAAAATGCTGATTGAAAAATGTTGATTTTTAAAAAATTAGTTGAAATATAATGAAACCTCAATGAGGGGGAATGGGACGAGTCCCTGTGATGATATTCATAACTAGAATGATGATAATGAATTCAGCAAATCACTATGAGGTTAGTGGGTTGTGCTGTTAGATTGCTACTGTTAATACTTGACCGGTAGATCAAGTTAAGGGATGTCAAATTGAGAACTTGCTTGACTGAAATTTCCGTGGAGGAATGTTCCGAAGGAAACTTTTCGGTCTAATGGAAACACCATATTAGAGAATTTGGGAATCCCCTAATTCCCATTTTTGAATACTAAAAAAGGGGGACATGGATAACATGTTTGTAAGTTTCTCAAAGCCCTATCATGTGACCTATCATTGGAAAGCGCTTGAAAAATGGGATCTAAAGAGCCATAAACCACTCATTTTGGATTAATGGTGTTCAAGTTATGGAAAATCCAAAGTTTTGACCACATGTCCCAAACTTGTGGGAAATTCCCATATTTTCCAATATGGTGTTTGTACCATTATCATGTTAAAGATATGAATGACATGATCTGAATGAATTGTTATTTAATGATGAGTTGTATATAAGGAATATTTATCCCAGTGTTCTGTTGGGTTGACCAGAATATAAGGAACCCCATAATAAAATTGGATCTTAAGAAAAAGAGCTGTCCTCTACCTTGCGAGATGAGGACATCTCGCACTTTTTAAGTGGGGTAGAATGTAAGATTTCTCCCCAGCCTTCGAGGTATACAGTAGTAAGAATCTCCCTTTCTGATCTTATAATTATTCCCTCTCTAAAATAAAAGAAAGTTTCTGTTTAAAAAAAGGAAGACCCTTTCCCTAGAATACTCTCAGGAGTCCCACCTGTTTTAAGGATTTAGAACAATGAGTTTAGAAGTGAGAATCAATGTTTTGGATACCAAGGTTTTGGTTTTCATTCGAGTACGGCCCAAAAGAAGTTCTTTATCTCTTGGAAAGTATAAGAAGTTATCCCCCAGATATTGTGAGCCTTATATCTGAATTCAATGAAAGTAGGTGACTTAACCTACAAGCTTCTTTTATCTCCTCATCTCAAAATTCTTAATGCCTTCTATAGAAAAATGTGTCAAACCCAAATCATGGAAAGATGGTAAAACTTCAGTGGCAAGTTACCGCTGGCTTCTAGGTTATGCTAGCTCCTTCCTTTATATAAGTCGTAACTTTACTTGTCGCTCACAGTAATCTTACTTCCATCGATCTCCCTTCTTCTTAATCTCCTTCATGGCTTGGCAACAGGAATTAGTTTTATCCATGATGATTTCTCACCTTCAAGACCCAAGCAAGTCTGTGAAGAAAGATTTTATAGAACAGTATGAGCGCTCACTTTTCCCTCACTTGGGAACTTCTGTAGCTCAAACCAAATGGCGAACCTATCAAAACATAACTAGGGTAACACCCTGGGGTCAGCAGCACTTTCATAACAATGTTCGCTTGGCCATGGTTATTGAAGCCTTGGGATTGGGTCCCCGATACTACTGCGTCATGAGATCAAGACATCTTGGATTTTCTGAGCGGGTCTTCTTACTGGCATGTTTTCTTCCTCATGAGAAGATATGCCTTTACCCCGTTTTTGGCTTACCTCTCAGAGGTCCTTTTGTTAGATCACCTCATACCACTGAGATAGGTACGGCAATAACCAGCAGAATCATTCCCATAGATGAGTTACCCTATACTTGTGCAGCTTGTGAGGACTGCTTTTGTGACCATATGTTGGACGGGCTTATGGAAGTGTAAAGAGTTCTTCTATCTTTACTGTATAAGTTCCGTGAATGAATAAAGTTTAAATCTTGTTCTTATTTTGAATCTTGCTCTCTTTAAGACTTTTCTTGGTGGTTAATCGTGATTAAAATTTTTCTCTAAGTCTCATATTCGTGCATCTTGCGAAATTATCCCAAGTTGCGAGATGAGGACATCTCGCGTTTTTTAAGTGGGGTAGAATGTAAGATTCCTCCCCCAACCCCTTTTGATGTCTAGTATCTTCCCCTGTAATCAATCCCTCTTCAGAAATATAAAGACCTTGTTTCTAACTGTTTTAACCTAGAGAGAGAAAATTATTCTAGAGAGAGAATATTCAGATTTTGAATATTTTTGGATAGAAAAATATCTCATATAATTAAGATGAATTCCCCTGAGACAAAAATTCAAAAAAAAGAATTTTCCAATGTGCAATTGGAATTAATTAGAAATAGGTATAAAGAACCTTAGTCTAAGGGTCTAGAGTTTCATAAATCTTTGGATTATGGTCCAATTAAGGTTCCTATGGGCCAATAGCATCAATCCATGTGTAGGGAGGAGATAAATCCAAATTGTAAAAAGAAGATACCCAAAAATGAGTAAATGCTCACATAAGATGAAGAGTTAAAAATGTACAAGGTTTATTAGTAAAAAACTATGAGCAATATTAAAAATATGAGATATTTTGGGAATAATGATTTTATTATGACACATATGTAAGGAAGGGGAGTCCCTTAAATGCTCACATAAGATGAAGAGTTGAAAATGTACAAGGTTTATTAGTAAAAAACTATGAGCAATATTAAAAATATGAGATATTTTGGGAATAATGATTTTATTATGACACATATGTAAGGAAGGGGAGTCCCTTAAATGCTCACATAAGATGAAGAGTTGAAAATGTACAAGGTTTATTAGTAAAAAAACTATGAGAAATATTAAAATGATTCCATTATGACACATATGTAAGGAAGGGGAGTTCTTTAAAGGAGGTGCATATTTCACATAAGATGAAGAGTTGAAAATGTACAAGGTTTATTAATAAAAAACTATGAGCAATATTAAAATGATTCCATTATGACACATATGTAAGGAAGGGGAATTCTTTAAAGGAGGTGCATATTTCACATGCTTGAATAAGTTTTAAACTCATAAAAATTGAGATATTTTATCTCTCCTCTCTCCTCATTCAAGTCTAGTTCCAAAAAGTTAGCTTAACTGACCTAAAAATGGTCAAAAAGTGACCAAACTGACTTGGAAAATTCTAGAATCGGTTTGTTTGGTTAGGAGCTCAAATTTTCCTATAAATAGAAGCCTTCCCTTGTTGAAAAATATATAGTGTCTTATGCTTTGTTACTCTACTCCACCCAGGCCAAAATGTATAGTGTCTTATGCTTTGTTACTCTACTCCACCCAGGCCAAAATATATAGTGTCTTATGCTTTGTTACTCTACTCCACCCAGGCCAAAATATATAGTGTCTTTTGCTTTGTTACTCTACTCCACCCAGGCCAAAATATATAGTGTCTTATGCTTTGTTACTCTACTCCACCCAAGCCAAAATATATAGTGTCTTATGCTTTGTTACTCTACTTCACCTAAGCCAAGAACTGTGAATTCTTTAATAATTCACTAGTTTTTGACACTTCTCTCTTTCTTCAATTCCCATTGGTGGCTCCATCAACATACTAAACCAATTGATTGGTTGGGGGCCTCTACCGTGAATAAAGAATCAAGCAAATTATAAGGTAAGTATAGTGAATTTTGACCTTTTCTATAATTTCTCAATGATCCTCTCTTCTCAACCCCTCTCAAGCTTGAGAAGCTTAATTGGTATGGTTTTTGAAATGCTATTGAAGTTAATTGATTAATGATAGTAAAGAATTACATAAAATTCTATTTATATTTAATTCTAATGGTTTTTCTCTCTCTCACTTAAGAAATGGCCATACTCATGACCCTTTTCAATCCAAATGAAACTTTTTCATAAGGTTTTTCCTTAATCCAAGATTAAGCTATGCTTGAGGCAAAATTAATGGTTTTTTTCTATGCTTTTAGTTAATGTATATTGATGATTCAATCCATTATGTATTGATGATCCAATTAGAGACCATTCTAATTATTTCCTTAATCATAAGCTTTATCCCTTAGAAAAAAATTGAGATTTATCAGTCATAGTAGCGGAGCTATGGCAAATTTTTATAGAAATTACGCATAAAATAAATTCATTCAAAGCATAAAAAGAGGACTTCCTACCATATTCTAGGAACTATCATCCTAGATTGATTAAAAGAATTTTATTATGCATGGAGATGTGGATGTTTGCATGTAGATGTAGATGTATGGATGTGAGTGTGAATGTGGAGGTGGATGTATGCATGGAGATGTGGATGTATGCATGTAGAAGTAGATGTATAAATGAGGATGTAAATAGAGATGTGGATGGATGCATGTAGATGTAGATGTATAGATGTGGATGTGAATGGAGATGTAGATGTATGCATGTAGATGTAGATGTATAGATGTGGATGTGGATGTATGCATGTAGATGTAGATGTATAGATGTGGATGTGGATGTGGATGTGGAGGTGGATGTATGCATGTAGATGTAGATGTGGATGTGGATGTGGAGGTGGATGTATGCATGTAGATATAGATGTATATATGTGGATGTGAATGTGGAGGTGGATGTATGCATGTAGATGTAGATGTATGAGGAGAATGTGAATGTGGATGTGGATGTATGCATAGAGATGTGGATGTATGCATGTAGATGAGAATGTACGCATATAGATGTGGATGTATGGATGTGAATGTGCAGGTAGATGTGGATGTGAAAATAGATGTATGGATGTAGATGTGGATGTGTGGATGTGAATGTGGATGTGGATGTGGATATATGTATGGATGTGAATATACGATATGTGTTGTGAAGGAATATGAGGTGTTGAGATGGAAAATGATTTGATGGGATGAGTATACATATAAATGGAATATGGAATAAGTAATGTGGATTGATGAGGGATAATGTGGAAAAATGAAAATAAAAATGGAAACTGTATTGTAAATGCTGTTTGTAAATGACTGTTTTATGTCAAGATTGCTGGGGGAGCATTGTGACCATCTTGTGATTAAGGTCGTGGAGACCTAACTGATAAAGTTGCAACTGCTGAGACGGAGAGTCAATGAAGGACGTCTCGCGTAGCAAGGTCGGTCGAGGTCTTGACCAGCCTCGGTGCGATTAAAATGGTGAGCTTCCGGTACGGTGGATGAGGGGCCAAGGAAGCGGCCTATGAGTGAAGCGCTAGGTCACCTGCGAAGGATCCTAGAGGGTGCTGACCATACGGTGCTCGGGCTCTGGGTCGCCTAGGATACCCATGCGTGCGTCGAGGAAGATATTGGAACAGAGTTGGAGTTGTTTTCTGAAATCGGGCATGGATCTGGTTGATTGACCTTGCTGGTCTTCAATGGATGAGTCCATGGCTCTTTATATGGATCTGTTGGTTGATCTTGCTGATCTTCAACGAGAGTCCATCTTGATAAGTGATATATTGCCGAGTATTAAGGGCTAGGGACTATCGAAACGGCTCCTGAGCGTTCTAGTTGCCAATGATGCCATAGATACTCTGATGAAGGAATGATGGGAAATTAAGAATCAATTGGATAAATTGGAAGATTGTGATCAGTGATACTATGGTTTTATTAAAGGATTGTTTTAAACTGGTTGAATCTGTGAAAAAGGCAATTTCATATTGGGTGTGTGAGTGGAGTGACTAGTCTTATTTTGCATGAACTTCCGGCTAGGGGGCCTTGGAACTCTTTTCCTTGGTACCCGGGACAAAACCTAACCAAATTCTTAATTGGATCCCATCACTACAGTGGTTGGGCGGTTGGCTAACCCATGGGATCGGATGGGGTTAGGCTGGACTGATGGATCCGTAAATCGAGACTCAAACTTTTGTTTTTACGATAGAAAAAAATAAATCCCGGACAGTAACTGTTTTATGGATAGGAATCAACGGCTGTGCCTCTTGAATGGGGAAAAAAGCGTTGATCCCAATGATCCAAGTGCAAGTTTCTTCCTTGAACTGACTAAGTATCTTATAGATGTAATTGGATCATCTCGATCAGAAATGATCTTGACTACGTTAGAGTAAAAAGTTATCCTGGTGGAATCGTCCGTGCTTTCCGGTAAAGGAAGTTTTTCCGGGTTCAGTTTTGGAACAACCGACGGATTAGTCTCTTATCCGGATATCCGTGGGCAAGGCCCCGAGTGTGGGACCCCTGTCCCGCGCGAGAAGCGCTACTTCCGCTGCCAGTACCCCGAATCCGTTGCTCGGTGGGAAGGGGGATCTCACAAATAGGGTGTGTGCGGGAACAAGCCCTTGGTGGCAAGAGGCTGTAAAAGAGAATTTGTAAATGTGAGAGAACCTGTGAAAAGGTGAGAAGTATCTACTAGGAGAGAATAAAGGGTAGCATGAGGAGATTTAGGAGGTGTGGAGATATTCTGGGAGAGGTGGAGAGAATCAAGCAAAAGAGGTGGAGTGAATCAAGGAGAAATCAGTGGGATTGGATGCTTGGATGTAAACTCTATAAATTGAGGCATTGGCCTAATGAGAATTTGTTGGTTTTTGATTATCCATGCCTACATTAAGCTATCAGTTAATTTCTCACTAATCACATCTTAATTATTCTCTAATCTCTTTGTTAATGATGTTGATTCTAGCATTTGATTCACCATAGCTCATCACATTGTTGTAATTTTAACAGTAGGTTGGGATATTTGCATTTTGTGTTATAGATTCATTAATTACAAAATAAAATGGTTTGAACTATGTATTTAGGATGCTTTCCACCATTAGGAATAAGATTAAGGGAACTAACTACCCATTGTATTGGTTTCCAAAGGGCTTTATAATGCTTTTATTAGCATTGATCTTACCAACATAGGAAAATAGAGGAACTTTTGATAGTGGCCACAACAATGAGTTGAGGAACAAAGGTCTTTGCTATAAATGTGGTGAGAAGTGGCATAAAGAACACTTCAAGTCATGCAAGACTAAGGATGACACTATCAACATGGTTGTCTCAATTGTGAATGAACTTTATGCATTTAATATTAGATTAAGTATTGTACAAGAAATAGCCCACTTATGAGGGTATGAGAGAAAGGGTGCTACAGACTATGGAATACCTCATCAAATAGAAGGGTTTACCTAGTGAAGAAGCATCATGGAAACTTGCCACAATTTTAGAAGGTCATGTGAGAAAATTTTGGATGCATTTGGTGAGGTAAATGTAGGGGAACAACATTGATTCAACTTGCTAGAAATTCCTATAAATCTTTGTTAGAGAGATTCATACCACTTGAGGATGAAGATACTTGCATTGCTAAGATAGCAAACTTGATGTACTTTCTTGGAGAGTAAGTTTAGGGTTGTTTTTAGGGAAAATGATGAAGGTTATAGCTATTGGAGATCATATACAACCATGCTTGCAAAGTATAATGATGCTCTCACAATTGAATTAAATATGAGATTCATTCATTCACCTTTGGATGAATGGTACCCAAGCACTTATGATTGGTACCCAAGCACTTATGATTGGAGATCCTACCCATGTGGATTATCAAATCGATGCAAGGTTTCAGAGATGAAACCTATAGGTGGGGATGGTTTATAAGAAAGTTCTTATGGACCATCTATAATAGTAGGGTCAAGGCCATGGGCTTGGGGGGGAGTTGCCCAAGTATGGGGTGCATCAATATGTGGTAGTATATAAAGGTAGGAAGTATAAATACCGACTATGGGATCTAACCAAGGATGTAATCATTTTACTTATCAAATGAAGCTTTAAATACTTCTTTGCTGTGTCTCTCCTACACAAGAGAGAGAGAGTGGACTACTCTTAGGTCTAAACCATGTAAACTTTGGCTAGATTTTGTTTAAAAAAATTGTTTCCTTTCTCAACTAAGTTCTCTTGTCTTTATGAGTTACTCATAGTGCTTAGTCACATTCATTACGGTTAGTCTCATTATTCTTATTGTTGCTAATCAACACTTTGTGTGAGTTACTCTATGTGTGTTAATCTACCCTTATTTCTTAATTTGTTTGTCCACCATTAAGAAACCCTCTTGTTTTTAACATGTAGTAGATCATTAAGAACTATGTTTACGTATCTAAAGTCACATAATATTTTTTTTCCCTTTCTTGTTTAAATAACTTTTTTATCTTCATTTATTTGCAATGGTTGTTAAAATAGTATTGGAGGTGCAAAGCTCTTACAATAAGGGAGAAAATAGACCACTTAAAGAATCTGCAAAGGTACTCTTAGTAGATCTGAAAGTTTACTCAATAGTGCTAAAACTTTGGATATACATTGCGTAAAATTTTGCATGTGAAACTTTTCTTAAAATCATGTGACACCTCCTCTAAAAACTTTTACAACTACATGTTGGGTGAGAGTCTCATGCCCTTGAATCTTTGTGAGATTGAAGATATTGAAAATAGAATGGTTATTACACTTAACAAGATAAGAATGGTAAGTGTTGTTTACATTTTATTACAAGTTTTATCTTTGAATGGTATGTGAAAATATTATTCAATATGGTAAAAATATCATTATTTTCTTAACGTTAAATTTTTTCCATGTTCAATAATGTAGGTGCAACTATTACAAGATGAAGCTCAAGAACTTTGTGAAAGGGTAAGATTTATAAATAATAATGAGAGGATGAATATCATTTTCAATCTCTGATATGTTTTATTTAATATTTAAACATTTTTTTGTTTAAATAAAATAATAAATTTAGTAAATAGAATTTTCATGAATAAATCTATAATAGAAACAAGTTAGTATTAATTGTATACTATTATAATAGACATAATAAGAGCCACCATATTTACAACAAAATAACAGGCATAATAGGAGTTTACAAAATATAACAAGATTAAAATTTTAAGGCCTCTATTTTTAATAAAGTGAAATGGTCTCATATAATGAATAATGGACCCAAGGTCAATGTCCATGGACAACACTTTAATTGCTCTCTTCTCTCTCTAAACCTAGGCTAATAATCCTAATCTAAGATAATTAGGTTAATCCAAGGCTAATCTAGAAGCTCTTTTCTTTCATTGGTATAAGAGATTAGTTTTTGATCCACTTGCTTCTTGGTTTCCAAAAAATTTGAGAAATTCTTGGATTTTTTTATTTTCTTGTTCAAGAAGAGGGACATGGTGATCTTGATTGGGTGAATTTAATCTGCTTGATTCATTTTCTAAGCTTTTGGGGTCGTGCGTTTGCTAAGGACCAAATTTTGAGGCCGCTCCTAATTTCAAATCCCAGGACCAAAATTGGGAAAACATTTGCTAATCAAGATTAATGCTAATCCAAAAATATTTTACCCCTTTCCTCTTATTTCTTGCTTGATTTTTGAGTGATACAAGACTTAATGTCTAGTTAACAGCTTGCCATATCTTATGGCATTGACTTGCCAGATAATAAGCTTCACAATGAGACTAGCTTTGGTAACCTTCATTGAGGATTTCTACCTGTGAGGGCGCTCGACAGCTATGTGCATCTTCTCATCTATTGGAGCCAAATACCTACCATTGAAGCTTTTCATGACTTGTGAAGGGATTTAACATTGATTAGATAGTATAATCATGGAAAACGACATCTATACACTCCTTCTTCCTCATGGCAAACTCGCACAGGTCGTCGCCAATGACTCAAAAAAAAAAATCTAAAAAATCATGAGGTTCAAGATTCATAAACCTTTCATAACCTCTCAAGTTTATTCCATAATAGTGTCTCTTCATGTTTGAAAGTTTGTTCCGGCTACAATTTGGCAAAAAATGGCTGTGTGTTTTCTTCTTAGGGTTTTTTTGAGAAGAGAGTGCACAATGTGGCCTAATTAAGTGCTAACTAAGATGCTAATCATTTGATTAATACTCTACATAAACCTTTAAATGAGCCTTGTCATGCTAAGATAGAAGGTTATTTATCAATTTGGGCCTTTCATAATAGGAACCTTGATTGCATGCAATTGGACAATTATTCATGCTATTCACTTGTATGGAGAGCTATATCATGCCAATTAAGACCATATGCAATATTGCATACTTTTGTTAGAGGATGTGTGTTTTAAAGCTAATGAGCCAATAGAAGTGGATTCTTACAAAATGGGTTGTCAGATGTGGATGACAGGTTGTCAAAATTCAGATTTTCATATGTTTCCAATTTTGTGGTTGCAAGTTGGGTTTAAAAGAATGCATTACAAGGTGCAATGTGATCAGAATTCACTGTTTTCAAATCAGATTTCACTTTTTCAGAGTCAAAGTTCAAAGGATGTTGAGGAGGAAATTCTGTCAAGTTTAAAAAAAATGCACAAAGGTGTGAAATATGTAGATGACACTTTGTATAGTTCAGAACTAATGTCAGATCATTTCAGAGTCCAGAAAAAACAGATCTTGGAGGATTTTTTGATTGTCAAGGCAGACTTGTACCTAGTTTTGGAGAGGACAAAATAGCTGAAATGTGCTATTTCAAAGGTGGAGGATAGTCTGAGAATTGCTAATCCAATCTTAGATCATGCAAAAGTGTTAAATCAGATTCAGGAGGATTTTCAGAAAAAGATTTTACCAAATGATTCGACAAAAATTGTGCGAGGTGTTCAGGAGTTCAGAAAATTCCACCCCATGTTTTGGAAGTATTTAGAAACTTCTTCTTTTCAAGGAGATTCAGATCAGAGACTGAGTGTGCAGGGAGGAGGATTCAAAATTCAGATTTTCATGTGTTGCAGACTTTGAAGTTGTTGATTGGGCAACGAAGAATGCATTATAGGATGCATAATGATCAATTTTTATGGTTTGTGGATCAGATCACATCTAAACAGGTTCAGAGGATTCTAGAGGATTATTTGCGTGATTTTTATGGAATTTTCAGATTTCAGAGCAAACTTGGTTTGTATACATCTCAGTAGGTTTCTTGCATATTGGTGTCACATTTTCATAGCAGATGGCCAAATAAACCTACAAGAGCTGATTGAGGCTGATTTTGATGGTTGGAGGATTCAAGCGGAATGCCAAATTCATCAATGGGAAGTTGCAAAAGTTGTTGAGGGTCAAAGTTTTGGTTTTGAAGTGTCTCAATCTCTGATTTTGCTATCAAAGGTTCAATCTAATCTTAAATATGTCTTCATTGTGAAGAAAGTTGGTGATCAAATTGACTATTTGGCAGATTTGGGTTCAGATTTATTTGACAAAGGTTGTTTTGATAGCATTCAACTTGGAGGATGTCAAGTGCAGATATTTGATGGATGTGAAGTAAGCTTTACAAATCTGACTATGTCACAACAGGTGTGGAAGATTAGATCGGATCGGATTCAAGGCAGAATTATGTGGTGAAATTTTCAAATGTTCCAGAAGTGTTGTCTAATTTTCCAATCAAGTTTCTTTCATTCCGCTTGACAAGGGAGTATGGTCCGATTTTCAAAATGCGGAGGAAGCAATATTTCAATGAATGGATAGGAAGTCAGATCATCAAAAAGTCAGTAGTGCAGCAGATTAGTGAGAAATCAGTAGAGCATTATGTTTCAAATGGAAAGTCAGCGGATATACAAAATTTCAAAGAGGAGGATGTTTTGATGGCATTTATGCTGATTTTGTTTTATCTTTGCAAGATTCTTTGCTTGTCTAGTTTACGGATCAAGGGATTGTGGGTCTGATTTCAGCCTTTGGCTCAAGCCACCGAGCTGTGCCAAGTGTTTAGAATAGACCTTTTGGAGTAGACCTTAGGCGATTATTTTTCAAGTTATATGTATGGATTTTTGGTATTTTTTGAAGTTGGTTAGCTTTGGGATCTTGGAAGGTAGAGAGTCATGGGAAGTCTATATAGTTGGAGCTGTTTTGTTCAGTGGGACATGAATACGGTTCTTGGCAGATTTTATGTGTAGCTATGGCAAATTCTATAGCTATGGCAGATTTTATGTGTAGCTATGGAAGATTCTATAATGACAATACATTGATAGATTTTGTGCTTTGCCTCTTCTAGTCATTTTCATTCTGTATTCTGTGTATTGAGAGTAGTGCAAGTGCAGCAGTGTTGTGTGGACATTTGTGTAGAGTTGTAGTGAATTTTGGAGTAAGATGAAGTTGTGTTGGTTTGTTGGAGTGAGTGTCATTGTGAAATGTCAGACCTGGAATGGAGAAAAAAACTGCTCTGCTTAGTCAACAATAAACGATATACACATGCTAGTGGATAAAGGCATGGATTTAGGGCTAATATTGGCGCTTCAACTTTAGAAAAATCTTAAAGTAGAGTTGCTTTATCACACGGGTTGTCCTAGACTCCCAACCGTCTATGGAAGAGGTGGAAGAGGAAATTTCAGATTTGGTCTATTTTCCTTGCCCTCTAAATGTTGATGGGAAGCAACTTGATGCGAGAGCATCCACTAAGAGAAATGTTATTGGGGAAGATTGTATTAATAATTTTAAGGACAAAGGTTTCTGCTTCAAGTGTGGTGACATATGGAACAAGGATCATTCAAAGGTTTGTAAGACCAAGAAGATGACCCTAAGTATGATTCTCACTGAACCTTGCCATGAAGACATTAAGGAGGATGTGGATGAATATGAAGAGTATTTTGAAGATAACAAAAATGAAGTTGAAGATGTAGAAAAGGATGGTGAATTCCCTTTTGACTTGGGGGAGATATTGACTATGATGATGGGTTACCATTGCCTATGTGTGCTTATCATGACAAGGACAATATGGCTACCCTATGCAATATCTCAAGTGATGCCTATGTTGGTTGTAAAGGGGAAAATACATTGAGGTTGAAGGCGTAAATTAATGGAAGGGTGGCACATGTTTTGATTGATATTGGAAGCACGCATAGATTTATTTTAACACCAAATCCATGTGCAATCTCAAATTATAGCCCATAGCTTTATCTTTGTGGCATGAAGTTCAAATGGATAATGGAGCAAAGATGGATTTCACAATGGTATGCAAAGATGTGAGGTTTATTCTCACAAACTATTATACTTGCAAGGCTGATTTACTTGTATTGGATATGGGTCCCATTGACATTATTTTGGATACAATTAGTTGGCAACTCTTGGGTTGTTTCACATGAATTTCTAGAAAGGGTATATGAGTTTCATGCATGGAAACCATGAGGTTACATTGATCAGAAATCATGTACTAAGTATTAAGATGATTAAAGCAACACAACTCAAGAGGTGGCTAAAGAACATCAGATGTATATATGTTTTAGAGCTTTGCAAGGAAGAAAGCAATGAGGAAAAGGGTTCAGACATTATGCATAAAGGTGTGAAGGAATTGTTCAAAGAGTATGAAAATGTGTTCCAAATTCCAAAGTGCTTGCCAACCAAAAAAGGGAGGTGGATCATTGAATAGAACTTGAGTCGCATACCTAGCTCCTTAAAAAACCACCTTATATAGATTGTCAAAAGTGGCGAAGGATGAAGTGGCAAAGCAAGTACAAGAGCTTATGGACATGGGATAGGTTACTCCTAGCCAATCACTTTTTTCATCACCTGTACTCTTAGTCAAGAAGAAGGATGGAACTTTTTGCATGTGTGTGGACTATAGGGATTTGAATAAATCTACAATCAATAATAGATTCCCTATTCCATGAATTGATGACTTGCTTGATAAGTAGAAAGGTGCTTATTTCTTCTCCAATATTTATTTGAGATCATGCTATCACCAATTAAGAATCAAGGAATGTGGTGAGTACAAAATGGCATTTTGGTTATGATGTTTGGGCTGTGCAATGCACCAGCAACATTTCAAGCCCTAATGAATAAGGTGCTTGGACCTTTTCTCTACAAATATGTGCTTGTATTCTTCAATGATATCTTGATATATAGCAAAGGGGAGAAGGAGAACTTAATCCATGTAAGGGTTGTTTTGGATGCTTTAAGAGCCAATAAATTGTATGCAAAGGAGAGCAAATGTACATTTATGTGGATCCTAATAAGGTTGAGTGTGTTAAAAATCAGTCCATGCTACAAATACCACTCAATTAAGGGGATTCTTAGGCCTTTCATCATTTTATAGGAGGGTCATTAAGAGGTATGCTCATATTACCTCTCCTCTTACCAACAAGCTTAAGAAAGAACCTTCCTTTTGGTTTGCTACCGCCGATAAGAGCTTCCAAGAGCTTAAGGAAATGCTCACACTAGCCCCTATACTTGTATTTCCGGACTTCACAAATCCATTTGTGGTTCAAGCCGATGCATGTAAAAGAGGCATTGGGGCTGTTTTTTTCCAAGATCACATAGTGATTGCATTTGAGAGCCAAAAGCTTAATGAGAAAGAAATAGTTATGCATGTCTATGATGATCAGGAGATGTTGGCAATACTTCATGCAATAAAGAAGTGGCATCATTACTTATATGGGAGTCATTTCTTTGTGAAGATTGATCATAGAGTGCTTCAATACTTCTTGTCTCAACCTACACTCTCTCCCAAGAAAAGATGGGTGGCTACATTACAAAATGATGATTTTGAAATTTCTTATATGAAAGGAAAAGAGAATGTTGTGGCAGATGCATTGTCACATATATGGGTGAAAACATGTTCAAGGTAACAAAATATCATGTCCATGGACATACAAGTCAAAGGGTGCACTCAGCTCATTTCTAGTTGTATTTTCCAATTTCAAAGTACCTTTTTTCAAGTGCATTGTTTGGTGCCTTTCTTTTCACTCCATGTAAAAATCATTGTTGCCACATTTAACACCCTGTAGTGCTGGGTTTTCGTGGATCAGTTAAATAGAGAATATGATGAATTGCAATCAACATTAATAGCAAATGTGCACAATACATTGGCTGTTATTAAGCAGCCAACAACCAAAGAAGAGTTCTTTCTAAGAAGAGTACATTTACTACTCTCATGAATTTTACTACTCTCATGAATTGTACTCATCAACTGTCCATTACTAAGGTCGCCAAAGTTTTGCAAGTTTCCAAGCATTCCTTGTACACCGCAAAAAATAGATGCAATCCCAGATAAATGATACTGATCGCTTATTCTCATTGAAAGTATGCTCGAGGCTTCCACATTGGAGTGCCATAACGGATGAAATCAAATAACGTGTTTACTCCTTTTGGGAGTCTGAAACACGTGTCTCCACCCAACAAGAAAGATGTTTGTAGAAAAAGAATTAGATGAAACCGTTACATCAAGCATCCAGTCCATCTGCTCGATCAACCTCAAGTACATGAACCTTGTTTACTAGTTACATGTGCTAACTATCATAGTACATTCACTATCGATAAATGGCAGACTTCCATTACTAGTTATTCATGCTAACTATGACACATGCATCCTAGTTAGGACACTCACAAATTATACTAATTTACATGCATACATGCTAGCTAGAATAGTAAATAATGCTAAGTAACATACTTGTATGCTTGTTACAGTTAGATGGTACAAACGGAAGAAGTTAATCTATCTCTACTCGACTCATTAATGCTAACTAGCATACATGTATGCTCGTTAGCACACTCATCAATGTTGACCAGCATACTTCACTGCTTGTTAGAACACTAAATCATGTTAACTAGCATATCTTCATCCTACCTACCATATTTGAATGCTAACTAGCATAACTTCATGTTAGTTAGCATACCTGCATACTTGTTAGAACACTAAATCATGCTAACTAGCATACCTGCATAGTAACTCCACGATACTTGCATGCTAACTAGCATAACTGCATGTTAGTTAGCATACCTGCATGCTAACTAGCATAACTGCATGTTAGTTAGCATACCTGCATGCTAGTTAGCATACTTGCATACTTGTTTAGAACACTAAATCATGCTAACTACTATACATGCATGCTAATTAACACATTCATAATTCTAACTAGCATAACTGCATGTTAGTTGCCATACCTGCATGCTTCTTAGAACACTAAATCATGCTAACTACCATACATGCATGCTAATTAGCACATTCAACATTCTAACTAGCATATTTGCATGTTAGTTAGCATAATTTGCATGTTAGTTAGCATAATTTCATGTTAGTGAGCATACTTGTATTTTAGTTAGCATGCTTCATTCTTGTTAAAACACTTAATTATGCTAACTACCATACCTGCATGCTAATTAGCACATTTATAATGCTACCTAGCACAACTGCATGGTAACTACCATACACCTACATTCAAGTTAGATCAATAAATCATGCTATTCAACATAATTGCATGCTTGTTAACACACTCAGGTATGCTGACTAGAATACTTGGATGCTAATTGGAATAGTAAATCATGCCACCTAGCATACCAAGCAATGTATACTTATTCATTCATGCTTGTGGATGCTTTGTTCTTACATTGTAGGTTGAGTTATTTCCGAAATTCAAAGCCGTCCATCTTGATTGCAATCTTCAATTACCCTCATTTGACTATTTGAAGCCCTTCTTTGTTCATCGAATGAAGGAAAGATATACATGCTGTTGTGAATATTATGTTCAAATGTCTTTCTTCAAAGACACACTTAACTAGATGCACTCTCAAAAGTTTGGTCTCCATAAGAGTGAATGTGACTTTAGGTGTGAGGATTATGCACAGGAGCTGGTGCAACCATGGATCACATCGCACAAGTTTGTACTTTCAATGGTGTGACACAATTATGAGAATCAGTAGTCTGCTCAAATGAGGAAGATGAGTCGTTCCATTTGAGGAGGGGCTTGATGGGAGAATGCGATGCTTATGGTGTAGAGAAACTGCCAAGATGCCCTTTGGAGAAAAGAAAGAAAGGGAAGACTATAATTGTGAAGGTATTTGAATATGTGAAAGTAATGGACAAACACGGAAAGAAAAAGAAAAGGAAAGATATTGTGAACAAGGAGATGAAATGTTCAAGGTTCCTTCAACTATTGAAGGCTAAGTTGAAGGTATTTGTTACAACTATGTTATATGGTGGCAGGCACACTAGTTCAAGGACAACATTCAAAATTTCCTAGATGATGTGGTTGTGTCTATGTGGTGGACTTTAGTGAGAACTATGCATTTAAAGAGCAGAATGAGATCCAATCGATGCATTGGCATTCGACTCACTACACCATATTCGTGCACATAGCTTATTATAGGAAGATAGATGAGGTCATCAAAACAGTTCACTTTCTCACTTAAGATAATAGAGTGTATGACACATTATTTGTGCAACATTTATTTATGTTGCACCTGAAAAGATGCAAGGGGGAAGAGAGCTTGAGCTCTTTCAAGCACACACACACTCACAAAACCCTAATAGAGAACACACAAAGTGAGAGGCTGAAAATCTTCTTCTTCTTCACTCAACACTCAACACTCACATAATATAAGAGTACACATAATATGAAAGGTACTCAACCAATACATACACGGGTTCTCTATAGTGTGAACCCGACTAAATGAGCTGGCGCTATAACTATGCCAGTCTCTAGAATGGCTATCACACAGCCTGTCATCCCACTGGCCGCATATCTCCCATGATCTCACCAACCATGCCAGTGGTGTAAGTGTGGGGCCTATCCCCCAGGCGGGTCATCAGTGTTTACTGCCTCACTAGACGAGCTCGATATCTCAACACTCCCCCTCGACCATCTCATGTACACCAAGCGAAGCCCTGAATCTGCAGAGCTTCTCTGTACCCAATGCTTTGGTGAAGATCTCAGCTACCTGATCCTCTGTGCTGACATAAACAAGGTCAAGGTCTCCTGCCAAGACCTTCTCTCTGACAAGATGGTAGTGGACCTCTATATGCTTTGTATGAGCATGAAATACTGGGTTCCTGGCCAACTGTATACTGCTAATGTTGTCATAGAAAATGACAACTTGTCTATCCACTGATAGACCCAAATCGGCAAGTAGCTTCCTCAACCAAGCTACCTCACATGCTGCCATAGCAGCTCCTCTGTACTCAGCCTCTGTACTTGATAGAGCAACCGTAGGCTGCTTCTTGCTGCTCCAAGTCACAGCAGCACTCCCCAAAGAAAACATGAAGCCACTAGTAGATCTTCTATCTGAGATACTACCAGCCCAATCAGCATCTGTGTACCCATGTACACATATCTCTATCCCAGTCTCATAGAATAGTCCACAATGCAAAGTAGACCTCACATACCTCAGTATGTGTCTCACTGCATCCAAATGCAGTTTCCGTGGAACCTGCATAAACTGACTCACCAACCCAACAGCATAGCTCAAATCTGTTCTGGTGATCGTCATGTAGATCAAACTTCCTACTATGCACCTATACATAGTAGGATCCTCCAAGATCTCTCCTGAATCTGCACTCAACTTGCCATTCTGATCTAATGGCACAGAAATAGGCTTACAACCTGTCATACCATACTTGGACAACATGTCCAAGCCATACTGTCTGTGCAGTAATCCAATACCATGTGGTGACCTAATCACCTCAATGCCCAAGAAATATCTGAGCTCCCCCAGATCCTTCATCTCAAACTTCTGTCTTAGCAAGATCTTTACATCAAAGATCTCTGCATCATGGTTCCCCGTAATGATCAAGTCATCTACATAGATGACAACAAGCACAACCCCTCTATCACCATGTCTCACATACAGCGAGAAGTCTGCATTGGCTACATGAAAGCCAATAGTGACAAGATATTCAAAAATCTTGTCAGACCATGCTCTTGGTGCTTGCTTTAAGCCATACAAGGCTTTCTTTACCCTGCAAACATGCTCGCAGTGACTCACATCCTCATAACCAGGTGGCTGCAACATATACACCTCTTCTTGCAAATCCCCATGCAAGAATGCATTCTTTACATCCATCTGATGTAAAGACCATTGCTTTGACGCAGCCACTGCTATCACAACTCTCAATGTTGCCATCTTGGCAACTGGGCTGAAAGTTTCCTCATAATCAATGCCATATGTCTGCACATATCCTTTGGCTACCAATCTAGCCTTGTACCTGTTTATGCTTCCATCACTGTTATGTTTTACTTTGTACACCCACTTGCATCCAATGGCTTTCTTGCCTGCAGGCAATTGCACTAAATCCCAAGTCTCATTTCCGTATAGTGCATCGATCTCCTCATCCATAGCTTTCTCCCAACACACATTTCCAATAGCCTCATCAATGCATGTGGGCTCAACAACCTGCACAACCTTTGCCATATATGCATAGTGATGTGCCACATAACCATCATAGGTAAATCTCTGCACAGGATTTTTCACTCTCCCAGATCTTCACAGCTTTTCATTCATGGCTTCCATAGCCTTCTTTACACCAGGTGTTCTCATAGCTCGGATCCCAAGCTCCTCCATCAAGGCTCATATCTGAGCCACTAGACTCTCCATCAACATGAGAATGCCCTGCAGAAATGTCAGGCATACCAAGGGGCTCAACCACTTTCTCTTTTCCTTTACGTGATGTACTAATCACATTTGCAAGACTGGTATTATGACGCAGCCTGCCACTCCATGGTCTATCAATAGACCCACTAGATGAGGACTCTCCTGGTCCACTCAAAGACTGTGATTGCTGACCTGCATTCTGTGCAACCACACTTCCACTCACATCAGCCCCAACAGCTTCTTTTTAAACAGCATACCAGCTGCTCATCTCATCAAAGACAACATCCCTGCTTACCCTCAACTCACGTGTAGCAGGATTATAACATTTGTATCCCTTTTGCTCAAGGGAATATCCAATAAACACACATTTTTTAGCTTTCAAATCTAGCTTAGTTCTCAGCTCATCTGGCACTTGCACATATGCAATGCGTCCAAAAACTTTCAGATGAGACAAATCTGGTTTTCTGCCAGTAAACCTCTCCTCTGGAGTTACATCATGTATGGCTGCAGTTGGAGTCCTGTTCATGATGTATACTGCTGTAGAAACAGACTCAGCCCAATAGCTATGCGGCATATTCTTCTCTTCCATCAATGCTCGCGCAATCTCAGCAATGTGCATGTTTTTCCGCTCAGCAACTCCATTTTGCTGCGGATTGTATCTGCATGTAAACTGTCTCCGAATACCATTCTTCTTCAAATATTCAGAGAACTCATTGGAGAAGTACTCTCCCCCTCCATCTGATCTTAGGCACTTTACATATTTCCCTGTTTGCTTTTCAACCAAAACTCTGAAATTCTGAAAGTGAGTGAAAGTATTAAGGTCAATGGGTGGATCCACCCTTGGTCTTTGAGGAATTTCTCCCCCTCTACCTAGACCTCATCCTCTTCCTGTGTTAGCTCTTATAGGTACCTCCAGTTTATGGGATGGTCCTGCCACTGCACCTTGGAGTGGCTCATCATTAGTTATCTTTGTATGCCTTTGCAAAATTAAAAGTTCCACGTTCTATAGGAACATAGGATGATTGATCATCTACTCATCAATATCTTTTTTGGTGTACATACGGTCCTCTACTTCACCCGCTGTTCTTGCTAGATTATCCTCTTCTTCTAGGGTTACAAACCCCTCCTCAGCTCTCGGGGCTCTTCATTTATGGGTTCTAATTTTGGAATTTCTCCCTCACTTCTTCCCATGGCTAATTCCATCTCCTTACCCCGTGATTGGAGTAAGTTTAAACCTCCCATCTCCTTTTGTTTAGGTCTTGCCCTTTGAGTGTCGATCTCTTGTTTTCTTAAGCTCAACTCTCGTAGTTGTCGTTCTACCTTGATCCTTCTTAGATCTAATTGTACTTCCTCTAGGAGGCAGGGAAGAATACTTGACCCGTCTTGGTTGCACTTTCCATGTCCCGTCTCATTCGGGGGGTATCGGTGTTCAACAACCTTGAATTTGACGTTTGGATGGGCACTTCTTGTCTTAGACCAAGTCTAGCACTGGTTGACGGACCCATGCCCGCATATTGCACTTCTTCGTTTCCTCATGACTAGTTTGGAGACCAAAAATCCCTAGGGGATATTAATGATACCACTGGATCTGGTTGGGGAGGGTGGTTTCTCCTCTTCCCCAAACCCAGAGTACCTTAGCCCTTCTTCCATGGACTCTCACTACTAGTTTCAACGGTGGTCAGGTTCCTTAAAACACTCAAGTGAGTTCTACTGAGTGACCTAAAGCCATACTTTTTTTATAGGAAGATCCTAGTGATTCGATGCACTATCGTCAGGTGTAAGATCATCTCTGATAAGCTTTCCAAACTTGTATGTATGATTTAATAAGCTACTTTGATGACCCATTTTTGGTTTTTGTTATATTTTGTCGATTTGTTTTTTAGGCCGTGAGATTGTAGAGAACAGTTCACATCGTGAATGAACTTTTGCACTTTCACGTGTTCAATTTTTTTTTCTTGGGTTCAGAATTCCTCGTCCTTGTTGTAGGTGCCACTCCTTTTCTAGACTTTCGTAGCCTTAACCTGACAATACCAAACTCATGCATTGGATTGGACTAAACCGTGAGTTTATAGGAAAAAGTTCATGTCGGGAAAATATAAGGTTTCACGTCATGAAAAATAATGGGTTCACGCCGTGCTGACACCATTAAAGTTTTTTAAAATGGTTCACACCATGAAGAGTTCTGAAATAGTTCACGTCGTGAACAATTTTTTGCACCTTCATGATTCTTGATTTGTCCAGACCTTGTGGCATTAGAGGTGTCAAGATAAGGTTACCTATTTTTGGCAAGGTGATCTTGTGATTTGCAGTGTTAATCCACGATGCTGATGTCGGGAGCAGTTTGCAACATGAAATTACAAAAAATGATTCACGGCATGAAAATTTTTCGCGTGGAAACTTCCCGCATCAACTATTATGATTTTGGGTGCAAAATACTTATCCAATCGTTCCCAAAATGATTGTGTCACATCTAAGGAGTGGAATACAAGTTCAAGGCATAGTCAATGGCTCCTTATTTTTTATATTTTTATGGATTTTGAGAAAAGAAGAAAAATACAACACCAACCTGCTTAGTCATGGTTGATGCTTCCAATGATGCAAATATAAAAATTAACTGGAAAAAACAATGAAGCTCTATTCTAAGACCACTCCACCACACATATACACAACAAACACAACCAATTTTACACAATTTTTTACTCCCACACAATTCTTATCCATTTATTTCCTACACACAATGCACTACTAGAATGCAAAGTAAATTATGAATCTTATGCAATGGGAGCTAAAAATCCAAGAGGAAGGAAGAAACAAACGTGTTTCCCCAGCGGCGACAAAAGGGTAGAAGCATGTTAATGTGCTACGCTTTTTATGCTAGTTCACATGTGTGGACAAGCATTCCTAGTTAGCATAAGTTTAGGCATGTAAGTCACTATAATAGTAATCATATTTAAACTTCTGGCTGATACAAAAAGCTCAAATGAGCACTTCAAAAAAAAAATAATAATCAATGAAAGTTGTGGTATATTGAACTACGAGCTAGTCTTTGAAGCTAGTGAGCACGTGCATTACAGCGGAGTGGTGGGGTGATGAAGTGCAAAGGCTAGAGCACCATGGAGCCCGCAAGCAAGGTGGCGCATTCGCGTTCTCCTATACACAGAAAACGCAGAGCCCCTTCTTCTTCTCCATCTCCCTGCAAAAGTGCAAAGCGATCTCAAGGTTCCCCAATGTCTCTCTCTCTCTCTCTCTCTCTCTCTCTCTCTCTCTCTCTCTCTCTCTCTCTCTCTTGTGCGGGTTCTCTGAGTTTTCTCTTCTACTTTCGGCTTCAGTACCACAAGAAGCTCCATGCAATATAGTTGAGCACATTTCCATGCAATATAGTTGAGCACATTTCCCTTTACAGTTGATCACATTTTCCTTTGTGTGTGCAGGCTGATGGAAAGCTCCGAAGGTCGTGATCCCCATGCAGGAAAAATTTTGTACAACTTTGGTAGAGTTCAATGCTGCTTATGGCCTTTCCATGGAGGGTTTAGATCCCAAAATGGTTAGGTGGGTGCAGGTCACTAATGCTGAATGGTTCAGTGTGTTCAAACAAACAAAGGATCCCAGCCTGTACCGCATCAAATGCAGCACCATCCACACCGAAATGTATGAGTCGATGATGAAACTACACTATAATGTATACCAGAAGGCCCCAACCAACATGGAAATTTTCTTTGCATTTGCAAAGGGTTTCGTGAAAGAATTCAGTCCTCCCGTGATTGCAAGCGGGACAGCCATTAGGTTCAATTGGGCCGAGTTTGTAGTGCAGTACTTGCAGGATATTTGAGAGAAGGGCTATTATGAGGGCCATGTTAACAAGTGGAGACTACGCAATCTTCAGCTTCCAGCTTCAAAAATTGAGGATGAGTCTGCTGACATCTGCGAGGAAAACATGGCATTGGCAGGAAAGAGTACTGCCAAATCTACCAAGGCCACACTTCAGCCTCATCAAGATAGTCGATAGGAGATGGAAGCTTCTTCATTTTTTGGGTTGGAGGAATGGTAGTGCATGAAGGCAACTGTCCTTCAAATGAAAACACAGCTACATTATGAGAAACAGAATCTAAACAATGTGCAAGAGGGCCTGGAACTTGCTAGGGCTTTGAATGCAAAAAATGCAAAGGTCACTCCTATTGTCACGGGGGCCATGAGACAAAGGTTGCAAGCAGCTGAGATGGAGTTGGAGGCTCTATTGCAAAGCAATGATGTGGATGCCCGGCGAAAGATGGAGCTTGAAGTCAGAATAGAGACAATCAAAGACACCATAGAGGCTATGGGGTTTCCTCTTCGTGAAGATGACCCCATAGATAGTGACATAGACATAACCTGTAAACTGGTAAGTGTCCGTAAGTTTCATCTCTGCACTTTATGTTTGGTACATGTGCTCAGGTAACTCATGTACTTACCATGCTCTTTTTGTCTTGGTTTTGTAGGTTGAGGTGGAAATTGCAAAATCCAAGGTGCAGAACTCTGAAAGCCAACTTGAACTTCTGATGCACATGTAGTCCAAGCTGTAGGGCTCGTTTCTCCAAACTGCCCTAACTAATCTAGCCCTTGCTAGTTTTATGAAGGATAGAGAGGTGCAAGACAGCATCGGAACAAACCTGTGTACTGGCTGTGGTCTACCCCTTGAGGTCCAACCATTCCTTGCAATGGTCAAGCTCCCTTGTGAGCATAATTATCACCTTCTGTGCTTTACTGCTACATGCTCCCTTGGGACCGTATGTAGGGCTCCCTTCTGCAAGAAAAGCATACCTACCGCATGGGTGTGCAACCTTGCAACACAACGACATCCAACCACACCAGAGATTAGTAAGAAACCATACTTGAATGTATGCTTGCTAGCTAGCATACAGGACATACAGTCTATTGGGTATGCTTATTAGCATACCGGAGTTAGCATATTGAATGCTAATTAGCATATCCAGTATGCTAGTTAGCATATTGGATTGCTATCTGAAATGTTAATTAGCATACATGATATGCTAATTAGCATATCCTGTATGCTAACTAGCATATTGGTTATGCTAATTAGCATATTGAATATGCTAGTTAGCATACTTGATATGCTATTAAGCATGTTGGATATGCTAATTACCAATTTTTATATGCTAGTAAGCATTTTGGAGCATATTGGATTAGCTTAGAGGTTATAAGGTCTACTAGTTAGCATACTAGGTATGCTAGTTAGCATATTGGATATGCTTATTAGCATACCGGATATGCTAGTTGGAATGATAGTTATTAGCATATAGGATATACTAACTAGCATATCCAGTATGCTGGTTAGTATACTGGATATGCTAATTAGCATATCGTGTATGCTAACTAGCATACTGAATATGCTAATTAGCATACTTGATATGCTATTAAGCATGTTGGATATGCTAATTAGCATATACTGTGCTCTAGTAAGCACATAGAATGTAAGACTCCTCCCAAGCCTCTCAAAATGTCCAGCATCTTCCCTTGTAATTAATCCCTCTTCAGAAATATAAAAGACTTGTTTTTAACTGTTTTAACCTAGAGAGAGAAAATATTCTAGAGAGAGAATATTCAGATTTTTAATATTTTTGGATAGAAAATTATCTCATCTTATTAAAATAAGTTCCCCTGAAACAGAAATTCAAAAAGAACTTTCCAATGTGCAATTGGAATTAATTGGAAATGGGTATAAAGGACCTTAGCCTAAGGGTCTAGATTTTCAGAAATTTTTGGATTATGGTCCAATTAAGGTTCCTATGGGCCAATAGCATCAATCCATGTGTAGGGAGGAGAAAAATCCAATTTTGTAAAAGAAGATACCCAAAAATGAGTAAATGCTCACATAAGATGAAGAGTTGAAAATGTACAAGGTTTATTAGTAAAAAACTATGAGCAATATTAAAAATATGAGATATTTTGGGTATAATGATTTCATATTGACACTATGTAAGGAATGGGAGTTCTTTAAAGGAGGTGCATATTTCACATAAGATGAAGAGTTGAAAATGTACAAGGTTTATTAGTAAAAAACTATGAGCAATATTAAAAATATGAGATATTCTGGGTATAATGATTTCATATTGACACTATGTAAGGAAGGGGAGTTCTTTAAAGGAGACACATATTTCACATAAGATGAAGAGTTGAAAATGTACAAGGTTTATTAGAAAAAAACTATGAGCAATATTAAAAATATGAGATATTTTGGGTATAATGATTTCATATTGACACTATGTAAGGAAGGGGAGTTCTTTAAAGGAGGTGCATATTTCACATAAGATGAAGAGTTAAAAATGTACAAGGTTTATTAGTAAAAAACTATGAACAATATTAAAAATATGAGATATTTTGGGAATAATGATTTGATTTTGACACATATGTAAGGAAGGAGAGTTCTTTAAAGGAGGTGCATATTTCACATGCTTGAATGAGTTTTAAACTCATAAAAATTGAGATATTTCATCTCTCCTCTCTCCTAATTCAAGTCTAGTGACAAAAAGTTAGCTCAACTAACCTAAAAATGGTCAAAAATTGACCAAACTGAGTTGGAAAATTCTAGAATCAGTTTGTTTGGTTAGGAGCTCAATTTTTCCTATAAATAGAAGCCTCCCCTTGTTGAAAAAAAATATATAGTGTTTATGCATCATTACTCTACTCCACCTAAGCCAAGAACTGTGAATTCATTAATAATTCACTAGTTTTTGGAGCTTCCCTCTTTCTTCAATACCCATTGGTGGCTCCATCAACATACTTAACCAATTGATTGGTTGGGGGCCTCTACCGTAAACAAAGAATCAAGCAATCTATAAGGTAATTAGTGAATATTGATCTTTTCTATAATTTCTCAATGTTTCTCTCTTCTCAACCCCTCTCAAGCTTGAGAAGCTTAATTGGTATGGTTTTTTTAAAATGTTATTGAAGTTAATTGGTGAATAGTAGTGAAGAGTTACATTATTTGTAACGTCCCTCCCAAGCCATGTATGTATGTGTCTCTTTTAATATAGAATTCAATAAAGAAAGAGAGTGTAATTAGAGAAGAGTGATACAACAAGGCTAGAAACATTAGAAAAGTGTTAGAATAAAAATATTAGCTCCAAAAATCCTAAGAGAAATAAAAACATAAGAATAGTTCTATAAAGAGATAAGTATCCCCAAAAATAGAATTTCAATTTTAGGTGATAAGAGGTCATATTTAGAGTACTTTTACACATTTAGACTCCATGCATACTAAAAATGTGGAAAAACAACGTGTTTCCAAAGATGGCGCGTTTGTGGCTATATACAGACGTTTTTGCCTATTCTGCCCGCGTTGGCTTGTAGACCAAATTCCTTCCCGTTCTTTTGAGTGGCTACATGACTATATTCTGAGTTTTTATCAGAGAGTTATGGTCGAAACAATTTGCTGTTTCTGTCAAGGTCTCTACACAGAGAAAACTGTGAGAAGGCAGCAAGTAGCCCCAAGGTAATCGAGGGACCAAGGAAGCGGCCTATGAGTGAAGCGCTAGGTCACCTGCGAAGGATCCTAGAGGGTGCTGACCATAGGTGCTCGGGCTCTGGGTCACCTAGGATACCCACACGTGTGTCGAGGAAGATATTGGAACAAGGAGTAAGTGTTGTTTTGTGAAACCGGGCATGGATCTGGTTGATTGAATTCATGATTTTCTGGAAGATACCTAACATGTCCTTGGTAGACATTCTTTCGTAATGCTTTTGAGTATCTTGAATCAAGTCGAGGACCACATACAGGACATGCATTGTAACCCGATATAGACAAACCTGAGCATTCTCCATAGCCAAGCCAATCATGCATTGTCCACATGAGAATACCTTGCACAGTTGTAAGTCTTTGGCCACTCTGCTGCTTTGACATGTCCTTCACTTCAATTCCGTTCCACAAGGTGCGTAACTCATCAATAAGTGGTGCCAAATATACATCCATGTTCTTCACCTTGTACTTTCCTAGAACTATTAATGAGAGCAACAGATGACCTTTCTTTATTGCTAACCATGGCGGAAGATTATAATTCACAAGGCAAACAGGCCATGTGCTCCATGAAGAGCTCCTTAAACCAAAAGGGTTTACACCATCCATTGCTAGGCCAAGCGGAGGTTTCTAGGTTCTTCCTTAAAAGCCGGCCATTTCTCTTCAATGTGTCTCCATGCGAGTGAGTCAGCAGGCACACGCATCACTTCATCTGTGGATCGAGTTGTGGCATGCCATGTCATCAAGCTTGCTATTGATTTGCACCTGAACATGCTTTTTATCCTTGGGATGATTAGAAAGTGCCTGAGAACCTTTACCGGGACAGCTTCCCCCTGAACATCTTCTCTATATCTGTTAGAGCCACAATGGGGACATTCTTGCAAATGCTCATATTCATGGCGGAAGAGGCAACAATCATTGCGACAAGCATGAATATTATTGTAATCCATGCCTATGGATTTCAATAACTTCTTCGCATCTGCACGAGATGGAGGCATCTCGTTGCCAGGGGGCAATATTTGATCTTTCAAAAGCCTGCAAGTATGGCAATATCTGATCGTTACTATTAAGATTTTCTCAAATACAAGTTGATAATTTAACATTTCAACAGTAGGTGTAATCTCCAAAAAAAGACCTTACTTGAATAGTTCAGTGACACTTGTATTAGACCATCCAAAAACTGACTGCAAATTTAGCATCGTAAGAGATGCACGCAATACAGATATGTTGGCACCATTGTATAATGGAAGGCGTGCAAGTTTACGCATGGCCTCTTCCTCTGGTTCATAATTTGACCGTTGAGAATGTCGTGGTTGATGATCTTCATGTTCATGCTCCTCGAAGAGAGCTTCTTGTTGCTCGATGAAGGCATCCAACATTTCTTCCATTGGACCTTCTTCCATTTCCTGACCTTCTTCCATTCCCTCGGGTGCTGTTAATTGAGCTCCATCTGTCACTCCCTCCTGCGATATCCTCATCCTTTGTTGGGGACGAGAATTCACAGGCGCAATGTTATCAAGATGCGGCTGCACACTTGCTTGGTTGTACGATTGAAACCGTAAATTTTGCAAGCGCTCCATTGGAAATATGCCAGCGTCATGAACATGCTCGTTGCAAATCCTTCGTTTTCGAAAGATTTGGTACTTACATCGCATGCATGGACACGCTATTCTCTCTTCAAGATTGAGAGGCTCCATCTAGCAGGATAACATGTACATGCAGCTCATTAAACACAAATCAGCTTATCTCCTCTCCATACAAAATTAAATAGAATTTGAACAAGGATGGAGAGAGAAGCTATCTCTATTCATAAATAGCTGTTTATAAAGGCCTTATGCAATAATCTACGCCCATATTATAAGTATAAGCTTGCATAATAAGGCTGCAAGACTTATGCATAAGCTCTATGCATAAGCCTTATGCATAAGTCTTATGCATAAGCTCTATGCTATGCATAAGCCATATGCATGAGCCTTATGCACACGCTCTATGCATAAGTCTTATGCATAAGCCATATGCACACGCTCTATGCACAAGTCTTATGCATAAGCCATAAGCTCGGACCTAATCCCAAAAACCCTAGGACTGAATTACGGTTTTGTAAATTCCGCCAGAGTCTCCTTTGTAATTGGAACCAAATCTCACCCTAAACCCTAAACTTCTTAAAACTTGTACGCAATACTCTTTGTATCCCACAATGTCATAAAAGATCATATGCATTTGCAATATCCACACAATATGACGGAAAAGGGGTCCCATTGCCCAAATGCATCCACAAAGTCGATGGTGAGGATTGTTGAGGACGCGCGTTGAAGCTTGCCGATCTCCCGGCCAAGCTCTTCTCACCCCTTCACCGAGTTTTCCTCCAAGGTGAAGGTTGAGGCCATTTCTTCACACCGGTGTACCTAATCCCCCTTCGTACCGCTTTACCAAGCAATCACGGCACAAAGAGTTCAAGCCATTCTCCCCTTGGCCTCTCCAACCAATGCCAAGGTACCCTCACACATTGCTAGATTCTATAGAAACTTGAAGTGGTTGCAATGGTGAGTGTAGGTACAAAATGATGTGGATAATATCAAATGATAGAACAAGTTTGTTGGCTTACAAGTATTGAGCATGACTCATGCCCTTTTACAATTTAGAACTCATCAATAAAGCATGGACTCATGCCTCAATCCATCATCCAAAAGCTCCAACACAAACCAACAATTCACAATGCCCTCACCATGGCATTTGCATAAGCATTTGTTAACCACAATCAAGGCATTTGCAATTGCATTTCAACAATCCCTTTCACATAAGCCTTATGCACATGCTCTATGCAATTACGCTCTATGCAATTACGCTCTATGCATAAGCCTTATGCACACGCTCTATGCATAAGCCTTATGCATAAGCTCTATGCATAAGCCATATGCATAAGCCATATGCATAAGTCTTATGCATACGCTCTATGCATAAGTCTTATGCATACGCTCTATGCAAGACTTATGCATAAGCTCTATGCATAAGCTCTATGCTATAAGCCTTATGCACACGCTCTATGCAATTACGCTCTATGCATAAGCCTTATGCACACGCTCTATGCATAAGCCTTATGCATAAGCTCTATGCATAAGCCATATGCATAAGTCTTATGCGTACGCTCTATGCATAAGCCATATGCATAAACTCTATGCATAAGTCATATGCATAAGTCTTATGCATACGCTCTATGCATAAGTCTCTTGCATACGCTCTATGCAAGACTTATGCATAAGCTCTATGCATAAGCTCTATGCTATATGCCTTTTGCACTATGCTAACCCTTAATCCCATCACCCAATGGTGTAATAAACATGATCTTGTTTTACGTACATGAATAATAGAGATTGCAAGCTTATGATAGGTTTTATGCATAGATATTAAATTAATCCTATGTGTAAGCTTACAAGAACCCAAAACTAACCCTAAACCATAAAACAGGGATGCAAAAATTCATAGAAAATAGCATAAACTAGAAAAATCGAAAGAGGATCTACCTCTTTTTTGCAAAGCTGAAGGAGAGGATTGGTGAAAGATTGGTGAGGTGAAAGAGCTGCAAAACAAAATATTAAACAAACTAATTAGTAAATTAAACAAAAGAAAAAGAACTAATACAAAACCCTAAAATCTCTATGCATGCATTAGGAGATCTATGCATACATAGAGAGCTCTCAACATGCATAGAGAGCCAAAAAAACACAAAACCCTAAACGTCCTAATTCTTGAATTAAAAACTAAAAGCAATTGCAATAACATGTTAGGAGAAGGAGAAGAGGAGAAAAGAAGAAAGAAGGAGAAAAGAGGAGAGAGGAAAAAAGAGGAGAGAGAGAGAAAGAGAAGAGGGAGAGCAAGCACCTTAATTCGCTTCCACTTGCGCTTCTTCTGCGAAAAAACCAGAAAATAGGCTCTCGGCTGTGAAAAACTTACGAGCGCCGGTATATGCTACGGAATATGCGTCGGAATATACGTCGGTATATGCTACGGAATAGGCGTCGGTATAGGCGTCGGTATAGGCGTCGGTATACGCGACGGGACACGAAAATTTAAAAAAAACCCGCCATGCTTGTCTCCTCCAACATGACGACGGACATACCGACGTTCGACATTTGCGTCGGTATTTTGGCGTCGGTATGTCCTCAAGCTCTTGTAGTGCCTGAGAGGGCGACAGGCCGGCTTGAGTCCTCGCCAGCGGCCGACGATGAGGTGTATGGTCCCGTAGGGTTTTGCCCAGCATGTGGAGGCTGGAAGGCCGAATTCTAGATCATCGACGGTATAAAGGAAAAGAATAAGAGAGCCAGTTTGGCTTGTATGAAATTGATTCATGTTTAAACTTTGTTTTTATAAATCTTATCTTTGGCATTATTGTATTGTGAAAAAAGGCTGTTTTAACAAACCTTGTGAAAAGGGCCTTAATTAAGGAACATGTTTGTTTATGTCAAACAGTGTGGTAGGATTAATTAGAAAACAAATTGATGCGTGAGTAGGGTGGAAAGTGGGAGGATGGAATGCCCCGACGGCACCATCCTATGGACGGGTGGACCCGATTAGTCGGGTAGCTTTCCAACAGATTAAGTGAAAGCCCTACGCTAGATAATTAGGTTCTTGGGTAACTCTACTCTAGAAGACTAGACCAGCGGCGGCTGTGCCTTGCATAAGATGAGGAAAAAAGCGTTGCCTCTAGAAATCAAGTCTTGTAGTTGCCCAATTTATGATCAATTGCCCTATGGGTGATTTGATGTTTAGAAGACCACGCTCCCCCTGCGGGATAGAGCTAGGTCATACCTATGAATCGTATCCTTGAATCTCTACAGGCTCAAGGTGTCGATGAATAGGAAATTTTTTCCAAGATAAGACTTAGCGGACTATCTTAAGTGTTTCCCCTATTTTTGGAAGGGGGGAACCTTACATTATTTGATGAATGCTATTGAAGTTAATTAATTAATGATAGTAAAGAATTACATAAATTTCTATTTATGTTTAAATTCTAATGGTTTTTATGTAATTTCTCTCTCTCACTCAAGAAATGGTCATACTCATGACCCATTCGTAATCCAAATGAAGCTTTTCATAAAGCTTTTCCTTAACCCAAGATTAAGCTATGCTTGAGGCCAAATTAATGGCTTTTTTCTATGCTTTTAGTTTATGTATATTGATGATTCAATCCATTATGGATTAATGATCCAATTAGAGATCATTTTAATTATTTCCTTAATGATAAGCTTTATCCCTTAGAAAAATTGAGATTTATCAGTCATAGCAGCGGAGCTATGGCAAAATTTTTATAAAAATTATGCATAAAATAATTTCATTCAAAGCACAGGACTTCCTACCATATTCTAGGAATTATCATCCTGATTAATTAAAAGAATTTCATTATAATCATGGAGAAATTGAATTTTAATATTATGCATAAAGGATAAGGTTTTATATCAAAAGTGTTATTTTTACCATTTTTATTTTCATGCATAGAAGTATGTATAATGGATAAATTTTTATATCAAAAGTATTACTTTTATCATTTTTATTTTCATGCATAGAAGTATGCATAAAGGATAAATTTTTATGTCAAAAGTGTTACTTTTATCATTTTTAATTCATGCATAGAAGTATGCATAATGGATAAATTTTTATATCAAAAGTGTTACTTTTATCATATTGAATTTCATGCATAAAGGTATGCATAAAAGTTGACTATTTTATTATAAAAGTGTGACTTTTATCATAATTGAATTTCATGCATAGAGGTATGCATAAAAGTTGATTATTTTATTGTAAGAGTGTTACTTTTATCATATTGAATTTCATGCATAGAGGTATGCATAAAAGATATTCTTTTTATACTAAAAGTGTGATTTTCATCATAAATGGATTTTATGCATAACTTAGATGCATGAGAGAAATTCTTTTATTCTAAAAGTGTAATTCCTACCAAATTGAATTTATGCATAAGAAGATGCATAAAAGTTTGATTTTTAATTCAAAGTGTCATTCTCATCTAAATTGAATTTATGCATAGGAAGATGCATAAAAGAATAAGATTTCAATTCAAAAGTGTTATTCTCATCCAAATTGAATTTATGCATAGGAAGATGCATAAAAGATGGATTTTTAATTCAAAAATGTCAATTCTCATCCAAATTGAATTTATGCATAGGAAGATACATAAAAGATTGAATTTTAATTCAAAAGTGTCATTTTCATTTAAAATGAAACTATGCATAAGAAGATGCATAAAAGATTGATTTTTAATTCGAAAGTGTTAGTCTCCTTAAATGGAATTTATGCATAAATAAAAATATAGAGAAATTTTATATCAAATATAAGAATTCTCTTGTATTCTATAAATAGAAATGAGATGTGATAGGATGTGATAAGAGGTGTATAAGATGTGATAAAAGGTGATAAGATGCTTATGAAATAAGTTAGGAGGTGATAAGATGAATTAAGATGTGTATGGGATGAGGTAAGAAGTGTATGTGATAGGATAAGATGTATATGGGTTGTGATAGGGCGAGAATGGATGTGATGTAAAAGATTAGATGTGAAGGCATATGGGGTTATATGAATGGGAATGTGGAAATGGATGTATGTATGTGGATGTGTGGA
The DNA here is from genome assembly GCF_041138505.1 of Cibotium barometz. Classification (NCBI taxonomy): domain Eukaryota; kingdom Viridiplantae; phylum Streptophyta; class Polypodiopsida; order Cyatheales; family Cibotiaceae; genus Cibotium; species Cibotium barometz. The sequence goes on from NC_141067.1 coordinate 51,386,650, forward strand.
TGTGGAGATGGGAGTGTGGATGTGGAGATGGGAATGTGGAAATGGATGTATGTATGTGGATGTGTGGATGTGGAGATGGGAGTGTGGATGTATGAATGTGAAAATGGATGTATGCATGAAGATGTATATGCATAGATGTGAATGTGGATGTAGATGTATGCATGAAGATGTATATGCATAGATGTGAATGTGGATGTAGATGTGGATGTATAGATGTGAATGTGAATGTGGATGTATGCATGAGGATGTATATGCATAGACGTGAATGTGGATGTAGATGTGGATGTATAGATGTGAATGGGAATGTGGATGTGGATGTATGTGAATGTGGATGTAGATGTAGATGTGGATGTATAGATGTGAATGTGGAATGTGGATGTGGATGTATGTATGTATGTGGATGTAGATGTGGATGTATAGATGTGAATGGGAATGTGGATGTGGATGTATGTGAATGTGGATGTAGATGTGGATGTATAGATGTGAATGTGGAATGTGGATGTGGATGTATGTATGTATGTGGATGTAGATGTGGATGTATAGATGTGAATGGGAATGTGGATGTGGATGTATGTATGTATGTGGATGTGGATGTATGAATGAGGACGTGATAGTGGATGTATGCATGTGGGTGTGGATGTATGGATGTGGATATGGATGTGTATGTATGAATGTGGATACGGGATGTGGATGTATAAATGAGGATGTGAAAATGGAGGTAAGCATGTAGATGTGGATGTATGGATGTGAATGTGGATGTGGATGTGGATGTATGGATGTGGATATGGATGTGAATATATGATATGTGATGTGAAGGAATCTGAAGTGAAGAGATGGAAAATGATGTGATTGGATGAGTACATATATAAATGGAATGTGGAATAAGTAATGTGGATTAATGAGGGATAATGTGGAAAAATGAGAGTTAATATAGAAACTGTATTTGTAAACTATTGTAAATGCTATTTGTAAATGGCTATTTTATGTTAAGAATGCTGGAGAAGCATTTTGACCGTCTTGTGATTAAGGTCGTGGAGACCTAACTGTTAAAGTTACAATTGCTGACGGAGAGTCAATGGAGGACGTCTCGCGTAGCAAGGTCGACCGAGGTCTTGACCAGCCTCGGTTCGATTTAAAATGGTGAGCTTCCGGTATGATGGATGAGGGACCAAGGAAGCGGCCTATGAGTGAAGCGCTAGGTCACCTGCGAAGGATCCTAGAGGGTGCTGACCATAGGTGCTCGGGCTCTGGGTTGCCTAGGATACCCACACGTGTGTCGAGGAAGATATTGGAACAAGGAGTAAGAGTTGTTTTGTGAAACCGGGCATGGATCTGGTTGATTGACCTTGCTGGTCTTCAATGGATGAGTCCATGGCTCTTTATATGGATCTGTTGGTTGATCTTGCTGATCTTCAACGAGAGTCCATCTTGATTTTTATAAGTGATTATATTGCCAAGTATTATGGGCTAGGAACTATTGAAAAGGCCCTGTGTGGACAGGTGGTGAGCGTTCTAGTTGCCAATGATGCCATAGATACTCTGATGAAGGAATGATGGGAAATTATGAATCAATCGGATAAATTGGAAGATTGTGATCAGTGGTACTATGGTTTCATTAAAGGATTGTTTTAAAGTTAGCTGATGCTAAGAAAAAGGCATTTCATATTGGGTGTGTAAGTGGTGTGGCTAGTTTTATGTTTGCATGAACTGCCGGCTAGGGGGCCTTGGAACTCTTTTCCTTGGTACCCGGGACAAAACCTAACCAAATTCCAAATTGGATCCCATCACTACAGTGGTTGGGCGGTTGGCTAACCCATGGGATCGGATGGGGTTAGGCTGCACTCATGGGTTCGTAAATCGAGACTCAATTTCTGTTATTACGACAGATAAAGTAAATCCCGGATAGTAATTGTTCTATGGATAGGAACCAACGGCTGTGCCTCTTGGTGGGGAAAAAAGCGTTGATCCCAATGATCCAAGTGCAAGTTTCTTCTTGATCCGACCGAGTATCTTTATAGGTGCAGTCGGATCAACGTGATCAGTAATGATCTTGACTACGTTAGAGTAAAAAGTTATCTTGGTGGAATCGCCCGTGCTTTCCGGGTAAGGGAAGTTTTTCCGGGTTCGGTTTTGTAAAAACCGACGGATTAGTCTCTTGTCCGGATATCCGTGTGGACGAGGCCCCGAGTGTGGGTCCCTGCCCCGCGCATGAAGTGCTACTTCCGCTGCTAGTAACTTGAATCCGTCGCATGGTGGGGACAGGGATCTCACAGTTGGTATCAGAGCATTTGGTTAATAAAGATCAACTAAGAAGACAAATATGTCAAAAATTTATCAAGAAACACAAAAAGGTTGTAATTGTGTGATATAAGTCATACAAATTGATATTCAAACTAAAATTCGTAATTTGGTAATTTGGTCTTCACATGGAAGTACCGCAATTATATAGAATCCCTGACTTGCTTGAGGCCTAGACATGATGGTATTTACCTTATAATTCCAAGGGCCGTGACTACCCGTATATACCGAGAGTATACTGTAGCTCTTTACTGACAGTATATACGAGTAAATCTAAGACTTGAAATTATAAGCGTTAATGCTATCCAGATGATGAATTCGAATGTGGTTGATATGATTTTTAATTCTGTTTGAGAATTGATGAAATTGATTTGGATTCTGATTGGAAAATGATGAATTCTGAAATTTAGTTGAAATGTAATAAGCTGAGCGAAACCACAATGAGGATGAATGGGACGAGTCCCTGTGATGATATTCATAACTAGAATGATGATAATGATTTCAGCAAATCACTATGAGAATAGTGGATTGTGCTGTCAAATTGCTACTATTAACACTTGAGACGGTAGATTAAGTTAAGGGATGACAAATTGAGAACTTGTTTGACTGAAATTTCCCTGGAGGAATGTTCAGAAGGAAATTTTTCGGTTTAATGGACCATTATCATGTTAAAGATATGAATGATATGATCTGAATGAATTGTTATGAGTTCTATATAAGGGATATTTATCCCAGTATTCCGTTGGGTTGACTAGAATATAAGGAACCCCAGAATAAAATTAGATCTTAAGAAAAAGAGTTGTCCTCTACTTGCGAGATGAGGACATCTCGCACTTTTTAAGTGGGGTAGATTCTTCCCCAGCCTTCGAGGTATACAGGAGTAAGAATCTCCCTTTTGATCTTATAATTATTTCCTTTCTAAAATAAAAGAAAGATTCTGTTTTTTTTTTTTTAAGCAAGATCCTTTCCCTAGAATACTTCTCAGGAGTCCCACCTGTTTTAAGGATTCAGAACAATGAGTTCAGAAATAAAAATCGGTGTTTTGGATACCACGGTTTTGGTTTTCATTCGAGTACGGCCCAAAAAGAAGTTCTTTATCTCTTGGGGAGTATAAGAAGTTATCCCCCAGATATTGTGAACCTTATCTGAATTCAATGAAAGTAGGTGACTTAGCCTACAAGCTTCTTTTATCTCCTCATCTCAAAGTTCTTAATGCCTTCTATAGAAAAATATGCCAAACCCAAATCATAGAAAGACGGTAAAACTTCAGTGGCAAGTTATCGTTGGCTTCTAGGTTACGCTAGCTCCTTCCTTTATATAAGTCGTAACTTTTACTTGTCGCTCACAGTAATCTTACTTCCATCAATCTCCCTTCTTCTTAATTTCCTTCATGGCTTGGCAACAAGAATTAGTTTTATCCATAATGATTCCTCACCTTCAAGACGCAAGTGAGTCTGTGAAGAAGGATTTTATAGAACAGTATGAGCGCTCACTTTTCCCTCACTTGGGAACTTCTGTAGCTTAGACCAAATGGCAGACCTATCAAGACATAACTAGGGTAACACCTTGGGGTCAGTAGCACTTTCGTAACAATGTCTGCTTGGCCATGGTTATTGAAGCCTTGGGTTTGGGTCCCCGATACTACTGCGTCATGAGATCAAGACATCTTGGGTTTTCTAAGCGGGTCTTCTTACTGGCGTGTTTTCTTCCTCATCAGAAGATATGCCTTTACCCCATTTTTGGCTTGCCTCTCAGAGGTCCTTTCGTTAGATCACCTCATACCACTGAGATAGGTGCGGCAATAACCAACAGAATTATTCCCATAGATGAGTTACCTTATACGTGCGCAGCTTGTGAGTGCTGCTTTTGTGATCATATGATGGATGGGCTTAGGAAGTGTAAAGAGTTCTCCTATCTTTACTGTATATGTTCCAAGAATGAATAAAGTTTAAATCTTGTTCTTGTCTTGACCCTTACTCTCTTTGAGATTTTTTTAATTGGTGGTTAATCTTAATTATAAATTTTCTCTCAGTTGTGCATCTTGCAAAATTACCCCAGTTTGCGAGATGAGGGCATCTCGCATTTTTCAAGTGGGAGAGAATGTAAGATTCCTCCCCAGCCTCTCAAAATGTCCAGCATCTTCCCCTGTAATCAATCCCTCTTCAGAAATATAAAAGACTTGTTTCTAACTGTTTTAACCTAGAGAGAGAAAATATTCTAGAGAGAGAATGTTCAGATTTTTAATATTTTTGGATAGAAAATTATCTCATCTTATTAAAATAAGTTCCCCTGAAACAGAAATTCAAAAAGAACTTTCCAATGTGCAATTGGAATTAATTGGAAATGGGTATAAAGGACCTTAGCCTAAGGGTCTAGATTTTCAGAAATTTTTGGATTATGGTCCAATTAAGGTTCCTATGGGCCAATAGCATCAATCCATGTGTAGGGAGGAGATAAATCCAATTTTGTAAAAGAAGATACCCAAAAATGAGTAAATGCTCACATAAGATGAAGAGTTGAAAATGTACAAGGTTTATTAGTAAAAAACTATGAGCAATATTAAAAATATGAGATATTTTGGGTATAATGATTTCATATTGACACTATGTAAGGAAGGGGAGTTCTTTAAATGAGGTACATATTTCACATAAGATGAACAGTTGAAAATGTACAAGGTTTATTAGTGAAAAACTATGAGCAATATTAAAAATATGAGATATTTTGGGTATAATGATTTCATATTGACACTATGTAAGGAAGGGGAGTTCTTTAAAGGAGGTGCATATTTCACATAAGATGAAGAGTTGAAAATGTACAAGGTTTATTAGTAAAAAACTATGAGCAATATTAAAAATATGAGATATTTTGGGTATAATGATTTCATATTGACACTATGCAAGGAAGGGGAGTTCTTTAAAGGAGGTGCATATTTCACATAAGATGAAGAGTTGAAAATGTACAAGGTTTATTAGTAAAAAACTATGAACAATATTAAAAATATGAGATATTTTGGGAATAATGATTCTATTTTGACACATATGTAAGGAAGGAGAGTTCTTTAAAGGAGGTGCATATTTCACATGCTTGAATGAGTTTTAAACTCATAAAAATTGAGATATTTCATCTCTACTCTCTCCTAATTCAAGTCTAGTGACAAAAAGTTAGCTCAACTGACCTAAAAATGGTCAAAAATTGACCAAACTGAGTTGGAAAATTCTAGAATCAGTTTGTTTGGTTAGGAGCTCAATTTTTCCTATAAATAGAAGCCTCCCCTTGTTGAAAAAAAATATATAGTGTTTATGCATCGTTACTCTACTCCACCTAAGCCAAGAACTGTGAATTCATTAATAATTCACTAGTTTTTGGAGCTTCTCTCTTTCTTCGATACCCATTGGTGGCTCCATCAACATACTTAACCAATTGATTGGTTGGGGGCCTCTACCGTGAATAAAGAATCAAGCAATTTGTAAGGTAATTAGTGAATATTGATCTTTTCTATAATTTCTCAATGTTTCTCTCTTCTCAACCCCTCTCAAGCTTGAGAAGCTTAATTGGTATGGTTTTTTTTAAATGTTATTGAAGTTAATTGGTGAATAGTAGTGAAGAGTTACATTATTTGATGAATGCTAATGAAGTTAATTAATTAATGATAGTAAAGAATTACATAAATTTCTATTTATGTTTAAATTCTAATGGTTTTTATGTAATTTCTCTCTCTCACTCAAGAAATGGTCATACTCATGACCCATTCTTAATCCAAATGAAGCTTTTCATAAAGCTTTTCCTTAACCCAAGATTAAGCTATGCTTGAGGCCAAATTAATGGCTTTTTTCTATGCTTTTAGTTTATGTATATTGATGATTCAATCCATTATGGATTAATGATCCAATTAGAGATCATTTTAATTATTTCCTTAATGATAAGCTTTATCCCTTAGAAAAATTGAGATTTATCAGTCATAGCAGCGGAGCTATGGCAAAATTTTTATAAAAATTATGCATAAAATAATTTCATTCAAAGCATAACAAGAGGACTTCCTACCATATTCTAGGAATTATCATCCTAGATTAATTGAAAGAATTTTATTATAATCATGGAGAAATTAAATTTTAATATTATGCATAAAGGATAAGTTTTTATATCAAAAGTGTTATTTTGACCATTTTTATTTTTATGCATAGAAGTATGCATAATGGATAAATTTTTATATCAAAAGTGTTACTTTTATCATTTTTATTTTCATGCATAGAAGTATGCATAAAGGATAAATTTTTATGTCAAAAGTGTTACTTTTATCATTTTTAATTCATGCATACAAGTATGCATAATGGATAAATTTTTATATCAAAAGTGTTACTTTTATCATATTGAATTTCATGCATAAAGGTATGCATAAAAGTTGATTATTTTATTATAAAAGTGTGACTTTTATCATAATTGAATTTCATGCATAGAGGTATGCATAAAAGTTGATTATTTTATTGTAAGAGTGTTACTTTTATCATATTGGATTTCATGCATAGAGGTATGCATAAAAGATATTCTTTTTATACTAAAAGTGTGATTTTCATCATAAATGGATTTTATGCATAACTTAGATGCATAAGAGAAATTCTTTTATTCTAAAAGTGTAATTCCTACCAAATTGAATTTATGCATAAGAAGATGCATAAAAGTTTGATTTTTAATTCAAAGTGTCATTCTCATCTAAATTGAATTTATGCATAGGAAGATGCATAAAAGAATAAGATTTCAATTCAAAAGCGTTATTCTCATCCAAATTGAATTTATGCATAGGAAGATGCATAAAAGATTAAATTTTAATTCAAGAGTGTCATTTTCATTTAAAATGAAACTATGCATAGGAAGATGCATAAAAGATTGATTTTTAATTCGAAAGTGTTAGTCTCCTTATATGGAATTTATGCATAAATAAAAATGTAGAGAAATTTTATATCAAATATAAGAATTCTCTTGTATTCTATAAATAGAAATGAGATGTGATAGGATGTGATAAGAGGTGTATAAGATGTGATAAGAGGTGATAAGATGCTTATGAAATAAGTTAGGAGGTGATAAGATGAATTAAGATGTGTATGGGATGAGGTAAGAAGTGTATGTGATAGGATAAGATGTATATGGGTTGTGATAGGGCGAGAATGGATGTGATGTAAAAGATTAGATGTGAAGGCATATGGGGTTATATGAATGGGAATGTGGAAATGGATGTATGTATGTGGATGTGTGGATGTGGAGATGGGAGTGTGGATGTGGAGATGGGAATGTGGAAATGGATGTATGTATGTGGATGTGTGGATGTGGAGATGGGAGTGTGGATGTATGAATGTGAAAATGGATGTATGCATGAAGATGTATATGCATAGATGTGAATGTGGATGTAGATGTATGCATGAAGATGTATATGCATAGATGTGAATGTGGATGTAGATGTGGATGTATAGATGTGAATGTGAATGTGGATGTATGCATGAGGATGTATATGCATAGACGTGAATGTGGATGTAGATGTGGATGTATAGATGTGAATGGGAATGTGGATGTGGATGTATGTGAATGTGGATGTAGATATAGATGTGGATGTATAGATGTGAATGTGGAATGTGGATGTGGATGTATGTATGTATGTGGATGTAGATGTGGATGTATAGATGTGAATGGGAATGTGGATGTGGATGTATGTGAATGTGGATGTAGATGTGGATGTATAGATGTGAATGTGGAATGTGGATGTGGATGTATGTATGTATGTGGATGTAGATGTGGATGTATAGATGTGAATGGGAATGTGGATGTGGATGTATGTATGTATGTGGATGTGGATGTATGAATGAGGACGTGATAGTGGATGTATGCATGTGGGTGTGGATGTATGGATGTGGATATGGATGTGTATGTATGAATGTGGATACGGGATGTGGATGTATAAATGAGGATGTGAAAATGGAGGTAAGCATGTAGATGTGGATGTATGGATGTGAATGTGGATGTGGATGTGGATGTATGGATGTGGATATGGATGTGAATATATGATATGTGATGTGAAGGAATCTGAAGTGAAGAGATGGAAAATGATGTGATTGGATGAGTACATATATAAATGGAATGTGGAATAAGTAATGTGGATTAATGAGGGATAATGTGGAAAAATGAGAGTTAATATAGAAACTGTATTTGTAAACTATTGTAAATGCTGTTTGTAAATGGCTATTTTATGTTAAGAATGCTGGAGAAGCATTTTGACCGTCTTGTGATTAAGGTCGTGGAGACCTAACTGTTAAAGTTGCAACTGCTGACGGAGAGTCAATGGAGGACGTCTCGCGTAGCAAGGTCGGCCGAGGTCTTGACCAACCTCGGTTCGATTTAAAATGGTGAGCTTCCGGTACGATGGATCCTTGATGGGGAAAAAAGCGTTGATCCCAATGATCCAAGTGCAAGTTTCTTCCTTGATCCGACCGAGTATCTTTATAGGTGCAGTCTGATCAGCATGATCAGTAATGATCTTGACTACGTTAGAGTAAAAAGTTATCTTGGTGGAATCGCCCGTGCTTTCTGGGTAAGGGAAGTTTTTTCGGGACCGGTTTTGGAAAAACCGACAGATTAGTCTCTTGTCCGGATATCCGTGGACGAGGCCCCGAGTGTGGGTCCCTGCCCCGCGCATGAAGTGCTACTTTCGCTGCTAGTAACCTGAATCCGTCGCATGGTGGGGACAGGGATCTCACAGTTGGTATCAGAGCATTTGGTTAATAAAGATCAACTGAGAAGACAAATATGTCAAAAGTTTATCAAGAAACACAAAAAGGTTGTAATTGTGTGATATAAGTCATACAAATTGATATTCAAACTAAAATTCGTAATTTGGTAATTTGGTCTTCACATGGAAGTACCGCAATTATATAGAATCCCTGACTTGCTTGAGGCCTAGACATGATGGTATTTACCTTATAATTCCAAGGGCCGTGACTACCCGTATATACCGAGAGTATACTGTAGCTCTTTACTGACAGTATATACCAGTAAATCTAAGACTTGAAATTATAAGTGTTAATGCTATCCAGTTGATGAATTCGAATGTGGTTGATATGATTTTTAATTCTGTTTGAGAACTGATGAAATTGATTTGGATTCTGATTGAAAAATGATGAATTCTGAAATTTAGTTGAAATGTAATAAGCTGAGCGAAACCACAATGAGGATGAATGGGACGAGTCCCTGTGATGATATTCATAACTGGAATGATGATAATGATTTCAGCAAATCACTATGAGATTAGTGGATTGTGCTGTCAAATTGCTACTATTAACACTTGAGACGGTAGATTAAGTTAAGGGATGACAAATTGAGAGCTTGCTTGACTGAAATTTCCCTGGAGGAATGTTCAGAAGGAAATTTTTCGGTTTAATGGACCATTATCATGTTAAAGATATGAATGATATGATCTGAATGATATGATCTGAATGAATTGTTATGAGTTCTATATAAGGGATATTTATCCCAGTATTCCGTTGGGTTGACTAGAATATAAGGAGCCCCAGAATAAAATCAGATCTTAAGAAAAAGAGTTGTCCTCTACTTGCGAGATGAGGACATCTCGCACTTTTTAAGTGGGGTAGATTCTTCCCCAGCCTTCGAGGTATACAGGAGTAAGAATCTCCCTTTTGATCTTATAATTATTCCCTCTCTAAAATAAAAGAAAGATTCTGTTTTTTTTTTTTAAAGGAAGATCCTTTCCCTAGAATACTTCTCAGGAGTCCCACTTGTTTTAAGGATTCAGAACAATGAGTTCAGAAATGAAAATCGGTGTTTTGGATACCACGGTTTTGGTTTTCATTCGAGTACGGCCCAAAAAGAAGTTCTTTATCTCTTGGGGAGTATAAGAAGTTATCCCCCAGATATTGTGAACCTTATCTGAATTCAATGAAAGTAGGTGACTTAGCCTACAAGCTTCTTTTATCTCCTCATCTCAAAGTTCTTAATGCCTTCTATAGAAAAATATGCCAAACCCAAATCATGGAAAGACGGTAAAACTTCAGTGGCAAGTTACCGTTGGCTTCTAGGTTACGCTAGCTCCTTCCTTTATATAAGTCGTAACTTTTACTTGTCGCTCACAGTAATCTTACTTCCATCGATCTCCCTTCTTCTTAATTTCCTTCATGGCTTGGCAACAAGAATTAGTTTTATCCATAATGATTCCTCACCTTCAAGACGCAAGTGAGTCTGTGAAGAAGGATTTTATAGAACAGTATGAGCGCTCACTTTTCCCTCACTTGGGAACTTCTGTAGCTCAGACCAAATGGCGGACCTATCAAGACATAACTAGGGTAACACCTTAGGGTCAGCAACACTTTCGTAACAATGTCCGCTTGGCCATGGTTATTGAAGCCTTGGGTTTGGGTCCCCGATACTAGTGCGTCATGAGATCAAGACATCTTGGGTTTTCTAAGCGGGTCTTCTTACTGGCGTGTTTTCTTCCTCATCTCAGAAGATATGCCTTTACCCCGTTTTTGGCTTGCCTCTCAGAGGTCCTTTCGCTAGATCACCTCATACCACTGAGATGGTGCGGCAATAACCAACAGAATTATTCCCATAGATGAGTTACCTTATACGTGCGCAGCTTGTGAGTGCTGCTTTTGTGATCATATGATGGACGGGCTTATGGAAGTGTAAAGAGTTCTTCTATCTTTACTGTATATGTTCCAAGAATGAATAAAGTTTAAATCTTGTTCTTGTCTTGACCCTTACTCTCTTTGAGAGTTTTTGAATTGGTGGTTAATCTTAATTATAAATTTTCTCTCAGTTGTGCATCTTGCAAAATTACCCCAGTTTGCAAGATGAGGGCATCTCGCATTTTTCAAGTGGGAGAGAATGTAAGATTCCTCCCCAGCCTCTCAAAATGTCCAGCATCTTCCCCTGTAATCAATCCCTCTTCAAAAATATAAAAGACTTGTTTCTAACTGTTTTAACCTAGAGAGAGAAAATATTTTAGAGAGAGAATATTCAGATTTTTAATATTTTTGGATAGAAAATTATCTCATCTTATTAAAATAAGTTCCCCTGAAACAGAAATTCAAAAAGAACTTTCCAATGTGCAATTGGAATTAATTGGAAATGGGTATAAAGGACCTTAGCCTAAGGGTCTAGATTTTCAAAAAATTTTGGATTATGGTCCAATTAAGGTTCCTATGGGCCAATAGCATCAATCCATGTGTAGGGAGGAGATAAATCCAATTTTGTAAAAGAAGATACCCAAAAATGAGTAAATGCTCACATAAGATGAAGAGTTGAAAATGTACAAGGTTTATTAGTAAAAAACTATGAGCAATATTAAAAATATGAGATATTTTGGGTATAATGATTTCATATTGACACTATGTAAGGAAGGGGAGTTCTTTAAAGGAGGTGCATATTTCACATAAGATGAACAGTTGAAAATGTACAAGGTTTATTAGTAAAAAACTATGAGCAATATTAAAAATATGAGATATTTTGGGTATAATGATTTCATATTGACACTATGTAAGGAAGGGAAGTTCTTTAAAGGAGGTGCATATTTCACATAAGATGAAGAGTTGAAAATGTACAAGGTTTATTAGTAAAAAACTATGAGCAATATTAAAAATATGAGATATTTTGGGTATAATGATTTCATATTGACACTATGCAAGGAAGGGGAGTTCTTTAAAGGAGGTGCATATTTCACATAAGATGAAGAGTTGAAAATGTACAAGGTTTATTAGTAAAAAACTATGAACAATATTAAAAATATGAGATATTTTGGGAATAATGATTCTATTTTGACACATATGTAAGGAAGGAGAGTTCTTTAAAGGAGGTGCATATTTCACATGCTTGAATGAGTTTTAAACTCATAAAAATTGAGATATTTCATCTCTCCTCTCTCCTAATTCAAGTCTAGTGACAAAAAGTTAGCTCAACTGACCTAAAAATGGTCAAAAATTGACCAAACTGAGTTGGAAAATTCTAGAATCAGTTTGTTTGGTTAGGAGCTCAATTTTTCCTATAAATAGAAGCCTCCCCTTGTTGAAAAAAAAATATATAGTGTTTATGTATCGTTACTCTACTCCACCTAAGCCAAGAACTGTGAATTCATTAATAATTCACTAGTTTTTGGAGCTTCCCTCTTTCTTTAATACCCATTGGTGGCTCCATCAACATACTTAACCAATTGATTGGTTGGGGGCCTCTACCGTGAACAAAGAATCAAGCAATTTGTAAGGTAATTAGTGAATATTGATCTTTTCTATAATTTCTCAATGTTTCTCTCTTCTCAACCCCTCTCAAGCTTGAGAAGCTTAATTGGTATGGTTTTTTTTAAATGTTATTGAAGTTAATTGGTGAATAGTAGTGAAGAGTTACATTATTTGATGAATGCTATTGAAGTTAATTAATTAATGATAGTAAAGAATTACATAAATTTCTATTTATGTTTAAATTCTAATGGTTTTTATGTAATTTCTCTCTCTCACTCAAGAAATGGTCATACTCATGACCCATTCTTAATCCAAATGAAGCTTTTCATAAAGATTTTCCTTAACCCAAGATTAAGCTATGCTTGAGGCCAAATTAATGGCTTTTTTCTATGCTTTTAGTTTATGTATATTGATGATTCAATCCATTATGGATTAATGATCCAATTAGAGATCACTTTAATTATTTTCTTAATGATAAGCTTTATCCCTTAGAAAAATTGAGATTTATCAGTCATAACAGCGGAGCTATGGCAAAATTTTTATAAAAATTATGCATAAAATAATTTCATTCAAAGCATAACAATAGGACTTACTACCATATTCTAGGAATTATCATCCTAGATTAATTGAAAGAATTTCATTATAATCATGGAGAAATTGAATTTTAATATTATGCATAAAGGATAAGTTTTTATATCAAAAGTGTTATTTTTACCATTTTTAGTTTCATGCATAGAAGTATGCATAATGGATAAATTTTTATATCAAAAGTGTTACTTTTATCATTTTTATTTTCATGCATAGAAGTATGCATAAAGGATAAATTTTTATGTCAAAAGTGTTACTTTTATCATTTTTAATGCATGCATAGAAGTATGCATAATGGATAAATTTTTATATCAAAAGTGTTACTTTTATCATATTGAATTTCATGCATAAAGGTATGCATAAAAGTTGATTATTTTATTATAAAAGTGTGACTTTTATCATAATTGAATTTCATGCATAGAGGTATGCATAAAAGTTGATTATTTTATTGTAAGAGTGTTACTTTTATCATATTGGATTTCATGCATAGAGGTATGCATAAAAGATATTCTTTTTATACTAAAAGTGTGATTTTCATCATAAATGGATTTTATGCATAACTTAGATGCATAAGAGAAATTCTTTTATTCTAAAAGTGTAATTCCTACCAAATTGAATTTATGCATAAGAAGATGCATAAAAGTGTGATTTTTAATTCAAAGTGTCATTCTCATCTAAATTGAATTTATGCATAGGAAGATGCATAAAAGAATAAGATTTCAATTCAAAAGCGTTATTCTCATCCAAATTGAATTTATGCATAGGAAGATGCATAAAAGATGGATTTTTAATTCAAAAATGTCAATTCTCATCCAAATTGAATTTATGCATAGGAAGATGCATAAAAGATTGAATTTTAATTCAAGAGTGTCATTTTCATTTAAAATGAAACTATGCATAGGAAGATGTATAAAATCTTGATTTTTAATTCGAAAGTGTTAGTCTCCTTAAATGGAATTTATGCATAAATAAAAATGTAGAGAAATTTTATATCAAATATAAGAATTCTCTTGTATTCTATAAATAGAAATGAGATGTGATAGGATGTGATAAGAGGTGTATAAGATGTGATAAGATGCTTATGAAATAAGTTAGGAGGTGATAAGATGAATTAAGATGTGTATGGGATGAGGTAAGAAGTGTATGTGATAGGATAAGATGTATATGGGTTGTGATAGGGCGAGAATGGATGTGATGTAAAAGATTAGATGTGAAGGCATATGGGGTTATATGAATGGGAATGTGGAAATGGATGTATGTATGTGGATGTGTGGATGTGGAGATGGGAGTGTGGATGTGGAGATGGGAGTGTGGATGTATGAATGTGAAAATGGATGTATGCATGAAGATGTATATGCATAGATGTGAATGTGGATGTAGATGTATGCATGAAGATGTATATGCATAGATGTGAATGTGGATGTAGATGTGGATGTATAGATGTGAATGTGAATGTGGATGTATGCATGAGGATGTATATGCATAGACGTGAATGTGGATGTAGATGTGGATGTATAGATGTGAATGGGAATGTGGATGTGGATGTATGTGAATGTGGATGTAGATGTAGATGTGGATGTATAGATGTGAATGTGGAATGTGGATGTGGATGTATGTATGTATGTGGATGTAGATGTGGATGTATAGATGTGAATGGGAATGTGGATGTGGATGTATGTGAATGTGGATGTAGATGTGGATGTATAGATGTGAATGTGGAATGTGGATGTGGATGTATGTATGTATGTGGATGTAGATGTGGATGTATAGATGTGAATGGGAATGTGGATGTGGATGTATGTATGTATGTGGATGTGGATGTATGAATGAGGACGTGATAGTGGATGTATGCATGTGGGTGTGGATATATGGATGTGGATATGGATGTGTATGTATGAATGTGGATACGGGATATGGATGTATAAATGAGGATGTGAAAATGGAGGTAAGCATGTAGATGTGGATGTATGGATGTGGATGTGGATGTGGATGTGGATGTATGGATGTGGATATGGATGTGAATATATGATATGTGGATACGGGATATGGATGTATAAATGAGGATGTGAAAATGGAGGTAAGCATGTAGATGTGGATGTATGGATGTGGATGTGGATGTGGATGTGGATGTATGGATGTGGATATGGATGTGAATATATGATATGTGATGTGAAGGAATCTGAAGTGAAGAGATGGAAAATGATGTGATTGGATGAGTACATATATAAATGGAATGTGGAATAAGTAATGTGGATTAATGAGGGATAATGTGGAAAAATGAGAGTTAATATAGAAACTGTATTTGTAAACTATTGTAAATGCTGTTTGTAAATGGCTGTTTTATGTCAAGAATGCTGGAGAAGCATTTTGACCGTCTTGTGATTAAGGTCGTGGAGACCTAACTGTTAAAGTTGCAACTGCTGAGACGGAGAGTCAATGGAGGACGTCTCGCGTAGCAAGGTCGGCCGAGGTCTTGACCAGCCTTGGTTCGATTTAAAATGGTGAGCTTCCGGTACGGTGGATGAGGGACCAAGGAAGCGGCCTATGAGTGAAGCGCTAGGTCACCTGCGAAAGGATCCTAGAGGGTGCTGACCATTAGGTGCTCGGGCCCGGGGTCGCCTAGGATACCCACACGTGCGTCGAGGAAGATATTGGAACAAGGAGTAAGAGTTGTTTTGTGAAACCGGGCATGGATCTGGTTGATTGACCTTGCTGGTCTTCAATGGATGAGTCCATGGCTCTTTATATGGATCTGTTGGTTGATCTTGCTGATCTTCAACGAGATTCCATCTTGATTTTTATAAGTTATTATATTGCCGAGTATTATGGGCTAGGAACTATTGAAAAGGCCCCTGTGTGGACAGGTGGTGAGCGTTCTAGTTGCCAATGATGCCGTAGATACTCTGATGAAGGAATGATGGGAAATTAAGAATCAACCGGATAAATTGGAAGATTGTGATCAGTGGTACTATGGTTTCATTAAAGGATTGTTTTAAAGTTAGCTGATGCTAAGAAAAAGGCATTTCATATTGGGTGTGTAAGTGGTGTGGCTAGTTTTATGTTTGCATGAACTGCCGGCTAGGGGGCCTTGGAACTCTTTTCCTTGGTACCCGGGACAAAACCTAACCAAATTCCAAATTGGATCCCATCACTACAGTGGTTGGGCGGTTGGCTAACCCATGGGATCGGATGGGGTTAGGCTGGACTGATGGATCCGTAAATCGAGACTTAATTTCTGTTATTACGACAGATAAAGTAAATCCCGGATAGTAATTGTTCTATGGATAGGAGTCAACGGTTGTGCCTCTTGATGGGAAAAAAAGCGTTGATCCCAATGATCCAAGTGCAAGTTTCTTCCTTGATCTGACCGAGTATCTTTATAGGTGCAGTCGGATCAGCGTGATTAGTAATGATCTTGACTACGTTAGAGTAAGAAGTTATCTTGGTGGAATCGCCCGTGCTTTTCGGGTAAGGGAAGTTTTTCCGAGTTCGGTTTTGGAAAAACCGACGGATTAGTCTCTTGTCCGGATATCCGTGGTTGGACGAGGCCCCGAGTGTGGGTCCCTGCCCCGCGCATGAAGTGCTACTTCCGCTGCTAGTAACCTGAATCCGTCGCATGGTGGGGACAGGGATCTCACATAGAAGCTTTTGGGTACACTTGAATTGCTTAGAGATTATAAGGTTTACTAGTTAGCATACCTGGTATGCTTGTTAGCATACTTGATATTCTAGTTAGCATATATGATTATGCTAGCTAGCATACACGAGAATGCTAATTAGTATAGTGGCCTAGCTGCACACATAGTTAGTATATGAAACATACTATGTAGCATACATGACATGCTTATAAAGGGTGTAATCAAAGATTTTTTGTTGCAGGCCTCTCAAAGCCCCTACATGATGTGGGCAGTGTGCATGACACCAAAGGTAAGGGAAAGGCTGCAACAACTAAGAACCCTTCGACTGAGAAGGGTGGTGAGCTAGATACAATGAATGAAGGAGTAGATGCAGGATCCCAACAAATGCAAAGTGCAAGCATGAAAACAATAGAGGAAGGCAGTGACGTGCGCAGTAAATCAGAAGAAGATGATTTTTTTGTCATGGTTCCTCATGCGCGTGCCATGCCTACTGTAACTGACACAGTAAAAACTTCTCAGCAGACAATGGCTAGTGCCAGTGCATCAGGGGAAACATTGAAGACTAACAGCTTAGAGGACCCGTAGGAATTTGGTGATAACAGCCCTCTCGAGGGTTTTTTGCGAAAGGCTAAGGCAAAGAGAAAAGTGGGCCCGGAAGAGGTACCTGAAGAAACTGCAAGCAACGGCTATGGTTCCCCAAAGAAGATGGAGGACAAAGCTGAAAGCACCAAAGGTGAAAAGAAAGCCACCCGCTCAAGAGCTTGCAAAAAACTGTGTTAAGACCTTTCCTTTTTTGCCCAGATTCTGTATTGTAAGCAGGCAACTGTCACTGTTCAGTTGTTTAGCCTTTACTTAGTGTTCCCATACCTATGCCCTTCACTCTTATGGCTATGCCATTTTGAAAACCTAAGGCCTCTTGTGGCTGTCATGTAATTTTTTTTATTTTCTCGATGAAAATGTCTTTGTGTAATATAATGTTGAGCAGCAGTCCATTATAATTTTCTGCCAATCTATGAACTTCTTCACTTCATATCGCTGTTTCTTTGCAGAGGAAGAGAAACTGGCATTAATTGCCTTGCCTGATGTAAATGCGGCCATGCAATGGCACAAATTACGAAAATGGCAAGTCCGCAAAACCAGGCAGATAAGGAGACAAAAATTGGAGATTGAAAAGCGGCTCGAACGATATTCACAGCGTGCCCGTAGAATTTTTGAGCGCCTAAATTATGTTCACCCATGAATGGTATCCTCTTCCAGACCCAATATGGGTGCCTAAGCGACTGTGTGATGAAAAAAGGGCTCTTTTACTAGATCTCAACGGTCTTTTGCTGAGGGTGGTAGAGACTCGCTTCGGCGAAAAGCCCCCTGCATATGCAGATGAAATGTTAAAATACAATGTAGAGGATAAGCAGGTGTTCTGTCGTAAGGACAGCCACATGTTTTTGGACTGGTGTCTTCAGTTCTTCAGTGTGTATATTTGGAGCACAAGCATGCATCGTAAAGTCATGAATATTTGCAGGGCTGTTTTTAAATTGCAGGTGCCAAGGATTGCCGGTTTTTTTACGCAAGAGCATTGCAGTCCGCAACCCTGGCAGATCTTGAATAAACCTATGTTTATGAAAGATTTAGCCTTGTTTTGGAAACACAATCCGGTGTACAATGCCCAAAACACGGTTCTGATTGATGATAGCCTCTACAAAGTGTTTCAAAACCCAGCACAAGCTTGGCTCGTTACTCCGAAGCTAGAGGACCAGAGTGCTGAGAAGAGACAACAGTTTCTTATAGAAACTTTGAAAGACTGGCTTTTTCTTTAGCTGCAGTTGGATGATCGGGCAGCGTATGTGGCTGATAATTTCTTTGATACAGGCTTTGATAACTTCTCTGATGCAGTCATCAAACAGTTTGCTAAAGGCTGAGAGACAAGCAGAACTTCGTCGCCACCAAAAGGAAGATGACCTAGAAGCAGAGAGAGAGGAGAAAGCTAGGCTGGAGAGGGAAAGAAAAGAAAAGGAACAGCAGAGAGGCGACCTAGAAGCGGAGAGAAAGGAAAAAGCAAAGGAAAAGGAGAAAGCAGAGAAAAAGGAGGGAGCAAAAAAGCCCGGTCACTACAAACGCCCTCTGAGGAGGCCTAAAGATTTTTGGCGGGTGTGACTCACTGTAAAATTAAACCCTAGGTAATGTTATTTGATGCTGGAAGTTAATGATGAGATAATCTTTTCAACAGTTACCTCCTACTATTCCATTTTTATGTGTTATAGAATTATGTATTGGGTCTTTTGTTAGGTAGCACACACTATAAAGTAGCAAGTATACAGTTAGCATATACTGTGGTAGTTAGCATACACTATATGCTAGTTAGCATAATCCTATATGCTAGTTAGCACACTATATAGCAGCTAGTTAGTATACAGTTAGCATATATTGTGCTTGTTCGCATACACTATATGCTAGTTAGCATATACTGTATATGCTAGTCAGCATATACTATTAGTTAGCATACAGTATATGCTAACTAGCATATACTGTATGCTAGTTAGCACACGCTTTATGCTAGTTAGCACACACTATATAGAAGCTTGTTAGTAAACAATTATCATATACTGTGGTAGTTAGCATACAATATATGCTAGTTAGCATATACTGTATGCTAGTAAGCACACGCTATATAGTAGCTAGTGAGTATACAGTTAGCATATACTGTGCTAGTTAGCATACCTTATATGCTAGTTGGCATATACTGTATGCTAGTTGGCATATACTGTATGCTAGTTAGCATACGCTATATGCTAGTAAGCACACAATATAAATTAGGTAGTTAGTATATAGTTAACATGTACTGTGTGAGTTAGCATACAGTATATGCTAGTTAGCCTATACTATATACTAGTTAGCATACTATATATGCTAGTTAGCATACACTGTATGCTAGTTAGCATACGCTTTATGCTAGCTAGCACACACTTTGTAGAAGCTTGTTAGTCAGCATATACTGTTTGCTAGTTAGCATATACTATATGCTAGTTAGTATCATTAGTAAATAATTATCATATACTGCGGTAGTTAGCATACACTATATGCTAGTTAGCATATACTGTATGCTAGTAAGCACACGCTATATAGTAGCTAGTGTGCATACAGTTAGTATATACTGTGCTAGTTAGCATACACTATATGCTAGTTAGCATACACTATATGCTAGTTGGCATATACCGTATGCTAGTTAGCATACGCTATATGCTAGTAAGCACACAATATAAATTAGGTAGTTAGTATACAGTTAACATATACTGTGTGAGTTAGCATACAGTATATGCTAGTTAGCCTATGCTAGTTAGCCTATACTATATACTAGTTAGCATACTTTATATGCTAGTTAGGATACACTGTATGCTAGTTAGCATACGCTTTATGCTAGCTAGCACACACTTTGTAGAAGCTTGTTAGTACACAATTAGCATATACTGTGGTAGTAGTAAGCATACACAAGATACAAAATAGAATAAAAGACCATGACGCTCATGTCAAAAATCGAATGGCATGCTGTTATAGATTGCTTCATAATCTTCAGGTGTGATTGTGTACATTTTCCTTCTCTTTTGCATGTGTTTCATGGGTATCTTGATACAACGTACAAGATTTGAAAGTATGTGAACAACAGGTTGATTGTAGTCTAGTTTGAAGGTGTATGCATCCACTTGCTTGTAATACAGTCCTTGCACGACATAAGAGCCTTTGTCAATTACATTGTTCCACTCATCAATGTAACCCTGTTTTGCCTTTTCTTTTACTGCAATGCACTTTACCAAGTAAAAGTCTACATTCTCATCATTGGTTGTAGCATCCGGATTCACTGCAAAAGTGTCACCAACACACAAAGCACTACTTAATGCATCATGGTGGCCTTCATACACAAATTTTTCATATCCAATGATCTGTCCTTCAAGGGCATCATCAGTCGAAGTGTCTTCTTCATCCTCAACTTCATCAGACAATGGCATCAGAATGTGATAATCCCAAGGCTGCACATGAGATCTGTTAGTGCAGCGATTCCAACTATGGTTCATGCATGCATCACAAAAGCATGCCAATGGTCTTGTGGCAATGGCAGTTGCATCATCTTGCCAGTTGTGACCGCGAAAAGCATGCAAGGTGCGAGATTTCTCAACCGTGGCACAATTCCATTTAACCGCCCTGTTTACATCACCTACTTTGATCTCCCAAAACACACGGGCACATTCCCTTTCTTTTAGAGGATATGATGCAGCTGCTCCCTTTGATAGGTTGGCTTGGCAATAGGCAACCACATTTGCAGCACACTTTAAAGTGGCCCCATTAGGCTTCAGCTGCTCATGTGTCAACGATCTTTTAGCAACTGCGCCTGCACCGTCATGCTCTCCCTTGCCATGTCCTGATCCAAAGAAGAACTAGCTCATCTCCATTCCTGTCAGTCCAGCATACCTTGCAACAAAATAGAAAGGCCTAGCATCCTTAAACTGTGAGGCAGCACCATCTCACCAGACCCAGTGACGTTTTGGAGTGACACCTTCTCTCTGTAACCAGCCACAATGCAGCATAAAACAATGTTGGACAAACAATGTGTCATGCACTTTGTCATCTGATATGAAGAAGTGGATTTTCTTGACTACTTCCCCTTCCTTGCAGTAGTATGCTATGTGCACAAAAATAGTTACTTGACTTGAGTGCCAATGCATGGATTGAATCTCATTTTGCTCCTTGATTGCATAGTTTTCTGCAAAGTCTACAACCGACACAACCACATCGTCAGGAAATCTAAGAATACAATCCTTGAACTGTTGTGCTTGCCATCGAGCGATATAGTTATGTTTGATAAAAACTTTCATCTTGGTCTGTAAGAGTTGAAGAAACTCCCAGCACTGCATTTCTTTAGTCACTCACAAGATCTTTTCTCTTTTTTTTGTCTCCGTGCTTATCTGTTGCCTCCACATATGCAAACAGTTTTACAAAGATATTCTTACCTGGGCTTTGTGTCTCTAAGCAGCATGTTTCTAGCTTTTTCACACCACATTTCTTACATTCGCCCATCAAACACTCACTATTGTGGTAACGAGCATCTATCTGCTTCGGGCAGAGAACTGACTCCCATAGATGTGTGACACCTTTGAAAGTTTGACATAAAGCCATGCAACCCCTGCTAGTTTCATCACCTCTAACGCAAACGCTGCATGTACATCTACATTGGGCTCCATGTAGCCCGAATGACTGAGACCACATATGGTTAAGTGTGTCCTTTAAAAAGGACATCTGCACATGATATTCGCAGTAGCATGTGTATCTATCTTTCAGCCGCCGTACAAAAAATGGCTTCATCATCTCAAACATTCTCATACCTATTTTTTGCAATCTGGATGCTTTTCTTTGAATCTGTAGAAGAGCTCAACCTGCAACAATTATGAGAGTTAGAAGGCGGTTATTATGCTAGTTATGCTAATTAGTATACAGGCCTTGCACGGAAGCATATTGTATGTAACCAGCACTTACAATATGCTAACTAGCACTTACAGTATGCTTCCATGCATGTGCAGTATGTTAACTAGCACTCACAGTATGCTAACTAGCACTTGCAAAATGCTAACTAGCACTGATAGTATGCTAACTAACACATTCAATAGGCTAATTGGTACATTCAGTATGCTAAGTAGCACATTCAGTTAGCTAATTGGTACATTCAGTGTGCTAACTAGCACAAACAATGCTAACTAGCACAAACAGTGCTAAACTAGCACAAACAGTATGCTAACAAGCACATTCATTATGCTAACTAGCACATTTAGTATGCTAAGTAGCACTTACAGTATGCTAACCAGCACTTAAAGTATGCTAATTAGCACTCACAGTATGCTAATAAGCACATACAGAGTGCTAACTATCACCAATCATATGCTAACTAGCACTTACAGTATGCTAAGATACACCTACATTATGCTAACTAGCACCTTGAGTATGCTAACTAGCACTTAGAATATGCTAACTAGCACTTAGCATACAGTATGCTAATCAGTACCTACCATATGCGAACTAGCACTCACAGCATGCTTACTAGCATTTACATGCTAACTAGCATGTAGAGTGTGCTAATTAGCACGTAGAGTATGCTAACTAGCATACATAGTCTGCTAACTAGCATTTATAGTGTGCCTCCAAGTATGGCTTGTATACTAACTAGCATGTAGAGTGTGCTAATTAGCACATAAAATATGCTAACTAGCATACACAGTCTGCTAACTAGCATTTATAGTGTGCCTCCAGGTATGGCTTGTATACTAATTAGCATTACTAATATGATAAATAATGCACTCTGTAAGGTGATCAACATATTGAAGATTTGAACTAGCATATACTTTATAGCATGTTCTAGCATGTAGAGTGTAGAGTATGCTAACTAGCATATACTTTATAGCATGTTCTAGCATGTAGAGTGTGCTAATTAGCACATAGAGTATGCTAACTAGCATACACAGTCTGCTACCTAGCATTTATAGTGTGCCTCCAGGTATGGCTTGTATACTAATTAGCATTACTAATATGATAAATAACAAACTCTGTGAACTAGCATATACAATATAGCATGTTCTAGCTAGAATAAACCATAAACAACCACAGTGTAAATAACAACCAGTATGCTAACTGTAAAGTTTCACATGTTTTTTAGTGTACTCGAATAATGGTGCTTTCGTTAGATCAATTACCTGAGGTTCATCAAGGAGGTGTACAGGGTGCTTTATGTAAGTTTTTCTCCCCATCCTCTTTCGACAAACATCTTTTTTGTTAGGGGATACACGTGTCTCATCCCTCCAAAATGTGTAAATCAGCTCTTTCATTTCATCTGTGATTGTGCTACGACGGGCATGTTTTTGACATGCAGCCAATGAAAACATTCCACCGTCAACATTCGATGTCACCCGCAATTTAGCCTTGTACAAGGATCGATGCAGAACTTTAAGGAGTCTCGAGACTTTTGACATTTGCATGTTCTCCTTTGAATTCAACATCATGGACAATGCTGTATGCTTCAAATACAACTCCTCATTACAGCTTGGCTGCTTTACAAGCGCCAAGGTGTTGCGAACATTGCACATGATTGCACTTTGAATAGTAGACTCCTCTAGACACACTGCTTGCACGACAGGATGATGAGATACTAGATTCCAAATTTCTTGCTTGTCTTCTGTACTAATTCCTTCAGTCCTCCTCTTGAACAGTGCCACAATCTCAGATGAGATTTTCTTCTTCTTTTCCTCCTCAAAGGCAAGCTCTCAAACCTGAACCTGCTTAAGTTTTTTCTTCTCTCGTTGTTTCCTCTTTCTTTGTCTCTCATTATCCCTAATGGCAGTACAAGTTAGGTCCTCCAAGTTCGGATTCATTGTCTGTAAAGGATCCCTTCTGCTACCTTCATCTGCTGCCCTTGAACGCGCAAGTAAACCTACCAGATCAGATTGCAAGGTATGGTTCACCATAACTCTATGAGATGGGGAGGAAGTGGGCTACACAGAGAGAATGCGAGGCAAAGGGAGAGGGTGAGACTATTTGAGCAGCATCACAGAGAGAGAGAGAGAGAGAGAGAGAGAGAGAGAGAGAGAGAGAGAGAGAGAGAGAGAGCTTGGCTTACTCAGATCATGGAGAACCTCGAGAGAGCAAGAGAGAGAGAGAGAGACATAGAGACAGAAAGATAGAGAGAGAGAGAGAGAGAGTGCTCATCCACTACACCATGACTTCAGTAACTAAAAAGATGGTACATTTGAATTTGGTGCCGAGTAAATTTAACATTAATTATGGAAAGTTTATTTCAAAATGGACATATTCTTGGCTCTCGAATGTATGCTAACAAGCACTACTAACTAGCATTGTCCGGGACAGCATTTTTTGTGCACGTTAACATGCCTCTACCCAAAAATGTTATGGGCTACCACACCTCTAAGAGGGAACTCAATGCATTCACCTAAAGAATGAGCAAAAGATCACAACCATTGTAGGGCACTTACCAATGCTTCAAAATTGAGTCCCTGGAGGCTTCCAAGATCACTTCTTAAGCTCCAAACCTCCAAGCTCCACCTCCACGCTATCACCGTAGAGTCGCTCACACTATCGCATAAGGAAATCGCTCTATCTCACTCTCCCAGACAAGCATGAATCATACAAGCATAGAAGAGGCACAATGCTAGAATGCTCTCTCTCTCAACCTCTCTCAAGACACAAAGAAGAGCTCTCTATAGCACAAAGGGGGATTGTGTCTTTTGATTATGAGAAAATGCTTTATATACATTTGGCCCTTATTCACACTTGGGTGCCCAAAACGTACTTAACTAGGCCTTGGGTGGCCAATATCTCATAATGTACAACTTTTATAGTGCCGTTTCATGACACTTATTAATGTTCTCAATTGGAGGAGCATACTTGTTAATCCAAAATGGGATTAACAGTTGTGCCAGTACGCATCCAATAGCAAAGTTTGATGCATCAATATGCACATGAAATATGAGGTCCCAATTAGAGGGTCTAAGAATTGGCACGCTAGATAATGTCTGCTTCAATAGATCATATGCTTCCTGGAATTCCTTAGTCCATTCAAAGAAAATTAGTAGCTTATACAATGGCCTGGTAATTTTAGCATAGAAGATTATGAAAGCGGTGGTAATACCCAACGTGGCCCATAAACCATTACACAACTTTGTAATTAGTGGATGGTGCCAGTTCCAAGATCAACTTGATCTTGCTGTCATTCGTGGACATATCGTTCTTTGAGATAATGTGTCTTAATATCACACCATGTTTGACCCAAAACTAGCACTTTAAAGGGTTTAGGGATATACGATATAATCAACATCGCTCAAACACCTTCCTTAAGTAAGCTAGATGGTCTGCACATCGACAGTGTGCACATAAATCAATGAATACCTCCAACCACTTCTGCAAGCAGTCTTTGAAGGCTATGCACATCGATCGTTGGAATGTTCTTGGGGCATTGGTGAGACCAAAAGTCATTACTTTGTCTGCAAACGTCCCTCACGTTGTATATTGAAAGTTGTCTTATGCTAGTCTTCTGGTGCTATAGACACCTAATTGTAGCCTAAAAATCTGCCCAATAAGCTGTAAGCTTCTTCACCAGCAACTCTCCCCAAAACATGTTGCGTATAGGGCAATCGATAATGGTCCCTCCTCCTAGTAGTTGCATTGACCTTTTTAATATCGACACATATCCTAAGTTTCTCATTCTTTTTTGACACTATTACAATTGGTAAAACAACCAATCCGTATGTTCTATCTCATAGATGAAATCTGCACAGCAATGAGTTTAATGATTTCCTCCTTTACAATTGCCGCATATTTAGGATTCATATGGTATGGTTTCTGCCTGGTTGGTCTTGATCCTTCCATGATTGGGATCATATGTTGCACCACCTCAGGTGTTACACCCTTCATTTCCTTGTAGTTCCAGGCGAAACAATCCTTAAATTCCTTAAGGAGAGTAACGAGCTCATTTTCTTCAGTTGTAGTCAAGTCCTTAGCAATATAAACAGGTTTGGTTTCCTCCCCTGGTCTTGCAATATCAACTTCCTTGATTTTAGCAGGGCCGATGTGGACATCCCATCTTCCTTAACCCTTTTTATTGTCAGTCAGACCACTTTCCATTTCTCAATAGTGTAGGTTTTGAAGTGGTCTGGTACTAAAAGCAAGCCTAGTTTATCCTCATTTTCACTTTTTGTTTTAGCCATGACTTTCTTGGCCTCTTGCTCGGCTTCTGCCAAAGATTTGTTTTGTTTTTGAGGCCCAGTTTTCATAAGCTTAGGTGTTTCTAGTTCTTGAAGGATGACTTTCTCCTTATATTTCCCTTCAAGGGATATCTTACTCAATTCCTCACCCCAATCCTTAGAAAACTCACTGTGTACCTTAGTGGCTTGGAGGTATCTTAGCCACTAGGCATCTGTGGGTTTCCTTCGTAATAGGAAATTTCATGGAGCAATATATCGTTTTTGCTTTTGCTATCTTCTGAGGCGTTGGGTGTGCTGGTATAGCTAGTCTCTTCTATGATGATAGAGGCATCCTTTTCTGATTCTTCATCAATGGTTTGCCAATTGACCATATAGACAGAGGTAGTGGGAACAGTTCCAAATTCCACATATTGGGTCCCTCTGGGTTGCATCACATCTATGGGAGCTAGCACATGTATCCAGATTTCATTGAAATTCGGAGGAGGAAGTGATGCACACATTTTCTTTTTCTTTTCCTCTTTGGAATTTTCCACAATGGGTTGGCATATTTGTACAGATGTGGTCCACTCAGTTGTGACCGAATCATTACTGATGAATAGTTACTCTTCCCCCACGGGGTGTGCTCTCCACGTTCTTAGATCTATCTTTAAAATTTGCAAATCCCTATGCACATACACATGATCTAATTCCCAATCGTGCACCAATTTGGATTCCCTCATGAAGGGTCTCATATGAGTCTGGTTGGAAAGTCCATTACTACAAATGTATGATGGTAGAAACGTACAAAGTTTGAGTTTCACATTCTCCAAAAGCCCAATGGGTTTTGAAAATGTTCCGTCAGCCATTTTAACGATTAGATCTTCTCTTTTTAGATCATGTTTTCCCGAGTTTAGCATTAGTGTCATCACTTTTGTAATAACTTCCCAATTGATTAACTGGTATCTTGACGACTCTGGTTATTCTTTCCCTTGTGTGTTTTCAGGTTCTTTCAGAGGTGATAGAACATCCTCTGTACTGTCGGCTAGCCTTATTCCACCTTCTACCCATTCCTTTATGTCTTCCCATAGTGTTGGTGAATTGTGGCATTTGCACAAATGTGGATAGTACAGCCATAAGGCTTCCTATATGTCTCTGGGTTCTCTAGTAATTGAGGGTTCCTTGCATGTGTGTGTCTCGTATCCATCCCTAGGGAATGAATGGATGGACTCACCCTGTGCATCTTCCTCAAACATTCTTGACATTATGCTCCCTTGAGATCCCTCTTCCATCTCTTCTCGAATTGGAGTAGGTACGTCCAATTCTCTTTCCCTTGTTGGCTCGTTTCTTGGATACATTGTATCCCTGACCTGGTTATGGCTTCATGAAGCCGTTGACATTCTTCTACTAAGACCATGGCATCTTCAAGCTTTCTTATCTCCTCTTTGGCATTTGGGTATTCCCCAACTCCTTTAGGGGTTGATGGTCTTTCCCTTGCACCTCTAGGTAAGGCTCTTTTTGGTTGACCACTTGATCGCCTTCTTCTCTCGATTAGGCCAATCTAGTTTAAATCGTATCTTCCTTGGATCTATCTTGGATTGTGACCCTGGTGTCACCCTTACCCACTTTTTTCACTCTTCTTCTCCGACTAGGTGGTCGCATCTGCTCAGTTCTTCCCCTTGTCCCCCAATTGGGCCTAGGCTCATGTCAAGACATTGAGTAGCATGATATTTCCAAGCTACACACTAATAGTCCGGATGGCGGCCTAGTTAGAAGTGGAAGTCAAACCACCTGTGCACGGTATGGAAAAGCAAATGATCAAGGCCACATTTAGTACAAGTAAGTACTGGCATGTCATTGGGAAGAGAAGTCAATTGTTGGGTTTGGTGCATGTATGAATCACATTCTTGTTTGGACACTCAGCGATTTGATGTGGCCCACCATAGCTAAAACATTGTAGAGGTCCTCTCTTCATGTTAGAGTTTATGTCCTTATTACGCTTCCACTGTACTGTGGTTTGAAACACAAGTATTGGCATGTTATTCTATAGAACATAGAATTCTGGTGTGATCTCTGTAGCTTCCTTATAGTACTCTTCACTAAGTTCTACTTCACGCACCATATCAATATCTTTTGTTGGCTCTCTAATCAATACTTGGTTGATTTTAGCCTATGGTGGTTGTGGTGGTAGAACATGTGGTGGTAGAGGTGAAGTGTCCTCCTGCACCACCGAAACATCCCCCTAGTAGATAGGAAGAGTTTAGCTATCCTTCAATTGCAGTAATTTGCACAGGTGGTGTTGGTAAGGTCAATGGAGCTTTAGGTGTCGGTAGCTGTGCAACTATTTGGAACCTTGGATATCTGCACATGGAAGTGCCATGATTCCCTAATTTAACACAGTGTGCACAATAGAGTAGTGGCCTTGCTCTTAACTGTGGGCATTTGGTAGTAGTGTGATTCAATCTGCACATGGAGCACCACACCAATACGGGGGTAAAGATGGGTATGCCCATGCCCATATGTTTCTTTTCCCTACTTTACCTTCAATTTATCTAGAATTTCATTACGAAGCTCTTCCACAATCATGTTTCCAACTTTCTTGCTCTGAGTTCCAATCTCTTGGTGACTTGAAACACATGAAGTCGTTGCCCCAAAGATATTCTGACATCTTCCGGTTGTGGAAATTCTAGCATATTATCTTCATATTCAATTACCAACTTGCAACACGCATCTAGAGTAGCTGATTGGGCTAATACTAGATAATCATGCATCTTGTGTCTCTAACTCCTCTCCAGAAGCAAGGCAATAACTGATTGTCAATTAGCCTCTCCCATAGTTTGCATCTTGAATTTAAGTGCTTTAGTAGAGACACGTAGTCTCTCATTGACTCCATTTACCACTTTTGGCAAAGCCAGGCACAAACACATTCTTGAGTCGTGTGAAGTTAACCTTATCCTCGGGTTTGAGGGTTTGGAACCACTGATGCACTTTCCCTTCTAGGGTCAATGAGAAAGCATGAATCATTGTTACATATTCACTGCCTGACCCACAGGTTTTGCATGTGGATTCAAAAATCTCTACATGTTAAATAGGATCCCCATCCCCAAAGAATTTTTGAATGAGCTTGGAAATGATGTGTGGTTTCATTTAAGAGGGTCAGAATTCTAGAGCAGTGCCTAGTTCCTCGACCATTCCTCACCCCATTTCCATAGCAATACTCAATTGATTCGTCCTTGTGGCTACATTAAGATTGATGGTTGGATCCACCCTTGGTCTTTGAGGAATTGCTTCCCCCTCTACCTAGACCACTTCCTCTTCCTAGACCACTTCCTCCTTCTATGTTGGCTCTTCTACCCCCTCTACCTAGACCACTTCCTCTTCCTATGTTGGCTCTTCTAGGAATCTCCGATCTATGGGATGGTCTTGCCACTTCATTTTAGAATGGCTCATCATAAGTTGCTTCTTTATGCCTTTACATAATTAGGAGTTCCATGTCCTGTAGGAACGTAGGATGCTTGATCATTTTCTCGATGTCCTTTTTGGTGTACAGAAACGCTTCCACTTTTCTCACCACTCTTGGTAGGTTCTCCTCTTTTTCTAGGTTTACAAACCCTTCCTCCACTTTGGTCTCTTCATTTATGGGTTCTAAGTTTGAAATTCTTCACTTACTTCTTCCCATGACTATTTTCGGCTCTTTACCCCGTGATTGGAGTAAGTTTACACTTCCCATATCCTTTTGTTCGGCTCTTTCCCTCTGAGGTCGGGAAGAATACTTGACCCGTCCTGGCCGCACTTTCCATGTCTCTTCTCATTTGGGGGGTGCCCATGTTTGACAGCCTCAAATTTGAAGTTTAGATAGGTACTTCTTGCCTTGGACTAAGTCTAGCACTGGTTGACGGACCCATGCCCGCAAATTGCGCTTCTTCGTCATTGTTGGTTTGGAGACCAAAAAATCCCCGGGCTATATCAATGATACCGCTCGATCTGGTTAGAGAGGGTGGTTTCTAATCTTTCCCAAACCTAGAGTATCGCAGCCTTCTTCCATGGATTCTTCACTACTAGTTTCAACATTCGTCGAATTCCTTAAGACACTCAATTGAGTGCTTTACTGAGTGGAATATCCTGGGTGATTTGATGCACCATTGTCAAGAGTGAGGTCATCTTCGATGAGATTTCCAGACCTCAAGTGCATGTATATATGATTTGATAATCTTTTTTGCTATCCCAATTAAATTTTGGTCAGATTCTGTTGACTTGTTTTTGAGGCCTTGAGACGGCGTGACGTGTCACAAAACAGTTCAGATCGTGAATGATTTTTTGCACCTTTACGTGTTTAATTTTTTTTCTTTTGGACTTAGAATTCCATGTTACCTTGTTATGATTTTCAAAATTTTTAGCCTTAATTTGACTATACCAAGTTCATGAGTTTGATTTGATCAAGGTATGAAATTATAAAAAAAGTTCACGTCGTCAAGAAATAAGGTTTCACGTCGTGAAAATCAATTAGTTCACGTCGTGAACTAAAAATGGTTCATGCTGTAAAGGATTCTAAAATGGTTCATGTTGTGAACTAAAAATGGTTCACGACGCCATGAAGTGCTCTAAAATAGTTCACATCTTGAATGATTTTTTGCACGTTCACGATTTTTAAGTTTGTTAGTCCTCATGGTGGTGTGAAAGGTGTCAGGATAAGGATACCCATTTTTGGCAAGGTAATCCCATGAATTGCGGCATTAATTATGGTGTTGATGCCTAGAGCAGTTCACGGCATAAAGTTGTACGAAAAGGTTCACATCGTTTGTAGTTTCACGTGGGAACTTCCCACATCGACTAAGGTGATTTTGGGTGAAAAATACTTATCCAAGTGTTTCCAAAATGATTTTGCCACGCCTAAGGAGTATAATACAAGTTCAAGGCACAACCAATGGCTCCTTATTTTTTTGATTTTTTAAAAGAAGAAAAAATAAAACACCAACCTGCTCATTCACATTGATGATTCCAATGATGCAAACATCAAATTTATTTAGAAAAAACAGTGAAGCTCTCTTCCACAACCACTCCACCACACAAATACACAACAAACACAACCAATTTTTCACTTCCACACAAATCTTATCCATTCATTTCCTACACAATGCACTACCAGAATGTAAAGGCAATCACGAATCTTATGTAATGGGAACTGAAACTCCCAGAGGAAGAAAGAAACAAAGGTGTTTCCCTGACATCAGTGCCAAAAATGTTATAGGCTACCACACCGCCAGGGAACCCAATGCATTCACCTAAAGGACGAGTAATAGAACACAACTGTCATAGGGCACTTACCAATGCTTTGAATTTGAGTCCCTTGAGGCCTCCAAGCTCACTTGTTAAGCTCCACCTCCACGCTATCACCGTAGAGTCACTCGCACCATCACATAAGGTAATCACTCTCTCTCACTCTCCCACACAAGCATGAAACATACAAGAATAGAAGAGGCACAAGTGCTAGAATGCTCTCTCTCTCAAGACACAAAGAAGAGCTCTCAATAGCACAAAGGGGATTGTCTCTATTTATTAAGAGAAGATGCCTTATATACATCTGGCCATTATTTACACTTAGGTGCCCAAAACTTACTTAAGGACTTGGGTGGCCAATATCTCATAATGTACAACTTTTATAGTGCCTTTTTATGTCACTTATTAATGTCCTCAATTGAAGGAGCATACTTTTTAATCCAAAATAGGATTAACATTTATTCTTCCATCCATGCAGCCAGAGTTCTCGTCAAATCAGGAGGGGGGAAGCTATTGGAAGGAAGCTCTCTCTCTATTTTCTCAATAAGTTCGTTCGCAGATGTTTGTGCAGGGACCTCCGCCCTTCTTTTAGTTCTAGGGCACCTTTACCTCTACAATTTTCTCCACATTTTTTTAGTCTTGGGATGCTGCTTGACCTGTAATGCAGAAAGTAAAGCCCTGCGGGTGTGCTCATCACAAACTGTGACTGATACCTCTAGGTTCAGTAGAGGTACTTTTCTTTGCATGAAAGGATGTTTGGGAATCTTATCTAAGAGACGCATTATAGTACCCCAAAGTATGTGCATTAACCCACTTGACCCACCTAAAAATATGTAAGTGTAACACACGCATCAGGAGGGGTATATTAATTAAAAAAAGTTATAGAACTACATATACTGGAAGGGTTCTTAAAACCAATTTTGAAAAAAACCATAAGTTTATGAAGAAAAAGGGGTCATTTTATTTATAAAAGTATGTAAGTGTAAGGGATTTTTAAAATACCCATTGAACGCACATGATACAAAAAATTTCTTAGAGGTGAACCCACCAAGATTAAAACCCTTGACCCTCGCCCAGGTTCTCCCCTTCTCCTTTGAAGGGTCCTGGCTGAGTCCTATGAAGAGCCTTGCGAACATCAAGTTTTGCAGAAAAGCAATATGGCTGTTGGATTAAATGTTTGAGAACAGATGGAGGTGGTGAATACACCTCAAAAGCTTTTGAGCATTTCTTGAGGAAGCATGGAATAAGAAGACAGTTGACTTGCAGATATACACCTCAGTAGAATGGTGTGGCTGAGAGAAAGAATAGAGTCATATGTGAAGTGGCAAGGGCAATGCTTAATGAAAAGAGCATGCCAGATTATTATTAGGCAGAAGCATGTGCTACTGTAGTGTATATATTGAACAAAACACCTACAACAGCCATTCATGGAAGCATGCCAGAGATGCGGCTTACAGGTTACAGGCCAGACATTGGACATCTTAAAGTTTTTGGATGCATAGCTTATGTACATGTGCCTGATGAAAGAAGAAGGAAATTGGATCCTAAGGCAGAGAAATGTGTTTGTTGGATATGCACAGGATCGAAAGGCATACAAATGTTATAACCCTCAAACTAGACAAGTGGTCATCTCACGAGATGTGGTGTTTGATGAGCTTGCTAGTTGGTACAAAGCAAAAGATGAGGGAGTCATTGAGTCACTTGAGGCTGATGTGCCTGTGAACTTGCCACAAGGAGGTTCTAGTTCTACTACTATGTCTGGGCCAGCAGAGCAGAAGCTGAGAGTAGCAGTGTACGTCCATGGTCAGGATGTTTGAGGCATGAGAGTGTGAGCACTGGGAGTAGTGCTATGGATAAAGGAAAGAAGAAGGTTGAAGGAATTGGAATCACAGGTTATGAGTCATCTAGTTCGGAGAGTCTTGATGAGGAGCTTGGCATACCTGTTTTACGCACACCTGGTGCTAGGCAGGACAGATATGTGCCACCACATGCTAGAGTTACAGGTGTACAGAGTGACCCGCAGGCATTGTGGAGATCCCAGAGAGTCAGATATCCTGTTGACAGATTGACATATCAAGATTTTGCTATGCACTATGCATATATGACATCTATGGTGAAGCATGTGGAACCTACATGCTATACAGAGGCTATTGGAGAGCATGTATGGGAGAAAGCAATGGATGTTGAGATTGACGCATTGGTCCATAATGATACATGGGACTTGGTTGCATTACCAAAGGACAAGAATGTTATTGGATGTAAATGGGTTTACAAAGTGAAGTGCAAATCTGATGGTTCTATTGAAAGACATAAAGCAAAAATGGTAGCAAAGGGTTATGCACAAACCCAAGGATTGGATTATGATGAGACGTTTAGTCCAGTGGCTAAGATGGGCACAGTAAGAGCAGTCATTGCTATGGCTGCAGCTAATGGCTAGGAAATGCATCAGATGGATGTCGAAAATGCATTTCTAAATGGAGATCTACAAGAGGAAGTGTACATGGCACAGCCAGAAGGGTATGTACACCCTAGATTTCCCACTCACGTATGCAGATTGAAAAAGGCATTGTATGGTCTAAAGAAAGCACCTCGTGCTTGGAGTGATAAGATGAGCAGATATCTTATCTCACTTGGTTTTCAGATTTCTACAGCAGATTCTTCACTCTATGTGAAGAAGACAGAGCATGGGATTGTGTTACTAGTCATCTATGTGGATGATTTGATTATCACAGGTGATCATGGTGCAGATGTGATGCATGTCAAGAAAGCTTTGAGTGGGCAATTTGACATGAAAGATCTTGGTGAGTTGAGATACTTCCTTGGAATTGAAGTGGTGAAAGATCATGCAGGTACTTGGTTAGTACAGCGCCAATATGCATTGGATATGTTGGCAAAGTATGGCATGACAGGGTGTAAGCCTATGAGTACACCATTGGAGCAAAATGTGAAGTTGCGGGCTGATTATGGCGAGGAATTGGATGATCCTTCTATGTACAGGAAGATGGTTGGTAGTCTCATATACATGACTATCACACGCCCGGACTTGAGTTATACAGTGGGGCTAGTGAGCCAGTTTATGCAGAGCCCCAGGAAACCACATTTGGATGCAGTGAGACACATCATGAGATATGTGAAGACCACAGCACATTATGGTTTATTTTATGAGAGTGGTAAAAGCTTGGACATACATGGCTACACAGATGCTGATTGGGCAGGTAGCACATATGACAGGAGGTCTACTAGTGGATATGCTTTTACACTTGGAAGTGCCGTGGTGAGTCGGAGTAGCAAGAAGCAACCTAAAGTTGCTTTATCCAGTACAGAGGCTGAGTACAGAGGTGCAGCCATTGCTACTTGTGAGGCTATATGGTTAAAGAGTCTCTTGACAGATTTATGTGAGCCTAATGGTGGCAAAGTTGTCATTCATTGTGACAACATGAGCAGTATACAGTTGGCAAAGAATCCAGTGTTTCATGCGAGGACCAAACACATAGAGGTCCATTATCACTTTGTCAGAGAAAAGGTGCTGGATGGTACAGTTGATCTTCACTATGTGAAGACTGATGAGCAGGTGGCAGACATCTTTACGAAGCCACTGAGCAGGGAGAAGTTTGAGTACTTTCGGACTATGTTGGGAGTACATGGGATGAGCTTGATATTAATGTGTCGTCGATATGAGGAAATGGATGAGAATGAGTACACATTGACTGGAATGTGGAATAAGTAATGTGGACTAAGGAGGGATAATGTGGAAAGACGAGAGTTCGATTTAGAAACTGTATTTTGTGACTGTTTGTAAATGACTGTTTTATGTCAAGAATGCTGGGGAAGCATTTTGACCATCTTGTGGACTAAGGTCATGAAGACCTAACTGTTAAAGTTGCAACTGCTGACGGAGAGTCAATGGAGGACCTCTCGCGTAGCAAGGTCGACCGAGGTCTTGACCAGCCTCGGTTTGATTTAAATGGTGAGCTTCCGTACGGTGGATGAGGGACCAAGGAAGCGGCCTATGAGTGAAGCGCTAGGTCACCTGCGAAGGATCCTAGAGAGTGCTGACTATACGGTGCTCGGGCTCTGGGTCGCCGAAGATACCCACACGTGCGTCGTGGAAGATATTGGAATAAAGAATAAGAATTGTTTTCTGAAACTGGGCATGGATTTGGTTGATTGACCTTGCTGGTTCTCAATGGATGAGTCCATGGCTCTTTTAGGTGGATCTGTGGGTTGATCTTGCTGATCTTCCACGGAGATTCCATTCTTTTATATGAATATATTGCCGGGTACTATGAGCTAGGAACTATGGAAAAGGCCCTGAGTGAACACGTGGTGAGCGTTCTGGTTACCAATGATGCCATAATTATACCGATGAATGAATGATTGGGAATAAGGATTCAACCAGAGACTATGAGGATTGTCATCAGTGACATATTGGTTTCATTAAAGGATTGTTTGATGCTGCTAAGAAAAAGGCAATTTCATATTGGGTGTGTAAGTGGTGTGGCTAGTTTTATGTTTGCATGAACTTCCGGCTAGGGGGCCTTGGAACTCTTTTCCTTGGTACCCGGGACAAAACCTAACCAAATTCCTAATTGGATCCCATCACTACAGTGGTTGGGTGGTTGGCTAACCCATGGGACTGGATGGGGTTAGGCTAGACTGATGGATCCGTAAATCGAGACTCAATTTCTGTTATTACGATAGATAAAGTAAATCTCGGATAGTAATTGTTCTATGGATAGGAATCAATGGCTATGCCTCTTGATGGGGAAAAAAGCGTTGATCACAATAATTCAAGTGCAAGTTTCATCCTGGATCCGACCGAGTATCTTTATAGGTGCAGTCGGATCAACGTGGTCAGTAATGGTCTTGACTACGTTAGAGTAAAAAGTTATCCTGGTGGAATCGCCCGTGCTTTTCAGATAAGGAAAGTTTTTCCGATTTCGGTTTTGGAAAAACCGACAGATTAGTCTCTTGTCCGGATATCCGTGGACGAGGCCCCAAATGTGGGACCCTGCCCTGCGCAAGAAGTGCTACTTCCGCTACTAGCACCCTGAAACTGTTGCGTGGTGGGAACAAGGATCTCACAGTTGGTATCAGAGCGAATTGGCTAATAAAGATCAACTGAGAAGCCAAATATATCAAAGATTTATCAAGTAGCACAAAAAAAGTTGTAATTGTGTGATATAATTCATACAAATTGATATTCAAACTAATTTCGTAAATTAGTAATTGGGTCTTCAAATGGAAGTACCGCAATTATGGAACCCTGACTTGCTTGAGCCTTAGACATGATGGTATTTACCTTATAATTCCAAGTATCATGACTAACCGTATATACCGAGGGTATAACTGCAGCTCTTTACCGGCAGTATATACGAGTAAATCTAAGACTTGAAATTATAAGCATTAATGCTATCCAGATAATGATTTCGAATGTGGTTGATATGATTTTTAATTCTGTTTGGGAACTGATGAATTGATTTGGATTCTGATTGAAAAATGATGATCCCTGAAAATTGATTGAAATGTAATAAGCTGAGCAAAACCACAATGTGGATGATTGGGACGAGTCCCTGTAATGATAAATGATGATAATGATTTCAGCAAATCACTATGAGATTAGTGGATTGTACTGTCAAATTGCTACTGTTAATACTTGACTCGTTAGATCAAGTTAAGAAATAACAAATTGAGAACTTACTTGTCTGAAATTTCCGTGGGAGAATGTTCATAAAGAAATTTTTCGGTCTAATGGACCATTATCGTGTTAAAGATATAAATGATATGATTGAAAGAATTGTTATTTAATGATGAGTTCTATTTAAGGGATAATTATCCCTGTATTCTGTTGGGTTGACCAGAATATAAGGAACCCCAAAATAAATTGGATCTTAAGAAAAAGAGTTGTCCTCTACTTGCGAGATAAGAACATCTCGTACTTTTTAAGTGGGGTAGAATGTAAGATTTCTCCCCCAGCCTTCGAGGTATGCAGGAGTAAGAATTTCCCTTTTCTGATCTTATAAATTATTCCCTCTCTAAAATAAAAGAAAGATTCTGTTTAAAAAAGGAAGACACTTTACCCAGAATACCTTCTCAGGAGGAGCCCACTTGTTTTAAGGATTCAGAACGATGAGTTCAGAAGTGAGAACCGGTATTTTGGATGCCAAGGTTTTGGTCATCAGTTAAAAAGACTGCCCGACTCCTACCATGAAAAGGGCACAGGGAAGTCTAGAACCCAAATTCAGAGACCAATTCCTTCATACCAATCTAATCAGGGTCCGTCTCGGACAAGATTGCTTAACTCCACTAGGTCCGACCCATTGATTAGGGTCGAGATGACCAGTCAAATGCTTGGCGACGTAGAGCAACAGATGCAGGCAATTCATAAAGATATAAACGTTGCCCAGGATCGACAGAGACAATATACAGATAAGAAGAGGACAATCAGAGAATTCAAAGAAGCAGTTATAGTCTTCATTTGAATACGGACCAAAAGAATTTCTTTATCTCTAGGGGAGTATAAGTAGTTATCCCCCAGATATTATGGACCAAAGAAAGTAGGTGACTTAGCCTACGAACTTCTTTTATCTCTTCATCTCAAAGTTCTTAATGCCTTCTATAGAAAAATGTGCCAAACCCAAATCATGGAAAGACGGTAAAACTTCAGTGTGGCAAGATACCGTTGGCTTCTAAGTTACACTAGCTCCTTCCTTTATATAAGTCGTAACTTTTACTTGTCGCTCACAGTAATCTTACTTCCATCGATCTCCCTTTTTCTTAATCTCCTTCATGGCTTGGCAACAGGAATTAGTTTTATCCATGATGATTTCTCACCTTCAAGACGCAAGCCAGTCTGTGAAGAAGGATTTTATAGAACAGTATGAGCACTCACTTTTTCCTCACTTGGGAACTTCTGTAGTAGCTCAGACCTAATGGCGGACCTATCAAGACATAACTAGGGTAACACCCTAGGGTCAGCAGCACTTTCGTAACAATGTCCACTTGGCCATGGTTATTGAAGCTTTGGGTTTGGGTCCCCGATACTACTGCATCATGAGATCAAGGCATCTTGGGTTTTCTGAGCGGGTCTTCTTACTGGCGTGTTTTATTCCTCATCAGAAGATATGCCTTTACCCCGTTTTTGGCTTGCCTCTCAGAGGTCCTTTTGTTAGATCACCTCATACCACTGAGATAGGTGCGGCAATAACCAACAAAATTATTCCCATAGATGAGTTACCTTATACGTGCGCAGCTTGTGAGTGCTGCTTTTGTGATCATATGATGGATGGGCTTATGGAAGTGTAAAGAGTTATTCTATCTTTACTGTATATGTTCCAAGAATGAATAAAGTTTAAATCTTGTTCTTGTCTTGACCCTTACTCTCTTTGAGGCTTTTCTTGGTGGTTAATCTTAATTAAAAATTTTCTCTCAGTCTCATATTCTTGCATCTTGCGAAATTACCCCCAGTTTGCGAGATGAGGGCATCTCGCGTTTTTCAAGTGGGAGAGAATGTAAGATTCCTCCCTATCCTCTCCAGATGTCCAGCATCTTCCCCTGTAATCAATCCCCTCTTCAAAAATATAAAAGATCTTGTCTCTGCCTATTTTGACATAGAGAGAGAAAATATTCTAGAGAGAGAATATTCAGATTTTGAATATTTTTAGATAGAAAAATTTCTCATATTATTAAAATGAGTTCCCCTAAAACAGAAATTCAAAAAGAACTTTCCAATGTGCAATTGGAATTTATTGGAAATGGGTATAAAGGACCTTAGCCTAAGGGTCTAGATTTTTAGAAATTTTTGGATTATGGTCCAATTAAGGTTCCTATGGGCCAATAGCATCAATCCATGTGTAGGGAGGAGATAAATCCAATTTGTAAAAGAAGATACCCAAAAATGAGTAAATGCTCACATAAGATGAAGAGTTGACTATGTACAAGGTTTATTATACTATGAGCTAGGAACTATCGAAAAGGCCCCTAAGTGGATAGGTGGTGAGCGTTTTGGTTGCCAATGATGCCATAGGTACTTCGATGAAGGAAAAATTGGAAATTAGGATTCAACCGGATATTTTGGAGGATTATGATCAGTGATGCTATAGTTTCATTAAATGATTGTTTTAAAGACACCTGAATCTGTGAAAAAGGCAATTTCATATTGGGTGTGTAAGTGGTGTGACTAGTTTTAGGTTTGCATGGATATCAGGCTAGGGGGCTTGGGAACTCTTTTCCCTGGTACTCAGAACAAAACCTAATCAAATTCTTAAATGGATCCCATCACTACAGTGGTTGGGCGGTTGGCTAACCCACGGGGCTGGATGGGGTTAGGCTGCTGGACTGATGGATCCCTAAAATGAGACTCATTTCTGTTATGGTACGATAGATGAAGTAAATCCCAGATAAAAATTTGTTCTATAGAAAAGAATCAACGGTTGTGTCTCTCAATGAAGAAAAAAGAATTGGTCTCTATGATCCAAGTGCAAGTCTTTTCCTTGATCTGACTATGATACTTACGGGTTCGGTCAGATCAATTCAGTTAGTTAAGGCTCTTGACTACGTTAGAGAAAAACACATCCTGGAGGAATCGCCCGTGCTTTCCCGGCAAGGGAAGTTTTTTCGGGTTCGGTTTTGGAAGAACCGAGGCATTAGTCTCTTGTCCGGATATCTGTGGGCGAGGCCCCGAGTGAGGGACCCTGCCCCGTGCAGGAAGTGCTACTTCTGTTGCTAGCAACCCTGAATTCGTTGCGTAGAGGGGACAGGGATCTTTCATCATTCACATCCACATTCATTCATATCACATCCTTTCACATATCCTCACATCTCATTCTCATCTCTTCATTCACATCCACATTCATTTGTATCACATCCTTTCACATATCCTCTCATCTCTTCATTCACATCCACATCCATTTCACATATCCACATCCACATCCACATCCATTTCACATATCCTCACATCTCATTCTCATCTCTTCATTCACATCCACATCCATTTCACATATCCTCACATCTCATTCTCATCTCTTCATTCACATGCACAGCCATTTCACATTTAGTAACATTTTCTATTTTGATACTGATGGGACTTTTCTAATATTTCTGTCAATTGCTTGGCCTAGGTTCCTTTTCTCAACGGATATTTTCATATTCTTTCTCAAATTTCTCAAGTGAAATAGATTCAATATTCTTCTTTTTGATAAAAGATTCATGGGATTTACAAAATCAATTCTACCCATATTTCCCAATAATACTCAAAATTTTACTTTTGATAAATTCTCATAATTTGAATTATGCTAGAAGCTCTTCTTTTTCTATTTAATTTCTTGGATCTCAATTATCATGGAAATTTCTCTTTTTGCATTTGATTGATTAATTCTAAATGTCATGAGAATTTCTCTTTTATCATAAAATAAATTTATCTAAAATTTCTCTTTTCTTTAATAAAAATATCCATTATTCAAATATGCCAAGAATTCTACTTTTTCCATTTAAATAATTGAATTCTAGATGTCATGGGAGTTCCTCTTTCATTATTTAATTTTTCTCATGCATAAAATAAATTTATCTAAAATTTCTC
This sequence comes from Cibotium barometz, assembly GCF_041138505.1. NCBI lineage: Eukaryota > Viridiplantae > Streptophyta > Polypodiopsida > Cyatheales > Cibotiaceae > Cibotium > Cibotium barometz. Next base: position 51,427,982 of record NC_141067.1, read on the forward strand.
TTTGAATTTTAATAAAAATATCCATTAATTCAATTATGCCAAGAATTCCACTTTTACCATTTAAATGATTGAATTCCAAATGTCATGGGAATTCCTCTTTTATCATGTAAATAAAATTGTCAAAATTTTCTCTTTTCTTACTTATTTAATTATGCATATACCTTCAAAATTACTTTACCATCATTTTGATTAAAAACATTATTTTAGCCTAGGATATTCAATCCTAGAATATGGTAGAAAGTCCTCTTTTCACATTATGCATAAGAATGAGTTATGTATTAATTTCTTAAAATTTTTGCCATAGCTTTGTTGCTATTTTTACTGATAATTTTTAATATTTTCTAAAAGAATAAGACTTAGTAATAAAATTATGATAGTATAACTATCTTTTATACTTAAATCCAATTTATGGATTTAAATCATAAGATTACTATAATTTTATTAGCATAAAAATATAAAAAGCCGTTTTCTTAACCTCTGGCTTCCCAAGCCTAGAGTTTGATTTGTGAATTGAGAATTTATCAATGACAAGCATCATTTGAATAGAGAATTGGTCATAAGAATGACCATTCTTTTCGGGAGAGAGAAATATACACAAAAAAAACATCCTAAATTAAGCATAAGAGAATTGGTCATAAGAATGACCATTCTTTTCGGGAGAGAGAGATATACATAAAAAAACATCCTAAATTAAGCATAAAGATAAACTTTTCTTAATTATTCATTATTACAACTCTTAAGAAAAGCTTGATTTGCGTTATAGACACTTAATTAGAAACTTCTCAAGCTTGAGAGGGTTGAGAAGTGAAAACATTGAGAATAGTAGAGAAAAACCTTGAAATTACTTCTTACCTCTTGATTTTACTTGCTTCTCTATCTTAGAAGAAGCCCCCAACCAATTAATTGGTTAGTGTGTTGAAAGGAAAGCTCCAAGGATGGTTGAAGAGAGAGAGAGAGAGAGAGAGAGAGAGAGAGAGAGAGAGAGAAGCTCCACTCTCTCCAAAAGTAGAGGATTTTTAAGGGATAATAGAAAATATGAGTATTTTAATGTAATACTTGCATGGTATAGCTCAAAGATGAGAATACAAAAAAATGAGGGTCTATTTATAGGTGAGGGAGGCCACTAACTGAGTCCAACTAAGTTCTAGAATTTTTGAGCTTCACTTTGGCTGAATTTGGACAAGATTTGGATCAGTTTGGCTCCCTTTTTGATTTGGTTTGATCCAGAAGAGAGGAGAGATAAAAATATCATATTTTTTTTGAATTAAAAACTCATCCACATGTGTGAAATAGGTGCCTACCTCAAAGTCTCCCCCCTCCTTACCAAGGTGTTAAAAATGTATCATTATTCCAAAATATCTCATCTTTTTAGTAATATCTCATAGTTTTTAACTAATAAACTTTATACTCAGTCAACTCTTCATCTTATGTGAGCATTTACTCATTTTTGGTTATTTTCTTTTATTCTTTGGATTTATCTCATCCCAACACTTGGATTAATCCTATTGGTCCATAGGAACCTTAATTGGACCATAATCCAGAAATTTTTGAAAATCTTGACCCTTAGGCTTAAGTCCTTTATACATATTTTCAATTAATTCCAAATGCACATTGGAAAGTTCTTTTTGAATTTTTGTTTCAGGGGAAACTATTTTAGACACTAGGAGGATTTTTGTATCCAAAATATCTCAATTTTGGATTACCTCTCTCTAGATATTTTCTCTCTCCATGCCAAAATAGGGTAAAACAAGATCTTTCTTTTATTTCAGAGAGGGGAGTAATTACAAGAATAGATGGGGAGGTTCTTACACCTTTATAGCTCAAAATCTGGAGGGAGGAATCTTACATGCACCCTTTCCTCTACCAAAATATTGCGAGGAGTTTTGCATGTTTCAGATCTTCAAAGGAATCTTCTTTATGTTGCGTGACTTGTTGATCTTGGTCTTTTTTGCTCGATGGGAGGTACATGGTCTTGGGAGGTGCACTACTATAAATGTAAGATTCCTCCCCAGCCTCTCAAAATGTCTAGCATCTTCCCCTGTAATCAATCCCCTCTTTAGAAATATAAAAGATCTTGTCTCTGCCTATTTTGACATAGAGAGAGAAAATATTCTAGAGAGAGAATATTTAGATTTTAAATATTTTTAGATAGAAAAATTTCTCATATTATTAAAATGAATTCCCCTGAAACAAAAATTCAAAAAGAACTTTCCAATGGGCAATTGGAATTTATTGGAAATGGGTATAAAGGACCTTACGCCTAAGGGTCTAGATTTTTAGAAATTTTTGGATTATGGTCCAATTAAGGTTCCTATGGGCCAATAGCATCAATCCATGTGTAGGGAGGAGATAAATCCAATTTGTCAAAGAAGATACCCAAAAATGAGTAAATGCTCACATAAGATGAAGAGTTGAATATGTACAAGGTTTATTAGTAGAAAACTATGAGTAATATCAAAAAAATGAGATAAATTGAGTATCCAAAAATGAGTAAATGCTCACATAAGATGAAGAGTTGAATATGTACAAGGTTTATTAGTAAAAAACTATGAGCAATATTAAAAATATGAGATATTTTGGATATCCAAAAATGAGTAAATGCTCACATAAGATAAAGAGTTGAAAATGTACAAGGTTTATTAGTAAAAAACTATGAGCAATATTAAAAATATGAGATATTTTGGGTATAATGATTCCATTTGACACATATGTAAGGAAGGGGAATTCTTTAAAGGAGGTGCATATTTCACATGCTTGAATGAGTTTTAAACTCTAAAATAATGTGATATTTTTATCTCTCCTCTCTCTTGAACCAAACCAAATCAAAATGGAACCAAACGGAATCAAAAAGTAACCAAACTAGGTCCAAATTTAGTCCAAATTCAACCAAACTGAATTTGGAAAATTCTAGAATTCAGTTAGCTTTGGTTAGAGCTTCCCTCTCCTATAAATAGAACATGAGTCCTTTGAAAAAAAGAGAAGAATTTTACTATACTAGAGTTATGCTGAAATAATGCTAGTTTCTACTATTCTCTAAAATTCTCTCCAAATTGAAGAAATTAGAACTTCCCTCTTTCTTCAATCCCCATTGGTGGCTCCATCAACATACTTAACCAATTGATTGGTTGGGGGCCTCTACCGTGAACAAAGAATCAAGCAATTTGTAAGGTAAATGGTGAATTTTGATCTTTTCTATAATTTCTCAATGCTTCTCTCTTCTCAACCCCTCTCAAGCTTGAGAAGCTTAATTGGAATGGTTTTTGAATGCTATTGAAGTAAATTGATGAATGGTAGTGAAGAGTTACATAAATTGATGAATGCTATTGAAGTTAATTGATTAATGATAGTTAAGAATTACATAAATTTCTATTTATGCTTAATTCAAATGGTTTTTATGTCATTTCTCTCTCTCACTCAAGAAATGGTCATACTCATGACCCATTCTCAATCCAAATGAAGCTTTTCATAAAGCTTTTCCTTAATCCAAGATTAATCTATGCTTGAGGCCAAATTAATGGCTTTTTTCTATGCTTTTAGTTTATGTATTTCATGAATATTGATGATTCAATCCATTAGGGATTAATGATCCAATTAGGGATCATTCTAATTATTTCCTTAAAGATAAGCTTTACCTCTTAGAAAAATTGAGATTTATCAGTCATAGCAGCGGAGCTATGGCAAAATTTTTATAAAAATTACTCATAAAATAATTTCATTCAAAGCATAAAAAGAGGACTTCCTACCATATTCTAGGAATTATCGTCCTATATTAATTGAAAGATATTCATTGTAATCCTAGAGAAATTGATTTTTATATTATGCATAATTGAATTTCATGCATAGAGGTATGCATAAGAGATGAATATTTTATTATAAAAGTGTTACTTTTAGCATAATTGAATTTCATGCATAGAGGTATGCATAAGAGATGAATATCTTATTATAAAAGTGTTACTTTTAGCATAATTGAATTTCATGCATAGAGGTATGCATAAGAGATGAATATTTTATTATAAAAGTGTTACTTTTAGCATAATTGAAATTCATGCATAGAGGTATGCATAAGAGATGAATATCTTATTATAAAAGTGTTACTTTTAGCATAATTGAATTTCATGCATAGAGGTATGCATAAGAGATGAATATTTTATTATAAAAGTGTTACTTTTAGCAGAATTGAATTTCATGCATAGAGGTATGCATAAGAGATGATTATTTTATTATAAAAGTGTTACTTTTAGCATAATTGAATTTCATGCATAGAGGTATGCATAAAAGATATGGGAAGTGATAAGATATGATAAGATGCATATGAGATGAGTTAGGATGTGATAAGATGAGTTAAGAAGTGATAGGATGTGTATGGGATGAGGTAAGAATTGTATGTGATGGGATAAGATGTATATGGGTTGTGATAGGGTGAGAATATGGATGTGAATGTGGATGGGTATGTATGGATGTATGCATGAATGTGGATGTATGGATGTGAATGAGGATGTGGATGTGGATGCATGGATGTAAATGTGGATGTGTATGTTTGGATGTATGCATGTAGATGTGGATGCATGAATGTGGATGTATGGATGTGAATGAGGATATAGATGTGGATGTATGGATGCGAATGTGCATGTAGATGTGGATGTATAGATGTGAATGGGAATTGTGATGTGGATGGGAATGTGTATGTGGATGTATGTATGTATGTGGATGTGGATGTATGAATGAGGACGTGATAATGGATGTATGCATGTGGATGTGGATTTGGATGTGTATGTATGAATGTGGATAATATGGATGTATAAATGAGGATGTGAAAATGGAGATAAGCATGTAGATGTGGATGTATGGATGTGAACGTGGATGTGGATGTGGATGTATGCATGGATGTAAATGTGGATGTGGATGTGGATGTATGTATGGATGTGAACATGAATGAGGATGTGGATGTGGATGCATGGATGTAAATGTGGATGTGTATGTATGGATGTATGCATGTAGATGTGGATGTATGGATGTGAATGAGGATATAGATGTGGATGTATGGATGTGAATGTGCATGTAGATGTGGATGTATAGATGTGAATGGGAATGTGGAGTGGATGTATGAATGAGGACGTGATAATGGATGTATGCATGTGGATGTGGATATGGATGTGTATGTATGAATGTGGATATGGGATGTGGATGTATAAATGAGGATGTGAAAATGGAGATAAGCATGTAGATGTGGATGTATGGATGTGAACGTGGATGTGGATGTATGGATGTGGATATGGATGTGAATATATGATATGTGATGTGAAGGAATCTGAAGTGAAGAGATGAAAAATGAGGTGATTGGATGAGTACACATATAAATGGAATGTGGAATAAGTAATGTGGATTAATGAGAGATAATGTGGAAAAATGAGAGTTAATATAGAAACTGTATTTGTAAACTGTTTGTAAATGCTGTTTGTAAATGGCTGTTTTATGTCAAGAATGCTGGGGAAGCAATTTGACCGTCTTGTGATTAAGGTCGTGGAGACCTAACTGATAAAGTTGCAACTGCTGACGGAGAGTCAATGGAGGACGTCTTGCGTAGCAAAGTCAGCCGAGGTCTTGACCAGCCTCGGTTCGATTAAAATGGTGAGCTTCCGGTACGGTGGATGAGCGACCAAGGAAGCGGCCTATGAGTGAAGCGCTAGGTCACCTGTGAAGGATCCTAGAGGGTGCTGACCATACGATGCTCGGGCTCTGGGTCGCCTAGGATACCCATGCGTGCGTCGAGGAAGATATTGAAACAAGGAGTAAGAGTTGTTTTTCTGAAACCGGGCATGGATCTGGTTGATTGACCTTGCTGGTCTTCAATGGATGAGTCCATGGCTCTTTTTATGGATCTGTTGGTTGATCTTGCTGATCTTCAACGATAGTCCATCTTGATTTTTATAAGTGATTATATTGCCGAGTATTATGGGCTAGGAACTATTGAAAAAGCCCCTAAGTAGTGGATAGGTGGTGAGCGTTCTAGTTGCCAATGATGCCATAGATACTCTGATGAAGGAATGATGGAAAATTTGAGAATCAACCGGATAATTTGGAAGACTGTGATCAGTGGTACTATGGTTTCATTAAAGGATTGTTTTAAAGTTAGCTGATGCTAAGAAAAAGGCAATTTCATATTGGGTGTGTAAGTGGTGTGCCTAATTTTATGTTGCATGAACTTCCGGCTAGGGAGCCTTGGAACTCTTTTCCTTGGTACCCGGGACAAAACCTAACCAAATTCCAAATTGGATCCCATCACTACAGTGGTTGGGCGGTTGGCTAACCCATGGGATCGGATGGGGTTAGGCTGGACTGATGGATCCGTAAATCGAGACTCAATTTTTGTTATTACGATAGATAAAGTAAATCCCGGATAGTAATTGTTCTATGGATAGGAATCAATGGCTGTGCCTCTTGATGGGGAAAAAAGCGTTGATTCCAATGATCCAAGTGCAAGTTTCTTCCTTGATCCAAACGAGTACCTTTATAGGTGCAATCGGATCAGCTTGATCAGTAATGGTCTTGACTACGTTAGAGTAAAAAGTTATCCTGGTGGAATCGCCTGTGCTTTTCGGATAAGGGAAGTTTTTTCGAGTCCGGTTTTGGAAAAACCGACGGATTAGTCTCTTGTCCGGATATCCGTGGGGGACGAGGCCTCGAATGTGGGACCCCTGTCCCGCGCGAGAAGTGCTGCTTCCGCTGCTAGTACCCCGAATCTGTTGCTCGGTGGGAACAGGGATCTCACAATAAAACCCTTGGTATCACGTGTTTTCAGGAGGTATTTAAAAATCCCCTTAACTAAAATTTCCCCCCAATAAAACAACCCCTCTTTACTTATGAACTAACGAGTTTAATTAAAAAACCTATCCTGTTATTGTAATTCTGTTAATTTTTCTCAATGTATCTAATTAAAAAACTCCTCCTGTTGAACTCACGTGGTACACTAACATTTTTTCAGGTGAACCCCCCGAGTACATGGTCTAGTAAGGATTCTGATGATACACAATCCTTACTCATTGCTTTTCCTTTTTTGTTAATCATTGTATCTCTCAAGATGTTGTGCATCCTTCTTCTCCTATGAAGGATTTTGAAGACCCTACAAAGGATTCTAGTGATAATCTTGATATATACATTGATCTTGCCATTGATATTGAACATGGTTCAAATCATTTCTACGATGACAAATTTGATGATGCTATGAATGTTCACGAAGATTTGAAAACTTATATAGAAGATATCTCTTCTCCACAAAAGGATCACTGGCAGGAGGCTATGCAAGCCATTGAATATGATTCTTTGATTTCCAAAGGTACATGGGTTCTTACTGATTTGCCTCCTGATCATGTTCCTATCAAGTGCAAATGGGTATATAAAACAAAGACAAAGGATGATGGATCTTTTGATAAGTTCAAAGCTCGTTTGGTTGCAAAAGGATACTCTTCACAAGTTGTAAGTGTTGATTATCATGATACATTTTCCCCTGTTGTTTGCATAACTAGCATACGTGTCCTTTTGGCATTTGCTACTCATTTTTATTTGGAGATTCATCAGATGGATGTGAAAACTGCTTTTCTTAATGGTGATCTCAAAGAAGAGATTTATATAGAACAACGAGAAGGATTTTTAATTCCTGGCAAGGAACATCTTGTGTGTCATCTTCAACGCACTCTCTATGGTTTAAAGCAGGCATCACGTTCTTAGTATATAAAAATTGATCTCTTCCTCACATCAAAAGGGTTTATCTCTTGTATCTCTGATCCTAATATATATGTCAAGCGCAAAGGTATTCTATTTGTTATTCTTACTCTTTACATCGATGATACCATACTTGTTTCCAATAATCTTGACTTTATGCAACTCATAAAGAAGATTTTGTCATTGGATTTTGAGATGGCGGATCTTGGTGAGATTCACTCTTGTCTTGGTATTCAAGTTCAGCGCTATCGCCAGAAAGGTATCTAGTTTCTTCGTCAATCAAAATTCATTGACGATATTATTGAAAAGTTTGGTCTAGTCAATGCTTATTCTGCAAATACTCCATGTCTTGTAAGCTCCACCAACAAGTATATAGCTACGACTCGTGACAAAGGGTTATCCCCACATTAACCTTATGCTAATCTCATTGGCTTTTTATAATTTGTTGGCTTAAACACCATACCAGATATTCTCTTTGTGGTTAATTTCTCGGGACAACATCTTGCTTCTCCTTTTGTTGGTGGGCATTGTTCTTAAATATTTGAGAGGCACTAAAGACTTTGGACTCTTCTATCGCCATCGCCAACAAGAATCCTCTCCCTTGGATTCTTTATGTCTTCTTGGTTATTTAGATGCTAACTGGGCAAGTTCTCACTCGTCTATGTGATCTACAAGTGGAAATTGTTTCTTTGTTAATGGTTGCTTAATTTCTTGGGCTAGCAAGAAATAATGTTGTGTTGCATGTAACTCCATCTTTAGCAGCTCGTGAATTCGTATGGCTTCATCAATTACTTACTGATCTTGGACATCCATTATCGTCAAGTACTCCACTTAGATGTGACAATCAAAGTGACATTAGTCTTGCCAAGGATTATGTTCTACATAGAAAATCCAAGCATATTGCTATTCATTATCATTATGTTTAACATGAAGTGAAGAAAGGATCAATAATGATTGAGCATTTCCCCACAGATCAGATGATTGCAGATATATTCACCAAAGGATTGAGTGAAGCTAGATTCACATCATTACATGGAGAACTTGGAGTTGTTGTAACTTCATGCTTTGGAGATTAATACTTTTCACACTCACACCTTGAATAATTAAACTTGTACAAAATGTATTTTTGTATCCTTGTAGATACTCTTTCACATTACACACATTGATCTTTTGCATATGATATGTATGTATGTATAGCGGCTCAGGTTTTTCCCTTGTACTCCCCAAGGGTTTTTTCACTTGCAGCTAGAGACCTTTGTTTGAGTGGGGGTGTTGGAGCTATATATATCACACCCTAACTTGACCTAGATCTCACCTATATATACAAAATCATAATCAATATGAACTACTAGGAACATAGACATAATCATCAGAATGAGATAGTGATTCTTAGTTCCTCATTTGATTCATTGAAGTGACATTCATCATTTAAAGAATTTGGCCTTCGATGATGTCCCTTTGTATGGCAAGATTCTTGTCAAATGTTGTTAAGTAGGACTTGTTCTTGCATGCTTCTTCCCATGTTCTTTTTTATGTTTTTTTGTATATTTAAGTGCTCTTATGAAGTAGATATTCATCAGGTAGAAGAAGTGAGTCATATAGACTCTTATTGAACTGCTCTATGTTGAAGTAGCCACTTGTCAGCAACAACAAGGATTACAAGAATTACATCAACTTGCCAAGCTAATATAGATATCTTCACTAAGGATTGAAGATCATTGATTTGTGAAGATGGTAGCGTCATTTAGAGAGGTTTGTAATTTGAAGAAAAATTCCAGGCGATGGGTTGTACCATTGACCAAGCTTTCGCCCACCACCCATGACCCCCCCATCCGGAGATGTACCTAGATATTTGTCAATGGTGAGTCTTTGGTGCAAGTGCCCTCCAGTGCATGAGTATGGATATGTATGCATGGAGCAGCTCCTACATTGATGGAGTCAAAAGAATAGTAAGCTATAAGCTTAACAATTATATAATGGCTATAAGATCATTTTGGGAAAGTGTTAATGCATGAGATGGCTTAATCTGTGATATGGCTTAACTCATCAAAGTGTAGGTTCTTAAGCCCCGTGAGATTGTAAATTCGTGAAAGGGGTTAATCCATGAGAAGCTTAACTTATGAAAGTGTAGGGTCTTAAGCTGTGAGACTCTTAACCCCCATGAGAAACCTGAACTCATGAGATTATAGGGTTTGACGTGTGAGATTGCAAGTTTTGACCCGTGAGATTGCAGGGTTTGACCCCATGAAATTGTTGGTTTTGACCCATGAAATTGTAGGGTTTTGACCCACGATATTGCAGGTTTTGACCCATGAGATTGTAGGTTTTAACTCGTGAGATTGCAGGGTTTTGACCCATGAGATTATAGGTTTTGACCCGTGAGATTGCAAGGTTTGACCCTATGAAATTGTACGTTTTGACCCGCGAGATTGTAGGGTTTTGACCCTTTGAGATTACAAGTTTTGACTCGTGATATTGTAGGGTTTGATCCCATTGGTTTCAGATTTGGAATGATTCTATGGGTCAACTAGGGCATGACATATGAGCAATAGGTTCTTGTGCACTGATGCTTCACATCCAGAGGGGTGACAAGAGCATTGTGAGTTTGTCTATGATGTGCTCATAAGTCTCTGTTGTGCAAACATGGGAATTGATTCTTGAATTTCTGGCTCAAATATTGTCGAGGTAGTAGGTAAGATTGCTGGTTGGTTACCATTGGGGTTGTTTGAACACACAAGCTCTTGTGTAGGTGTTGAATGCATGAGAGTGGTTGACTGACTTGCTTGGTGTTACGTGGGCCTCCATTCTTGTCAAGGCAGTAGGTAAGATTGTTGGTTGGTTACCATTGGGGTTGTTTGAACACACAAGCTCTTGTGTAGGTGTTGAATGCATGAGAGTGGTTGACTGACTTGCTTGGTGTTACGTGGGCCTCCATTCTTGTCAAACTCTAGGTGAAGCTATTGGGATTGAAGCTGGTTGTGAGGTTTTCTTCAGTACATTGCTCGATTTTGGCAACCATATGATGGGATTACCATCATAGTATCCTTATTGTTGAAGCACATGCACAGGCTCCCATCTTTAATGAACATTATAAATTGGTGTGGTTGATGTGTTTGGTGATGAGGTTTTCTTCTGTTGTATGCAAGCTTAGGGGGCTTTGTGATGTGCATGGAAATCCAAGCATTGGTATTTCCTTGGTAGTACCCTTTGTTGAAATTAGAGCAATGTGATGAGCTATGGTGGATCAAATACTAGAATCAACATCATTAACAAAGTGATTAACAAATAATTAAGCCGTAATTAGTGAGTAATTAGTGAGTAATTAACAAATAGCTTAATGTAGGCATGGATAATAAAAAACCAGCAAATTCTCATTAGGCCAATGCCTCAATTTATAGAGTTTACATCCAAGCATCAAATCCCACTGATTTCTCCTTGATTCACTCCAGCTCTTTTGCTTGATTCTCTCCACCTCTTCACTTTTCCCAAAATATCTCCTAGAATATCTCCACACTTCCTAAATCTTCTCATTCTACCCTTTATTCTCTCCTAGTAGATTCTTCTCACCTTTTCATAGGTTCTTTCACATTTACACATCCTCTTTTACAGCCTCTAACCAAGGGCTTGTTCCCGCACACACCCTATTCACTTATATTTCAACACCTCCCCTCAAGTGAATACTCCTAGAACACCTAGACCCTATACCAAGTTTCCCTCTTACTTGATAGTCTGCGAGACTAGTGTCTAGCACACCTCCCCTCAAGTTATCTTAGCACACCTGGACCCTATACCAAGTTTCTCTCTTACTTGATAGCCTGCGCGACCAGTGCCTCAAGTCCCTAAACTCATAGTCATTGACATGCTCTCTCTCTCTATGTGTCCAAGGCTACTATAGTTGCTTGCGACCTTGACTAAAGTGCTCACACATACATCTATCTACCATGTGGCCTACATCATCGGTGGCTCAGAGGTGGTTTTAATTTGTTGGGGCAGGTTACATTGGGTTGTGGGGTCTCTCTCTCTCTCTCTCTCTCTCTCAGAAAAGATGATTCGATTCCACTTCCTTTGGAGCCTCCATGAAGTTTACCAATGTCGTTCCTTCTCCATTGGGTTTGTTGTAGCAGTCTCTTGCCATGTGACCTGGCTTTCCACAGTTGTTGCAAGTGAAGGTCCTTCCTCCTACTCTGCCTCTTCCTCGTCCTCCGTCCTCGAGAGAATCCTCCTCGGGTGAAGAATGCTTTTTCTTCTCCTACTGTTGAGTCGATCCATTTCTTCTCTTTGCCTCTGCTCTCTTGCTCTAGTAGAGCTGCTTCTATCTCGTGTAGCTTCAATTCAGGTACATTCTTTAGTGTTGCTACAATATTTCCATATTCACCTTTGTCCACACTCTTCAGAAGCATTGCTAATGCCTCATCATCTTCTACCTTTTTGCCCCAATAGCTGCAAGCTGTTTCTTAATGCTTTTATATTTGTTCGAGTGTGTAATTAAAGGTTCACTTTCCTTCATGTCCAATTTGTAGAATTGCATTAACAGATTTATCTTTGTCTACCCTTTTACAACTCAATCTGGTGTTTAAGAAATGATTATAACAAATTTATCAGCATAAAATCACCAGAAATTACATTAAATCAAGGGTAACCAATTTGTACGGAACGGTTGGAGTATCAAACCAACTCCAAATTGTAATACAAAGTTGTATCAGATAACTAATGGTTAATTTAAACCCTCAATTGCACCAAAATATAGTGATTAGTACTGATTAATTATTGATTAGCAAATTAATCCACTATTTTGTGTGCAGAAAACAGAGTATGCGGGGAGTCCAGATCTAGTGCCTTAGACTTCAAATGAGCTCAAATGCTTTCAAAACCATCAATAGCAATGAGTCTAGTAGAGGATTAAGCCAAGAAACACAAAATTTGACCAAATATTGAAAGCTTAATCTCTGTTTTACCAAAGTCACCTGCTTCTGCTGTAGATTTGATGAAGAGCTTGGATCTCATTGTAGACTTGATCAAATTGAATTTTGTCTTCACCAGCTTGGAGAGCATGCTTGAAAACCCCCAGGGCTATGAGGAATTAGACCAATTTGATTTGGAGCAGCTGCAATGTCAAATTTTCTTAGAAAAAAATACGCTGAAGAAAAATGCGATTTCTCCCAGCTTCGCCCGCCGGCGGTTTGCACTTCTGTTTCGACTGGCTCGAGTAGGAATGGGTTAGCTAACTTGAGCTAGAAGGGTTTGGGAAATGGTTGAGTGTGCAAAGAGCTAGAGCTCCTCCACCAGCTAGGGGTACAGAGGTGAGTTGAAAAATAACTAAAAATTCGATTAATTTTTAATTATCTACTAATCCTAATTAATTAGATAATGGGCTCATAAATGTGATGAATTCTAGGCATGGCTCTGATACCATGTTGAAATTAGAGCAATGTGATGAGCTATGGTGGATCAAATACTAGAATCAACATCATTAACAAAGTGAGTAATTAACAAATAGCTTAATGTAGGCATGGATAATAAAAAACCAGCAAATTCTCATTAGGCCAATGCCTCAATTTATAGAGTTTACATCCAAGCATCAAATCCCACTGATTTCTCCTTGATTCACTCCACCTCTTTTGCTTGATTCTCTCCACCTCTTCACTTTTCCCAGAATATCTCCTAGAATATCTCCACACTTCCTAAATCTTCTCATGCTACCTTTTATTCTCTCCCAGTAGATTCTTCTCACCTTTTCACAGGTTCTTTCACATTTACACATCCTCTTTTACAGCCTCTAACCAAGGGCTTGTTCCCGCACACACCCTATTCACTTGTATATTTCAACACCCTTGTGCTTGTAGTAATCGTTTTGGTACCCACACTTGTTGACTTGGTGGAGTTCTTTAATAAGGAACTTGCATAGGTTTTTGTGGACGGTGTTGTGGAGTACTTTAATTTTTCCTTGGCCTGTGAGACTACTATGTTAAGAAAGAGGCTTTGACTATGGAGGCACCCTAATTTGATTGGTGCCCTTAGTAGTAGCCTTGATCTACAAGTAGCTGCTTCTCTGCCTATATCTTGCTACCATTAAGATACCTTGATTTTGGTTGTCTTGGTGGAGTTTTCTTTTTGGTTTGGGGCCTTCCTTCACATTGGTTAGCACTGAGACTACAGGCTTGGTGGACTCATGTGCATTATGATGAGGCTCGAGTCTCTTGTAGAGGCATAGGATCTGGGGCTTTTCCTTTGAGTTCCTTACTATTAGAGATAGATGGTTTCATTGTGGGAACTTCTTTAGGAATAGCTGTTGATTGCAAGGTATTGCCATCTAACTTCATTGGTGAGGATGGGGTTGAACAAGTAGATGCTTTATCAGAGTCGGTTGTTTACGCAAATGATAGGTCATTGTGTATAAGGGCTTTTGTGGTGGGAAGAGGCTTGTAACCTTTTACATTTAGCATCATAGAAATCCATTAAAGTTGGATCCTCTTCCTTACAATATGGCATTGTCAACTTTTTTTCGTTGACCCCCATCATGATGACTCTATCACTCACAAAGCACAGTGGTGCTTGGGAAGCAATAGTCCATTTATGCCCCAAGATCAAATCTTCTTCCAACACATAATCAACCACAAAAAACTTCTAAGTAAGGGGGTTAGTTTCAATATACATTATATGTTAAAAGTACCCCAAACATGGCATGGTCAAGTCGTGTGTAAAGTGAATTCTTTCGAGATGAGCCGTGAGTGTCAGTTGACCTAACAAATCCCATAACTTGAGGGTCATGAGATTGTGTTCTTATTTTGGATAAAGTTGTGCTTGAGCTGTCATGATTTTCTTGGAAAGTTACAATCCAACCAGGATCCTAGGGATCTTTTCAGTAAGATATGTTGAAAGTTCCAGCTCCTCCAAGGTCTCTTCCTCCCGTAATGGCAATTCTACATTGCCTGCAGGAGTGTTCAAGGTGACTGCTTGCATGGATTCATCTATTGAATACAACGTGTCATGTATCCAAGTTCCTCTAGGGACGACATCATACTCAAGGGAATCTGGGGTAACCTGGAATGTAAATTCCACATCTCCATGAATTGTTTGAGTAGCATAGCTAAAGTAACCTGAAACTTCAATGCTTTGTCCATTGGCTCCTCTTGCAAGACCATTGTCTATAGGGATAAGTTTAGGTTGTCCCAATGACACCCACGTGTCTATTGTCATGATATTATGACTAGCTTGAGGGCTTATCAATGTGCATTTGTGCTTAACATCATTGCATGTAGGGAAATCTAACCATACCATGATAGAATCTTCCAAAGGAATCATGGATGTTTTAGTTTTGGTGTCATCTTTGGATCCGTTTCTATTTCATATTCCCATTCATTTTCATCCTCTTTTTGGCTCTCAGCTTTTTCAAGTGTACCCAATGTGTACACTAGCACACTTGGCCCTCTGTAAATTCTAAATGAGGTCTGTTTGGAAACTTGCGAATCCTCACCCTCCTATTCTATGGAGCTCTTTATGTCTTTGTATAACTCATGTTGAGCCCTTAAAAATGAAAGTGCTGATGTTATGTTGGCTTCACCACCATGAGAGAAAAGCATTCCTCCAAATGAGGTTTTGAGAGCTTGTTTTAAATTTGTAAGTGAATTATCAAATTCCTCATGTGCTTTCTCAACCACATAATTCGTGCAATCTGTCTCAAATGACTGTTTTGTAGAGAGTATGTCTTTCTCTTGAAAGGGAAAGTGGTACTCTTTTGAGCTTTGTATTTTGGTTGTTTTTTAAGGTTTGGTATTATTAGGCTCAATCACAATCGATGATTCTATAAGACACTCGACCAAGCTAAGCATGCACTCCTGAGCTTGCTTTTTGCATTCCACATCTTAAGTACCCACATGAGTAGTTTCGGATCACTATGCACAAAGTTATACCTATTGCACGTTGCAATCCTGATAACAGATTTGAGAGGCTTGCCAAATCTACAAATAACTCTTCCACAACTTCTAGAGAGTAGACATGAATTACCAATCAATCAAGACATCAACAAATATATTGGGAAAGTACACAAACACTATTTTGATTATTTTGCTTTAAATTCTTTTGATATTAAATAAAGAAACTGATAAGTGTGTATATGAGAGAATTTGAGTCAATATAGGGTGTGCTTAATGATGAGTAATTCTTAACTTTCTTAATTATACATGATTGCCTTAGTCTATACGACTCACAGAATAAAACTTTTGGTGGGATAAAGAATTAGAAGATAGAATATTTGACTAGTTTATGTCTAGATTTTAGGTATAACCTTCATTAGTGGCTATTTTGTGAGTGAAGAGTTTATCTTTTTGTGTATTTAGAATCACATGTCGAGATAAACATAAAATTTTTAAAGGACAAGAAACTCAACAAGAGTGTATGAGAATCCAAAAAGCCAAATCCCTTTTATTTTTAAGTTATTCGAGTGCAAAGTGGGGAACTTGGCTGTTATTCTTTCTGTAAATACCATAGCCAATAGAAACACCATGATAGAAGAAGATGGTGAAGGCATGCCTACAATAATACCATCATTGAGTACCAACAACAACACCATGGAGACCAACAGCAATACCATGGTGCAACAACAATAGCAGCAACACCATGGAGTCCTATGGAGAAACACCATGGAGTTTCTTAGAGCAACACCATGGAGTCTCTTGGAGCAACAACATAACCATGGAGACCAACAAAAACCAACATAACCATGGAGACCAAGCTTTACTCACACAACCATTACAAAACACTCAGACCTTCACTGCCAAGGATACACCACATCCCCCAGTCATCACATGATCCACTCGCCTGCTTGCTGTCCCAACCACACCAGAAAGAACCCAGCCACTCTCACTTCAGAAGGTGCCCACACCAGCTAACCCTCAACTCTCTCTGCAGCCCATCACTTCTGCATGTGTCCCCAGTAAGCAACTATCCAAACAACTCTCTCTCACTCTCTGTGCTGATCCTCTGCCAGCCTTCACTTGCTTTTCTTCTTGCGCTTCAGCTACGCCAGCCCACACGACCAGCTACCTTGCGCCAACCAGTCACCTCTGTCGCTAGCTCCCACACGCTCCTTGCGTCTCCACGCTCACCAGCCACCTGTCTGCTATACCAACCCTTCCACTTAACGCCAGCAGCTGCACTGCACAGCCCCTCTATCACCAGCCCACATACGGCTTCACCTAGCCCGTTAGTTTTCAAGCTACGCTCCGACTGCGCTCCACCTTGCGCCAGTTAGCTCTTGCCAGCTTCACTGCACCAACTAGCCCACGGGCCTTCTCCTCTCGCACCTGCAGCAGCCTTGCATCTCCACGCTCACCACGCCTTCGCCCACACGTCGGCGTCCACAGCTGGCGCCCTCCAGCCTCTTCGCTGCACTTCACAAGGGGGGGACCCCCAGCTTTACACGATGGCTTATCCGCCTGGCTGCACCAAAGCCCTCCTCTGCAGGCGCTTGTGGCTGCACACACCCGAGAACCCCCAGAAACAAGGCGAACTTTCCTTGCTTTTGTCTTCGCCAGCTTTCCACGCTCCCAGTTTCGCCAACTTTCCAGAACTCGTGCTGGCAGTAGCTCACGCCTCCATGTGTTTTTCAATATTGCAGGCCACGTTATTCATTATTTATTATTTTCCAAGGCCTAAAGATGGCCACATAATGCTTTCTTTTCACACCATGTCCTTTGCTACCTTGGCCACATCAATAATTGCCCTTATGCTTTCCACACACATTCAAATGCAGCTTACGAGTGCCATTGTATTTCTAGGACGCCCATACACTTCAAGACGACCGAACAGCTGAAACCACCTGCATCGAACCCTGTTTCGGATAGGCCTGCAACAACAAGCCCGAATCAAATGCCGCCCACCCTGTACACCCGGCGACGCCCTCAAAACCAAACTCTTCACACAAGCCATGCATCCATATATACACGAGCCCAGAATACCACTCAGAAAAATGCCTGACAGTTGTCATTAGTATAGGATTAGTTTATGATTAAGTAAATGTCTTGTTATTAGGAAGTTGTTTAGGAGAGCTCGATCCATGCTTTCAACATGGTATCATAGCCTTGTTCTTGCTTCCTATAGCTTAGCATTCATCTCACTTACCTCACATTATACTAATCTTAAGCTATTAATCATTTGCACCTAGTTAAGCTCAACCTTATCTTCTACCCAAGAGAGAGGCTAAGATTGCAAAGCATCATTCTTCACACTCCCTTGACCATTCCCAAAGCCTTCTTTTCCATTAACTCTCCATCCCATGGCATTTATGCTCACCAAAGAAATTTGTCAATAAATGTCTGCATGTTGCGATTTCTGCCCAGTGCTGACTAGTTTTTTTTCTCATTGTGCCTTGTTGCTTTGAACCAATGAAAGCCCTCTTGGCTGTAGATTAGCAATGGCCTAATCTATCTACAACAACCCAAGTTTGATCCTCTTCCATATGCACTAGTGCTCTCACGGTGACTAGAAAACCAGTCACACTGAAACGATGATTTCCATCAATTTTTGAGACAAGTAAGTTTCCCTTTTAGTTCGAAGCAAAAGAACTAATCAAGGGGAATAAGGCAAAGCAAAAAGGCCCGTCAAAAACACTGCCAAATTTCCCAATTTCATCCTCCACTTTTTAGCTATGTTAATCACATTGATTAACACTTAATCACTATCCCTAGCAGCCATTTAGCAGAAATTGAGTTCAATCAAGGTCAGAATTAAAAAGCTTGAGTGCTATTCCATTTTTGGAAACTCTTTGTTGCATTTAAATTCATCTCAACCACTTGCATTGCTCAAAATAAAGTGAATTTTCACTGCATTGGGTTTATCTCTAGTTTGTAAATCACTTGTAAAAGGGTAAAACACTGCCTGAGCACTAAAATCAAGGCTCAAGGAAAGACCCCCTTCCAATCATGGAGCATGTAGAAGTCATCTCAAGATTTAATGGTAATGGTTTTTTCACATGGCAAAGCAAGACCATGTACTTGCTTATGCATAAGGGGCTTTGGCACCTTATTGAGGATGAAGAAGTGGAGGTTGAGCCACTTCAAAACAATAAAGCATTGGGCCTCATCGCTCAAAATCTTGATAATTATGTGATTAGTCACATTGCTGGCATCAAGGATGCCAAGTTGGCATGGAAGGAACTTAACAAGATTTTCGGCATCAACTCAAAGAGCTCAAAGATTAACCTTTATGCAGTTCTACAAGCTCAACAAGAAGGATACCGAGACCATGGCACAACACAACAGTAAATTTAAAGGTATCAGACAACAACTTAGTGCATTAAAGAAAGTCATTTAGGAAGATGAATCTATTGTTGTATTGCTACAAAAGTGTTGACAAAGAACCTTATGAATCAATTGTTGCTACACTTAAAAATGTGCCCACCAACACTAAACTTCAAGATGTAGAATCATCTCTACTTGAACAAGAATCCAAATTCAAAGATAAAGAATCATTCAAATAACATTTAAGTGAGCAAGCACTGTATATAAAGGGTGGCAGATTTCAAGGGACAAATCAATCAACATCTCAACTTCCAAGATGCTATCACTGTGGAAAAATTGGTCATACCAAGAATTGATGTCGCAATAAAGATAAACCAAATCTTGTTTGTGTGAATATTTTGGAAGAAGCTTGCTATCAAAAAAAGGAGCAAGAAAACTACATTGAGGACAAAGCTGTCTCAGCTGAAGACGTTCTCTTCTAGAGAAAGAACCATTGTACTTTTCACCCCTCTTTTCTCTACAAAAAGTGTGATGTAATGAGCATTTGAGGCCATATGATGCACTCAAGCTGAAATTCATAGCCAAAGTAGCTCTAATGCCAAAGTAGCATAAAGGCCAATGTAGTCTAGCACAAGGGGAGAGAGAGAAGGAATGAATGCCTAGAAATTGTACACAATCTAGCATCAAGGGGGGGTGTTGAAATGAGTGATGCTAGAGTGCCAAGTCACCTAGCCAATTTATCCCACATGAGCTATCATAGCGTGGTTGTACTGTCCTCATATAAAAGGGGCCATTTTCAAGCAATAAAATCCAGCAAAACATCTCAAGTCTTTTTATGAGTACAAGTTTCCATCTTGTAACCTAACTAAACTTGAGTCTAAACTTAATTAGCACACACTCATCACCATGAGTATTGTTCATTTTTATCCACCTTAGATTAGGGTTGTCATTAGTGTAGACTTAATTTATAATTAGGTAAATGTCTTGTAGGAAGTTGTTTTTGAGAGCTCGATCCATTATTTCAACAATTTGCATTTGGTGTATGCATATAACGTTCACAATCAAATGTTCAAAAATGAGAACATGAAGGCTTATTACCCGAATAGGCCTCATATGGTGTGATTCTTTTGAGCACCTTTGTGTAGGATCTATTGAGAATGTAAACTGCAGTGTTAAC
This sequence comes from Cibotium barometz, assembly GCF_041138505.1. Taxonomy (NCBI): domain Eukaryota; kingdom Viridiplantae; phylum Streptophyta; class Polypodiopsida; order Cyatheales; family Cibotiaceae; genus Cibotium; species Cibotium barometz. The sequence goes on from NC_141067.1 coordinate 51,448,115, forward strand.
TACTTCAGCCCAGAAAGAGTCTCATAACCCTTTCCCTTTCATCATGCACCTTTCCATTTCCACGACTGTACGTTGTGGCGTTCCACAACTGCATTTTGTTGAGGCGTATGTGTAGTAGTGAGCTAGCGCTTGATGCCATGCTCCTTGTAGTATTCATTGAATTCACTTGAAGTGAATTCTCCTCCTCAATCCATCCTGAACTTCTTCACCTCATGTCCTATCTCATTCTCCACCAAATTTATGACACTATTTAAACTTACCAAAAACTTCAGCCTTATCATGGAGTAAATTAACCCACATCTTCCTACTGTAATCGTCATCTAACAGCATTGTTAAAACCCTAAGATCTCTCTAGATAATTGTTATGCATAAACATGCATAAATCAGGCATAAACTCAACCACCCAACCACCCCCGAGCCCAAGGGATGCACACATGAATAATAATGAAATACATCATACCTCTACCTTGATGTCCCATACCATCAAGAGGTATAACTCCAATCCAATAGCATTTAGCTAAAGTGTGAAATGGTAGATGAGTAGATATGGACCTCTACACAAGAGACCATAGCCCAAGCCTCCAAGCCTCCAAGCTCCCAAGCCCCCTTGAGTGTGCCCCATGCCCCTATTATATAGGAGGGCCCTCAAGTGACTCTTGACTTTCCATTTCCCATGTGTGACCCTTGGATGCCTGACCCTAACCTTAAACCTTAAGGTTAGTCCTAACCCATGCTCCACTAGAGCTTGTTCCCATGCTCCCATGCTCACAAGCCTAATGGGGGGAATGAGATGTGATGTGAATTGGGATAGATGTGAATGAATGAGATGTGATGTGGATCGGGGTAGTTGTGAATAGATGAGATGTGATGTGAATGGATGTGATGTGTGGATAGATGTGATGGGATACAATGTGATTGGATGAGAATGGATGAAGAATGATGGGAATACATATGATTGGATGTGGATTAGGCAAAGTGAATTGATTTGGAAGAATGTGGAATAATGGGAAATGATGTGGAACAATGTGAAAAGATGAGAGTTCGTTAGAAACTGTATTTATGACCTATTTTTAAAAGACTGTTTTATGTCAAGAATGCTGGAAAAGCATTTTGACCATCTTGAGAATGAGGTTGTGGAGACCAAAGTGTTGAAGTTGCAATAGCTGCTGACTGAAAGTCAACGGAGAACATCTCACGTAGCAAGGTCGACCAGGGTCTTGACCAACCTTGGTTCAATTTAAATGGGGTGAGCTTTCGGTACGGTGGATGAGGGACCAAGGAAGCGGCCAATGAGTGAAGCGCTAGGTGACCTGCAAAGGATCCTAGAGGGTGCTGACCATACGGTGCTCGGGCTCTAGGTCGCCGAAGATAGCTAGGCGTTCGTCGAGGAAGAAAAATGGAACAAGGTGTTAGAGTTGTTTTCTGAATTGACCTTGCTGGTCCTCAACGGATGAGTCCATGGCTCTTTTATATGGATCTTTTGGTTGATCTTGCTTATCTTCAATGGAAAGTCCATCTAGATTTTTATAAGTAAATATATTTCCGGTTACTATGAGCTTGGAACTATTGAAAAGGCCCTTGAGTGGACAGGTGGTGAGCGTTCTAGTTGCTAATGATGCCATAGGTACACCGATGAAGGAATGAATGGAAATTGGAATTCAACCAGATATTTTGGAGAATTATGATTAGTAATTCTATGGTTTCATTAAAAGATTGTTTTGGAGACACTTGAATTTGTGGAATAGGCAATTTCATATTGGGTGTGTAAGTGGTGTGACTAACTTGAAGTTGCATGAAGATCCGGCTAGGGGGCCTAGGAACTCTTTTCCTCCCTAGTACACCCGAGACAAAACCTAACTAAATTCCTAAATGGATCCCATCACTATAGTGGTTGGGATTGGATGGGGTTAGGCTAGACTGATGGATCCCTAAAACGAGACTCAATTTTGTTATGGTACGATAGATGAAGTAAATCCCAGATAGTCCTTGTTCTATGGAAAAGAATCAACGGCTGTGCCTCTCGATGAGGAAAAAAGTGTTTGTCTCTATGATCCAAGTGCAAGTCTTTTCCTTGATCTGACCATGTGACTTACAGGTTTGGTTGGATCAATTTGGTTAATTAAGGCTCTTGACTACGTTAGAATAAAAATATCCTAGAGGAATCGCCCTTGCTTTCTGGGCGAGGGAAGTTTTTCCGAGTTCGGTTTTGGGAGAACCGAGGGATTAGTCTCTTGTCGAGATATCCGTGGGTGAGGCCCCAAGTGAGAGGCTCTGCCCTGCGCAAGAAGTGCTACTTTCGCTCCTAGCACCCCCGAATTCGTTGCACGGAGGGTGCAAGGATCTTTCACTGCCATGATATAGATCAACAACACCCATGACTTGACAAGTAGTGTCATATCAGAGCAAGATACACCAATTTCTTAATTGGAAGAGCATGATAATTTTGAAGCCATTGAGATTGGCAGTCATATTACCAGTAGAACTAGAATCAACAATAAAAAGAGAACCATCCATAACAAAAAGTACTCTTCTAGGAAAAATATTATGATGAATACAATTTACCTCTTAATGATTATGTTCATAATTACTTGTATGTTGAGTAGCCTATGCGCGATTAACATCAAGTAATGAAAAATGACAACAAAATCATGCAAACGATAACTCAACTCCATTTTTGGGAAAAAAAAACCCAAAAATATACCTTTGTTTTAAATTTATGGAGATTAAAGATACACTTTCATGTCAAACATTTAAAAAAAACACTACTTTTGTGAAACAAATGCATAAAACATTACTTACATTTTACTCTAAACCCATAAATATCCAATTAAAAAAAGAAATACAAAAGAGAAGAATTTCTTTCCATCAACTATGAGTCATTGGACCTTTTGCTTAAAATATCAATTACTAGTGCAAGTGTCAAAAAGTTTTTTAACTCAAATCCATACACAACAATTTCTATATCATGCAAATTAAGCATGTTCACACATCGACAAATTTCACTTTTCTTTCCTTTTTTGCTTTGTTTAAGCATCTCTAGATCATACTTTTCCCTAATGTGAGATCCCTGTTCCCACCACGCAACGGTTTCGGGGTGCTAGCAGCGGACGTAGCACTTCTTGCGCAGGGCAGGGTCCCACATTCGGGGCCTCGTCCACCACGGATATCTGGACAAGAGACTAATCCGTCGATTTTTCCAAAACCGAAATCGAAAAAAACGTCCCTTACCCGAAAAGCATGAGCGATTCCACTAGGATAACTTTTTACTCTAACGTAGTCAAGACCATTACTGATCACGTTGATCCGACTGCACCTATAAAGATACTCGGTCGGATCAAGGATGAAACTTGCACTTGAATCATTGGGATCAATGCTTTTTTCTCCATCAAGAGGCACAGCCGTTGATTCCTATCCATAGAACAATTACTATCTGGGATTTACTTTATCTATCGTAATAACATAAATTGAGTCTCGATTTACGGATCCATCAGTCTAGCCTAACGCCATCTAGTCCCATGGGTTAGCCAAGCGCCCAACCACTATAGTGATGGGATCCAATTAGGAATTTAGTTAGGTTTTGTCTCGGGTACCAAGGAAAAGAGTTCCAAGGCCCCCTAGCCGGAAGTTCATGCAAACATAAAACTAGCCACACCACTTACACACCCAATATGAAATTGCCTTTTTCTTAGCAGCATCAGCTAACTTTAAAACAATCCTTTAATGAAACCAATATGTCACTGACGACAATCCTCATAGTCTCTGGTTGAATCCTTATTCCCAATCATTCATTCATCGAGTATACTTATGGCATCATTGGCAACCTGAACGCTCACCACCTGTTCACTCAGGGCCTTTTCCATAGTTCCTAGCTCATAGTAACCGGCAATATATTCATATAACATAATGGAATCTCCGTGGAAGATCAGCAAGATTAACCCACAGATCCTCATAAAAGAGCCATGGACTCATCCGTTGAGAACCAGCAAGGTCAATGTACCAGATCCATGCCCGGTTTCAGAAAACAATTCTTATTCTTTATTGCAATATCTTCCACGACGCACGTGTGGGTATCTTCGGTGACCCAGAGCCCGAGCACCGTATGGTCAGCACCCTCTAGGATCCTTCGTCGCAGGTGACCTAGCGCTTCACTCATAGGCCGCTTCCTTGGTCCCTCATCCACTGTATACCGGAAGCTCACCATTTAAATCGAACCGAGGCTGGTCAAGACCTCGGTCGACCTTGCTACGCGAGACTTCCTCCATTGACTCTCCGTCAGCAGTTGCAACTTTAACAGTTAGGTCTTCATGACCTTAATCCACAAGACGTTCAAAATGCTTCCCCAGCATTCTTGACATAAAACAGTTATTTACAAACAGTCACAAAATACAGTTTCTAAATCGAACTCTCGTCTTTCCACATTATCCCTCCTTAGTCCACATTACTTATTCCACATTCCATTCAATGTGTACTCATTCTCATCCATTTCCTTATATCGACGACACATTAATTCACATACACATTCACATTCACATCCATACATCCACATCTACATGCATACATCCATTTTCACATCCTCATTTATACATCCACATCCCATATCCACATTCATACATACACATCTATATCCACATCCATACATCCACATCCACATCCACATTCACATTCATACATCCACATCCACATTCCCATTCACATCTATACATCCACATACATACACACACATCTACATGCATACATCCACATCCACATTCATACATCCACACTTCCATTTCCACATCCACACATCCACATTCATATTCATACATCCACGTTCACATACATAGATACACATCCGTATCTACATCCATACATCCACATACACATCTACATGTATACATCCACATCACATTCATACAACCATATTACATCCATTCTCGTCCTAACACATCCCATATACATCTTAACACATCCTAACTCAACTTAACACATTCTATCACATCTCATACACCTCTTATCATATCTTATCACATCTCATACACATCTTATCACATCTTTTCACATCTCATACACCTCTTATCACATCCTATCACTTCCTATACGCATCTTATCACATCTTATCACATCTCATACACCTCTTATCACATCTTATCACATTTCATACCTTTTTATAGAATACAAGAGAATTCTTATATTTGATATAAGATTTCTCTACACATTTATTTATGCATAAATTCCATTTAAGGAGACTAACACCTTCGAAATAAAAATCAATCTTTTATGCATAAATTCAATTTGGTAGGAACTACACTTTTAGAATAAAAGAATTTCTCTTATGCATCTAAGTTATGCATAAAATCCATTTATGATGAAAATCACACTTTTAGTATAAAAGAATATCTTTTATGCATACCTCTATGCATGAAATCCAAATATAATAAAAGTCACATTTTTATAATAAAATAATCAACTTTTATGCATACCTTTATGCATGAAATTCAAATATAATAAAAGTCACACTTTTATAATAAAATAATCAACTTTTATGCATACCTTTATGCATGAAATCCAATTATGATAAAAGTAACACTTGTACAATAAAATAATCATCTTTTATGCATACTGTTGCATGACAAATGAAGATTAATACAAGGATGCAACAAAAAAGATACTTAGGGCTCTTGTACAGAGTTCCACTTTGTAGATGAATGTGGGAGAGGGCTTGACAATAATCCCACATGGGAACTTTTGGGAGTTCTAGAATTTTTGTATAAAAGGTGGCTCCTTTGAGAGCATGGACACATTGGGCAAACTCATGTTTGAGCTCTCTTGAGACTAGCTCTCCCTCTTCTTCCATAGAGGTGTAAGCTTATCTCACTCCCCATCTACATTGTTGTAAGTTCTATTCTTTTGTTAATTCAATGCAATGAGTTGATATTTGTCTCTCTTCTCTTGTCAATTCTCTAGTATGCATGTTTCTTATTGATAGCTTCAAGAGTTGTGAGCATGCTAGGGAAATGAGTATTTGAGAATGAAGAATGCTTTGATCTTGTGTAAGCAATAGCTAGGCTTTCTTCTTGTTTGGATGTATGGATGAGTGGAATGTGGAGTTGAGTGAGCAATAGCAAGATTGAGCTTGAGTGTGTGTTGAGTCTATGTCAATAGTAGTAGTTTTCTTAGCAATCTCTCCATCAAATGGATAAGCTTTTGTGCACCGGTACGGGTTGAATCCCTAGCTCCGAAAGGGATGCAAATCCCATTGGATTGAGCTAAGTGTGGATCATACTACTCTTGCTACAAGTGAGAGAGTTTTTTCGTCTCTCCATTGGCGCCGCTGCCGGGGAGAAGACTCAAAACCGGTTGAGAAGCTTGCATTACTACCACTATTTCTTTTTGTTTTGAGGTTTAGGGCATTGAGTGTGTGATCTCAAGGGCGCCTTGTGTGTTTTCGTTTTTTTGATTAGAAGCAAAAAAAAAAATTTAAAACCCCATTGCGGTAGAGAAATCCCGCCATTAATTAGGTTTAAGTGCTTTCTGTTTTTGTATTTTTTGGCATACCTTGTGTCACTAATCAACTAAAACACTAACAATTGTGTTTTTGTGTTGCGGTTGGGAGGGCTTTGTGACGCGAAAATTTCCTTCCATCATCTAACAAGATCTTTGGAGGCGACTTTTTAAAAGATATATATATATATATATATATACACTGTTGGAGGAGGCGTAGCAAGGAAATATATATATTTATATATGAATTGAATCGTGAAAGCCAGCTGAAAGCGAGGAGCAGAGGTTGTTATATATATATATATATATATATATATATATATATATATATATTTTATATGTTGACGTGAAGAACCGGCAGAACCGTTGTGGGGGGGGGTGCTGCATCGAGCGCTGTAGTGGGGGGCGTCTGCAACAACTGACGCGACCGTGTGGAGTTGAGCAAGGCGGCTGGCTTGGGAGCAGCAATCTAGAGCTCCAAACGTTGCAGCAGAGGTGGTGGCGACTGGAGGCGAGAGGTAGCTGCAAGAGAAAAAAGAAGGCAAGAAGGCGAGTTGACCGGCACAAGAAGGCTGTGAGACCGGCAGCTGGCTGTAGCAAGGGTCAGGGCGGCGAAGACTGAAAGAGCAGCAAGGGCTGGGGCGAAGGAGTGGGCTGTGTTGGCATAGCGCCTGCAGCCGACAGTAGAGGCGAGAGGCTGCGTTGGTGTAGGCGGTCTGCATTGTGCGCCTGCAGACGACAGCAAAAGAGCAGAGAAGTAGGCGGACGGCAGCACTGTGAGCTCTGCAGTAGATGAGCTGGTGCATTGAAGACGGCAAGTGGGTGCGCCAGCGGCAAATCCGGCGAGCGGCGAGCGGAGGATAAGGTAGGTGGAATTTTCATTTTTTTTATTTTTTTTTGTTTTTATTAATTTTTCATGTTTTTTTAATTTTTAAATTAAAAAAACAAAAAAAAAATATTTTTTTTAAAAAAAAAGAGAGAAAAGAAAAAAAAACAATTAATTTTTTTTGAATTAAAAAAAAAAAGAAAAGAGATTAAAAAAGAAAAAGAAAGAGAAAAGAAAAAGAAATTAAAAAAAACACGAGAAAAAAAAACCACGAGAAAAAACAATTAAATTTTAAAAAAGAAAAAGAAAAAAAAACAATTTTTATTTTTTGAATCCATTGTTCCTTATTTAAATTTTTGCATAATTAAAGTAGTGTGCATTTTTTTTTTTGTAATTGATGCATAATTAGTCAATTCATATTTTTTGTAATTAGGCACAAAATCTATTAGTTAAAAAAATTAAAAAAAAACAAACAAACAAACAAACATTAAACAATTAAAAAAAACCAACAAAAGAAAAAAAAACAATAAAAAGAAAAAAAAATTGATAAATTAAGTATTTTTTAGGAGTCTACTTTTTTGCATAAATTGTAATTCTTTATTTTTTTTAATTCTTTGCATAATTAGTTTAACCTGCATTTTTTAATTTTTTTTGTAACTTTGTGCATAATTAGTATTTTTAGTGTGATTCATAATTTTTGTGTAAATTTTTTTTTAAAAAAAAGGTAAAAATCATAAAAACATAAAATCATTTTAAAAAAACATTTAAAAAAACAAATAATAAAAAAATAGGATAGATAGTTACGCCACACATATTTATTTTTTTAGTGATTAGGTAGGCTAAATAAAATATATATATATATATATATATTTTATTTAAAAATAAAAACAAAAACAAAACAAAACAAAACAAGACAAAAACACATAAAAAACCAAAAAATTTGACCTTATGCACTTGCGGTCAGGACGTCTTGTAGATTCTGCCATAGGGCCTAGGGCACCTTCTAGAGTACCTACGCAGGAAAGTGGGACCCAATCGGTAGGAAATTTGGCAGATATTGCTGAAACCCTTTCTGAACCCCAATCCGATACCCTTTCCTCTAGAACAACTAGTTCATTGTCCATGGACAATCTAGGGCCGACAAATAGTCATCCCGTAGCCCCAAATAGAACACCCACAAGATCCTTTAATCCATTTGAAGCCGACACCATGGGGTTAACACTCAATGTGAGACTCCAATATGTCTACACAAATGCTCAAGGAGCTGAGATCTTTAAGGATCCACAACAACGGTATCTTGTTAAGATCGCCGACATTTTCTCAGAACTTGATAGAGCACCTCTCGTCAATGACCAGGGTAACATGTACATGGGTGGAGATGGTGTTCGCTACGAAGTCACCTACCATCCAGAAAAGGTAGACAAATTAGGGGAGCTCTCTAAAACCGAGTTCTTAGACTTATGAGAACCTTCCAGAGCAAGGGTGTCTAGAGATGACTGGCTCATCGAGCCGGACATGCCTGGACCATCCAATGCCCAGTCCTCAAAGCCATCCACCATAGATGATTTACTTCTTGTAGATCTAAATTTGGAAAGGGATAGGAAAGGCAAGAGTAAAATGGATCAGGGGGCTGAAAGCCAATGGGAGTTTGTACGACAAATTCCTGTGACAAAGGTCTTACAGGATGACCCACTTCAAGAGGTCTATAAGGACTCGTTAGAGGGATATTATGCCACAACTAGATTGCCACAGCTGGATCTTCCTCTAGCTCATGTGGTGGTAGTTGAGAAGCGTGCAGGACACATGAACAGAATAGTTGATAAATGGGCCAATGAATACCGAACCTTAGATTGGAAAGAGATTAGGGAACTCACGTGGAAAGGACAACCATTATTTATGGAAGTGTTCTCAACAAATACAGCCAAACCAAGAGAGACAGCCTTTCTTGGAGAAACTGTTGCTCCTCCCCTACGAGAGTTCACTAGAGAGGGACCTTCAACATCTAAGTGGACCACTGCTAGTAGACCAACTCTAGCACCAAGATATCGTCCTACACCAAATGTGCGACCACAGGTCACACCACACCAACATGTTTCTCACTATGACAATCGGAGGGTAGGGGAGCCAACTAGGCCTCCCATAAATACACCTCCTGAAATGCGGGTGACAAGATCTTTGGAGGGGTTTGGTGAGGCTGGTAATAGGGTACCCACACCAATTTTGGAAACATGTGGACCATCTTTCCAAAGAGAGGAACAATTCCCACTGAGAGTGAGAGGCCGTAGGCCCTATGATGAGTATTCAAGACAAGTAAGGCCATCAACTCTTCAGAAACTGGTAAAGAAGTATGAAGGGTCGGGAGAGCCATACGATCATGTAGCAGCATTTAGGCAAGCAGTTCGAGCTGAGCAAGTGGCTGATAAGCATACTCAAATTGAAGGATTGAGATTCATTGCTGCTTTTTCCTTTATGGGAATTCAACATGACACAGTAGCACACATCTACTCTTTCAAACAAGGCGAGAATGAGAGTGTTAGAGACTGTGTAAATAGAATGAAGCAGTACATTAATCGTTGCCCAGAAGATGAGAAGCCTGCCCAAAGTCGATTAATTTCTCTCTTCTTAAAAGGCCTCAAAAATTCGACTCTACATACACATCTCTATGCGAAGAAACATACAAATTTCAGTGAGTGTTGCCATGATGCTATGGATTTCACCGATAACTTCAAGTTCCAAGATGGTTCTGGCCCAGAGGTGAAACCTAGAGATCAGTGGGGAGACGACCAAAGTTCAGGGTCTAGCGCGCTAGTAAATCCAGACCAGATAGCTAACCTAGTACTACGAAGATTGGGACAGACCTATCGTCCACCCATGCAGCCACAACAACAGCAGCAAAAAATGAGGAGTGTACTTCCTACAGGTCCTCATCTTTGTGGAGCATGTGGCGGTAACCATAAAACAGAGGACTGTAATACCTTTTCTCCTCTAGTTACAAACCAACCCACAAAGAAGTGGTGTCAAGCCTGTGCTTGGAACTTTACTCATACCACACAAGAATGTACTCGCATTGCGAGAATGAGACAGGAACGTGAGCAGCCAAGGGGTGGAGTGGCTCCACAAATGTATCAACAGTATACTAATTTTGAACATAAGCCACGGATGACACAAGAGCAAGCACGACCTGTTCTTGGTGCTCAACCTCCTGCTCCAGGGACTGCTCCTGTGAGGGTTGTCGACTACGACAATTCAAATATGTGTAGAGAATTGGTAAACCCAGGCTATGTGGAAGAAGAATACTCATCATATTCATCCAAAGAAAATATTTTTGAAAGTCCCGCATACCCAAGCCCAGCACTAGACGCTCAACCAGGGGAACAAAACTCTTTAATGTTGCTAGGCGGCTACCAACCTAGGACTCCAGGCCCCTCAGGTCAATGGCAGCCAAGGAAAGTAGAGGCCAAACCAATGGGCCCCTGTTATGAGTGCGGAGAACCCCATTGGGCTCGTGATTGTCCACATCGCTCAAGGCAAGCATCTCGGTCAAATACAACAGTACAACAGTTTCCACCGATTGAAAGATATTGTCTAGGGTGTTGTGTAGAACACTTCCCAAAAGACTGTCTGCTGAAACCACATGAGGAAGGCACCACTCAACCAAAGGTTTCACTCAACCTTGTAGGCACAGTTCCATCACCACCTTCTTCTGAGAATGAGGATGTCGTGCCACTTAGAGTCATGACTAGATCACAGACACGAAATGCCGAAATACAGACTGATGAGACACCTCGAACTCGGGATGCAAAGACAAATCTAGTGGACAAGACCCTACAGTCCAGTAGAAAAAAGACCACTAGGAGGAAGAAGAACCGAAGCAAACAAACTAAAAGTACATCCACTAGTTCTCAAGAAGCCTCTAAACAAAACATGAGGGATAAAACTTTTACTTCCCAAGAAGTGCATGAGGAACATCAACCTCAACCTGAGCCTAGTGCTAAACAAGATGAGGCTAGTACGACTGAGGTTAGTTCTGGGGGTTCTGTTTTTGTGGATAAAGTAAATGAGACTCTAGAGGCCATCATTGATGCTCATAGAAGTCGCATTGCAGCTTTATCTGAGCTACCCAAGAAGCTTCAAGAATACCCAAACCCTCGTGAGGAGAAGATCAATCTAGCTGTACATCAGTAACTCATTAGGGAAGCTCAGTCAATACTTGAGGGACCACCACCACCTATTCCTCGGGGCCCAACCTCTCTTAAGCCAACATTAGAAACTATACCAGAAGTGTCGTCAAGTCGGGAAATGAAAAGTGAACTCATTTCACAAGCTCATAGCGAAAGGTCTGCACCAATTGACACCCAATTGAAAGGGGGTAACCTGCCACCACCTAGCCTTGTCTTCCCATGCAATGATGAAGTTATTGATGCTAATGAGGACATGGCAAATGAGATGTGGGCCGCAGTTCATGAGAAAGTTCATGAGAACATGTCTTCTATTTAGTTCGCCTCCATTCTCTGAGGTGGATTTTACCAGGGGCACGGAAAACAAATTTAGACACCCAAGCATCCAGGAGGAAGTTCATACAATTGTTTCTCCTAGAAGTAAGCATACAATGAAAACCTTACCATCATATCTGGGAGAATATGAGAACTGTTCTCAAACCTTGAGGATACCCTCCATGCATAAAAGGTTGACAAAGGAGAAAGATATGAGTATGGTGCAAGCTATTTTGTCAGCACCAGTGGCTTGTACCTTACCTTTGCTTGATTTGATAAAAATTCGACCTGAGTTGTGGAATGATATTGCCACATGTTTGTCAGAGCAGGTATTGCTACAAAAGGGTCACCATGAGTGTACTATACACCCTGAGACAAAGCATGTAATGCCAGTTCCTATCAACAAAGTGGGAAAATTTTGTGAGGACGATCAGGGAAATGCTACCCTCCCATTAGAAGTGCGAAAAGTATCTTCAACTGCAATACTTGATAGTGGTGCAGGAGTGGGCATTGTGACAAGGTCCATTTGGGAAAAGTGGGGCAAACCAGCTATTAGGAGTACAAGGATGCACTTGCAGCTAGCAGATGGAAGCTTAGAACATCCCCTTGGGCTGCTCGAGAACATATTGGTCACCACATGTGGGATTGAATATGAGCACACCTTTGCAGTAGTGGATTTTGGAAAACATCCAAACTACGAAGTGATATTAGGTAGACCATTCATGCGACAATTTCAAATGATTCAAGATTGGGGATACAATTATTTGTACCTCCGACATGATTCTGTTATCACAAGGGTCAACCTAAGGAATCACTCATATCGTGATGTAACAAGGTCTCTAATAGATGAGTTTGATTCTGCTTCATCCCGAGGGCTCAAAAATTACATTGTCAGATGGGCGAGAAGATCTATGGATGTGTGGAGCCTCATGTAGGGATTTCAACATTGAGAGACTTAAGGGTAATCGAAGTGTATCAGAAGAGGCATACATTCCACAACCCTTCCCTGAGCATTTAATTGATCCATTAGAATGGAGTCATGTCCTTGCAACATTATCGACATGTGCTTTACCGAAGCCAATTCAATTTTGTGACTCAGATGGATATGATATTATTCCTATACGAATGGTACAACCACGTGATCTTCTAGATGATTTGTACTATAGGAATGCATCCACAACAGCACTGCATGTAGAGAAAGTCTCTGCTACTCAACAAGCTTTATCGTGTCAAAGGGGTAATGTTTCTACCTTACCCAACCCACAATCCAAATTTGCTCTTGAAGCTCCAAAACAAATGATGTGGATTCTTGATGAGTACTCAAGTGAGGGCCATGGCTGGCATGTTCCAACTACTCTAGTTGCTGCTCAAAGAAGGCCAGGTAAGAAGGAATTATCAATGTGGCTACCCAAAGATGCGTACAAACTTGTACCATCTAGTCCAGTTGCTAAGCCTCCTACGAAGCACATCATTTCCAAGCCTAAAACTCAGATTATTACTCGATGGGTCCCAAAACGTGTGCTCAAAGCACAAGGCTATTATGAGGGTGCAACAGCAATTTGGCTTCCAAAATGCCATGCTTTGCTAGGGGTAAGAGAGTGTTTCAAAAAGATTCCAAAAGTCACTCTTGATTTTCCATACCAGTGGGTGCAAAAGAACTCAACACAAACTCTTCAAGATAGGATAGGTGGCTGTGATAGCACCTACAAATCTACTTGTGTTGATCTTCCCAAAACAAGTAATGAATCACCAGTTGTCCCAAATTCTCCTTGTTACACAATTCCACCCTCAACTGGTGTACCTAGGACAAGTCCAAAGGAGTCTCATTTGAGCATAGATTCTAGCACTTCAAAGCCTAAATCCTCTTATCTTGCTCAAATTCCAAGACAATTAATAAAGTTCCCACCCAAGAAGGACATACCTAAAACCAAAGATAAGGCATTAACACTACAAATGAAGCTCTTTGGTTGATCAATGTTTGTATAGAGTGGTTCCTTATGCCTTTAGAGGATTATGTTCTTTTTGAGATAATTTCCACCACCAGCGCAAGGGTAAGTTCAACGACTCCACAATAAGATCGACAAGCCAGGGCACTTTTCTCCCATTGGGTTTTGGCACCAATGGCAAATTTTATTTTTTTCTTTTCTTTTCTTGTTTGTTAATAAAAATTTTGCAGAGATCTTCGCTATAACAATCAAACACGCCCCAATAGTCCACCTATCGTGCACACAAATTAGGAAGGGGGGAGACATGCTATGCCTACAAAGATCAAGGAGGAGCAATCTGCACAAAATCAGCAATGCATCAATGCAAACGAACAACATCAACAGGGCACTACAATAGGTGTATTCAAATCTTAATCTTTACTTCTTTTTGTGCTCTTATCTTTCGAATATATGGTTTGCATGTTCACACAATGTTGGCTGGTTTAAGTTTTTGATTAGTTGTTAAAATATGGTGAGTGAATTCTAGAGTCTTAGAAGACTTAGGAAAAGATATTTCTATCTAAAGCTAGTGTAGGATATATACCAAGGGAGTATGCCAAGTTCTTATGCTTTCAAGGTATATTAGTTATCCCTAGTGGTAGCTACCTCTTAGATATGAGCTAGGTGCTAGGAGTAATAAAAATTTACGAAAATGTACCCTAAAAAAATATATATATCCAAAATAAATTGAGACATGACGTGTCTACAGCCATGAGAAATGCTTGGTAGGACCTGGGGTTGTCTTAGCACCTTGGGGCCGATGCCTTGGTTTCCATGGGGTGAACACGGACGTCTAGAAGCTTCAGAAAAAGACCTTTGAGGAATCTATCGCCTTGATGGATGTTGGTAGGACTCTGGGGTACACTATGGGCCCTCGAGACCGATGCCCTCATCTTCATGGGGTACTCCTTAGGTCATAAAAGAAAGAAAAAGGGTCTGTCGCCCTTGAGATACTTAGCGGTCTTTAGATTCTCTTGGCGGAGGTCTCTTGGCCATTGCTTGGGTCTCTTTGGGATAGAACCTTAATCTTTATCACCTTCTACACACATATCAAAAAAAAAAGAGAAAAAAAAAGGGAAAAAAAAAAGAGTTCCAATCACCTTTGCTCATATTTAGGAGTAGGTTTGCCACTTAGGAATAACTTACATACTTGTAGGACATTTTTGCATAGCACTATCTACCACTTAAGTCTCACTTTGACTAGACTTTACTCACCTATTTTAGTACTCATTAAAACTTTAATCAGCCTTGCACTTGTATGCTCACGTGTGAAATTATCATTGCTGATTTTTCTTTTCTTTTCTTTTCTTTTCAATAAAAGACTTTAATGTATCAATTGTTTTTTTTTTTTGCAGCTCTTGCTACTACCGGCTCGAGGACGTGCGCAAAATAGGAAGGGGGGAGTGTTGCATGACAAATGAAGATTAATACAAGGATGCAACAAAAAAGATACTTAGGGCTCTTGTAAAGAGTTCCACTTTGTAGATGAATGTGGGAGAGGGCTTGACAATAATCCCACATGGGAACTTTTGGGAGTTCTAGAATTTTTGTATAAAAGGTGGCTCATTTGAGAGCATGGACACATTGGGCAAACTCATGTTTGAGCTCTCTTGAGACTAGCTCTCCCTCTTCTTCCATAGAGGTGTAAGCTCTTCTCACTCCCCATCTACATTGTTGTAAGTTCTATTCTTTTGTTAATTCAATGCAATGAGTTGATATTTGTCTCTCTTCTCTTGTCAATTCTCTAGTATGCATGTTTCTTATTGATAGCTTCAAGAGTTGTGAGCATGCTAGGGAAATGAGTATTTGAGAATGAAGAATGCTTTGATCTTGTGTAAGCAATAGCTAGGCTTTCTTCTTGTTTGGATGTATGGATGAGTGAAATGTGGAGTTGAGTGAGCAACAGCAAGATTGAGCTTGAGTGTGTGTTGAGTCTATGTCAATAGTAGTAGTTTTCTTAGCAATCTCTCCATCAAATGGATAAGCTTTTGTGCACCGGTACGGGTTGAATCCCTAGCTCCGAAAGGGATGCAAATCCCATTGGATTGAGCTAAGTGTGGATCATACTACTCTTGCTACAAGTGAGAGAGTTTTTCCGTCTCTCCACATACCTCTATGCATGAAATCCAAATATGATAAAAGTAACAGTTCTATAATAAAATAATCATCTTTTATGCATACCTCTATGCATGAAATCCAAATATGATAAAAGTAACACTTCTATAATAAAATAATCATCTTTTATGCATACCTCTATGCATGAAATCCAAATATGATAAAAGTAACACTTCTATAATAAAATAATCATCTTTTATGCATACCTCTATGCATGAAATCCAAATATGATAAAAGTAACACTTCTATAATAAAATAATCATCTTTTATGCATACCTCTATGCATGAAATCCAAATATGATAAAAGTAACACTTTTATAATAAAATAATCATCTTTTATGCATACCTCTCTGCATGAAATCCAAATATGATAAAAGTAACACTTTTATAATAAAATAATAATCTTTTATGCATACCTCTATGCATGAAATCCAAATATGATAAAAGTAACACTTTTATAATAAAGTAATCATCTTTAGTCTGGAAAGCTCATCGGAGAGATGACCTCACTCCTGAACGATGTTGCATCAAATCACCTAGGATATTCCTATCAAAAAAGTGTGGGTTCAAGCCACTCAATAAGCACTCAATCGAGTGTCTTAAGGAATTTGACCAATGTTGAAACTAGTAGTTGAAGAATCCATGGAAGAAGGGCTGCGATACTCTAGGTTTGGGGGGAAGATAAGAAACCACCCTCTCTAACCAAATTGAGCGGTATCATTGATATAGTGCGAGGATTTTTTGCTCCCCAAACCAGCAATGACGAAGAAGTGCAATTGGCGAGCATGGGTCCGTCAACCAATGCTGCTGGACTTGGTCCAAGGCAAGAAGTACCTATCTAAACTTCAAATTCAAAGGCTGTCAAACACGGGCACCCTCCAAATAAGAAGAGTCATGGAAAGTGCGGCCAAGACGGGTGAAGTATTCTTCCTAATCTCTGAGGAAGTAGAGTTAGATCTGAAAAGGATCGAGGTGGAACAACAGCTATGAGAGTTGAGCTTAAGGAAACAAGAGCTCGATACTCAAAGGGAAAGAGCCGAAAAAAAGGAGATGGAAAGTGTAAACTTACTCCAATCACAGGGTAAAGAGCCGGAAATAGTAATGGGAAGAAGTGAGTGAGGAATTCCAAACTTAGAACCCATAAATGAAGAGCCCAGAGCGGAGGAAGGGTTTGTAAACTTAGAAGAAGAGGATAACCTACCAAGAGTGGCGAGAAAAGTGGAAGCCTGCTTGTACACCAAAAAGGACATCGAGAAAATGATCAAACATCCTACATTCCTAGAGGACATGGAACTCTTAATTATGCAAAGGCATAAAGAAGCAACTTATGATGAGCCATTCTAAAATGAAGTGGCAAGACCATCCCATAGATCGAAGATTTCTAGAAGAGCCAACATAAAAAGAGGAAGAGGTCTAGGTAGGGGGGAAGAAATTTCTATCAAAGACCAAGGGTGGATCCAACCATCGATCTTAATGTAGCCACAAGGATGAATCTATTGAGTATGGCTGCTGCGGAAATGGGATGAGGAATGTCGAGGAGCTAGGCAATGCTCTAGAATTCTGACCCTCCTAAATGAAACCACACATAATTTCCAAGCTCGTTCAAAAATTCTATGGGGATGGGGATCCTATTCAACATGTAGAGATTTTTGAATCCACATGTGAAACCTGTGGGGGCCAATTAGTGAATATGTAACAATGATTCAGGCTTTCTCATTGACCCTAGAAGGGAAAGCGCATCAGTGGTTCCAAACCCTCAAACCCGAGGATAAGGTTAACTTCACACGACTCAAGAATGTGTTTGTGCCTAGCTTTGCCAGAAGTGGTAGATGGAGTCGATGAGAGACTATGTGTCTCTACTAAAGCACTTAAATTTAAGGTGCAAACTATGGGAGATTCTAATTGATGATCAGTTATTGCCTTGCTTCTGGAGAGGAGTTAGAGACCACAAGATGCATGATTATCTAGTATTAGCCCAACCAGCTACTCTAGATTCTTGTTGCGAATTGGTAATTGAATATGAAGATAATATGCTAGAATTGCCACAACCGGAAGATGTCAGAATATCTTCGGCAACAATGACTTCACGTGTTTCAAGTCACCAAGAGATTGGAACTCAGAGCAAGAAAGTTGGAAACATGACTCTGGAAGAGCTTAGTAATGCAATACTAGATAAATTGAAGGTAAAGGAGGGAAAAGAAACATCTGGGCATGGGCATACCCATCTTTATCCCCATAGAGAATTGGTGTGGTGCTCCAAGTGCAGATTGAATCACACTACTACCAAATGCCCACAGTTAAGAGAGCAAGGCCACTACTCTATTGTGCACACTGTGTTAAATTAGGGAATCATGGCACTTCCATCTATAGATATCCAAGGTTCCAAATAGTTGCATAGCTTGCGACACCTAGAGCTCCATTGGCCTTACCAATACCACCTGTGCAAATTACTGCAATTGAAGGACAGCCAAACTCTTCCTATTTACCTAGGGGGATGTTTCGGGTGTAGGACACTTCACCTCTACCACCACCTATTCTACCACCGCAACCACCATAGGCTAAATCAACCAAGTATTGATTAGAGAGCCATCAGTTGATATGGTGCGTGGAGTAGAACTTAGTGAAGAGTACTATGAGGAAGCTGCAGAGATCGTACCAAAATTTTATCCTATAGAATATCATGCCAATACTTGTGTTTCCAACCACGGTACAGTGGAAGGGTAAGGACATAAATTCTAACATGAAGAGAGGACCTCTACAATGTTTTAGCTATGGTGGGCCGCATCAAATCACTGAGTGTCCAAATAAGAATGTGGTTCATACGCACCAATCCCAACAATTGACTTCTCAGCCCAATGACATGCCAGTACTTGTACTAAATGTGGCCTTGATCGTTTGATCAAGGATTTTCCATACCGCGCAGGTGGTTCAACTTCCACTTCTAAAACCAGGCCACCATGTGGACCAT
The DNA here is from genome assembly GCF_041138505.1 of Cibotium barometz. Taxonomy (NCBI): domain Eukaryota; kingdom Viridiplantae; phylum Streptophyta; class Polypodiopsida; order Cyatheales; family Cibotiaceae; genus Cibotium; species Cibotium barometz. The sequence goes on from NC_141067.1 coordinate 51,466,982, forward strand.
TAGTGTGTGGCTTGGAATGTGTAGCTTGGAAATATCACGCTACTCAATGTCCTAACACAAGCCTAGGCCCAATTGGGGGACAAGGGGAAGAACTGGGCAAATGCGATGACTTCCAAAACTAGTCGGAGAAGAAGAGGGAAAAAAGTGGGTAACGGTGACACCAGGGTCACAATCCAAGATGGGTACAAGGAAGATATGATTTACACTAGATCCGCCCAATCGAGAGAAGAAGGGGATCAAGTGGTCAACCAAAAAGAGCCTTACCTAGAGGTGCAAGGGGAAGTACCATCAATCTCTAAAGGAGTTGGGGAATACCCAAATGCCAAAGAGGAGATAAGAAAGCTCGAAGATGCCATGGTCTTATTAGAAGAATGTCAACGGCTTCATGAAGCCAAGTTAAGGGCTAACCAGGTTAGGGATACAATGTATCCAAGAAACGAGCCAACAAGGGAAAGAGAATTGGACGTACCTACTCCAATTCCAGAAGAGATGGAAGAGGGATCTCAAGGGAGCATAATGTCAAGAATGTTTGAGGAAGATGCGCATGGTGAGTCCATCCATTCATTCCCTAGGGATGGATATGAGACACATACATGCAAGGAACCCTCAATTACTAGAGAACCCAGAGACATAGGAAGCCTCATGGCTGTACTATCCACATTTGTGCAAATACCATTGAGACAATTGCTACGCAATTCACCAACATTATGGGAAGACATAAAGGAATGGATAGAAGGTGGAATAAGGCTAGCCCACACTACAGAGGATGTTCTATCACCTCTGGTAGAAAGAACCCTAAAACACACAAGGGAAAGAATAACCAGAGTTGTCAAGATACCAGTTAATCAATTGGGGAGTTATTACAAAAGTGACGACACTAATGCTAAACTGGGAAAAAACTGATCTAAAAAGAGAAGATCTAATCGTTAAAATGGCTAACGAAACATTCTCAAGACCCATTGGGCTTTTGGAGAATGTGAAAAAAATTTTACGTTTCGCTACCATCATACATTTGTAGTAATGGACTTTCTGTGCCAACCAGACTCATATGAGACCCTTCATGAGGGAATCCAAATTGGTGCATGATTGGGCATTAGATCATGTGTATGTGCATAGGGATTTGCAAATTTTAAAGATAGATCTAAGAACGTGGAGAGCACACCCCATGGAAGGGTAACTGTTCGGTAATGACTCGGTCGTCACAACTGACGGACCACATTCGTACAAATATGCCAACCCACTGTGGAAAATTCCAAAGAGGAAAAAAAAACGGAAATGTGTGCATCACTTCCTCCTCCGGATTTCAGTGAAAATTGGATGCATGTGCTACCTACCATAGATGTGATGCAACCCAGAGGGACCCATTATGTGGAATCTAGAAATGTTCCCACTACCTCTGTCTATATGGGCAATTGGCAAACCGTTTATAAAGAAATAGAAAAGGATGCCTCTATCATAGAAGGGACTAGATCACAAGGCCGTACTAGCACCCAACGCCTCAGAAGATGGCAAAAGTAGAAATGATATATTTCTCGACAAAATTCCCTATTACAAAGGAAACCCATGGATGCCTAGTGGCTAAGATACTTCTAAGCCACTAAGGTACACTGTGAGTTTTCTAAGGATTGGGGTGAGGAATTGAGTAAGATATCCCTTGAAGGGAAACATACGGAGAAAGTCATCCTTCAAGAACCAGAAACACCTGAGCTTATGAAAACTAGGTGTCTAAAACAAAACAAATCTTTGGCAGAAGCAGAGCGAGAGGCCAAGAAAATCATGGCTAAAACAAAAAGTGAAAATGAGGGTAAACCAGACTTGCTTTTAGTACCAGACCACTTTAAAACCTACACTGTTGAGAAACGGAAATTGGTCTGATGATTGATGATAAAAAGGGTTAAGGAAGATTGGATATCCACGTCGGCCTTGCTAAAGTCAAGGAAGTTGATATTGCAGGACCACAAGAGGAAACCAAACCTGTTTATATTACTAAGGACTTGACTACAGCTGAAGAAAATGAGCACGTTACTCTCTTTAAGGAATTTAAGGATTGTTTTGCCTAGAACTACAAGGAAATGAAGGGTGTACCACCTGAGTGGTGCAACATATGATCCCAATCATGGAAGGATCAAGACCCCAACCAGGCACAAACCATACCATATGAATCCTAAATATGCGGCAATTGTAAAGGAGGAAATTGATACTCATTGCTGTAGATTTCATTTATGAGATAAAACATACAAATTGGTTGTTTTACTAATTGTAATAGTGCCAATTGAGAACAATAATAAGTGTCATGAAACGGCACTATAAAAGTTTTACATTATGAGATATTGGCCACCCAAGGCCTAGTTAAGTACGTTTTGGGTGCCCAAGTGTGAATAAGGGCCAAATGTATATAAGGCATTTTCTCATAATCAAAAGACACAATCCCCCTTTGTGCTATAGGTAGCTCTTCTTTGTGTGTCTTGAAAGAGATTGAGAGAGAAAGCATTCTAGCATTGTGCCTCTTCTATGCTTGTATGATTCATGCTTGTCTGGGAGAGTGAGATAGAGCGATTTCCTTACGGGGGACGGTGTGAGCGACTCTACGGTGATAGTGTGGAGGTGGAGCATGGAAGTTTCGAGCTTAAGAAGTGAGCTTGGAGGCCTCAAGGGACTCAAGTTTGAAGCATTGGTAAGTGCCCTATGATGGTTGTGTTCTATTGCTCATTCTTTAGGTGAATGCATTGAGTTCCCTCTTAGAGGTGTGGTATCCCATAACATTTTTGGCACCGTTACGGAAACATCTTTTTTTCTTCCTTCCTCTTGGATTTTTAGCTCCCATTGCATAAGATTCATGATTTCCTTTGCATTCTGGTAGTGCATTGTGTAGAAAATGAATGGATAAGAAATGTGTGGGAGTAAAAAATTGTGTGAAATTGGTTGTGTTTGTTGTGTATATGTGTGGTGGAGTGGTCTTAGAATAGAGCTTCACTGTTTTTTCTAGTTAATTTTTATATTTGCATCATTGGAAGCATCAACCATGAATAAGCAGGTTGGTGTTGTATTTTTCTTCTTTTCTAAAAATCCACAAAAATATAAAAACTAAGGAGCCATTGACTATGCCTTGAACTTGTATTCCACTTCTTAGATGTGGCACAATCATTTTGGGAATGATTGGATAAGTATTTTGCACCCAAAATCATAATAGTTGATGCGGGAAGTTTCCATGTGAAACTACCAAAAAATGTTCATGCTGTCAATCATTTTCTACAATTTCATGCTGCAAACTGCTCCCGACATCAGCATCGTGATTAACACCCGGCAAATCATAGGATCACCTTGCAAAAAATAGGTAACCTTATCTTGACACCTCTGACGCCACAAGGTCTGACAAAATCAAGAATCGTAAAGGTGCAGAAAATTGTTCCACGACGTGAACTATTTCAGAACTCTTCACGGTGTGAACCATTTTTTGTTCACAACGTGAACCATTTTAGAAAACTTTCACGGTGTCAGCACGGCATGAACCCATTATTTTTCAAGACATGAAACCTTATATTTTCCCGACGTGAAACTTTTCCTACAAACTCACGGTTTAGTCCAATCCAATGCATGAGTTTGGTATTGTGAGGTTAAGGCTACGAAAGTCTAGAAAGGAGTGGCACCTACAACAAGGACGAGGAATTCTGACCCCAAAGGGAAAAAAATTTGAGCACGTGAAAGTGAAAAAATTTATTCACGATGTGAACTGTTCTCTACAATATCACGGCCTCAAAAATAGATCATCAGAATATAATAAAAACTTAAATTGGGTCATCAAAGTAGCTTATCAAATCATACATACATGCACTTAAGGGTTGGAAAGCTCATCGAAGATGATATTACACTTTGCTGATGATAGTGCATCGAATCACTAGGATCTTCCTATCAAAAACGTGTGGCTTTAGGTCACTCAGCAGAACTCACTTGAGTGTCTTAAGGAACCTGACCACACCATTGAAACTAGTAGTAGTGAAGAGTCCGTGGAAGAAGAGCTGAGGTACTTTGGGTTTGGGGAAGAGGAGAAACCACCCTCCCCAACCAGATCCAGTGGTATCATTGATATTGCCCGAGGATTTTTGGTCTCCAAACCAGTTCATGAAGAAGTGCAATATGTGGGCATGGGTCCGTCAACTATTGCTAGACTTGGTCTAAGACAAGAAGTGCCCATCCAAACGTCAAATTCAAGGCTGTTGAACACCGGCACCCCCCGAATGAGACGGGACATGGAAAGTGCAACCAGTACGGGTCAGGTATTCTTCCCTGCCTCAGAGGAAGAGCAGCTAGATCTAAGAAGGATCAAGGTGGAACGACAACTATGAGAGATGAGCTTAAGAAAACAAGAGATTGACACTCAAACTCGCTCAAAAGTTCTATGGGGATGGAGACCCTATATCCAACATGTAGAGATTTTTTAATCCACATGTGAAACTTGTAGACCTGTTAGTGATGTGACAATGATTCATGCTTTCTCACTAACCCTGGAAGGGAAAGCACTTCAGTGGCTCCGAACCCTCAAACCCAAGGATAAGGCTAACTTCACATGACTCAAGAATGTCTTTGTGCCCAGCTTTGCCAGAAGTGGTGAAACCGATGGAGCTCAGTTGCACAACTGCACAATATCAAACAAAAGGAGTCAATGAGAGACTATGTGTCTTGACTTAAGTACTTAAATTTAGGTGCAAACTACGCAAGAGGGTAACTGATCAGTTTTTGCCTTTCTTCTGGAGAGAGGTTAGAGACCACAAGATGCTTGACTATCTGGTACTAACCTGACAAACCACTCTAGATGCATGTTGCAAAATGAAAATTGAATATGATGATAGTATGCTGGAATTTTTGCAACCTGAAGATAACATAATATCTTTACAACTACGACTTCTCGTGTATCGAGTCACTAAGAAATTGGAACTCAAAGAAAGCAAGTCAGAAACATGACTATGGACAGCTCAGTCATACAATACTAGAGAAATTGAAGATAAAGGAGGGAAGAGAAACATCTGGGCATGGGCATAACCATCTTTACCCCTACAGGGAATTGGTGTGGTGCTCTATGTGCAGATTGAATCACACTACCACTGAATGTCCACAATTAAGAGCAAGGCCATTAGTCTATTATGCACACTATGTAAAATTAGGAAATCATGACACTTCAATGTGCAGATATCCAAGGTTCCAAACTGTTGAACAGCTACAAACACCTAGACCTTCATTGGTTTTACCACCACCACATGGATAGATCACTGCTGCGGCTACTGTAGGACAACCCTACTCTTCCTATTTACCTAGGGGGATGTTTCGGGTACAAGAAACTTCACCTCTACCACCACCAGTTCTACCACCACCACATGCTAAAATCAATCAAGTATTGATTGAAGAGCCATAAGAAGATGCTGATATGGTATGTGAAGTAGAACTTAGCGGAGAGTTCTTCTACTACTAAGGCCTGGGCATCCTCGAGCTTTCTTATCTCCTCATCGGCATTGGGGTACTCATTGTCTCCTTTCGGAGTTGAGGGTCTTTCGCTTTGCTCCTCTAGGTCCGGCTCTTTGTGGTTGATTCTTTGATCCCCTTCTTCTCTTGAATGGATGGATTCAGTGTTGATCGTATCTTCTTCGAATCCATCTTGGATTGTGACCCTTATGTCACCCTTGCCCACTTTTTTCACTCCTCTTGTGGCCAGTTTTGGAAATGGTCGTATCTACTCAGTTCTTCCCCTTGTCTCCCAATTGGGCTTGGGTGCATTTCAGGACATTGAGTGGTGTGATATTTCCAGGCTGCACACTAATGTTTCAGATGGTGGCCTGATTATTAGTGAAGTTGAACCACCTGCGCGATATGAGAAATGGTCAGCCATACAAAGGAGGTTATGGCAAAATTTTCCAGAATTTTGTGAAAAAGAAAGTATGTTTTTATGTTATTCCAAAAGAGTAATTCCCACCATTTTTGCATCTAAAAGAAATATTCTAATTACTCCATGTACATATTCCTATGAATATGCATGGATATCACTGATATTAATTATTAAATTTGATTCTATGCATAGAAAGATGCATAAAAGAAATTTTTTATTATAAAAGTGTTATTCTTATTAAATTTGATTTCTATGCATAGAAAGATGCATAATGGAATTTTTTTTATAAAAGTGTTATTCTTACTAAATTTGATTTCTATGCATAGAAAGATTCATAAAGGAATTTTTTTATTACAAAAGTGTTATTCTTATTAAAATTGATTTCTATGCATAGAAAGATACATAAAAGGATTTATATATATATAATAGTGTTCTTCCCATTGAAGTTGATTTTTATGCATAAATAGATGCATAAAGAATTTTTATATCAAAATTAGAATTCTCTTAAATTCTATGTTTGAATTCTATGAGTATTTGATAAATGAATAATTAAATACTCTAAGAGAGAAATTTCTATCGTTTTATATTCACACGGATTGAAAAAAAAAAAAGAAAAAAAAATCTATTGAGATCGAAATATTCAGATAAATGATTAATTTATTCCTCATTAGATCCTCATTGGAATTCGTAACTAATTTAAAAATCAGTTTAAGTGAATATTCAAAGAAAGAAATTCAATAAAATAGTTACTGAATTATCAAACCTTTTCAAGAAAGATAGTTCAGAAACGATCTTATCCAACTCAAACCTTGAATCAGACTATGACCAAGACCAAACTCTTTCGTCAGTTTTGAGGGAAAGAAAGTGTGACCAATTTAGAAAAATACACTCAAACCTCCCACCAAATCTGAAACTAAGTTTGAGACCCTTCAAATTGATCTATGGATTAGGGTTATAGAATTCGAGAAATTTTGGTATGAAATTCAGAATTCCGATCAAGAAGTTTTGGGGATACTGATTCAAGAAATACTCTTGTCTGGTTCTATCGGTTCCAGTGGTTGGGTGGCTAACCCATGGGCCAAATGGGGTTAGGCTAGAATCAGTGGAGTTTTAATAAATTAAATTAAAAAATAATAGGAATACGCTTAGAATTCAAGTAGTTAAATAAAAACCTGAAGAATTTCTCAAATGAGTAGATCAATGGCTGTGCCTGACTTCGATTAGGAAAAAAGCGTTGATTTCCTCAAATGATTAGATCAACAGCTGTGCCTGATTTCGGTTAGAAAAAAAGTGTTGATTTCTTCAAACTAAGTCAGTGATAGTTTTCCTTTTGTCTGGTTTAATCAGGTGAAGGATAGTAGTCTCTTGACCCCGTTAGAAAATTCGTTAAGAAAATCAAAAAGGTAGAATCGTCCCCTTTTTCTGGGCAAGGAAAATTTTCCCAGTTTCGGTTTCAGAATGACCACCAGATTAGTCTCGTGTCCAGACATTTGAGGGCGAGGCCCCGAGTGGTGTTAAGAGTATTGACAGAAACAGGTAGCATCCTTGCACTGCCCTTCGCGACCGTCACAAAACAGTCCGCCTCCATGTTGAGATATCGAGCTCATCTAGTGAGGCAGTGGACACTGATGACCCGCGTGGGGGATAGGCCCCACACTTACACCACTGGCATGGTTGGTGAGATCATGGGTGATATGCAGCCAGTGGAATGACAAGCTGTGTGACAACCATTCTAGAGACTGGCATAGTTATAGCATCAGCTCATTTAGTTGGGTTCACACTATAGAGAATCCTAGTATGTATTTGGTTCAGTACCATTTCATATGGTGTGTACTCTTATCTTTGTATATGGTGTGTTGAGTGTTGTGTGAAGAAGAAGAAGATTTTAAGCCTCTCACCTTGTGTGTTCTCTTTTTTAGGGTTTTGTAAGTGTGTGTGTGCTTGCAAGAGCTCAAGCTCTCTTCTCCTCCTGCATCTTTTCATGGTATCAGAGCCTGGTTCATGCTAAGGGGGGCTGAGCTGCAAGCAAGAGAAGCACAGGAAGCAGTATGAGGGTAAGAGCTTCATCTACTCTTCCCTATTTGTGTTGGCGATTACACCCTTGTCGGGAGCTCTACGGGGGACACTGAGACAAACGATCTCTGATTGAGGAGCTTTCTTCGCGAGAATGTTAGGACGTCCGTTTTTTCAGAAAGTAGGCGATTTTGAGTACTGCGGGTAAGTCATCATTTCTATGCAGAACTCTGTTTTAAGACTTACAAGAAGACAGATTGGTTGTGTAGACATTGTGTGTGCTACAAGGAGGTCAACAGTTGCCATTGGGTGTATGTATGCACATTGAGATCACTGGTTATGACATTTGGTGTAGTACACTACCATTGTAGAAATTACAGCAGTTTGTGCAGGACAAACCAGAGTGCTGTTTTTGGTAAATTTGTGTGTCTGGCAAGATGTCAAATGATGGCATAAACCAGATTGTTGCTCAAAAGCTTGATAAGAACAACTTCCATGCTTGGAGGTTCAAGTTGAGGGACTTCCTAATGGGAAAGGGCTATTGGGACTACATAGAAGGTGAGCATGAAGGGCACTAAAGATACCGGAGATCAATCCGAGTGCTGCAGATGTGAAAGACTTCAAGGATTGGAACCAAGGAGCTAGAAAAGTTATGTATTGGCTCTCTATCAGTATAGAGGACACCATGATTGGGCACATACAGGATGCCAAGTCCCCTAAGGAGGCATGGGACACCTTGGTAAAACTCTATGAAACGAATACCAAGGCACAAAAGATACAGTTGAAGAATGAACTTCATACTGTGGAGAAAAAGAGTATGTCTGTGAATGACTATGCATTCAAGATCAAGGGTATTGTAAGATTCCTCTCCCAACCCCTTTTTGATGTCTAGTATCTTCCCCTGTAATCAATCCCTCTTCAGAAATATAAAGACCTTGTTTCTAACTATTTTAGCCTAGAGAGAGAAAATATTCTAGAGAGAGAATATTCAAATTTTGAATATTTTTGGATAGAAAAATATCTCTTATAATTCAGATGAGTTCCCCTGAAACAGGAATTCAAAAAGAATTTTCCAATGTGCAATTGGAATTAATTGGAAATAGGTATAAAGAACCTTAGTCTAAGGGTCTAGATTTTTAGAAATCTTTAGACTATGGTCCAATTAAGGTTCCTATGGACCAATAGCATCAATCCATGTGTAGGGAGTAGATAAATCCAATTTGTAAAAAAGAAGATACCCAAAAATGATTAAATGCTCACATAAGGTGAAGAGTTGAAAATGTACAAGGTTTATTAGTAAAAAACTATGAGCAATATTAGAAATATGAGATATTTTGGGAATAATGATTTTATTATGATACATATGTAAGGAAGGGGAGTCCCTTAAATGCTCACATAAGATGAAGAGTTGAAAATGTACAAGGTTTATTAGTAAAAAAACTATGAGCAATATTAAAATGATTCCATTATGACACATATGTAAGGAAGGGGAGTTCTTTAAAGGATGTGCATATTTCACATAAGATGAAGAGTTGAAAATGTACAAGGTTTATTAGTAAAAAACTATGAGCAATATTAAAATGATTCCATTATGACACATATGTAAGGAAAGAGAGTTCTTTAAAGGAGGTGCATATTTCACATGCTTGAATGAGTTTTAAACTCATAAAAATTGAGATATTTCATCTCTCCTCTCTCCTCATTTAAGTCTAGTTCCAAAAAGTTAGCTTAACTGACCTAAAAATGGTCAAATATTGACCAAACTGATTTAGAAAATTCTAGAATCAGTTTGTTTGGTTAGGAGCTCAATTTTTCCTATAAATAGAAGCCTCCCCCTTGTTGAAAAATATATAGTGTTTATGCATCGTTACTCTACTCCACCTAAGCCAAGAACTGTGAATTCATTTAATAATTCACTAGTTTTTGGAGCTTCCCTCTTTCTTCAATCCCCATTAGTGGCTCCATCAACATACTTAACCAATTGATTGGTTGGGGGCCTCTACCGTGAACAAAGAATCAAGCAATTTGTAAGGTAATTAGTGAATATTGATCTTTCTATAATTTCTCAATGTTTCTCTCTTCTCAACCCCTCTCAAGCTTGAGAAGTTTAATTGGTATGGTTTTTTTTTAAATGCTAATGAAGTTTGAATAGTAGTGAAGAGTTACATAATGCTATTGAAGTTAATTTTCATTTATGTTAAATTCTAATGATTTTTATGTAAATTCCCTCTCTCACTCAAGAAATGGTCATACTCATGACCCATTCTCAATCCAAATCAAGCTTTTCATAAAGCTTTTCCTTAACCCAAGATTAAGCTATGCTTGAGGCCAAATTATTGGCTTTTTTCTATGCTTTTAGTTTATGTATATTAATGATTCAATCCATTATGGATTAATAATCCAATTAGAGATTATTTTAATTATTCCTTAATGATAAGCATTATCCCTTAGAAAAATTGAGATTTATCAGTCATAGCAGCGGAGCTATGGCAAAATTTTTATAAAAATTATGCATAAAATAATCTCATTCAAAGCATAAAAAGAGGACTTCCTACCATATTCTAGGAATTATCATCCTAGATTAATTGAAAGAATTTCATTACAATCATGGAGAAATTGAATTTTAATATCATGCATAAAGGATAAGTTTTTATATCAAAAGTGTTATTTTTACCATTTTTATTTCATGCATAGAAGTATGCATAATGGATAAATTTTTATATCAAAAGTGTTATTTTTATCATTTTTAATTTTCATGCATAGAAGTATACATAAAGGAAAATTTTTTATATCAAAAGTGTTACTTTTATCATTTTTAATTTTCATGCATAGAAGTATGCATAAAGGAAAATTCTTTATATCAAAAGTGTTACTTTTATCATTTTTAATTTTCATGCATAGAAGTATGCATAAAGGAAAAATTTTTATATCAAAAGTGTTACTTTTATCATATTGGATTTCATGCATATAGGTATGCATAAAAGATATTCTTTTTATACTAAAAGTGTGATTTTCCTCATAAATGGATTTTATGCTTAACTTAGATGCATAAGAGAAATTCTTTTATTCTAAAAGTGTAATTTCCTACCAAACTGAATTTATGCATAAGAAGATGCATAAAAGATTGATTTTAATTTCGAAAGTGTTAGTCTCCTTAAATGGAATTTATGTATAAATAAATGTGTAGAGAAATCTTATATTAAATATAAGAATTCTCTTTTTTTTTTTAAAAGATATGAAATGTGATAAGATGTGATAAGAGGTGTATGAGATGTGATAAGAATTGATAAGATGCATATGGAAAGTGATAGGATGTGATAAGATGTGTATGGGATGAGGTAAGAAGTGTATGTGATAGAATAGGATGTATATGGGTTGTGATAGGGCGAGAATGGATGTGATGTAAAAGATTAGATGTGAAGACATATGGGGTTACATGAATGGGAATGTGGAAATGGATGTATGTATGTGGATGTGTGGATGTGGAGATGGGAGTATGGATGTATGAATGTGAAAGTGGATGTATGAATGTGAAAATGGATGTATGCATGAAGATGTATATGCATAGATGTGAATGTGGATGTAGATGTGGATGTATAGATGTGAATGGGAATGTGGATGTGGATGTATGTATGTATGTGGATGTAGATGTGAATGTATAGATGTGAATGAAAATGTGGATGTGGATGTATATGAATGTGGATGTAGATGTGGATGTATAGATGTGAATGGAAATGTGGATGTGGATGTATGTATGTATGTGGATGTAGATGTGGATGTATAGATGTGAATGGGAATGTGGATGTGGATGTATGTATGTATGTGGATGTGGATGTATGTATGTATGTGGATGTGGATGTATGAATGAGGACGTGATAATGGATGTATGCATGTAGATGTGGATATATGGATGTGAATATGAATGTGGATGTGGATGTGGATGTATGGATGCGGATATGGATGTGTATGTATGAATGTAGATAAGGGATGTGGATGTATAAATGAGGATGTGAAAATGGAGGTATGCATGTAGATGTGGATGTATGGATGTGAATATGGATGTGGATGTGGATGTATAAATGAGGATGTGAATGGGGATGTGAATGTGAATGTGGATGTATGGATGTGGATATAGATGTGTATGTATGAATGTGGATATGGGATGTGGATGTATAAATGAGGATGTGAAAATGGATGTATCCATGTAAATGTGGATGTATGAATGTGAATGTGAATTAATGTGTCGTCGATATGAGGAAATGGATGAGAATGGGTACACATTGAATGGAATGTGGAATAAGTAATGTGGACTAAGGAGGGATAATGTGGAAAGACGAGAGTTTGATTTAGAAACTGTATTTTGTGACTGTTTGTAAATGACTGTTTTATGTCAAGAATGCTGGGGAAGCATTTTGACCATCTTGTGGATTAAGGTCATGAAGACCTAACTGTTAAAGTTGCAACTGCTGACGGAGAGTCAATGGAGGACGTCTCGCGTAGCAAGGTCGACCGAGGTCTTGACCAGCCTCGGTTCGATTTAAATGGTGAGCTTCCGGTACGGTGGATGAGGGACCAAGGAAGCGGCCTATGAGTGAAGCGCTAGGTCACCTGCGAAGGATCTTAGAGGGTGCTGACCATACGGTGCTCGGGCTCTGGGTCGCCCATGATACCCACGCGTGCGTCGAGGAAGATATTGGAACAAGGAGTAAGAGTTGTTTTGTGAAACCGGGCATGGATCTGGTTGATTGACCTTGCTGGTCTTCAATGGATGAGTCCATGGCTCTTTATATGGATCTGTTGGTTGATCTTGCTGATCTTCAACGAGAGTCCATCTTGATTTTTATAAGTGATTATATTGCCGAGTATTATGGGCTAGGAACTATTGAAAAGGCCCCCTGTGTGGACAGGTGGTGAGCGTTCTAGTTGCCAATGATGCCATAGATACTCTGATGAAGGAATGATGGGAAATTATGAATCAACCGGATAAATTGGAAGATTATGATCAGTGGTACTATGGTTTCATTAAAGGATTGTTTTAAAGTTAGTTGATGCTAAGAAAAAGGCAATTTCATATTGGGTGTGTAAGTGGTGTGGCTAGTTCTATGTTTGCATGAACTTCCGGCTAGGGGGCCTTGGAACTCTTTTCCTTGGTACCCGGGACAAAACCTAACCAAATTCCAAAATTGGATCCCATCACTACAGTGGTTGGGCGGTTGGCTAACCCATGGGATCGGATGGGGTTAGACTGGACTGATGGATCCGTAAATCGAGATTTAATTTCTATTATTACGATAGATGAAGTAAATCCCGGATAGAAATTGTTCTATGGATAGGAATCAACGGCTGTGCCTCTTGATGGGGAAAAAAGCATTAATCCCAATGATCCAAGTGCAAGTTCTTCCTTGATTTGACCAAGTACCGTTAAAGGTGCAGTCAGATCAGTTTGATCAGTAATGATCTTGACTACGTTAGAGTAAAGAGTTATCCTGGTGGAATCGCCCGTGCTTTCCGGGTAAAGGAAGTTTTTCCGGTTTCGGTTTTGGACAAACCGACGGATTAGTCTCTTGTCCGGATATCCGTGGGCGAGGCCCCGAGTGTTGGACCCCTGTCCCGCGCGAGAAGTGCTACTTCCGCTGCTAGTACCCCGAATCCGTTGCTCGGTGGGAATAGGGATCTTACAGGTATTGTGGAATCCCTTGCATCTATTGGCATTTTAGTAGATGATGATGATAAGGTGGAAGTCTGTCTACGTGGTCTCAATACAAGGCATTTAAGACGTCTATTCAGACTCGGGAAAACATTCCCAATTTCATAGATTTGGTGTCTATGTTGATTATAGAAGAGAAGAGCTTGGGTGAAGACCAACAGTCTTTACAAAACAAAAACAGTTTAGAGCAATAGGCCTTCTACACAAGTTCAGGAAGAGGACGAGGTAGAGGAGGCTGTGGACGCGGCCAAGCAGGTGGCCGAACAGGTAATCAGAATTATGGCCAGCAGCAACAGCAACAACAATAGTCCCAGAACTCACAACAACCACAACACACAGGTGGAAGAGGCCGATTCAGAGGCAGGGGGAGTCAAAGAGGTCGTGGAAATTGGCAAAGGCAGTATAATGATACACGTGGATGCTTTTCTTATGGTAAGCCTGGACATGTGCAAAGGTAGTATACTGATACATGTGGATGCTTTTATTGTGGTAAGCCTGGACATGTGTAGGCATATTGTTATAAGAAGCCGGCTAACATGCAAAATGAAAAACTACAGCAAAATAACTATGCATCCTCGAGCAGAAACAATGAGGATAATGAAAGGTTGTTTGTTATGCAGCATGTCATTAATGCCATGTTTGAAAATGTTGAAGCAGCACATAAAGATGATGTATGATACGTTGATTATTCAGGTGCTTCGAACCACATGACATCATGGGGAGTGGTTTAAGGAGACGAGAAACCTTGAAAGACCAGGTTTTGTGGAAACACGGGATGACACTGCTCATCCAATTTCCCATCATTTGTCTATGCAGGATGGCAAAGTGAAGTACCTTGCAGATGTACTTCATGTTCCGAACATAACAAAGAATCTGGTTTCAATTGGCCAGATGATTGAGCAGGGTTTGCAGGTTCAGTTTAACCTGATGTGGCTATTATGTTGAAGACTTTAAAGACAAGGGCAGGTTGGTAGAAAAAGGCAAGAGAGTGGACAGAATGTTTACATTGAATGTAAACATGCCTGAAGTGAGTGTTGCGATGTTTGCAAATCGTTCACAAATTGTTGCAGACACAGACATTTGGCATAAAAGAATTGGAGATGTGAATGTGTAGAGAATGAAGTCTATGCAGACTAAAGGAATTGTGACAGGGCTGCCAAAGTTTAAAGTTGAAGGTATGAAGAAAATATGTGAAGCATGCCAATTTGGAAAGCAAAGAAAGCATGTATTTCCACGTGACAGAAATGTGAGCAAAAATGCACTAGATGTTGTGCATTCAGATGTATGGGGTCCTACAAAGACCATATCTATGGGAGGCTGTAGGTATTATGTGACATTTATTGATGACCACACAAGGAAAGTGTGGGTATACTTCATGAAGGAGAAGAGTGAGGTGTTCACTCATTTTCATAATTTTAGAGTTATGGTTGAAAAGCAAATAGGGAAATATGTAAAGTGCCTAAGGTCAAATGGAGGGGGGGGAGAGTACTTCTCCAACAATGAGTTCTCTGATTTTTTGAAGAATAATGGTATTCGGAGATAGTTTACATGATACACTTTGTAGCAAAATGGAGTTGGTGCTGAGCGAGAAAACAAGCACATTGTTGAGATTGCGCGAGCATTGATGGGAGAGAAGAATATGCCGCATAGGCTGAGGCTATTTTTACAGTAGTTTACATCATGAACAGGACTCCAACTGTAGCCATACATGATGTGACTCCAGAGGAGAGGTTTATTGGCAGAAAACCTGATTTGTCTCATCTGAAAGTCTTTGGATGCATTGCATATGTGCATGTGCCAAATGAGCTGAGAACTAAGCTAGATCCAAAAGCTGAAAAGTGTGTGTTTATTGGGTATTCCCTTGAGCAAAAGGGATACAGGTGTTATAACCCTGCTACACGTGAGTTGAGGGTAAGCAGGGATGTTGTTTTTGATGAGATGAGTAGCTGGTATGCTGCTAAAAAAGAAGCTGTTGGGACTGATGTGAGTGGAAATGTGGTTGCACAGAATGCAAGTCAACAATCACAGTCTTTGAGTGGACCAAGAGAGTCCTCATCTAGTGGTTCAGTTCATAGACCATGGAGTGGCAGGTTGCATCATAATACCAGTCCTGCAAATGTGGCTTTAGTACATCATATAAAGGCAAAGAGAAAGTGGTTGAGCCCCTTAGTATGCCTGACATTTCTCTAGGGCATTCTCATGTTGATGGAGAGTCTAGTGGCTCAGAGATGAGCCTTGATGAGGATCTTGGGATACCAGCTATGAGAACACCTGGTGTAAAGAAGGCTATGGAAGCCATGAATGCAAAGCTGCAAAGATCTGGGAGAGTGAAGAATCCTCTGCAGAGGTTTACCTATGATGGTTATGTTGCACATCACTATGCATACATGGCAAAAGTTGTAGAGGTTGTAAAGCCCACATGCATTGATGAGGCTGTTGGAAATGTGTGTTGGGAGAAAGCTATGGATGAGGAGATGGATGCACTATATGGAAATGAGACTTGGGATTTAGTGCAATTGCCTGAAGGCAAGAAAGCCATTGGATGCAAGTGGGTGTACAAAGTAAAACATAACAGTGATGGAAGCATAAGCAGGTACAAGGCTAGATTGGTAGCCAAAGGATATGCACAGACATATGGCATTGATTATGAGGAAACTTTCAGCCCAGTTGCCAAGATGGCAACAATGAGAGTTGTGATAGCAGTGGCTACGTCAAAGAAATGGTCTTTACATCATATGGATGTAAAGAATGCATTCTTGCATGGGGATTTGCAGGAAGAGGTGTATATGTTGCAGCCACCTGGTTATGAGGATGTGAGTCACCTCGAGCATGTGTGCAGGTTGAAGAAAGCCTTGTATGGCTTAAAACAAGCACCAAGAGCATGGTGTGACAAGATTTCTGAATATCTTGTCACTATTGGCTTTCATGTAGCCAATGCATGTAAGATTCCTCCCCCAACCCCTTTTTGATGTCTAGCATATTCCCCTGTAATCAATTCCTTTTCTGAAATATAAGAGATCTTGTTTGTGGTTGTTTTAACCTAGAGAGAGAAAATATTCTAGAGAGAGAATATTCAGATTTTGAATAATTCTGGATAGAAAAATATCTCTTATAATTCCGATGAGTTCCCCTGAAACAGAAATTTAAAAAGAATTTTCCAATGTGCAATTGGAATTAATTGGAAAGAGGTATAAAGAACCTTAGCCTAAGGGTCTAGATTTTCATAAATCTTTAGACTAGGGTCCAATTAAGGTTCCTATGGGCCAATAGCATCAATCCATGTGTAGGGAGGAGATAAATCCAAATTGTAAAAAGAAAATACCCAAAAATGAGTAAATGCTCACATGAGGTGAAGAGTTGAAAATGTACAAGGTTTATTAGTAAATAAACACATATGTAAGGAAGGGGAGTTCTTTAAAGGAGGTGCATATTTCACATAAGATGAAGAGTTGAAAATGTACAAGGTTTATTAGTAAATAAACACATATGTAAGGAAGGGGAGTTCTTTAAAGGAGGTGCATATTTCACATAAGATGAAGAGTTGAAAATGTACAAGGTTTATTAGTAAAAAAACTATGACACATATGTAAGGAAGAGGAGTTCTTTAAAGGAGGTGCATATTTCACATAAGATGAAGAGTTGAAAATGTACAAGGTTTATTAGTAAAAAACTATGAGCAATAAAATTTTGACACATATGTAAGGAAGGGGAATTCTTTAAAGGAGGTGCATATTTCACATGCTTGAATGAGTTTTAAACTCAAAAATAATGTGATATTTTTATCTCTCATCTCTCTTGAGCCAAACCAAATCAAAATGGAACCAAACTGAATCAAAAAGTAACCAAACTAGGTCCAAATCTAGTCCAAATTCAACCAAACTGACTTGGAAAATTCCAGAATCAGTTTGTTTGGTTAGGAGCTCAATTTTTCCTATAAATAGAAGCCTCCCCTTGTTGAAAAAAAACATAGTCTCTTATGCCTTGTTACTCTACTCCACCTAAGCCAAAATATATAGTCTCTTGTGCTTTGTTACTCTACTCCACCTAAGCCAAAATATATAGTCTCTTATGCTTTGGTTACTCTACTCCACCTAAGCCAAAATAGATAGTCTCTTATGCTTTGTTACTCTACTCCACCTAAGCCAAAATATATAGTCTCTTATGCTTTGTTACTCTACTCCACCTAAGCCAAAATATATAGTCTCTTATGCTTTGGTTACTCTACTCCACCTAAGCCAAAATAGATAGTCTCTTATGCTTTGTTACTCTACTCCACCTAAGCCAAAATATATAGTCTCTTATGCTTTGTTACTCTACTCCACCTAAGCCAAAATATAGAGTGTCTTAGGCATTGTCACTCTACTCTACCTAAGCCAAGAACTGTGAATTCTTTAATAATTCACTAGTTTTTGATACTTCTCTCTTTCTTCAATCCCCATTGGTGGCTCCATCAACACACTAAACCAATTGATTGGTTGGGGGCCTCTACCGTGAATAAAGAATCAAGCAAATCATAAGGTAAGTATATTGAATTTCGATCTTTTCTATGATTTCTCAATGATTCTCTCTTCTCAACCCCTCTCAAGCTTGAGAAGTTTAATTGGTATGGTTTTTTTTAAATGCTAATGAAGTTAATTGGTGAATAGTAGTGAAGAGTTACATAATTTAATAAATGCTATAGAAGTTAATTTTCACTTATATTTAAATTCTAATGGTTTTTATAATTTCTCTCTCTCACTCCAGAAATGGTCATACTCATGACCCATTCTCAATCCAAATGAAGCTTTTCATAAAGCTTTTCCTTAATCCAAGATTAAGCTATGCTTGAGGCCAAATTAATGGCTTTTGCTATGCTTTTAGTTTATGCACATTGATGATTCAATCCATTATGGATTGATGACCCAATTAGAGACCATTCTAATTGTTTTCTTAATGATCCAATTAGAGACCATTATGGATTGATGATCCAATTAGAGACCATTCTAATTGTTTTCTTAATGATCCAATTAGAGACCATTATGGATTGATGATCCAATTAGAGACCATTCTAATTGTCTTCTTAATGATCCAATTAGAGACCATTATGGATTGATGATCCAATTAGAGACCATTCTAATTATTTCTTTAATAATGAGCTTTATCCCTTAGAAAAAAATTGAGATTTATCAGTCATAGTAGCGGAGCTATGGCAAAATTTTTATAGAAATTACGCATAAAATAAATTCATTCAAAGCATAAAAAGAGGACTTCCTACCATATTCTAGGAACTATCATCCTAGATTAATTAAAAGAATTTTATTATGCATGGAGATGTGGATGTTTGCATGTAGATGTAGATGTAGATGTATAGATGTAGATGTATAGATGTAGATGTGAATGGAGATGTGGATGTATGCATGTAGATGTAGATGTATAGATGTGGATGTGGATGTATACATGTAGATGTAGATGTATAGATACGGATGTGGATGTGGAGGTGGATGTATACATGTAGATGTAGATGTATAGATGTAGATGTGGATGTGGAGGTAGATGGATGCATGTAGATGTAGATGTATAGATGTAGATGGGAATGGAGATATGGATGTATGCATGTAGATGTAGATGTATAGATGTAGATGTGGATGTGGAGGTGGATGGATGCATGTAGATGTAGATGTATAGATGTAGATGTGAATGGAGATGTGGATGTATACATGTAGATGTAGATGTATAGATGTAGATGTGGATGTGGAGGTAGATGGATGCATGTAGATGTAGATGTATAGATGTAGATGGGAATGGAGATATGGATGTATGCATGTAGATGTAGATGTATAGATGTAGATGTGGATGTGGAGGTGGATGGATGCATGTAGATGTAGATGTATAGATGTAGATGTGAATGGAGATGTGGATGTATACATGTAGATGTGGATGTATAGATGTAGATGTGGATGTGGAGGTAGATGGATGCATGTAGATGTAGATGTATAGATGTAGATGGGAATGGAGATATGGATGTATGCATGTAGATGTAGATGTATAGATGTAGATGTGGATGTGGAGGTGGATGGATGCATGTAGATGTAGATGTATAGATGTAGATGTGAATGGAGATGTGGATGTATACATGTAGATGTAGATGTATGGAGGTGAATGTGAACGTGGATGTGGATGTATGCATAGAGATGTAGATGTATGCATGTAGATGTGAATGTACACATATAGATGTGGATGTATGGATGTGAATATACGATATGCGATGTGAGGGAATCTGAAGTGATGAGATAGAAATGATGTGATGGGATGAGTATACATATAAATGGAATATGGAATAAGTAATGTAGATTGATAAAGGATAATGTGGAAAAATGAAAGTTAAAATAGAAATTGTGTTGTAAACTGTTGTAAAATACTGTTTGTAAATACTGTTTGTAAATGCTGTTTGTAAATGATTGTTTTATGTCAAGAATGCTGGGGGGAGCATTTTGACCGTCTTGTGATTAAAGTCGTGATGGTAAAGTTGCAACTGCTGACGGGGAGTCAATGAAGGACGTCTCGCGTAGCAAGGTCGGCCGAGGTCTTGACCAGCCTCGGTGCGATTAAAATGGTGAGCTTCCGGTACGGTGGATGAGGGGCCAAGGAAGCGGCCTATGCGTGAAGCGCTAGGTTACCTGCGAAGGATCCTAGAGGGTGCTGACCATACGGTGCTCGGGCTCTGGGTTGCCTAGGATACCCACGCGTGCGTCGAGGAAGATATTGGAACAGAGTTGGAGTTGTTTTCTGAAATCGAGCATGGATCTGGTTGATTGACCTTGCTGGTCTTCAATGGATGAGTCCATGGCTCCTTATATGGATCTGTTGGTTGATCTTGCTGATCTTCAACGAGAGTCCATCTTGTTAAGTGATTATATTGCCAAGTATTATGGGCTAGGAACTATCGAAACGGCTCCTGAGCGTTCTAGTTGCCAATGATGCCATAGATACTCTGATGAAGGAATGATGGGAAATTAAGAATCAATTGGATAAATTGGAAGACGGTGATACTATGGTTTTATTAAAGGATTGTTTTAAACTGGTTGAATCTGGTTGGAAAAAGGCAATTTCATATTGGGTGTGTGAGTGGTGTGACTAGTTTTATTTTGCATGAACATCCGGCTAGGGGGCCTTGGAACTCTTTTCCTTGGTACCCGGGACAAAACCTAGCCAAATTTTTAATTGGATCCCATCACTACAGTGGTTGGGCGGTTGGCTAACCCATGGGATTGGATGGGGTTAGGCTGGACTGATGGATCCGTAAATCGAGACTCAAACTTTTGTTTTTACGATAGAAAAAAAAAATAAATCCTGGACAGAAACTGTTCTATGGATAGGAATCAACGGCTGTGCCTCTTGAATGGGGAAAAAAGCGTTGATCCCAATGATCCAAGTGAAAGTTTCTTCCTTGAACTGACTAAGTATCTTATAGATGTAATCGGATCATCTCGATCAGAAATGATCTTGACTACGTTAGAGTAAAAAGTTATCCTGGTGGAATCGCCCGTGCTTTCCGGTAAAGGAAGTTTTTCCGGGTTCGGTTTTGGAACAACCGACGGACTAGTCTCTTATCCGGATATCCGTGGACGAGGCCCCGAGTGTGGGACCCCTGTCCCGCGCGAGAAGTGCTACTTCCGCTGCCAGTACCCCGAATCCGTTGCTCGGTGGAAACAGGGATCTTACAGTTGGTATCAGAGCATTTGGTTAATAAAGATCAACTGAGAAGACAAATATATCAAAAATTTATCAAGAAACACAAAAAGGTTATAATTGTGTGAGATAATTCATACAATTTGATATTCAAACTGGAATTCGTAATTTGGTAATTGGGTCTTCAGATGGAAGTACCGCAATTATATAGAATCCCTGACTTGCTTGAGGCCTAGACATGATAGTATTTACCTTATAATTCCAAGGGCCGTGACTACCCGTATATACCGAGAGTATACTGCAGCTCTTTACTGACAGTATATACGAGTAAATCTAAGACTTGAAATTATAAGCGTTAATGCTATCTAGATGATGATTTCGAATGTGATTGATATGATTTTTAATTCTGTTTGAGAATGAATGAATTGATTTGGATTCTGATTGAAAATGCTGATTGAAAAATGTTGATTTTTATAAATTAGTTGAAATATAATGAAACCACAATGAGGGGGAATGGGACGAGTCCCTGTGATGATATTCATAACTAGAATGATGATAATGAATTCAGCAAATCACTATGAGATTAGTGGGTTGTGCTGTCAGATTGCTGCTATTAATACTTGACCGGTAGATCAAGTTAAGGGATGTCAAATTGAGAACTTGCTTGACTGAAGTTTCCGTGGAGGAATGTTCCGAAGGAAATTTTTCGGTCTAATGGACCATTATCATGTTAAATGAATTGTTATTTAATGATGAGTTCTATATAAGGGATAATTATCCCAGTGTTCTGTTGGGTTGACCAGAATATAAGGAACCCCAGAATAAAATTTGGATCTTAAGAAAAAGAGCTGTCCTCTACCTTGCGAGATGAGGACATCTCGCACTTTTTAAGTGGGGTAGAATGTAAGATTCTTCCCCAGCCTTCGAGGTATACAGGAGTGAGAATCTCCCTTTCTGATCTTATAATTATTCCCTCTCTAAAATAAAAGAAAGTTTCCGTTTAAAAAAAAAAGGAAGACCCTTTCCCTAGAATACTCTCAGGAGTCCCACCTGTTTTAAGGATTTAGAACAATGAGTTTAGAAGTGAGAATCGGTGTTTTGGATACCACGGTTTTGGTTTTCATTCGAGTACGGCCCAAAAGAAGTTCTTTATCTCTTGGGGTGTATAAGAAGTTATCCCCCAGACATTGTGATCCTTATATCTGAATTCAATGAAAGTAGGTGACTTAGCCTACAAGTTTCTTTTATCTCCTCATCTCAAAATTCTTAATGCCTTCTATAGAAAAATGTGCCAAACCCAAATCATGGAAAGACGGTAAAACTTCAGTGGCAAGTTACCGTTGGCTTCTAGGTTACGCTAGCTCCTTTCTTTATATAAGTCGTAACTTTTACTTGTCGCTCACAGTAATCTTACTCCCATCAATCTCCTTTCTTTCTTAATCTCCTTCATGGCTTGGCAACAAGAACTAGTTTTATCCATGATGATTTCTCACCTTCAAGACGCAAGAGAGTCTGTGAAGAAAGACTTTATAGAACAGTATGAGCGCTCACTTTTTCCTCACCTAGGAACTTCGGTAGCGCAGACCAAATGGCGGACCTATCAAAACATAACTAGGGTAACACCCTGGGGTCAGCAGCACTTTCGTAACAATGTCCGCTTGGCCATGGTTATCGAAGCCTTGGGTTTGGGTCCCCGATACTACTGCGTCATGAGATCAAGGCATCTTGGGTTTTCTGAGCGGGTCTTCTTACTGGCGTGTTTTCTTCCTCATGAGAAGATATGCCTTTACCCCGTTTTTGGCTTGCCTCTCAGAGGTCCTTTTGTTGGATCACCTCATACCACTGAGATAGGTGCGGCAATAACCAGCAGAATCATTCCCATAGATGAGTTACCCTATACTTGTGCAGCTTGTGAGGACTGCTTTTGTGACCATATGATGGACGGGCTTATAGAAGTGTAAAGAGTTTCTCTATCTTTACCGTATAAGTTCCGAGAATGAATAAAGTTTAAATCTTGTTCTTATTTTGAATCTTGCTCTCTATAAGACTTTTCTTGGTGGTTAATCGTGATTAAAATTTTTCTCTAAGTCTCATATTCGTGCATCTTGCGAAATTATTCCAAGTTGCGAGATGAGGACATCTCGCGTTTTCTAAGTGGGGTAGAATGTAAGATTCCTCCCCCAACCCCTTTTTGATGTCTAGCATATTCCCCTGTAATCAATTCCTTTTCTGAAATATAAGAGATCTTGTTTGTGGTTGTTTTAACCTAGAGAGAGAAAATATTCTAGAGAGAGAATATTCAGATTTTGAATAATTCTGGATAGAAAAATATCTCTTATAATTCCGATGAGTTCCCCTGAAACAGAAATTTAAAAAGAATTTTCCAATGTGCAATTGGAATTAATTGGAAAGAGGTATAAAGAACCTTAGCCTAAGGGTCTAGATTTTCATAAATCTTTAGACTAGGGTCCAATTAAGGTTCCTATGGGCCAATAGCATCAATCCATGTGTAGGGAGGAGATAAATCCAAATTGTAAAAAGAAAATACCCAAAAATGAGTAAATGCTCACATGAGGTGAAGAGTTGAAAATGTACAAGGTTTATTAGTAAATAAACACATATGTAAGGAAGGGGAGTTCTTTAAAGGAGGTGCATATTTCACATAAGATGAAGAGTTGAAAATGTACAAGGTTTATTAGTAAATAAACACATATGTAAGGAAGGGGAGTTCTTTAAAGGAGGTGCATATTTCACATAAGATGAAGAGTTGAAAATGTACAAGGTTTATTAGTAAAAAAACTATGACACATATGTAAGGAAGAGGAGTTCTTTAAAGGAGGTGCATATTTCACATAAGATGAAGAGTTGAAAATGTACAAGGTTTATTAGTAAAAAACTATGAGCAATAAAATTTTGACACATATGTAAGGAAGGGGAATTCTTTAAAGGAGGTGCATATTTCACATGCTTGAATGAGTTTTAAACTCAAAAATAATGTGATATTTTTATCTCTCATCTCTCTTGAGCCAAACCAAATCAAAATGGAACCAAACTGAATCAAAAAGTAACCAAACTAGGTCCAAATCTAGTCCAAATTCAACCAAACTGACTTGGAAAATTCCAGAATCAGTTTGTTTGGTTAGGAGCTCAATTTTTCCTATAAATAGAAGCCTCCCCTTGTTGAAAAAAAACATAGTCTCTTATGCCTTGTTACTCTACTCCACCTAAGCCAAAATATATAGTCTCTTGTGCTTTGTTACTCTACTCCACCTAAGCCAAAATATATAGTCTCTTATGCTTTGGTTACTCTACTCCACCTAAGCCAAAATAGATAGTCTCTTATGCTTTGTTACTCTACTCCACCTAAGCCAAAATATATAGTCTCTTATGCTTTGTTACTCTACTCCACCTAAGCCAAAATATATAGTCTCTTATGCTTTGGTTACTCTACTCCACCTAAGCCAAAATAGATAGTCTCTTATGCTTTGTTACTCTACTCCACCTAAGCCAAAATATATAGTCTCTTATGCTTTGTTACTCTACTCCACCTAAGCCAAAATATAGAGTGTCTTAGGCATTGTCACTCTACTCTACCTAAGCCAAGAACTGTGAATTCTTTAATAATTCACTAGTTTTTGATACTTCTCTCTTTCTTCAATCCCCATTGGTGGCTCCATCAACACACTAAACCAATTGATTGGTTGGGGGCCTCTACCGTGAATAAAGAATCAAGCAAATCATAAGGTAAGTATATTGAATTTCGATCTTTTCTATGATTTCTCAATGATTCTCTCTTCTCAACCCCTCTCAAGCTTGAGAAGTTTAATTGGTATGGTTTTTTTTAAATGCTAATGAAGTTAATTGGTGAATAGTAGTGAAGAGTTACATAATTTAATAAATGCTATAGAAGTTAATTTCCACTTATATTTAAATTCTAATGGTTTTTATAATTTCTCTCTCTCACTCCAGAAATGGTCATACTCATGACCCATTCTCAATCCAAATGAAGCTTTTCATAAAGCTTTTCCTTAATCCAAGATTAAGCTATGCTTGAGGCCAAATTAATGGCTTTTGCTATGCTTTTAGTTTATGCACATTGATGATTCAATCCATTATGGATTGATGACCCAATTAGAGACCATTCTAATTGTTTTCTTAATGATCCAATTAGAGACCATTATGGATTGATGATCCAATTAGAGACCATTCTAATTGTTTTCTTAATGATCCAATTAGAGACCATTATGGATTGATGATCCAATTAGAGACCATTCTAATTGTCTTCTTAATGATCCAATTAGAGACCATTATGGATTGATGATCCAATTAGAGACCATTCTAATTATTTCTTTAATAATGAGCTTTATCCCTTAGAAAAAAATTGAGATTTATCAGTCATAGTAGCGGAGCTATGGCAAAATTTTTATAGAAATTACGCATAAAATAAATTCATTCAAAGCATAAAAAGAGGACTTCCTACCATATTCTAGGAACTATCATCCTAGATTAATTAAAAGAATTTTATTATGCATGGAGATGTGGATGTTTGCATGTAGATGTAGATGTAGATGTATAGATGTAGATGTATAGATGTAGATGTGAATGGAGATGTGGATGTATGCATGTAGATGTAGATGTATAGATGTGGATGTGGATGTATACATGTAGATGTAGATGTATAGATACGGATGTGGATGTGGAGGTGGATGTATACATGTAGATGTAGATGTATAGATGTAGATGTGGATGTGGAGGTAGATGGATGCATGTAGATGTAGATGTATAGATGTAGATGGGAATGGAGATATGGATGTATGCATGTAGATGTAGATGTATAGATGTAGATGTGGATGTGGAGGTGGATGGATGCATGTAGATGTAGATGTATAGATGTAGATGTGAATGGAGATGTGGATGTATACATGTAGATGTAGATGTATAGATGTAGATGTGGATGTGGAGGTAGATGGATGCATGTAGATGTAGATGTATAGATGTAGATGGGAATGGAGATATGGATGTATGCATGTAGATGTAGATGTATAGATGTAGATGTGGATGTGGAGGTGGATGGATGCATGTAGATGTAGATGTATAGATGTAGATGTGAATGGAGATGTGGATGTATACATGTAGATGTGGATGTATAGATGTAGATGTGGATGTGGAGGTAGATGGATGCATGTAGATGTAGATGTATAGATGTAGATGGGAATGGAGATATGGATGTATGCATGTAGATGTAGATGTATAGATGTAGATGTGGATGTGGAGGTGGATGGATGCATGTAGATGTAGATGTATAGATGTAGATGTGAATGGAGATGTGGATGTATACATGTAGATGTAGATGTATGGAGGTGAATGTGAACGTGGATGTGGATGTATGCATAGAGATGTAGATGTATGCATGTAGATGTGAATGTACACATATAGATGTGGATGTATGGATGTGAATATACGATATGCGATGTGAGGGAATCTGAAGTGATGAGATAGAAATGATGTGATGGGATGAGTATACATATAAATGGAATATGGAATAAGTAATGTAGATTGATAAAGGATAATGTGGAAAAATGAAAGTTAAAATAGAAATTGTGTTGTAAACTGTTGTAAAATACTGTTTGTAAATACTGTTTGTAAATGCTGTTTGTAAATGATTGTTTTATGTCAAGAATGCTGGGGGGAGCATTTTGACCGTCTTGTGATTAAAGTCGTGATGGTAAAGTTGCAACTGCTGACGGGGAGTCAATGAAGGACGTCTCGCGTAGCAAGGTCGGCCGAGGTCTTGACCAGCCTCGGTGCGATTAAAATGGTGAGCTTCCGGTACGGTGGATGAGGGGCCAAGGAAGCGGCCTATGCGTGAAGCGCTAGGTTACCTGCGAAGGATCCTAGAGGGTGCTGACCATACGGTGCTCGGGCTCTGGGTTGCCTAGGATACCCACGCGTGCGTCGAGGAAGATATTGGAACAGAGTTGGAGTTGTTTTCTGAAATCGAGCATGGATCTGGTTGATTGACCTTGCTGGTCTTCAATGGATGAGTCCATGGCTCCTTATATGGATCTGTTGGTTGATCTTGCTGATCTTCAACGAGAGTCCATCTTGTTAAGTGATTATATTGCCAAGTATTATGGGCTAGGAACTATCGAAACGGCTCCTGAGCGTTCTAGTTGCCAATGATGCCATAGATACTCTGATGAAGGAATGATGGGAAATTAAGAATCAATTGGATAAATTGGAAGACGGTGATACTATGGTTTTATTAAAGGATTGTTTTAAACTGGTTGAATCTGGTTGGAAAAAGGCAATTTCATATTGGGTGTGTGAGTGGTGTGACTAGTTTTATTTTGCATGAACATCCGGCTAGGGGGCCTTGGAACTCTTTTCCTTGGTACCCGGGACAAAACCTAGCCAAATTTTTAATTGGATCCCATCACTACAGTGGTTGGGCGGTTGGCTAACCCATGGGATTGGATGGGGTTAGGCTGGACTGATGGATCCGTAAATCGAGACTCAAACTTTTGTTTTTACGATAGAAAAAAAAAATAAATCCTGGACAGAAACTGTTCTATGGATAGGAATCAACGGCTGTGCCTCTTGAATGGGGAAAAAAGCGTTGATCCCAATGATCCAAGTGAAAGTTTCTTCCTTGAACTGACTAAGTATCTTATAGATGTAATCGGATCATCTCGATCAGAAATGATCTTGACTACGTTAGAGTAAAAAGTTATCCTGGTGGAATCGCCCGTGCTTTCCGGTAAAGGAAGTTTTTCCGGGTTCGGTTTTGGAACAACCGACGGACTAGTCTCTTATCCGGATATCCGTGGACGAGGCCCCGAGTGTGGGACCCCTGTCCCGCGCGAGAAGTGCTACTTCCGCTGCCAGTACCCCGAATCCGTTGCTCGGTGGGAACAGGGATCTTACAATGCAGATTTCTCGCTGTATGTGAGACACAGTGATAGAGGGGTTGTGCTTGATGTCATCTATGTAGATGACTTGATCATTACGGGGGACCATGATGCAGAGATCTTTGATGTAAATATCTTGCTTAGACAGAAGTTTGAGATGAAGGATCTGGGGGAGCTCAGATATTTCTTGGGCATTGAGGTGATTAGGTCACCACATGGTATTGGATTACTAGAGAGACAGTATGGCTTGGACATGTTGTCCAATTATGGTATGATAGGCTGTAAGCCTATATTAGTGCCATTGGATCATAATGTAAAGCTGAGTGGTGCAGATTTAGGAGAGATTTTGGAGGATCCTACTATGTATAGGCGCATAGTAGGAAGCTTGATCTACATGACAATCACCAGGCCAGATTTGAGCTATGCTATTGGGTTGGTGAGTCAGTTTATGTAGGTTCCTCGGAAGCCGCCATTGGATGCATTGAGACGCATACTGAGGTATGTGAGGTCTACTTTGCATTGTGGACTATTTTATGAAACTAGGACAGAGATGTGTGTACATGGGTACACAGATGCTGATTGCGTTGGTAGTATCTCAGATAGAAGATCTACTAGTGGCTTCATGTTTTCTTTGGGGAGTGCTGCTGTGACTTGGATTAGCAAGAAGGAGCCTACGGTCGTACAGAGGCCGAGTACAGAGGTGCTGCTATGGCAGCATGTGAGGTAGCTTGGTTGAGAAAGCTACTTGCAGATTTGGGTCTATCAATGGTGGTTGGATAGACAAGTTGTCATTTTCTGTGACAACATTAGCAGTATACAGTTGGCCAGAAACCCAGTTTTTCATGCTTGCACAAAGCATATAGAGGTCCACTACCATTTTGTCAGAGAGAAGGTTTTGGCAGCACGAGACGTTGATCTTGTTTATGTCAGCACACAGGATCAGGTCGCTCTGCTGACATCTTCACCAAAGCATTGGGGGTATAGAGAAGCTCCGCAGATTCAGGGCTTTGCTTGGTGTACATGAGATGGAGTTAAGCTCGAGGAGGAGTGTTGAGATATCAAGCTCATCTAGTGAGGCGGTGGACCACTGATGACCCGCCTGGGGAATAGGCCCCACACTTACACCACTGGCATATTGGTGAGATCATGGGTGATATGCGGCCAGTGGAATGACAGGCTGTGTGTGACAACCATTTTAGAGACTGGCATAGTTATAACGCCAGCTCATTTAGTTGGGTTCACACTATAGTATGTATTTGGTTGAGTACCATTTCATATGGTGTGTACTCTTATCTTTGTATATGGTGTGTTGAGTGTTGTGTGAAGAAGAAGAAGATTTTCAGCCTCTCACCTTGTGTGTTCTCTTTTTTAGGGTTTTGTGAGTGTGTGTGTGCTTGCAAGAGCTCAAGCTCTCTTCTACCGTGCATCTTTTCACTCCACACTACAATAGTGTGGGACTGCACATTGTTTGTTGCTACCGACATCCAACCGCATTGAGGGGCAAGGTCCACAGCATGTTGCGCAGTAGTTGCCATTCACAGCCACATTGAGTATGAACTGAAACTGACCGTAAAGAATTTGCCATTCTCATCATAATCTACACCACAATCACCATTCTTCTGTCGCCTTTGCCTTTGATGCCAAATTGCAACAGCCTGGAATGCTTTGTTTCTCCCGGACTCCACACACTCGATGCAAATTTGACCATTATGATAGGTGCTTCCACTTGAATAGGCACTATCACAGAGAGAGAAAGAGAGAGTGGCTTTGTGTTTCTGAGCACACGGACGGTTTCTCCCTTCTTCACCAAAGGAAGGAGATTCTGCACCTCGTGGTCGCCATGTGTTAAGCGTATTGACACACACACACACTTAACAAGACTATGCTCATACATAGAGATTGAGAGATAGAAAGAAAGAGAGAGAGATTATCCATACATCCTAAGCCGTAATTGAATTATGAACTAAATGCCCGATGATTACAATCGTTAGCGCCTCCTCTTTAATAGACCTTGTGCACACCTCTTCAATTCTCCCTTTGCACCTACTCGTGTGCCTCTTGGTATCCCCCCTTATGCTAAGTTAGGTTCCCACCTAACAAGTGGGAAACCCTGCCCGCGCAAGAGGAAGCTACTTCCACTGCTAGCAGCCAAGAATCCGGTGCACAGAGGGGGTAGAGGGGTCACACACCACACATAGAGATGTGATCATGAAGAGTTTCAAGGCAACCGAGGAGAAAGAGGCCAGGTACCAAGCATTGGAAAACAATAATTTGGTTCTCAGCCAAGCTTTTGTCCAAAGAATTAAAGAGAATACGGATCTGAAAGAGCACCTAGAGCAACTTCAAAAGGAAGTTACCCATAACCATGAGCTAGCAGCCATTCATGCCCAACAAGTACATGAGCTCTAGCATACATCCCTAGCCAAAGAAGAGGAGCTACAAAGCTTGATCCAGATGCTATCCTTAAGTTTGAAGGAAGCAAAAAGTAGAGCTACGCACTTGCAACAAGAAAGAGAATAGACAAGCTAAGATGCAGAGAATGGTGATTGCACACCACGTGGCAATGGTGCAAGTCACCCAACGGTTTTACAAGACAATTAAAGACTGGCTGCCCCCCGAAAGACTTCAAAGAATCACAGAAGCTCAAGAGGTGCAAGAGGAAGCAGCAAGGCGCTTTGAGGAGTTGGATGCTGCATGAATGGTTGGAGAAACAACCATATCAAACCTCCTCTCGTACCAATGACTCCCGTGTACAAGAATTGGAGCGACAACTAGCCATGCATGACCAAAGTCAAAGACAAGAGCCTACAAATGAAATGCGCCTACTCCTTGAGCGAGCCTCCGAGATAGGTCAATTGCCAGTAACTCATCGGGCCGCTCCTACTCTTGTTTTGTCTACACTAGCCCTCTCATTGCTTCAATATGATATAAATCTATCTGAGGACCTAAGCCTAGGTGAACCAACCCTCATCAAACAAAATACTGAGTGTGATGCTGATCCCACTATCATTATGGGAATTTTACGGGGGGATGTAGTTTTAACTAATCCACAGGATAATTACTTTTATCCATTGCACCCTATTGTGCTAAACCTTCGTAGTTGGTGTTGGGTACTCCAAAACTCTAAAATCTTGGACAATAGTGTCGAAAACTTAGACCTATTTGTTCTAGATGATATTCGCAAAACACTTGCCAACTACGAGGTGGTAGCACAAAGTTATCAATGGATTACAAGCCATGGCTAGCTAGAAGTCTACAATACTCACCAGCACTTAAACTTATGTGAGTCTTCTTTATATCACCTTTTGGTATTCTAAAACTATACCATAATATCTACAAACATTTAGAATCCATGTTAACCAATGTCCTCTACACTTTTGATAAATCACATATATCGAATATCCTAGCATAAGTTCTGAGGACATCAATGAGCTGAAAGATTTTATGAAACTCCACAACCCTAGCCACCCACCCCCCAGCTTAATCCATGGTTAGGAAGAGACACCAACTTCATCCAACCCTACTTACCGAGTGTATTCTAATGTAGCTATTAAACTACTTAATCCATATCCCAATACACCACCTACTAATAAGTCTCAAGCTGACTGCATTTTTTCTACTCTCCCTTCTCAACATATAGAATTTTCCACTAACCCTCTTGACCCCCTTGAGGAGGTACCGGCACCTGACCCATCTCCCCCACGGAAAACTTATGTAAGATCCCTGTTCCCACCGAGCAACGGATTCGGGGTACTGGCAGCGGAAGTAGCGCTTCTCGCGCGGGACAGGGGTCCCACACTCAGGGCCTCGCCCACGGATATCCGGATAAGAGACTAATCCGTCGGTTGTTCCAAAACCAAACCCGAAAAAACTTCCTCTACCGGAAAGCACGGGCGATTCCACCAGGATAACTTTTTACTCTAACGTAGTCAAGATCATTTCTGATCGAGATGATCCGATTACATCTATAAGATACTTAGTCAGTTCAAGGAAGAAACTTGCACTTGGATCATTAGGATCAACGCTTTTTTCCCCATTCAAGAGGCACAGCCGTTGATTCCTATCCATAGAACAGTTTCTGTCCGGGATTTATTTATTTTTTTTCTATCGTAAAAACAAAAGTTTGAGTCTCGATTTACGGATCCATCAGTCCAGCCTAACCCCATCCAATCCCATGGGTTAGCCAACCGCACAACCACTGTAGTGATGGGATCCAATTAAAAATTTGGTTAGGTTTTGTCCCGGGTACCAAGGAAAAGAGTTCCAAGGCCCCCTAGCCGGATGTTCATGCAAAATAAA
Organism: Cibotium barometz; assembly: GCF_041138505.1. Taxonomy (NCBI): domain Eukaryota; kingdom Viridiplantae; phylum Streptophyta; class Polypodiopsida; order Cyatheales; family Cibotiaceae; genus Cibotium; species Cibotium barometz. Next base: position 51,499,455 of record NC_141067.1, read on the forward strand.
ACTAGTCACACCACTCACACACCCAATATGAAATTGCCTTTTTTCAACCAGATTCAACCAGTTTAAAACAATCCTTTAATAAAACCATAGTATCATTGATCACCATCTTCCAATTTATCCAATTGATTCTTAATTTCCCATCATTCCTTCATCAGAGTATCTATGGCATCATTGGCAACTAGAACGCTCAAGAGCCGTTTCGATAGTTCCTAGCCCATAATACTTGGCAATATAATCACTTAACATGATGGACTCTCGTTGAAGATCAGCAAGATCAACCAACAGATCCATATAAGGAGCCATGGACTCATCCATTGAAGACCAGCAAGGTCAATCAACCAGATCCATGCTCGATTTCAGAAAACAACTCCAACTCTGTTCCAATATCTTCCTCGACGCACGCGTGGGTATCCTAGGCAACCCAGAGCCCGAGCACCGTATGGTCAGCACCCTCTAGGATCCTTCGCAGGTAACCTAGCGCTTCACGCATAGGCCGCTTCCTTGGCCCCTCATCCACCGTACCAGAAGCTCACCATTTTAATCGCACCGAGGCTGGTCAAGACCTCGGCCGACCTTGCTACGCGAGACGTCCTTCATTGACTCCCCGTCAGCAGTTGCAACTTTCTCATCACGACCTTAATCACAAGACGGTCAAAATGCTCCCCCCAGCATTCTTGACATAAAACAATCATTTACAAACAGCATTTACAAACAGTTTACAATACAATTTCTATTTTAACTTTCATTTTTCCACATTATCCCTCCTCAATCTACATTACTTATTCCATATTCCATTTATATGTATACTCATCCCATCACATCATTTCCATCTCATCACTTCAGATTCCCTCACATCTCAATCGTATATTCACATCCATACATCCACAACTATATGCGTACATTCACATCTACATGCATACATCTACATCCCTATGCATACATCCACATCCACATTCACATTCACCTCCATACATCTACATCTACATGCATACATCCACTCCACATTCACATCCACATCTATACATCTACATCTACATGCATACATCCACCTCTACATCCACATCTACGTCTATACACCTACATCTACATGCATACATCCACACCTCCATTCACATCTACATCTATACATCTACATCTACATGTATACATCCACATCTCCATTCCCATCTACATCTATACATCTACATCTACATGTATACATCCACATCTCTATTCACATCTACATCTATACATCTACACCTACCTATATACATCCACATCTCCATTCTCATCTACATCTATACATCTACATCTTCATGCATCCACCCACCTCCACATCCACATCTACATCTATACATCTACATCTACATGTATACATCCACATCTCTATTCACATCTACATCTATACATCTACATCTACATGTATACATCCACATCTCCATTCTCACCTACACCTATACATCTACATCTACATGCATCCACCCACCTCCACATCCACATCTACATCTATACATCTACATCTACATGCATACATCCACCTCCACATTCACACTCACATCCATACCTCTACATCTACATGCAAACATCCATATCTCCATGCATAATAATATTCTTTTAATTAATCTAGGATGATTATTCCTAGGATATGGTAGGAAGTCCTCTTTTTATGCTTTGAATGAATTTATTTTATGCGTAATTTCTATAAAAATTTTGCCATAGTTCCGCTATCATGACTGATAAATCTCAATTTTTTTCTAAGGGATAAAGTTTATCATTAAGGAAATAATTAGAATGGTCTCTAATTGGGTCATCAATCCATAATGGATTGAATCATCAATGTGCATAAACTAAAAGCATAGCAAAAGCCATTAATTTGGCCTCAAGCATAGCTTAATCTTGGATTAAGGAAAAGCTTTATGAAAAGCTTCATTTGGATTGAGAATGGGTCATGAGTATGACCATTTCTTGAGTGAGAGAGAGAAATTATAAAAACCATTAGAATTTAAATATAAATGGAAATTAACTTCTATAGCATTTATTAAATTATGTAACTCTTCACTACTATTCACCAATTAAATTCAATAGCATTTAAAAAACCATACCAATTAAACTTCTCAAGCTTGAGAGGGGTTGAGAAGAGAGAATCATTGAGAAATTATAGAAAAGATCAAAATTCAATATACTTACCTTATGATTTGCTTGATTCTTTATTCACGGTAGAGGCCCCCAACCAATCAATTGGTTTAGTATGTTGATGGAGCCACCAATGGGGATTGAAGAAAGAGAGAAGTATCAAAAACTAGTGAATTATTAAAGAATTCACAGTTCTTGGCTTAGGTAGAGTAGAGTAACAAGGCATAAGACACTATATATTTTGGCTTAGGTGGAGTAGAGTAACGAAGCATAAGATACTATATATTTTGGCTTAGGTGGAGTAGAGTAACGAAGCATAAGACACTATATATTTTGGCTTAGGTGGAGTAGAGTAACGAAGCATAAGACACTATATATTTTGGCTTAGGTGGAGTAGAGTAACGAAGCATAAGACACTATATATTTTGGCTTAGGTGGAGTAGAGTAACAAAGCATAAGACACTATATATTTTGGCTTAGGTGGAGTAGAGTAACAAAGCATAAGACACTATGTTTTTTTTCAACAAGGGGAGGCTTCTATTTATAGGAAAATTTGAGCTCCTAACCAAACAGACTGATTCTAGAATTTTCCAAGTCAGTTTGGTCACTTTTTGACCATTTTTAGGTCAATTAAGCTAACTTTTTGGAACTAGACTTGAATGAGGAGAGAGGAGAGATGAAATATCTTAATTTTTATGAGTTTAAAACTCATTCAAGCATGTGAAATATGCACCTCCTTTAAAGAATTCCCCTTCCTTACATATGTGTCAAAATTGTATTGCTCATAGTTTTTTATTAATAAACCTTGTACATTTTCAACTCTTCATCTTATGTGAAATATGCACCTCCTTTAAAGAACTCCCCTTCCTTACATATGTGTTTATTTACTAATAAACCTTGTACATTTTCAACTCTTCATCTTATGTGAAATATGCACCTCCTTTAAAGAACTCCCCTTCCTTACATATGTGTTTATTTACTAATAAACCTTGTACATTTTCAACTCTTCATCTTATGTGAGCATTTACTCATTTTTGGATACCCAAAATATCTCATATTTTTAATATTGCTCATAGTTTTTTTACTAATAAATCTTGTACATTTTCAACTCTTCATCTTATGTGAGCATTTACTCATTTTTGGGTATCTTCTTTTACAAATTGGATTTATCTCCTCCCTACACATGGATTGATGCTATTGGCCCATAGGAACCTTAATTGGACCATAATCTAAAAATTTCTGAAAATCTAGACCCTTAGACTAAGGTTCTTTATACTTATTTCCAATTAATTCCAATTGCACATTGGAAAATTCTTTTTGAATTTCTATTTCAGGGGAACTTATTTTAATAAGATGAGTTAATTTTCTATCCAAAAATATTCATAATCTGAATATTCTCTCTCTAGCATATTTTTCTCTCTCTAGGCTAAAACAGTCACAAACAAGATCTCTTATATTTCAGAAAAGGAATTGATTACAGGAGAATATACTAGACATCAAAAAGGGGTTGGGGGAGGAATCTTACATTCTACCCCACTTAAAAAACGCGAGATGTCCTCATCTCGCAACTTGGAATAATTTCGCAAGATGCACGAATATGAGACTTAGAGAAAAATTTTAATCACGATTAACCACCAAGAAAAGTCTTAAAGAGAGCAAGATTCAAAATAAGAACAAGATTTAAACTTTATTCATTCTCGGCACTTATACAGTAAGATAGAGAAACTCTTTACACTTCCATAAGCCCGTCCATCATATGGTCACAAAAGCAGTCCTCACAAGCTGCACAAGTATAGGGTAACTCATCTATGGGAATGATTCTGCTGGTTATTGCCACACCTATCTCAGTGGTATGAGGTGATCTAACAAAAGGACCTCTGAGAGGCAAGCCAAAAACAGGGTAAAGGCATATCTTCTCATGAGGAAGAAAACATGCCAGTAAGAAGACCCGCTCAGAAAACCCAAGATGCCTTGATCTCATGACACAGTAGTATCGGGGACCCAAACCCAAAGCTTCAATAACCATGGCCAAGCGGACATTGTTACGAAAGTGCTGCTGACCCCAGGGTGTTACCCTAGTTATGTTTTGATAGGTCCGCCATTTGGTCTGCGCTACAGAAGTTCCTAGGTGAGGAAAAAGTGAGCGCTCATACTGTCTTATAAAATCCTTCTTCACAGACTCACTTGCGTCTTGAAGGTGAGGAATCATTATGGATAAAACTAATTCTTGTTGCCAAGCCATGAAGGAGATTAAGAAAGAAAGGAGATTGATGGGAGTAAGATTACTGTGAGCGACAAGCAAAAGTTACGACTTATATAAAGGAAGGAGCTATCGTAACCTAGAAGCCAACGGTGACTTGCCACTGAAGTTTTACCGTCTTTCCATGATTTGTGTTTGACACATTTTTCTATAGAAGGCATTAAGAATTTTGAGATGAGGAGATAAAAGAAACTTGTAGGCTAAGTCACCTACTTTCATTGAATTCAGATATAAGGATCACAATATCTGGGGGATAACTTCTTATACTCCCCAAGAGATAAAGAACTTCTTTTGGGCCATACTCAAATGAAAACCAAAACCTTGGTATCCAAAACACCGATTCTCACTTCTAAACTCATTGTTCTAAATCCTTAAAATAGGCGTGACTCCTGAGAAGTATTTTAGGAAAAGGGTATTCCTTTTTTAAACAGAAACTTTCTTTTATTTTAGAGAGGGAATAATTATAAGATCCGAAAGGGAGATTCTTACTCCTATATACCTCGAAGGCTGGAAAGGAATCTTACATCCTACCCCACTTAAAAAGTGCGAGATGTCCTCATCTCGCAAGGTAGAGGACAGCTCTTATTCTTAAGATCCAATTTTATTCTGGGGTTCCTTATATTCTGGTCAACCCAACAGAACACTGGGATAAATATCCCTTATATAGAACTCATCATTAAATAACAATTCATTCAGATTATATCATTCATATCTTTAACATGATAATGGTCCATTAGACCGAGGAGCATTCCTCCACACGGAAATTTCAGTCAAGCAAGTTCTCAATTTGACATCCCTTAACTTGATCTACCGGTCAAGTATTAACAGTAGCAATCTGACAGCACAACCCACTAATCTCATAGTGATTTGCTGAATTCGTTATCATCATTCTAGTTATGAATATCATCACAGGGACTCGTCCCATTCCCCCTTATTGTGGTTTCATTATATTTCGACTAATTTTTAAAAATCAACATTTTTCAATCAGCATTTTCAATCAGAATCCAAATCAATTCATTCATTCTCAAACAGAATTAAAAATCATATCAATCACATTCGAAATCATCATCTAGATAGCATTAACGCTTATAATTTCAAGTCTTAGATTTACTCGTATATACTGTCAGTAAAGAGCTGCAGTATACTCTCGGTATATACGGGTAGTCACGGCCCTTGGAATTATAAGGTAAATACTATCATGTCTAGGCCTCAAGCAAGTCAGGGTTTCTATATAATTGCGGTACTTCCATCTGAAGACCCAATTACCAAAATTACGAGTTTCAGTTTGAATATCAAATTGTATGAATTATATCACACAATCATAACCTTTTTGTGTTTCTTGATAAATTTTTCGACATATTTGTCTTCTCAGTTGATCTTTATTAACCAAATGCTCTGATACCAACTGTAAGATCCCTGTTCCCACCGAGCAACGGATTCGGGGTACTGGCAGCGGAAGTAGCGCTTCTCGCGTGGGACAGGGGTCCCACACTCGGGGCCTCGCCCACGGATATCCGGATAAGAGACTAATCCGTCGGTTGTTCCAAAACCAAACCCGAAAAAACTTCCTCTACCGGAAAGCACGGGCGATTCCACCAGGATAACTTTTTACTCTAACGTAGTCAAGATCATTTCTGATCGAGATGATCCGATTACATCTATAAGATACTTAGTCAGTTCAAGGAAGAAACTTGCACTTGGATCATTAGGATCAACGCTTTTTTCCCCATTCAAGAGGCACAGCCGTTGATTCCTATCCATAGAACAGTTTCTGTCCGGGATTTATTTTTTTTTTCTATCGTAAAAACAAAAGTTTGAGTCTCGATTTACGGATCCATCAGTCGAGCCTAACCCCATCCAATCCCATGGGTTAGCCAACCGCCCAACCACTGTAGTGATGGGATCCAATTAAAAATTTGGTTAGGTTTTGTCCCGGGTACCAAGGAAAAGAGTTCCAAGGCCCCCTAGCCGGATGTTCATGCAAAATAAAACTAGTCACACCACTCACACACCCAATATGAAATTGCCTTTTTCAACCAGATTCAACCAGTTTAAAACAATCCTTTAATAAAACCATAGTATCATTGATCACCATCTTCCAATTTATCCAATTGATTCTTAATTTCCCATCATTCATTCATCAGAGTATCTATGGCATCATTGGCAACTAGAACGCTCAGGAGCCGTTTCGATAGTTCCTAGCCCATAATACTTGGCAATATAATCACTTAACATGATGGACTCTCGTTGAAGATCAGCAAGATCAACCAACAGATCCATATAAGGAGCCATGGACTCATCCATTGAAGACCAGCAAGGTCAATCAACCAGATCCATGCTCGATTTCAGAAAACAACTCCAACTCTGTTCCAATATCTTCCTCGACGCACGCGTGGGTATCCTAGGCAACCCAGAGCCCGAGCACCGTATGGTCAGCACCCTCTAGGATCCTTCGCAGGTAACCTAGCGCTTCACGCATAGGCCGCTTCCTTGGCCCCTCATCCACCGTACCGGAAGCTCACCATTTTAATCGCACCGAGGCTGGTCAAGACCTCGGTCGACCTTGCTACGCAAGACGTCCTTCATTGACTCCCCGTCAGCAGTTGCAACTTTCTCATCACGACCTTAATCACAAGACGGTCAAAATGCTCCCCCCAGCATTCTTGACATAAAACAATCATTTACAAACAGCATTTACAAACAGCATTTACAAACAGTTTACAATACAATTTCTATTTTAACTTTCATTTTTCCACATTATCCCTCCTCAATCTACATTACTTATTCCATATTCCATTTATATGTATACTCATCCCATCACATCATTTCCATCTCATCACTTCAGATTCCCTCACATCTCAATCGTATATTCACATCCATACATCCACAACTATATGCGTACATTCACATCTACATGCATACATCTACATCCCTATGCATACATCCACATCCACATTCACATTCACCTCCATACATCTACATCTACATGCATACATCCACTCCACATTCACATCCACATCTATACATCTACATCTACATGCATACATCCACCTCTACATCCACATCTACGTCTATACACCTACATCTACATGCATACATCCACATCTCCATTCACATCTACATCTATACATCTACATCTACATGTATACATCCACATCTCCATTCCCATCTACATCTATACATCTACATCTACATGTATACATCCACATCTCTATTCACATCTACATCTATACATCTACACCTACCTATATACATCCACATCTCCATTCTCATCTACATCTATACATCTACATCTTCATGCATCCACCCACCTCCACATCCACATCTACATCTATACATCTACATCTACATGTATACATCCACATCTCTATTCACATCTACATCTATACATCTACATCTACATGTATACATCCACATCTCCATTCTCACCTACACCTATACATCTACATCTACATGCATCCACCCACCTCCACATCCACATCTACATCTATACATCTACATCTACATGCATACATCCACCTCCACATTCACACTCACATCCATACCTCTACATCTACATGCAAACATCCATATCTCCATGCATAATAATATTCTTTTAATTAATCTAGGATGATAATTCCTAGGATATGGTAGGAAGTCCTCTTTTTATGCTTTGAATGAATTTATTTTATGCGTAATTTCTATAAAAATTTTGCCATAGTTTCGCTATCATGACTGATAAATCTCAATTTTTTTCTAAGGGATAAAGTTTATCATTAAGGAAATAATTAGAATGGTCTCTAATTGGGTCATCAATCCATAATGGATTGAATCATCAATGTGCATAAACTAAAAGCATAGCAAAAGCCATTAATTTGGCCTCAAGCATAGCTTAATCTTGGATTAAGGAAAAGCTTTATGAAAAGCTTCATTTGGATTGAGAATGGGTCATGAGTATGACCATTTCTTGAGTGAGAGAGAGAAATTATAAAAACCATTAGAATTTAAATATAAATGGAAATTAACTTCTATAGCATTTATTAAATTATGTAACTCTTCACTACTATTCACCAATTAACTTCAATAGCATTTAAAAAACCATACCAATTAAACTTCTCAAGCTTGAGAGGGGTTGAGAAGAGAGAATCATTGAGAAATTATAGAAAAGATCAAAATTCAATATACTTACCTTATGATTTGCTTGATTCTTTATTCACGGTAGAGGCCCCCAACCAATCAATTGGTTTAGTATGTTGATGGAGCCACCAATGGGGATTGAAGAAAGAGAGAAGTATCAAAAACTAGTGAATTATTAAAGAATTCACAGTTCTTGGCTTAGGTAGAGTAGAGTAACAAGGCATAAGACACTATATATTTTGGCTTAGGTGGAGTAGAGTAACGAAGCATAAGACACTATATATTTTGGCTTAGGTGGAGTAGAGTAACGAAGCATAAGACACTATATATTTTGGCTTAGGTGGAGTAGAGTAACGAAGCATAAGACACTATATATTTTGGCTTAGGTGGAGTAGAGTAACAAAGCATAAGACACTATGTTTTTTTTCAACAAGGGGAGGCTTCTATTTATAGGAAAATTTGAGCTCCTAACCAAACAGACTGATTCTAGAATTTTCCAAGTCAGTTTGGTCACTTTTTGACCATTTTTAGGTCAATTAAGCTAACTTTTTGGAACTAGACTTGAATGAGGAGAGAGGAGAGATGAAATATCTTAATTTTTATGAGTTTAAAACTCATTCAAGCATGTGAAATATGCACCTCCTTTAAAGAATTCCCCTTCCTTACATATGTGTCAAAATTGTATTGCTCATAGTTTTTTATTAATAAACCTTGTACATTTTCAACTCTTCATCTTATGTGAAATATGCACCTCCTTTAAAGAACTCCCCTTCCTTACATATGTGTTTATTTACTAATAAACCTTGTACATTTTCAACTCTTCATCTTATGTGAAATATGCACCTCCTTTAAAGAACTCCCCTTCCTTACATATGTGTTTATTTACTAATAAACCTTGTACATTTTCAACTCTTCATCTTATGTGAGCATTTACTCATTTTTGGATACCCAAAATATCTCATATTTTTAATATTGCTCATAGTTTTTTTACTAATAAATCTTGTACATTTTCAACTCTTTATCTTATGTGAGCATTTACTCATTTTTGGGTATCTTCTTTTACAAATTGGATTTATCTCCTCCCTACACATGGATTGATGCTATTGGCCCATAGGAACCTTAATTGGACCATAATCTAAAAATTTCTGAAAATCTAGACCCTTAGACTAAGGTTCTTTATACTTATTTCCAATTAATTCCAATTGCACATTGGAAAATTCTTTTTGAATTTCTATTTCAGGGGAACTTATTTTAATAAGATGAGTTAATTTTCTATCCAAAAATATTCATAATCTGAATATTCTCTCTCTAGCATATTTTTCTCTCTCTAGGCTAAAACAGTCACAAACAAGATCTCTTATATTTCAGAAAAGGAATTGATTACAGGAGAATATACTAGACATCAAAAAGGGGTTGGGGGAGGAATCTTACAACTTAGGAGGTACGACATACTCTCCCCCAAGATATATTGAAGCTTTTACTAATGATACTATTTTGGAGTCATTGTCTGGTGCAGAGTACGAAGGCTTCATACTATGAGCTGGCAATCCACTACTAAAGCCAAAGCTAATGTTCAAGGTGTTAATGCAAATAACACCATTTGAGCTAACTCAAAGGATTCTACTAGAGGCCTACTCCAAGGTCGCACACCCAAAAAGAAACATTATGTACCGTACCCTCTCCAAGCACCTCGCCCAGATTTAGAAGAACTACTACCTTTAGTTGGAGAGGGCACCTTGTGGTCTAACGTGGCACAGTAGACCAAATTAGCCAATCCATAATTAGCTGACCTGTTGAAAATCAGAGTGGTAACATTCATGATCAGTTATTTCTTTCAGAGGTGGAGGAAATTGCACCCACTCCACACAAGAGGGGCTATACAACAATCATCATAGATGATGCATGTTATCCGTCATAATTAATGATACGATTAATACGGATTAATGATACGATTAATACAGATAAACGATGGTAATAATTAATGATACAATTAATATGGATAAACAATGTTAAACATAAGATTAAAGACTATGTAATTCAGAAAGAACAAGATTCAAGAGTAAAATATACGGTAAACACAGAACATGGCAAAGATATCACAAACAGAACACACAGACAAGATAACTCCTCGAATGATTTATTCATGTATTCCATACAATTTATAGCAGGCTAACCCACACCGCTTGATGTTCCAGTATGACTAGTTGCGACTCTTCATTAATGTGTACAAACCGGCGCTCGCCCATTACAATGCACACCCTAAGTTGGAAGATTTTGGAATACAGCCAGACTAGAGAAATCAATTCCTAACAATTCTAGAATACAACCATGTATATATGTGATGTGTGTGCCACCAACTCAATGATTTGATCCCCTTGTACATGCCACTAAAAAGGATATGGACACCTTTGGAATTTCAAGAGGCCAAGTAGTGAGATTTGCATGTCTGTTATAACTTCCCAATCTTCATGCCAACTACATTTACATACATTTTCATCGCCTAAGGTGTCTTCCTTTCTACATGCATGTCACATTCTAGGACATGGTGGACACAGGGTTTTTGAGATCACACTCAGCATTCAGAAGAACCCTCAAAAAGCTTTAATCAAACTGAAACTTTTACCATCATGAGTTCGATGACCAAGTCTTTTGATCTCGGGGTAATAGGTTCTGAGGACAGAACCTATATCAGGTAGGGGGGATGTTAATCCCATTTTCGATTAACAAGTATGCTCCTCCAATTGAAGGCATTAATAAATGTCATGAAAAGGCACATTTAAAGTTTTACATTATGAGATATTGGCCACCCAAGGCCATAGTTAAATAATTTTTGGGTGCCCAAGTGTGAATAAGGGCCAAATGTATATAAGGAATTTTCTCATAAATGAATAGACACAATCCCCCTTTGTGCTATTAAGAGCTCTTCTTTGTGTCTTGAGAGAGAGAGATTGAGAGAGAGCATTCTAGCACTTGTGCCTCTTCTATTCTTGTATGTTTCATGATTGTGTGTGGGAGAGTGAGAGAGAGTGATTGCCCTATGCGATGGTGTGAGCAACTCTACAATGATAGCGCGAAGGTGGATCTTGGAGGTTTGGAGCTTAACAAGTGAGCTTGGAGGCCTCAAGGGAATCAAGTTCAAAGCATTGGTAAGTTCCGTACAAAAGTTGTGTTCTATTGCTCTTCCTTTAGGTGAATGCATTGAGTTTCCTCTTGGGGGTGTGGTAGCCCATAACATCAAAGAGCACTGATTCTGGATATAAATGGTGTCTTGATCAGCTCCTTCAAGCATGGTGAATCAATTTCATGCTATACAAGGTCCATGAAACTTGTGGAGTATGGTGGTAGAGAAGAGAAAGTCAGGGTAAGAAATGATGCAATATGTTTTCTGCAGTGGACCACTGACAATTTTATCATGTTCATATGGAGTTGTGCACAAGAAAAGCGAGTTAGTGATCTATTGAATGCTGCATTTCTAGTTCAAGCACAACAATTGAGTCACCACCTTCTCAGCCAATCAAATTGTACACCATATGAGGATTTTGAGTGCACGCCAAGGACAAAAAAAGCCAATTTTCTTCAAGCAGTTGTTTGATTTTTGGGGCAACAATGTTTGACACGAGGAACATGGTAATAATGGATGATTCAGCATATAAGTTTTCAGAAATCCTCATCTCACTGATGCATTATTATTACCAAGTTTCATGATCTTCCGAAGCAAGAGGTGCAAAATTATCTTGTGGACAGGATGGTCCCATGGCTGTGGATGTGGCTATTGGCAGAATGTTGACCTACCTATGCACTTGAGAATGGAATTAACATAGCCCTAGACCTTGAGAGCGGAAGTGTTTACCATTTTTGTGTTGCAAACTCTTAACATGTTATTGTAATTCAAAAACATGGATTATAGGTTGTTGCCTAGCATCTCTATATCGTTTTATTTGCCCTAGTGCCCTCTCAAAGCTCGTTAGCACATGCGTTCATGTGGACGCTCTTATGTGGTTTTTCTAATGTCTGTGGTTTTTGAAAAGTGTTGGTGTTTGGCTTCTAGGTCTGCTCACTTGGGCAGTTAGGGTTTTTAAGCCCTCTTCCTTTTGTTATAGTTTGGTACTTGGGGTTCTAAGCCCCATCTTTTTGTGAGTGATAAAGTATCAGATATTTGGTGCAGATGGGCTCGGCCCAAGGTGTTGCCTTGTGGGTGTAGCAAGGTCTTATAGTTTCAAGATCGCATAATGGTGACTCATTGTTGTAATGGGAATTTACATCAACGTTGTATCTCTAGATTAATTAGTTTATATATTGTGCATATTTTTTTAGTGAAGTTGTATTATAAACTCATGTTCACAAAGTGTTATAGCTATGTTGTATATGCTAGTTATCATATAACTAGGCTGATTAGCATACAACTAGCATACATGTACATGCAAGCTCACATACAACTATGTTAATTAGCATATAACTAGCATTTCCACATGCAAGTTAGAATACAACTATGTTAATTAGCATCCGCTAGATAGCATACAACTATGCTAGTTAGCATACATGTATGCAAGTTTGCATGAGAGATTGTGTGTGAGAGACAGAGAACAAGAGAGATCATGTATGGGTGTAGGTGTGTGTGTGTGTGTGTGAGAGAGAGAGAGAGAGAGAGAGAGACAGAGAGACAGAGTCGTGTGTGTATGTGCCCGTTGGATAGAGAGAGAGAGGTGGTGTCTAGTATACAACACTAGCAGGCACCAAAGCACCTAATCATTGTCCCTTGGTCCTTAATTTCTCTAAAAGAATACTTCACTACCCCCCCAGCCACCCTAATGTCCTCAGCTACTATGCATCAGTTTTCCTCTATGGTCAGCACTAATCTCAGTGTCTTTAGTTTATCAATTTAGAGACTCTCCTGACTCTCTAGCTAACAAAAACCAGCCTCAGCGACACAGAAAGGCTTAGAATCTACCTCCGATGTTATCCCTTTGTTTTCTTTCATAATTATATCCTCTAGAACCCAAAGTGTCCTCCATTGTCAAATGGCTTCACAAACAAGTCTCAAAACCTTTTAGAACTAATCATTTGACCTCTGTCTGAAAATATACTCTCTTGGGTGACTTAGACAAGTCACACTTTGTTTGTCTTCTGCATCCAAAGCAGATTAACACCAATTTTGACCCTTCTAAAAATGTCCTCTGTGAGATATAAAGCCCCAGAAACCTTTCAAGTAGGTAGGATATCACCTTACTAGCTCTCTACTGTGAGTATTACTAGCTCATCCAAATGATACAAATCTACCCAACTACCCAAAGCTGACCTAGCTAATGTAGAATCATTGTCCTCTCAATCAGCTAACACCATAGGGATCTCTAAGAATTTAAACACAACTATATCCAAGCCTTAGAAACAATCAACTGGCCAAATGTGTCAGATTGCTACCTCTGACACACTATAAAATAGTAAGCCTTCTCTCTGCTGACAGCCGACATCTCTGACTGTCAAACCAAACCTAGAAACACTTCCACTCTCACAAGTCAACTCAAGATCCGCTCTCACAAGTCAACTCAAGATCCGCTCACTCCCGGTTATAATTTTCTACTGACAGACCCAACTCTGTTGACAAAATTAATCTTACCCCAGCGAGCTTCATCTTCACAACTTCTCAAATATAAACTCTCCTCAAATAATTTCTACAAAACCCTAAGGTAACTGAAACACTTAAACACCAATAACTCTGAAAAACCCTAAGGTGGACAAGACATGACTTAAGGAAAAAAGGCATCCACATGGTGTGCTAATGATAAGGCAGGCAAACTGAATTGCCTTACAAATTCACAGAAACCAATCATCAGTGAGAAACCAGCATTACATTATGTCAAAAATACAATAGTATTATGTCAATGAGCCAAGCAACGTGTATTAGAATATTAAAACATAAAAAATACAATAGTTATCCAATGCTATTGATTTGCAACATTACATCATAATTATCATGTCGTATCTATGTTATAAAAAAACCAAAAAGTTACATCTAGTGTAAGATATTACAAATACATGTCAATGACAAGGAAAGTGTTAATCTTGGAAACACTCATAGGGCATGCTATTGTAGATAGCCTCGTAGGTTTCTGGAGTAATTTTGAACTTATTTCTTTTCTGCGGTATACGCTCCATGGATATTTTGATATAGCATATAAGATGTGACAATATGTGGATGGGACGCATATTAGCAACAAGGAGACAAAAGGTGTAGACATTTTGTTTCTAGAAATACAACCCCTTTTTTACATATGATCATTTAGGAATACTATTCTCCCATTCATCCACATAGTCTTCCTTGGCCTCCTCTTTCTCCGTAATACATTTGACAGATGACTATATATTGGTTGCAGAGTCTGGTTTCACTGCAAACGTGTCACTAACTTGCAAAGCGCTACTCAATACATCATGATGTCCCTCAACCTCATCATATGCATCTTCCTCATCACCAGGCAATGCATAATCATGAAAGGGCTCCAATGCATGATAATCCCACACTGGTACATGGGCTTTATTCACACATCTATTCCATTTGTGATGCATGCATGCATCACAAAATCATGAGAGCCGTTTGGTGGCAAGTCTTGTAGGGTCTCAAGGATTATGGCCACGAATAGCATGCATAAAATGATTCCTTAGAATGGTCCCACCATTCCATTTTACCTCCCTATCAGCATCCCCTTCTTTAACCTCCCAAAAGACTTATGCACAGAGCCTCTTTGTGTAGAAGAATAACAAGATTCAGCCCCCTCTAAAAGGTTGGCCCTACAATACTTAACTACATTTACAACACACTTTAAGGTCACTGCATTAGGCTTCAGCTATTCATGTGTTAGCATTCTCTTTACCACAACTTCTACTCCATCATGTTCTCCCTTTCCATGCCCTCATGCTGAGAAGAAATGGCTCATTTCTATCCCAAGCAAACCACTATATCGGGGAAAAAAATAGAATGGTCTCACACTTTGAACTTTGAAGAATAACCATTAGAACATACCAAATGGCAGTTTATACTTACATATTGTTGCCTCAGCCATTCTAGGTGCAACATAAAGAAATGTTGCACAAACAATGTGTCATACACTCTATTATCTTAAATGAAAAAGTGAACTGTTTTGATGACCTCACCTATCTTCCTATAATAAGTTATGTGCACAAATATGGTGTAGTGAGTCGAATGCCAATGCATCGATTGGATCTCATTCTGCTCTTTAAATGCATAGTTCTCACTAAAGTCCTCCACAGACACAACCACATCATTTGGGAAATTTTGAATGTTGTCCTTGAACTAGTGTGCCTGCCACCATATAACATAGTTGTGAGTAACAAATACCTTCAACTTAGCCTTCAATAGTCGGAGGAACTTTGAACATTTCATCTCCTTGTTCACAATATCTTTCCTTTTCTTGTTCTTTCTGTGTTTGTCCATTACTTCCACATATTCAAATACCTTCACAATTATAGTCTGCCCTTTCTTTCTTTCTCAAAGGGCATCATGGCAGTTTCTCTACACCATAAGCATCGTATTCTCCCATCAAGCACCTCCTTAAATGGAATGACTCATCTTCCTCATTTGAACAGACTACTGATTCCCTTAATTGTGTCACACCATTGAAAGTCCAAACCTGTGCGATGTGATCCATGGTTGCACCATCTCCTGCATAAACCTCACACCTAAAGTCACATTCACTCTTATGGAGACCAAACTTTTGAGAGCGCATCTAGTTAAGTGTGTCTTTGAAGAAAGACATTTGAACATGATATTCACAACAGCATGTATATCTTTCCTTCACTCAACAAACAAAGAAGGGCTTCAAATAGCCAAATGAGCGTAATTGAAGATTGCAATCAAGATGGGCAGCTTTGCATTTTTGAAACAACTCAACTTACAATGGGTGGTTGCAAGATCAGGGTGCCCAGTTTTGTCCACTCAGGCACCCTGTAAACAGTAAAAAAACAGGCATTTGTTTACCTTTAGTAGTGGCTAATCTCTCCTAGTAAATGAAAGAATTTCGTTTCAAGTTCTGTTGTTGGAACATCATATTCAAAGTTGGAAATATAGTTGTATAATTTGATTAAGCATTAGATAGTCAAAAGTCCTTATTTTCTTAGGTACAAAGTCAATGTATACACCCTGTCCCAAATTTGAACTGATTCCATAAAATGCTAATATCTTTTACATATAAAATCATTTGAGATTCCCACTTTGTACCTTAGATCTTCACATAATATGAAGCTTAACTTGATTTTTTGAGAAAATTTTAAGATATCTGCTTATTTTCTTTAAATATTTCAAGGTCTTTAAAGTGTTATAATATATGCCACTTTTTGTAACCTCAATAGCTACCACTTAAAATCCTCAATCTTGTAGATCAAAAGAGTGGGTAGATACTGAGACATAAGTAGAATGTGGTGGTTAGTAAAAATTACAAATCCAATGGTTGGATTTTTAATGATCTCTCTTTCAAAATTCTTCCAGACTATCAGAAGGCCTGCAAATATTAATAATCTAATTAGTAAAATTACATTTTTGATGTGAATTATCTAAAACCTATAGGGACTAGTGGCGCATCTATGGAAAAATAAATTGGATCACTCTAAGTATGGAAAGTTCATTTGTTTATCATTTCATCATATTTTTGATTAATTAGACTAATTTATATTAATTTAAGTTATATTGGGTTAATTTAAGGGCAAGCATATTGTCTATTATTTGCTTGATCTCATTTTAAGTACCTTGCCCCCCAAAATTTGCTCTCCAAGCATTGTCCCAGTCCAGCGTAAACTGGATAAAACTGGACACCCTGATCTTGCAATTACATTGATGTAAGAACAAAGCATCCACAAGCATGAATGAATAAGTATACATTGCTCGGTATGCTAGGTGGCATGATTTACTATTCCAATAATTAGCATCCACATATTCTAGTTAGCATACCTAAGTGTGCATAACAAGCATGCAATTATGTTAAATAGCATGATTTACTGATCTAACTTGAATGTAGGTATGGTAGTTACCATGCAGTTGTGCTAGGTAGCATTATAAATGTGCTAATTAGCATGCAGGTATGGTAGTTAACATAGTTAAGTGTTTTAACAAGAATGAAGCATGCTAACTAAAATACAAGTATGCTAACTAACATGAAATCATGCTAACTAACATGCAATCATGCTAGTTAGAATGTTGAATGTGCTAATTAGCATGCAGGTCTGGTAGTTAGCATGATTTAGTGTTGTAAGAAGCATGCAGGTATGCTAACTAACATGCAGTTATGCTAGTTAGAATTATGAATGTGTTAATTAGCATGCATGTATAGTAAGTTAGCATGATTTAGTGTTCTAACAAGTATGCAAGTATGCTAACTAGCATGCAGGTATGCTAACTAACATGCAGTTATGCTAGTTAGCATGCAAGTATCATGTAGTCGTGTAGTTACTATGCAAGTATGCTAGCTGGCATGATTTAGTGTTCTAATAAGTATGCAGATATTCTAACTAGCATGCAAGTATGCTAACTACTAACATGAAGTTATGGTAGTTAGCATGCAAATATGGTAGTTAGGATGAAGATATGCTAGTTAACATGATTTAGTGTTCTAACAAAGCAGTGAAGTATGCTGGTCAACATTGATGAGTGTGCTAACGAGCATACATGTATGCTAGTTAGCATTAATGAGTTGAGTAGAGATAGATTTTCTTCCGTTTGTACCATATCTAGCTATAACAAGCATGTAGGTATGTTACTTAGCATTATTTACTGTTCTAGCTAGCATGTATGCATGTTAATTAGTATAATTTGTGAGTGTCCTAACTAGGATGCAGGTGTCATAGTTAGCATGAATAACTAGTATGCAACTCTACGATTTATCGATAATGAATGTACTATGATAGTTAGCACATGTAACTAGTAAACAAGGTTCATGTACTTGAGGTTGATCGAGTAGATGGACTAGATGCCTTATGTGACGGCTTCATCTTATTCTTTTTCTGCAAACATCTTTGTTGTTGGGTGGAGACACGTGTTTTAGATTCCCAAAAGGAGTAAACAAGTTATTTGATTTCATCCATTATGGCACTCCAATGTAGAAGCCTCGAGCATACTTTCAATGAGAATAAGTGATCAGTATCATTTATTTGGGACTGCATCTATTTTTTGTGGTGTACAAGGAATGCCTAGAAACTTGCAGAACTTTGGCGACCTTAGTAATGGATAGTTGCTCAGTACAATTCATGAGAGTAGTAAATGTACTCTTCTTAAGAAAGAAAGAATTCTTTGGTTGTTGGCTGCTTAATAACAACCAATGTATTGTGCACATTTGCTATTAATGTTGATTGCAATTCATCATGTTCTCTATTTAGCTGGTCGAGGAAACCCAGCACTACAGGGTGTTAAATCTCGCAACAATGATTTTTACGTGGAGTGACAAGAAAGGCACCAAACATTGTACTTGAAAAAAGGTACTTTGAAATTGAAAAATACAACTGGAAATGAGCTGAGTGCACCCTTTGACTTGTATGTCCATGGACATGATATTTTGTTACCTTGAACATGCTTTCACGCATATACGTGACAATGCATCTGCCACAACATTCTCTTTCCCTTTCATATAAGAAATTTCAAAATCATAATTTTGTAATGTAGCCACCCATCTTTTCTTGGGAGAGAGCGTAGGTTGAGACAAGAAGTATTGAAGCACTCTATGATCAATCTTCACAAAGAAATGACTCCCATATAAGTAATGATTCCACTTCTTTATTGCATGAAGTATTGCCAACATCTCTTGATCATAGACATGCATAACTATTTCTTTCTCATAAAGCTTTTGGCTCTCAAATGCAATCACTATGTGATCTTAGAACGAAATAGCCCCAATGCCTCTTTTACATGCATTAACTTGAACCACAAATGGATTCGTGAAGTCCGGAAATACAAGTATAGGGGCTGACGTGAGCATTTCCTTGAGCTCTTGGAAGCTCTTATTGGCTATAGCATCTTAAAAGGAAGGTTCTTTCTTAATCTTGTCAGTAAGAGGAGAGGTAATATGAGCATACCTCTTAATGACCCTCCTATAAAATGATAAAAGGCCTAAGAATCCCCTTAATTGAGTGGTATTTGTAGGCATGGGCTGATTTTTAACACACTCAACCTTATTAGGATCCACATAAATGTACATTTGCTCTCCTTTGTATACAAGTTATTGGCTCTTAAAGCATCCAAAACAGCCCTTACATGCATTAAGTTCTCCTTCTCCCCTTTGCTATATATCAAGATATCATTGAAGAATACAAGCACCTTGTCCAAGCACCTTGTTCATTAGGGCTTGAAATGTTGCTGGTGCATTGCACAATCCAAACGTCATAACCAAATAATTTTAAAGACCTCTCTTGGTCCAAAATGCCATTCTGTACTCACTCATCACATTCCTTGATTCTTAATTGGTGATAGCACGATCTCAAATAAATATTGGAGAAGAAATAAGCACCTTTCTACTTATCAAGCAAATCAAGCAATTCATGGAATAGGGAATCTATTATTGATTGTAGATTTATTCAAATCCCTATAGTCCACACACATGCAAAAAGTGCCATCCTTCTTCTTGAGTACGAGGGATGAAAAACCCATCCCATGTCCATAAGCTCTTGTACTTGCTTTGCCACTTCATCCTTCTCCACTTTTGACAATCTATATAAGGTGGTTTTTTAAGGAGCTAGGTATGCGGCTCAAGTTCTACTCCATGATCCACCTTCCATTTCGTTGCCTCTTGAGTTGTGTTGCATTGATCATCTTAATACTTAGCACATGATTTCTGATCAATGTAACCTCATGGTTTCCATGCATGAAACTCATATACCCTTTCTAGAAATTCATGTGAAACAACCCAAGAGCTGCCAAGCAATTGTATCCAAAACAATGTCAATGGGACCCATATCCAATACAAGTAAATCAGCCTTGCAAGTATAATAATTTGTGAGAATCAACCTCACATCTTTGCATACCATTGTGCGAACCCATTGAAGTGATGAGGTCTATTATGATTAGGTTCCATCCCATTAAAATGATGACCGATCTCCTCAAAGTGATGAGACCACTCATGTGTGAAGGATGATGACCCATCTCATCAAAGTGATGACCACTCATGTGTAGATGATTCCGATTTCCATTCACTCTTGATTCATCCAAAACTATGCCTTTTCTTTTGTCTATTCTCAATGTTGATTCATCCAAAACTATGCCTTTGCTTTTGTCCACATTTCTCCCTTGCATTGATGAAACCCCATTCATAGGACCATGCATAGTCATATCAGGCATACTTGTTCCACCTTGATGCATCATTGGCGGAGGCAGCTTGTTCTTTCTAAGAATAGAACCATGATTCCCATCAATATGGTGCATACTAGCTTGAGGATTATGCAATGCATTTACATGTGAAGGTTCCACAAAATAATCTTAGTTAGCACTTAATTAGGCCACATTGTGCACTCTCTTCTCAAAAAAACCCTAAGAAGAAAACACACAGCCATTTTTTGCCTAATTGTAGCCCGAACAAACTTTCAAACATGAAGAGAAGACATTATGGAATAAGCTTGAGAGGTTATGAAAGGTTTATGAAGCTTGAACCTCATGATTTTCTAGATATTTTTTTTCTCAGTCGTTGTGGCAGCGACCTGTGCGAGTTTGCCATGAGGAAGAAGGATTGTCTAGATGTCATTTTCCACCATTATACTATCCAATCAATGTTAAATCCTGTCCACAAGTCATGAAAAGCTCTAATGGTAGATATTTGGCTCCAATAGATGAGAAGATGCACGTAGTTGTCGTGCACCCTCACGGCTAGAAATCCTCAACGAAGGTTACCAAAGCTAGTCTCATTGTTGTGAAGCTTATTACTCGCAAGTCAAAGCCGTAAGATATGGCAAGCTGTTAACTAGAGATTTAAGCCTTGTATCACTCAAAAATCAAGCAAGAAATAAGAGGAAAGGGGAAAAACATCTTTGGATTAGCATTAATCTTGATTAGTAAACTTTTTCCCAATTTTGGTCCTTGGATGTGAAATTAGGAGCGATTTGAAATTAGGCACCATGTCCCTCTTCTTGATCAAGAAAATAAAAAAATCCAAGAATTTCTCAAATTTTCTTGAAACCAAGAAGCAAGTGGATCAAAAACTAAGCTCTTATCTCAATGAAAGAAAAGAGCTTCTAGATTAGCCTTGGATTAACCTAATTATCCTAGATTAGGATGATTAGCCTAGGTTTAGAGAGAGAAGAGAGCAATTGACTTATATTATGTTGGTTATCAACAAAAGGTACCCCAAATATAGCCTATTTGACATATATACATGACCACCCCGTTGTCCATGGACATGGTCCATTGACCTTGGGTCCATTATTCATTATATGAGACCATTTCACTTTATTACAAATAGAGGCCTTAAAATTTTAATCTTGGTATATTTTGTAGACTCTTATTATTCCTGTTATTTTGTTATAAATATGGTGGCTCATATTATGTCTATTATAATAGTATACAATTAATACTAACTTGTTTCTATTATAGATTTATTCATGAAAATTCTATTTGATAAATTTATAATTTTTTTTAAACAAAAAAATATTTAAAATGTTTAAATATTAAATAAAACATATCAGAGATTGAAAATGATATTCATCATCTCAATATTATTTATAAATCTTACCCTTTCACAAAGTTCTTGAGCTTCATCTTATAATAGTTGCACCTACATCATTGAACATAGGAAAAATTTAACGTTAAGAAAATAATGATATTTTTACCATATTGAATAATATTTTCACATACCATTCAAAGATAAAACTTGTAATAAAATGTAAACAACACTTACCATTCTTTCTCTTATCTTGTTAAGTGCAATAACCATTCTATTTTCAATATCTTCAATCTCACGAAGATTCAAGGCCATGAGACTCTCACCCAACATGTAGCTGTAAAAGTTTTTAGAGGAGGTGTCACATGATTTTAAGAAAAGTGTCACATGCAAAATTATACGCAATGTATATCCAAAGTTTTAGCACTATTTAGTAAACTTTTAGATGTACTAAGAGTACCTTTGTAGATTCCTTAAGTGGTCTATTTTCTCCCTTGTTTGTAAGAGCTTTGCACCTCAAATACTATTTTAACAACCATTACAAATAAATGAAGATAAAAAATTCAATTATGCTAAAAGTAACACTTTTATAATAAACTAATCATTATATAAAAAAAACTTAACATTAATCAATTAACCATTCACCTAGGATAGAGAATGGTTGGTTTTGTTAGAGAAGAGAGGGGAATGCCTTTTGTAATGAGGCCTAACATTATGGAGAAGACATAAAGCATAAAAACCATTTAAAACCATAAAAATCCATAAAATAATTGAAAGAAAGAAGAATCACCAACTTACTAATGACTTTGAAAGCTTTCCTTTGGCTTGATGGTTTGAGGGTTCAACTCTTGTTTGGCCAACCAATCTTTGGAAGAGGGAAATGTCAAAAACTAATGAATTATTAATAAATTCATAGTTCTTGGCTTGGGTGGAGTAGAGTAACAATGCATTAGACATTGTTAAGTTTCAACAAGGGGGAAGGCCTCTATTTATAGGAAAAAGTGAGCTCCTAACCAACAAACTGATTCTAGAATTTTTCAACTCAGTTTGGTCAATTTTTTGACCATTTTTAGGTCAGTTAAGCTAACTTTTTGGAACTAGACTTGAATTAGGAGAGAGGAGAGATAAAATATCACATTATTTATGAGTTTAAAACTCATTCAATCATGTGAAATATGCACCTCCTTTAATGGACTCCCCTTCCTTACATATGTGTCAAAATGGAATCATTATACCCAAAATATCTCATATTTTTAATATTGCTCATAGTTTTTTACTAATAAACCTTGTACATTTTCAACTCTTCATCCTATGTGAGCATTTACTCATTTTTGGATACCCAAAATATCTCATATTTTTAATATTGCTCATAGTTTTTTACTAATAAACCTTGTACATTTTCAACTCTTCATCCTATGTGAGCATTTACTCATTTTTGGATACCTAAAATATCTCATATTTTTAATATTGCTCATAGTTCTTTACTAATAAACCTTGTACATTTTCAACTCTTCATCTTATGTGAGCATTTACTCATTTTTAGGTATCATCTTTTGTAAAATTGGATTTTATCTCCTCCCCACATATGGATTGATCTTATTGGTCCATAGGAACCTTAATTGGACCATAATCCAGAAATTTCTTAAAATCTAGACCCTTAGGCTAAGGTCCTTCATACCCATTTCCAATTAATTTCAATTGCACATTGGAAAGTTCTTTTTGAATTTCTGTTTCAGGGGAACTTATTTTAATAAGATAAGTTATTTTTCTATCTAAAAATGTTCAAATTTTGAATATTCTCTCTCTAGAATATTTTCTCTCTCTATGTCAAAACAGGTAGAGACGAGATCTCTTATATTTTTGAAGAGGGAATTGATTACAGGGGGAAGAAGCTGGACATTTTGAGAGGCTGGGGAGGAATCTTACATTCTCTCCCACTTGAAAAACGTGAGATGTCCTCATCTCGCAAACTGGGATAATGTTGCAAGATGCACGAATATGAGACCAAGAGAAAATTTAATGAAGATTAACCACCAAGAAAAGTCTCAAAGAGAGCAAGACTCCAGACAAGAACAAAGATTTCAACTTTATTCATTCTTGGAACATATATAGCAAGATAGAAGAACTTTTTTACAATTCCATAAGCCCGTCCATCATATGGTCACAAAAGCAGCACTCACAAGCTGCACACGTATAAGGTAACTCATCTATGGGAATAATTCGGCTGGTTATTGCAGCACCTACCTTAGTGGTATGAGGTGATCTAACAAAAAGACCTCTAAGAGGCAAGCCGAAAACGGGATAAAGGCATATCTTCTGGTGAGGAAGAAAGCATGCTAGTAAGAAGACCCGCTCAGAAAATCCACCATGCCTTGATCTCATCACGCAGTAGTATCGGGGACCCAAACCCAAAGCTTCAATAACCATGGCCAAGTGGACATTGTTACGAAAGTGCTGCCGACCCCACGGTGTTACCCTAGTTATGTCTCGACAGGTCTGCCATTTGGTCTGAGCTACAGAAGTTCCCAAGTGAGGGAAAAGTGAGCGCTCATACAGTTCTATAAAATCCTTCTTCATAGACTCGCTTGCGTCTTGAAGGTGAGAAATCATCATGGATAAAACTAAGTCTTGCTGCCAAGCCATAAGAGAGATTAAGAAGAAAGGAGATCGATGGAAGTAAGATTACTGCGAGCGACAAGTAAGAGTTACGACTTATATAAAGAAACTAGTGTAACTTAGAAACCAACGGGGTATCTTGCCACTGAAGTTTTACCGTCTTTCCATGATTTGGTTTTGGCACATATTTCTATAGAAGGCTTACATGAAATACATTATGAACTTTGAGATGAGAAGGTAAAAGAAGCTCGTAGGCTAAGTCACCTACTTTCTTTGAATTCAGATATGGCCCACAATATCTGGGGGAAAACTTCTTATACTTCTCAAGAGATAAAGAACTTCTTTTGGGTCGTACTCGAATGAAGACCAAAACCTTGGTATCCAAAACACCTATTCTCACTTTTGAACTCATCGTTCTAAATCCTTAAAACAGGTGGGCTCCTGAGAAAGTATTCTGAGAAAAGGGTCTTCCTT
The DNA here is from genome assembly GCF_041138505.1 of Cibotium barometz. Lineage (NCBI taxonomy): Eukaryota > Viridiplantae > Streptophyta > Polypodiopsida > Cyatheales > Cibotiaceae > Cibotium > Cibotium barometz. Next base: position 51,524,673 of record NC_141067.1, read on the forward strand.
TTTTAAATAGAATCTTTCTTTTATTTCAGAAAGGAAATAATTATAAGATCAGAAAGGGAGGTTCTTACTCTTGTATACCTCGAAGGCTGGGGGAGAATCTAACATTCTACCCCACTTAAAAAAAGTGCGAGATGTCCTCATCTCGTAAGGCAGAGGACAACTCTTTTTCTTAAGATCCAATTTATTTTAGGGCTCCTTATATTCTGGTCAACCCAACAGAATACTGGGATAAATATCCCTTGTATAAAACCCATCATTAAATAACAATTTATTCAGATCATATCATTCATATCTTTAATATGATAATGGTCCATTAGACCAAAAAATTTCCTTTTGAACATTCCTCCACGGGAATTTCGGTTAAGCAAGTTCTCAATTTGTCATCCCTTAAATTGATCTACCGTTTCAAGTGTTAATAGCAGCAATTTGACAGCACAATCCACTAATCTCATAGTGATTTGCTAAAATCATTATCATCATTCCAGTTATGAATATCATCACAGGGACTCGTCCCATTCATCCTCATTGTGGTTTCGCTCAGCTTATTACATTTCAACCAATTTTCAGGAATCACCATTTTTCAATACAGAATCCAAATCAACTCATCAGTTCTCAAACAGAATTAAAAATCATATCAACCACATTCGAATTCACCAACTGGATAGCATTAATGCTTATAATTTCAAGTCTTAGATTTACTCGTATATACTGTCGGTAAAGAGCTACAGTTATACCCTCGGTATATATGGGTAGTCATGCTACTTGGAACTATAAGGTAAACACCATCATGTCTAGGCCAAATGATCTGCCATAAGATGAGTTGTTCCTTTTCGGACTGCCACCTTAAAATCAAACTCAAGAAGGATGACAAACCACCTTATTTGATATAAGATTTCTTTACGCATCTATTTATGCATAAATTCCGTTTAAGGAGACTAACATTTTCGAATAAAAATCAATCTTTTATGCATCTTCCTATGCATAAATTCATTTTAAATGAGAATGACACTTTGAATTAAAATTCAATCTTTTATGCATCTTCCTATGCATAAATTCAATTTAGATGAGAAAGATACTTTTGAATTAAAAATCAATCTTTTATGTATCTTCCTATGCATAAATTCAATTTAGTAGGAATTACACTTGTAGAATAAAATATTCATCTTTTATGCATACCTCTATGCATGAAATTAAATTATGCTAAAAGTAACACTTTTATAATAAAATAATCATCTTTTATGCATACCTCTATGCATGAAATTAAATTATGCTAAAAGTAACACTTTTATAATAAAATAATCATCTTTTATGCATACCTCTATGCATGAAATTCAATTATGCTAAAAGTAACACTTTTATAATAAAATAATCATCTTTTATTCATACCTCTATGCATGAAATTCAATTATGCTAAAAGTAACACTTTTATAATAAAATAATCATCTTTTATGCATACCTCTATGCATGAAATTCAATTATGCTAAAAGTAACACTTTTATAATAAACTAATCAATATATAAAAAAACTTAACATTAATCAATTAACCATTCACCTAGGATAGAGAATGGTTGGTTTTGTTAGAGAAGAGAGGGGAATGCCTTTTGTAATGAGGCCTAACATTATAGAGAAGACATAAAGCATAAAAACCATTTAAAACCATAAAAATCCATAAAATAATTGAAAGAAAGAAGAATCACCAACTTACTAATGACTTTGAAAGCTTTCCTTTGGCTTGATGGTTTGAGGGTTCAACTCTTGTTTGAACAAGAGTGGCCAACCAATCTTTGGAAGAGGGAAATGTCAAAAACTAATGAATTATTAATAAATTCATAGTTCTTGGCTTGGGTGGAGTAGAGTAACAATGCATTAAACATTGTTAAGTTTCAACAAGGGGGAAGGCCTCTATTTATAGGAAAAAGTGAGCTCCTAACCAAACAAACTGATTCTAGAATTTTCCAACTCAGTTTGGTCAATTTTTTGACCATTTTTAGGTCAGTTAAGCTAACTTTTTGGAACTAGACTTGAATTAGGAGAGAGGAGAGATAAAATATCACATTATTTATGAGTTTAAAACTCATTAAAGCATGTGAAATATGCAGCTCCTTTAATGGACTCCCCTTCCTTACATATGTGTCAAAATGGAATCATTATATCCAAATAATATTGCTCATAGTTTCTTACTAATAAACCTTGTACATTTTCAACTCTTCATCCTATATGAGCATTTACTCATTTTTGGATACCCAAAATATCTCATATTTTTAATATTGATCATAGTTTTTTTACTAATAAACCTTGTACATTTTCAACTCTTCATTCTAATGTGAGGATTTACTCATTTTTGGATACCTTAAATATCTCATATTTTTAATATTGCTCATAGTTTTTTACTAATAAACCTTGTACATTTTCAACTCTTCATCTTATGTGAGCATTTACTCATTTTTGGGTATCATCTTTTACAAAATTGGATTTTATCTCCTCCCCACACATGGATTGATCTTATTGGTCCATAGGAACCTTAATTGGACCATAATCCAAAAATTTCTAAAAATCTAGACCCTTAGGTTAAGGTCCTTCATACCCATTTCCAATTAATTCCAATTGCACATTGGAAAGTTCTTTTTGAATTTTTGTTTTTAAGGGGAATTTATTTTTATAAGATGAGTTATTTTTCTATCTAAAAATATTCAAATTTTAAATATTCTCTCTCTAGAATATTTTCTCTCTCTCTATGTCAAAACAAGCAGACACGAGATCTCTTATATTTTTGAAGAGGGATTTGATTACAGGGGGAAGAAGCTGGACATTTTGAGAGGTTGGGGAGGAATCTTACATTCTCTCCCACTTGAGAAACGCGAGATGTCCTCATCTCGCAAACTGGGGTAATGTTGCAAGATGCACGAATATGAGACTAAGAGAAAATTTAATTAAGATTAACCACCAAGAAAAGTCTCAAAGAGAGCAAGACTCTAGACAAGAACAAAGATTTCAACTTTATTCATTCTTGGAACGTATACAGCAAGATAGAAGAACTTTTTTACAATTCCATAAACCCGTCCATCATATGGTCACAAAAGCAGCACTTACAAGCTGCACACGTATAAGGTAACTCATCTATGGGAATAATTCGGCTGGTTATTGCAGCACCTACCTTAGTGGTATGAGGTGATCTAACAAAAGGACCTCTAAGAGGCAAGCCGAAAACGGGATAAAGGCATATCTTCTAGTGAGGAAGAAAGCACGCTAGTAAGAAGACCCGCTTAGAAAATCCACCATGCCTTGATCTCATCACGCAGTAGTATCGGGGACCCAAACCCAAAGCTTCAATAACCATGGCCAAGCAGACATTGTTACGAAAGTGCTGTTGACCCCACGGTGTTACCCTAGTTATGTTTCGACAGGTCCGCCATTTGGTCTGAGCTATAGAAGTTCCCAAGTGAGGGAAAAGTGAGTGCTCATACAGTTCTATAAAATCCTTCTTCATAGACTCGCTTGCTTCTTGAAGGTGAGAAATCATCATGGATAAAACTAAGTCTTGCTGCCAAGCCATAAGAGAGATTAAGAAGAAAGGAGATCGATGGAAGTAAGATTACTGCAAGCGACAAGTAAGAGTTACGACTTATATAAAGAAAGAACTAGCGTAATTTAGAAACCAACCGGGTATCTTACCACCGAAGTTTTACCGTCTTTCCATGATTTGGTTTTGGCACATATTTCTATAGAAGGCTTACATGAAATACATTATGAACTTTGAGATGAGGAGGTAAAAGAAGCTCGTAGGCTAAGTCACCTACTTTCTTTGAATTCAGATATGGCCCACAATATCTGGGGGATAACTTCTTTACTTCTCAAGAGATAAAGAACTTCTTTTGGGTCGTACTCGAATGAAGACCAAAACCTTGGTATCCAAAACACCTATTCTCACTTCTGAACTCATCGTTCTGAATCCTTAAAACAGTTGGGCTCCTGAGAAAGTATTCTAAGAAAAGGGTCTTCCTTTTTTAAACAGAATCTTTCTTTTATTTTAGAAAGGAAATAATTATAAGATCATAAAGGGAGGTTCTTACTCCTGTATACCTCGAAGGCTGGAGGAGAATCTTACATTCTACCCCACTTAAAAAAAGTGCGAGATGTCCTCATCTCGCAAGGCAGAGGACAACTCTTTTTCTTAAGATCCAATTTATTCTAGGGCTCCTTATATTCTGGTCAACCCAACAGAATACTGGGATAAATATCCCTTGTATAAAACCCATCATTAAATAACAATTCATTCAGATCATATCATTCATATCTTTAATACGATAATGGTCCATTAGACCCAAAAATTTCCTTCTGAACATTCCTCCACGGGAATTTCGGTTAAGCAAGTTCTCAATTTGTTATCCCTTAAATTCTACCGTTTCAAGTGTTAACAGTAGCAATTTGACAGCACAATCCACTAATCTCATAGTGATTTGCTAAAATCGTTATCATCATTCCAGTTATGAATATCATCATAGGGACTCGTCCCATTCATCCTCATTGTGGTTTCGCTCAGCTTATTACATTTCAACCAATTTTCAGGAATCACCATTTTTCAATACAGAATCCAAATTAGCTCACCAGTTCTCAAACCGAATTAAAAATCATATCAACCACATTCGAATTCACCAACTGGATAGCATTAATGCTCATAATTTCAAGTCTTAGATTTACTTGTATATACTATCGGTAAAGAGCTACAGTTATACCCTCGGTATATACGGGTAGTCATGCTACTTGGAACTATAAGGTAAATACCATCATGTCTAGGCCTCAAGCAAGTCAGGGTTCCATACAATTGCGGTACTTCATCTGAAGACCCAATTACTAATTTACGAATTTTCAGTTTGAATATCAAATTGTATGAATTATATCACACAATTACATCCTTTTGTGCTTCTTGATAAATTTTTGATATATTTGGCTTCTCAGTTGATCTTTATTAACCAATTGGCTCTGATACCAACTGTGAGATCCCCGTCCCCACAGCGCAAAAGATTTCGAGTGCTAGCAGCGGAAGTAGCATTTCCTACGCGAGGCAGGGTTTCACACTTGGGGCCTTGTCCACGGATATCCGGACAAGAGACTAATCCGTCGGTTTTTCCAAAACCACACCCGAAAAAACTTCCTTTATCCGGAAAGCACGGGCGATTCCTCCAGGATAACTTTTTACTCTAACGTAGTCAAGACCATTACTGATTAAACAGATCCGAGTATACCTATAAAGATACTCGGTCAGATCAAGGAAGAACTTGTACTTGGATCATTGGGTTCGTCGCTTTTTTCCCCATCAAGAGGCACAGCCGTTGATTCCTATCCATAGAACAATTACTATCCGGGATTTACTTCATCTATCGTAATAACAGAAATTGAGTCTCGATTTACGGATCCATCAGTCCAGCCTAACCCCATCCAGTCCCATGGGTTAGCCAACCGCCCAACCACTGTAGTGATGGGATTCAATTAAGAATTTGGTTAGGTTTTGTCCCGGGTACCAAGGAAAAGAGTTCCAAGGCCCCCTAGCCGGAAGTTCATACAAACATAAAACTAGTCAATATGAAATTTACACACCACTTACACACCCAATATGAAATTTTCTTCTTAGCATCAACTAACTTTAAAACAATCCTTTAATGAAACCATTATGTCACTGATGACAATCCTCAAAGTCTCTCGTTGAATCCTTATTTCCAGTCATTCATTCATTGGTATACTTATGGCATCATTGGCAACGAGAACGCTCACCACTTGTTCACTGAGGGGCCTTTTCCATAGTTCCTAGCTCATAGTAACCGACAACATACTCATATAATAGAATGGAATCTCCGTGGAAGATCAGCAAGATCAACCCACAGATCCATATAAAAGAGCCATGGACTCATCGGTTGAGGACCAGCAAGGTCAATCAACCAGATCCATGCCCGGTTTTAGAAAACAATTCTTATTCTTTATTCCAATATCTTCCACGATGCATGTGTGGGTATCTTCGGTGACCCAGAGCCCGAGCACCGTATGGTCAGCACCCTCTAGGATCCTTCACAGGTGACCTAGCGCTTCACTCATAGGCCGCTTCTTTGGTCCCTCATCCACCGTACCGGAAGCTCACCATTTAAATCGAACCGAGGTTGGTCAAGACCTCGGCCGACCTTGCTACGCGAGACGTCCTCCATTGACTCTCCGTCAGCAGTTGCAACTTTATCAGTTAGGTCTCCATGACCTTAATCCACAAGACGGTAAAAATGCTTCCCCAGCATTCTTGACATAAAACAGTCATTTACAAATAGGTCACAAAATACAGATTCTATATCAAACTCCGTCTTTCCATATTATACCTCCTCAATCCACATTACTTATTCCAGGTTCCATTTATATGTACTCATTCTCATCCATTCACTCATATCGACGACACATTATTTCCCATACCCATTGACATTCATTATTCTATATACACATCCATGCATACATCCATTTTCACATCCTCATTCATACATCCACATCTACATGCATATATCCATACATACACATCCACTTTCACATCCATACATCCACATCCACATTCACATCCATACATCCACATCCACATTCATGCATCCACATCTACATGCATACATCCATACATACACATCCACATTCACATCCATACATCCACATCCACATCCATACATCCACATCCACATCTACATGCATACATCCATACATAAACATCCACATTCACATCCATACATCCACATCCACATCCACATTCACATCCATACATCCACATTCACATCCATACATCCACATCCACATTCATACATCCACATCTACATGCATACATCCATACATACACATCCACATTCACATCCATATCCATATCCATACACACACATTCACATTCACATCCATATCCATACATCCACATCCACATTCATGCATCCACATCTACATGCATACATCCACACATACACATCCACATTCACAATCATACATCCACATCCACATTCATACATCCACATGTATATGCATACATCCATACATACACATCCACATTCACATCCATACAGCCACATCCACATCCACATTCACATCCATACATCCACATCCACATTCATACATCCACAGGTATATGCATACATCCATACATACACATCCACATTCACATCCATACAGCCACATCCACATCCACATTCACATCCATATATCCACATCCTCATTCTTGCCCTATCACAACCCATACATCTTATCCCATCACACACACTTCTTACCTCATCCCATATACATCTTATCACATCCTATCACATCTCATATGCATTTTATCATATCCTATCATTTCTCATATCTATTTATAGAATACAAGAGGATTTTTATATTTGATATAAGATTTCTTTACCCATCTATTTATGCATAAATTCCGTTTAAGGAGACTAACATTTTCGGATAAAAATCAATCTTTTATGCATCTTCCTATGCATAAATTCATTTTAAATGAGAATGTAACTTTGAATTAAAATTCAATCTTTTATGCATCTTCCTATGCATAAATTCAATTTAGATGAGAAAGATACTTTTGAATTAAAAATCAACCTTTTATGCATCTTCATATGCATAAATTCAATTTAGTAGGAATTACACTTGTAGAATAAAATATTCATCTTTTATGCATACCTCTATGCATGAAATTCAATTATGCTAAAAGTAACACTTTTATAATAAAATATTCATCTCTTATGCATACCTCTATGCATGAAATTCAATTATGCTAAAACTAACACTTTTATAATAAAATAATCATCTTTTATGCATACCTCTATGCATGAAATTCAATTATGCTAAAAGTAACACTTTTATAATAAAAAATCATCTTTTATGCATACCTCTATGCATGAAATTCAATTATGCTAAAAGTAACACTTTTATAATAAAATAATTATCCTTTATGCATACCTCTATGCATGAAATTCAATTATGCTAAAAGTACCACTTTTATAATAAAATAATCATCTTTTATGCATACCTCTATGCATGAAATTCAATTATGCAAAAGTAACACTTTTATAATAAACTAATCATTATATAAAAAAAATTAACATTAATCAATTAACCATTCACCTAGGATAGAGAATGGTTGGTTTTGTTAGAGAAGAGAGGGGAATGCCTTTTGTAATGAGGCCTAACATTATCGAGAAGACATAAAGCATAAAAACCATTTAAAATCATAAAAATCCATAAAATAATTGAAAGAAAGAAGAATCACCAACTTACTAATGACTTTGAAAGCTTTCCTTTGGCTTGATGGTTTGAGGGTTCAACTCTTGTTTAAACAAGAGTAGCCAACCAATCTTTGGAAGAGGGAAATGTCAAAAACTAATGAATTATTAATAAGTTCATAGTTCTTGGCTTGGGTGGAGTAGAGTAAAAATGCATTAAACATTGTTAAGTTTTAACTTTTTGGAACTAGACTTGAATTAGGAGAGAGGAGAGATAAAATATCACATTATTTACGAGTTTAAAACTCATTCAAGCATGTGAAATATGCACTTTCTTTAATGGACTCCCCTTCCTTACATATGTGTCAAAATGGAATCATTATACCCAAAATATCTCATATTTTTAATATTGCTCATAGTTTTTTACTAATAAACCTTGTACATTTTCAACTCTTCATCTTATGTGAGCATTTACTCATTTTTTGGATACCCAAAATATCTCATATTTTTAATATTACTCATAGTTTTTTACTAATAAACCTTGTACATTTTCAACTCTTCATCCTATGTGAGCATTTACTCATTTTTGGATACCTAAAATATCTCATATTTTTAATATTGCTCATAGTTTTTTACTAATAAACCTTGTACATTTTCAACTCTTCATCTTATGTGAGCATTTACTCATTTTTGGGTATCATCTTTTGTAAAATTGGATTTTATCTCCTCCCCACACATGGATTGATCTTATTGGTCCATAGGAACCTTAATTGGACCATAATCCAAAAATTTCTGAAAATCTAGACCCTTAGGCTAAGGTCCTTCATACCCATTTCCAATTAATTCCAATTGCACATTGGAAAGTTCTTTTTGAATTTTTGTTTCAGGGGAACTTATTTTAATAAGATGAGTTATTTTTCTATCTAAAAATATTCAAATTTTGAATATTCTCTCTAGAATATTTTCTCTCTCTATGTCAAAACAGGCAGAGACGAGATCTCTTATATTTTTGAAGAGGGAATTGATTACAGGGGGAAGATGGTGGACATTTTGAGAGGCTGGGGAGGAATCTTACTCCTCCTTCAAGATTTTTAGTTAGCAGGCAAAGGTGTTTATGTGTTTTCTCTTTTTTGAAAAAAATTATTTGTTTTTTTTTGTGTTTTTATATACATATGCATATACATACATATATGCATACCTATATATATATATATATATATATATATATATATATATGTATATGTATATATGTATGTATGTATATATATACATAAATACATACATACATACATACATACATACATATATATATATATATATATACATACATATATACATACCTATATATGTGTGTGTGTGTGTGTGTGTGTGTGTGTGTGTGTATGTAAGTATGTATGAGGCACTACAGTCTTTTTAATCGTAGTCTAGGACTCTTCCTGATCGGTGGTGCATCAGAAATGCTCCTTACTTTTTTCCTAGATTTGGTGGTCCATGGAATATCGTCCTCTTTATATGCGGCTTGGGGTGTTACTTGGCTTAGCTCTCTAGTTTTCCCCTCTTTGAGGTTCTGCTGCGTCACCTTCTTCAAGAATTTCTGATAGCAGGCAAAGGTATTTTTGTATTTTCTCATTTTTTTAAAAAAACTTTGTTTTGCTATTTTTTTGTGTGTTTTTATATACATATACATACATACATACACACACACACATACATACATGCATGCATATATATATATATGTGTGTGTGTGTGTGTGTATGTATGTATGTATGTATGTATGCATGTATATATATATATAAAGGAAAAAGAGAAAGAGAAAGAATTAGGAGAAAAAGAATAAAATAAAAAGTAATAATAATCAAAATAGACTTCGAACGGTTGAACTAGTGTTTCTAATTTTTTACGTTTTTTAGTTTTGATTTTAATTTTTTTAATTATTAATTTGGTAATTATAAATACTTATTATATATACATATTATTTTTTATTTATATATTTATGCAAACCTATATATAAATTTCTTTAAAAGGATATATATATATATATATCTAGAAATTACTTTATTGAATAAACTAATGAATTTTCCTTTTTTTATAACTTACATTTGAATAAATTTAAATTAAACTAATAGTAAAACTAAAACTATAATGAATTTTTGTTAATTAATAAATAATTATATACTAGTTTTTTTTAATAATAGTAATCTAATGTAAATGAAATAATAAATAATAGTATTAATAGTAATAAAAATAAAATCAAGCTAATAAAATAATAATACCAAAATAATAAATAAAATTTTAAATTTTAAAAATGTGGAGGAGGCACATTTGAGACCGTGGAGGGAGCGGGTCGAGTGTGTAGGTGTGCAAGAAGCCTAAGGTCCCAGTGCAAGTGGCAGGTGGCAAGATCGAGAGCATGTGGACACCTAGGTCCCTTCATCATCCTTCGTACACATGTGGGAAGATTCTTTCAATTCTGAATTGGATGTAAGTCAACTAGAGTCCCCATTCATGGACAATCCTTATGACATGTGTTGTGATGCTTCATAATTTTGTATAAATGTTTTTCATGAATTCATGTTGTAGAAAGTGTGTAGAATGTTTTGTTATAAGGACATCTAACATGTTTTGACAAAATTTTGTGTTACAGGAAATTTTTGGTTTTGGTCATTCACGTAGTTGCCATTTTTGTGGGTGAGTTTTGATTAGGTTAGAGTTGGAGTTAGGAGAAGTTTTGTATGAGAGAGTTTTTCTATTTTGTACATAGAACAACTTTGCTGAAGTGAAATCTTTGTGATTCACATTATTTCACATCCGTTTGGTGACTTGAAAGTGGGTTTTGAGTGGTTTTGTGCTAAATGTGCCTAGATTTTTGCGTCGACATTGCAAGTCCTAAATGGAGGTCAAGGATAAAGATTTAGCCTCAAATGAAGAGATACAAAGTCGAAGAGGTGGATGGAATGTTTGAGATGAGCTACTGAGAATTCTCATCAGATCACCAAGGTGTAAATGGCGCATCATGGAAAAGGGTTGTTTTCCCAGTGTTCATGGGAATGATGATCCTGCGTGTAAAGAAAGCTTCCCGAACATGCTTTTTTCCAAAAAGGGGAACATCGCCAAAAATATAGAACACAGATCAAGAAAGATCCAAAAGGGCTACTTTTATCTTTTGACATGAAGAAGAGGAATACACAAAAAATCAAAGAAGAGATTGAGAGTGCGAGTGTGTGCATGTGGGAGTGCGAGTGTGAGTGCGATATTTTCATGAGAGTGAGAGTGCGAGTGAGATAGCTCGAAGGTGCGGGTGGTTTGAGATCTTTCCTCCAAGAGTGTTTCATATCAGATTGTTATACGATTTCTTGATTATATGCAGAATTGTTCTCTTTCTTCCTCAAAAATTTATGCAAAATTCTATTTTCTGGAATTGTATTGTGATTATTGAGCCGAAGTCTCACACTTGTGGTAGCCTCTTCTTGGACTTTTTCTACCTCTATCTTACACAAACCCCACTAGGATTCTTCTCATTCAATGCACTTAACTCCCAATGAGTTGTTTAATACGAGAAATTAAGGATTAATGAAAATTAATCCTTCCACTAATTTTCCCTCTTTGTGATGCAATCTTTGGACTCGCATCCAAGTGTGGAATTCTAGGGACTTGCATAAACTGACTCACAAGTCCAACAACATAACTCTCGTCTAGCCTAGTAATGGTCATGTAGATTAAGCTACCCACTATGCACCTATATGTAGCGGGGTCCTCCAAAATCTCACCTGTATCTATGGAAAGCTTTGTGTTCTACTCCAATGGCACTGAAATAGGCTTACAACCTATCATACCATACTTGGACATGTCCAAGCCATATTGTCTCTGCAATAACAAAATGCCATGAGGTGATCTTACAACCTCTATGTCCAAGTAATACCGCAGCTCACCCAAATCCTTCATCTCAAACTTTTGCTTCAAAATCCTCCTGACATCATGTATGTCAACATCACCATCACTAGTGATAATCAAGTCATCCACATAGATGACTAATAGCATGATCCCTCTATCTGTCTTTTTCACATAAAATGAAAAATTTGCATTGGATATCCAAAATCCAATGGTAACAAGATACTCTCCGATCTTGTTTGACCATGTTGTGGGTGCCTCCTTTAAGCTATACAAGGATTGTGTAACCTGCACACAAAATCTAGGTGTGCATAACTCTCATAACTCAGTGGCTGCATCATGTAAACTTCCTCTTGCACATCACCATGCAAGAATGCATTCTTTACATACAACTAATGTCAAGACCAACCCTTTGCTGCAACCATAGAAATGACAGATCTCATGGTTGCCATTCTTGTGACCGGGTTGAAATTATCTTCATAGTCAATGCCGTAAGTCTGTGCATAGCCCTTGGCCACCAATCTTGCCTTATACCTCCTCATTGAACCATCAATGTTATGCTTGACTTTATACACCCACAAATGCCTTCTTTCCTTAGACAAATGCACTAACTTCCATGTTGCATTTATATCCACCAACACTGCCATCTCCTCATTCATGGCATCTTCCCATTTCTTATTTCCAAGTGCCTTCTCAAAACAAGTTGGCTCCAATTCCTATTTGGCTTTAACCATGTAAGCATAATGATGGGTTGTATATCCATCATATCTCAATCTATCAATAGGGTACCTAACCCTCGTAGAGCTCCATACATCTAGATCACTGCCAGGTGTCCTAAAAATAGCCCTCATTCTCCTTACACTAGGAGTAACCACAGATGGAATGCCAAGCTTGTTAAATTTGCAGCAATGTGATGAGCTATGGTGGATCAAATGCAAGAATCAACATCATTAACAAAGAGATTAGATGATGATTAAGATAAGATTAGTGAGCAATTAATTGATAGCTTAATGTAGGCATGGATAATAAAAAACTAGCAAATTCTCATTAGGCCAATGCCTCAATTTATAGAGTTTACATCCAAGCATCTAATCCCACTGATCTCTCCTTGATTCACTCCACCTCTTTTGCTTGATTCTCTCCACCTCTTCACTTTTCTCAGAATATCTCCACACATCCTAAATCTTCTCATGCTACCCTTTATTCTCTCCTAGTAGATACCTCTCACCTTTTCACTGCATCTCACTCATTTATAGATTCTCTTTTATAGCCTCTTGCTAAGGGCTTGTTCTCGCACACACCCTATTCCCTTGTATATTTCAACACCTCCTCTCAAGTGAATAATCCTAACGCACCTGGACCCTATACCAAGTTTCCCTCTTACTTAACCAGTGCCTCAAGTCCCTAAACTCAGTCCTTGACACACTCTTTCTCTATGTGTCCAAGGCTACTACAAGTGCCCATGACCTTGACTAAAGTGCTCTCACATACATCTACCACATGGCCTACACCATCGGTGGCTCAGAGGTGGTTTTACTCTATTGGGGCAGGTAACATTGGGTTGTGGGGTTTCTCTCTCTCTCTCTCTCTCTTTCTCTCTCTCTCTCTCTCTCTCTCTCTCTCTCTCTCTCTCTCAGAAAAGATGATATGACTCCACTTCCTTAGGAGTCTCCACATGAAGTTTGCCGATGTCGTTCCTTCTCCACTGGGTTTGTTGTAGCAGTCTCTTGCCCATGTGTCCTGGCTTCCCATAGTTGTGGCAAGTGAAGGTCCTTCCTCCTACTCTGCCTCTTCCTTGTCCTCGTCCCTCGTCCTTGTGAGAATCCTCCTCGGGTGAAGAATGCTTTTTCCTCTCCAGCTATTGAGGCTAGCCATTTCTTCTCTTTGACCTTGGTCTCTTGCTTTAGTAGAGCTCCTTCTATCTCATGTAGCTTTGATTCAGGTACATTCTTTAAGGTTGCTACAATGTTTTCATATTCACCTTTGTCCACACACTTCAGAAGCTCTGTTAGTGCCTCATCATCCTCTACCTTCTTGCCAATGGCTGCTAGTTGTTGCTTAATGCTTTTGTATTTGTTCAAGTGTGTGATTAAAGGTTCACTTTCCTTCATATCAAGTGCTCCATGGGAACACTCACGGGAACACGGATTATGGAAGGAGGCCGGAAGCAATTAATGCGAGAGAGCGGGATTGTAGCCATGGAAACATAAAGACGCACATAATTTTTCATATTTTTGTGCTGAAGTGCAATGTAAATCGTTTTAGGCCAATGTGGGTTCTAAATGAGAGTTCTAAGTGTATTAAGCAAGGCTCACTTATGGGGTTGTCCGCCCATGTGTGAAAGAGACCTAGGGTTAGGGTTAGTGGCATCTCTACAAAAGAGATGTTAGCTAAAGAAAGTGGACGTTTTTTGCCATTCCCATAAGCTATTGAGTGAAGCCTTTGAGCTCTCAAGCTATGGCAGCTCTCTAACTCTCTCTCTATTGTACTCTAATGAGCATGAATCTCCAATGAGTATAGCTCCACTTCATTCTCTTAATCTGTTTTAGCATCATTGAAGTAGATTAGTCTATGATTAGTTGAATGCTTCTTTGTTTCTCTTGTGTATGCTGCATGCTTAGTGTGTGTGTGTGTAGTCTCCATTGATGCAAGCTCTTGCCCACTTCTTTGGCAATGAGTTATTCATGGATAGACTCTCTCCATGAGCTTGTGGGTTTGTGAATGTTACATTCTCTACTTGCTTGAGCTTGTGGGTTAGTAGATGCATGCTTATGGATTTGCAGGCATTAGGGAAAGCTAAGATTTAATCAATGTTTGAATGGGATTAAGAGATTGCTATTATGCATTGCTCGTTGCCTTGATTAGTGTAGTGGATTTAAGGGATTGAGAGATTGATTGAGGTGTTGAATGGTTGAATCATCAAGTGGTGGTTTGTGTATGTGAACTCTCCCTCATGGGATAAGCTTTCATGCACTAATCGGGTCGAGTCCTCGGATTGACATTGTGTTTCTTAACACATTTGTTGATCGGTAGTACTCTATGAGCACTATGTTGCACGGTAGAGAGAACCGCTCTACAATGGCACCGCTACCGGGGAACGAGTGCCTACATTAGTTGAGCACCGTACACGCACTACCACTCCTTATTAAGCTCCAATCGGTTGCAAAACTGTTGTTGGATAGGAGAGCACGCTTTGGGACTAATTTTGGTACTTATTTAAGACTAATCTGCTGTTAAATTCTCTTTATTTGTCTTGCAAATTGAGTGCAATTGACTGGCTACACTTCTCTCTCGAGGTCAGGACAAGGATTCAACACACGGGAAGGATTGGAGGTAGGCGCTAAACCTGCAAATTTCAATTTGTGTGCAAGAAAGAGAGGCTTGTTTTTGCATTTCTGTCATTCTGTTTAAGGAAAATTTTTACAGTTTCAGTTTTTTGCATGTTCGTTTTATTTTCTGTTCTTAGCTTAGTTTAGTTTTCTGCATCATTAATTTTGTGCAATTTTAGTTCTCTGTTAAACTTGCATTTTAGTTCTTTGTTAAACCTGCACCTGTAGAGAAACTGAAATCTGCACACACACATGAAGATTGAACATTTCGAATTTGCTGCACATGCATTTAGTTCATTGCACACGCATTGAATTCGCTGCTGCAAATCTCACAGTTGTATACGCATTTAGTTCACTGCACATGCACTTCAAAAAAAAAAAAAGAAGGCGGTTGTGTGTGAACAGCACACCGCGCGGAGAGACCCACACATCGCACCATAAATGTAAGATCCCTGTTCCCACCGAGCAACGGATTCGGGGTACTAGCAGTGGAAGTAGCACTTCTCGTGTGGGACAGGGGTCCCACACTCGGGCCTCACCCACGGATATCCGGATAAGAGACTAATCCGTCGGTTGTTCCAAAACCGAACCCGGAAAAACTTCCTTTACCGGAAAGCACGGGCGATTCCACCAGGATAACTTTTTACTCTAACGTAGTCAAGATCATTTCTGATCAAACTGATCCAATTGCATCTATAAGATATTTGGTCGGATCAAGGAAGAAACTTGCACTTGGATCATTGGGATCAACGCTATTTTATCCATTCAAGAGGCACAGCCGTTGATTCCTATCCATAGAACAATTACTGTCCGGGATTTACTTTATCTATCGTAATAACAAAAGTTGAGTCTCGATTTATGGATCCATCAGTCCAGTCTAACCCCATCCAATCCCATGGGTTAGTCAACCGCCCAACCACTGTAGTGATGGGATCCAATTTGGAATTTGGTTAGGTTTTGTCCCGGGTACCAAGGAAAAGAGTTCCAAGGCCCCCTAGCCGGAAGTTCATGCAAACATAAAACTAGCCACACCACTTACACACCCAATATGAAATTGCCTTTTTCTTAGCATCAGCTAACTTTAAAACAATCCTTTAATGAAACCATAGTATCACACTGATCACAATCTTCCAATTTATCCGGTTGATTCATAATTTCCCATCATGCCTTCATCAGAGTATCTATGGCATCATTGGCAACTAGAACGCTCACCACCTGTCCACTCAGGGGCCTTTTCAATAGTTCCTAGCCCATAATACTCGGCAATATAATCACTTATAAAAATCAAGATGGACTCTCGTTGAAGATCAGCAAGATCAACCAACAGATCCATAAAAAGAGCCATGGACTCATCCATTGAAGACCAGCAAGGTCAATCAACCAGATCCATGCCCGGTTTCAGAAAACAACTCTTACTCCTTGTTCCAATATCTTCCTCGACGCACGCGTGGGTATCCTAGGTGACCCAGAGCCCGAGCACCGTATGGTCAGCACCCTCTAGAATCCTTCGCAGGTGACCTAGCGCTTCACTCATAGGCCGCTTCCTTGGTCCCTCATCCACCGTACCGGAAGCTCACCATTTTAATCGAACCGAGGCTGGTCAAGACCTCGGTCGACCTTGCTACGCGAGACGTCCTCCATTAACTCTCCGTCAGCAGTTGCAACTTTATCAGTTAGGTCTCCACGACCTTAATCACAAGACGGTCAAAATGCTTCCCCAGCATTCTTGACATAAAACAACCGTTTACAAACAGCATTTACAAACAGTTAACAAATACAATTTCTATATTAACTCTCATTTTTCCACATTATCCCTCATTAATCCACATTACTTATTCCACATTCCATTTATATGTGTACTCATCCAATCACATCATTTTCCATCTCTTCACTTCAGATTCCTTCACATCACATATCATATATTCACATCCATATCCACATCCATACATCCACATCCACATCCACATTCACATCCATACATCCACATCCACATCCACATCCACATTCACATCCATACATCCATATCCACATCCATACATCCACATCCACATCCACATTCACATCCATACATCCACATCCACATCCACATTCACATCCATACATCCACATCTACATGCTTACCTCCATTTTCACATCCTCATTTATACATCCACATCCCATATCCACATTCATACATACACATCCACATCCACATTCACATCCATACATCCACATCTACATGCTTACCTCCATTTTCACATCCTCATTTATACATCCACATTCATACATACACATCCATACATCCACATCCACATGCATACATCTACTATCACGTCCTCATTCATACATCCACATCCACATACATACATACATCTACATCCACATTCCCATTCACATCTATACATCCACATCTACATCCACATACATACATACATCCACATCCACATTCCACATTCACATCTATACAGGCACATCTACATCCACATTCACATCTATACATCCACATTCACATACATCCACATCCACCTTCCCATTCACATCTATACATCCACATACATACATACATCCACATCCACATTCCATATTCACATCTATACAGCCACATCTACATCCACATTCATATCTATGCATAAACATCTTCATGCATACATCCCTTTCCACATTCATACACCCACACTCCCATCTCCACATCCACACATTCACAATCCCATCTCCACATCCACACAACCACATACATACATCCATTTCCACATCCACACAACCACATACATACATCCATTTCCACATTCACACAACCACATACATCCATTTCATAATCCCATCTCCACATCCACACAACCACATACATACATCCATTTCCACATTCCCATTCATATAACCCCATATGCCTTCACATCTAATCTTTTACATCACATCCATTCTCGCCCTATCACAACCCATATACATCTTATCCTATCACATACACTTCTTACCTCATCCCATACACATCTTATCAAATCTTAATTCATCTTATCACCTCATAACTTATTTCATAAGCATCTTATCACCTCTTGTCACATCTTATATACCTCTTATCACATCCTATCACATCTCATATCTATTTATAGAATACAAGAGAATTCTTATATTTGATATACGATTTCTTTACACATTTATTTATGCATAAATTCTATTTAAGGAGATTAATACTTTCGAAGTAAAAATCAATCTTTTATGCATCTTCTTATGCATAAATTCAATTTGGTAGGAATTACACTTTTAGAATAAAAGAATTTCTCTTATGCATCTAAGTTATGCATAAAATCCATTTATGATGAAAATCACACTTTTAGTATAAAAGAATATCTTTTATGCATACCTCTATGCATGAAATCCAAATATAATAAAAGTCACACTTTTAAAATAAAATAATCAACTTTTATGCATATCTTTATGCATGAAATTCAAATATAATAAAAGTCACACTTTTATAATAAAATAATCAACTTTTATGCATACCTCTATGCATGAAATCCAATTATGATAAAAGTAACACTTTTACAATAAAATAATCATCTTTTATGCATGCATCTATGCATGAAATCCAAATATGATAAAAGTAACACTTTTATAATAAAATAATCAACTTTTATGCATACTTTTATGCATGAAATTCAAATATGATAAAAGTAACACTTTTATAATAAAATAATCAACTCTTACGCACACTTCTATGCATGAAATTCAATTGTGATAAAAGTAACACTTTTATAATAAAATAATCAACTCTTATGCATACTTCTATGCATGAAATTCAATTGTGCTAAAAGTAACACTTTTACATTAAAATAATAATCTTTTATGCATACCTCTATGCATGAAATCTAATTATGATAAAAGTAACACTTTTATGTTAAAATAATAATCTATTATGCATACCTCTATGCATGAAAATCAATTATGCATAATATAAAAATCAATTTCTTTATGAATATCTTCAATTAATCTAGGATGATAATTCCTAGAATATGGTAGGAAGTCCTCTTTTCATGCTTTGAATGAAATTATTTTATGCGTAATTTTTATAAAAATTTTGCCATAGCTCCGCTGCTATGACTGATAAATCTCAATTTTTTCTAAGGGATAAAGCTTATCATTAAGAATTAATTAGAATGATCCCTAATTGGATCAATAATCCATAATGGATTGAATCATTAATATTCATGAAATACATAAACTAAAAGCATAGAAAAAAGCCATTAATTTGACCTCAAGTATAGATTAATCTTGGATTAAGGAAAAGCTTTATGAAAAGCTTCATTTGGATTGAGAATGGGTCATGAGTATGACCATTTCTTGAGTGATGTAAGATTCCTCCCCAACCTTCGAGGTATACTGGAATAAGAATCTTCCTTTCTGATCTTATAATTATTCCCTCTCTAAAATAAAAGAAAATTTCTGTTTAAAAAAGGAAGACCCTTTTCCTAGAATACTTCTCAGGAGTCACGCCTGTTTTAAGGATTTAGAACAATGAGTTTAGAAGTGAGAATCGGTGTTTTGGATACCAAGGTTTTGGTTTTCATTCGAGTACGGCCCAAAAGAAGTTCTTTATCTCTTGGGGAGTATAAGAAGTTATCCCCCAGATATTGTGATCCTTATATCTGAATTCAATGAAAGTAGGTGACTTAGCCTACAAGTTTCTTTTATCTCCTCATCTCAAAATTCTTAATGCCTTCTATAAAAAAATGTGTCAAACACAAATCATGGAAAGACGGTAAAACTTCAGTGGCAAGTTACTGTTGGCTTCTAGGTTACGCTAGCTCCTCCCTTTATATAAGTCGTAACTTTTACTTGTCGCTCACAGTAATCTTACTCCCATCAATCTCCTTTCTTTCTTAATCTCCTTCATGGCTTGGCAACAGGAATTAGTTTTATCCCTGATGATTTCTCACCTTCAAGACGCAAGAGAGTCTGTGAAGAAAGACTTTATAGAACAGTATGAGCGCTCACTTTTTCCTCACCTAGGAACTTCTATAGCGCAGACCAAATGGCGGACCTATCAAAACATAACTAGGGTAACACCCTGGGGTCAGCAACACTTTCGTAACAATGTCCGCTTGGCCATGGTTATTGAAGCTTTGGGTTTGGGTCCCCGATACTACTGTGTCATGAGATCAAGGCATCTTGGGTTTTCTGAGCGGGTCTTCTTACTGGCATGTTTTCTTCCTCATGAGAAGATATGCCTTTACCCCGTTTTTGGCTTGCCTCTCAGAGGTCCTTTTGTTAGATCACCTCATACCACTGAGATAGGTGCGGCAATAACCAGCAGAATCATTCCCATAGATGAGTTACCCTATACTTGTGCAGCTTGTGAAGACTGCTTTTGTGACCATATGATGGACGGGCTTATGGAAGTGTAAAGAGTTTCTCTATCTTTACTGTATAAGTTCCGAGAATGAATAAAGTTTAAATCTTGTTCTTATTTTGAATCTTGCTCTCTTTAAGACTTTTCTTGGTGGTTAATCGTGATTAAAATTTTTCTCTAAGTCTCATATTCGTGCATCTTGCGAAATTATTCCAAGTTGCGAGATGAGGACATCTCGCGTTTTTTTAAGTGGGGTAGAATGTAAGATTCCTCCCCCAACCCCTTTTTGATGTCTAGTATCTTCCCCTGTAATCAATCCCTCTTCAGAAATATAAAGGCCTTGTTCTAACTGTTTTAGCCTAGAGAGAGAAAAATATGCTAGAGAGTGAATATTCAGATTATGAATATTTTTGGATAGAAAAATAACTCATCTTATTAAAATAAGTTCCCCTGAAACAGAAATTCAAAAAGAATTTTCCAATGTGCAATTGGAATTAATTGAAAATAAGTATAAAGAACCTTAGTCTAAGGGTCTAGATTTTCAGAAATTTTTAGATTATGGTCCAATTAAGGTTCCTATGGGCCAATAGCATCAATCCATGTGTAGGGAGGAGATAAATCCAATTTGTAAAAGAAGATACCCAAAAATGAGTAAATGCTCACATAAGATGAAGAGTTGAAAATGTACAAGGTTTATTAGTAAAAAACTATGAGCAATATTAAAAATATGAGATATTTTGGGTATCCAAAAATGAGTAAATGCTCACATAAGATGAAGAGTTGAAAATTTACAAGGTTTATTAGTAAATAAACACATATGTAAGGAAGGGGAGTTCTTTAAAGGAGGTGCATATTTCACATAAGATGAAGAGTTGAAAATGTACAAGGTTTATTAGTAAATAAACACATATGTAAGGAAGGGGAGTTCTTTAAAGGAGGTGCATATTTCACATAAGATGAAGAGTTGAAAATGTACAAGGTTTATTAGTAAAAAAACTATGACACATATGTAAGGAAGAGGAGTTCTTTAAAGGAGGTGCATATTTCACATAAGATGAAGAGTTGAAAATGTACAAGGTTTATTAGTAAAAAACTATGAGCAATAAAATTTTGACACATATGTAAGGAAGGGGAATTCTTTAAAGGAGGTGCATATTTCACATGCTTGAATGAGTTTTAAACTCAAAAATAATGTGATATTTTTATCTCTCATCTCTCTTGAACCAAACCAAATCAAAATGGAACCAAACCGAATCAAAAAGTAACCAAACTAGGTCCAAATCTAGTCCAAATTCAACCAAACTGACTTGGAAAATTCTAGAATCAGTTTGTTTGGTTAGGAGCTCAATTTTTCCTATAAATAGAAGCCTCCCCTTGTTGAAAAAAATATAGAGTCTTATGCCTTGTTACTCTACTCCACCTAAGCTAAAATATATAGTGTCTTATGCTTTGTTACTCTACTCCATCTAAGCCAAAATATATAGTGTCTTATGCCTTGTTACTCCACCTAAGCCAAGAACTGTGAATTCTTTAATAATTCACTAGTTTTTGACACTTCTCTCTTTCTTCAATCCCCATTGGTGGCTCCATCAACATACTAAACCAATTGATTGGTTGGGGGCCTCTACCGTGAATAAAGAATCAAGCAAATTATAAGGTAAGTATATTGAATTTTGATCTTTCTATAATTTCTCAATGATTCTCTCTTCTCAACCCCTCTCAAGCTTGAGAAGTTTAATTGGTATGGTTTTTTAAATGCTATTGAAGTTAATTGGTGAATAGTAGTGAAGAGTTACATAATTTAATAAATGCTATAGAAGTTAATTTTCATTTATGTTTAAATTCTAATAGTTTTTATGTAATTTCTCTCTCTCACTCAAGAAATGGTCATACTCATGAACCATTCTCAATCCAAATGAAGCTTTTCATAAAGCCTTTCCTTAATCCAAGATTAAGCTATGCTTGAGGCCAAATTAATGGCTTTTTGCTATGCTTTTAGTTTATGCACATTGATGATTCAATCCATTATGGATTGATGACCCAATTAGAGACCATTCTAATTGTTTTCTTAATGATCCAATTAGAGACCATTATGGATTGATGATCCAATTAGAGACCATTCTAATTATTTCTTTAATAATGAGCTTTATCCCTTAGAAAAAAATTGAGATTTATCAGTCATAGTAGCGGAGCTATGGCAAAATTTTTATAGAAATTACGCATAAAATAAATTCATTCAAAGTATAAAAAGAGGAATTCCTACCATATTCTAGGAACTATCATCCTAGATTAATTAAAAGAATTTTATTATGCATGGAGATGTGGGTGTTGCATGTAGATGTAGATGTATGGATGTGAGTGTGAATGTGGAGGTGGATGTATGCATGGGACGTGGATGTATGCATGTAGAAATAGATGTGTAGATGAGGATGTAAATGGAGATGTGGAAGGATGCATGTAGATGTAGAGGTATAGATGTAGATGTGAATGGAGATGTGGATGTATACATGTAGATGTAGATGTATAGATGTAGATGTGGATGTGGAGGTGGATGGATGCATGTAGATGTAGATGTATAGATGTAGATGGGAATGGAGATATGGATGTATGCATGTAGATGTAGTTGTGAATGGAGATGTATATGTATACATGTAGATGTAGATGTATAGATGTAGATGTGGATGTGGATGGGGATGTATGCATGTAGATGTAGGTGTATAGACGTAGATGTGGATGTAGAGGTGGATGTATGCATGTAGATGTAGATGTATAGATGTGGATGTGAATGTGGAGTGGATGTATGCATGTAGATGTAGATGTATGGAGGTGAATGTGAATGTGGATGTGGATGTATGCATAGGGATGTAGATGTATGCATGTAGATGTGAATGTACGCATATAGTTGTGGATGTATGGATGTGAATATACGATTGTGATGTGAGGGAAGCTGAAGTGATGAGATGGAAATGATGTGATGGGATGAGTATACATATAAATGGAATATGGAATAAGTAATGTAGATTGAGGAGGGATAATGTGAAAAAATGAAGGTTAAAATAGAAACTGTATTGTAAACTGTTTGTAAATGCTATCTGTAAATGATTGTTTTATGTCAAGAATGCTGGGGGGAGCATTTTGACCGTCTTGTGATTAAGGTCGTGATGAGAAAGTTGCAACTGCTGACGGGGAGTCAATGAAGGACGTCTCGCGTAGCAAGGTCGGCCGAGGTCTTGACCAGCCTCGGTGCGATTAAAATGGTGAGCTTCCGGTACGGTGGATGAGGGGCCAAGGAAGCGGCCTATGCGTGAAGCGCTAGGTTACCTGCGAAGGATCCTAGAGGGTGCTGACCATACGGTGCTCGGGCTCTGGGTCGCCTAGGATACCCACGCGTGCGTCGAGGAAGATATTGGAACAGAGTTGGAGTTGTTTTCTGAAATCGAGCATGGATCTGGTTGATTGACCTTGCTGGTCTTCAATGGATGAGTCCATGGCTCCTTATATGGATCTGTTGGTTGATCTTGCTGATCTTCAACGAGAGTCCATCTTGTTAAGTGATTATATTGCCAAGTATTATGGGCTAGGAACTATCGAAACGGCTCCTGAGCGTTCTAGTTGCCAATGATGCCATAGATACTCTGATGAAGGAATGATGGGAAATTAAGAATCAATTGGATAAATTGGAAGATGGTGATCAATGATACTATGGTTTTATTAAAGGATTGTTTTAAACTGGTTGAATCTGGTTGAAAAAGGCAATTTCATATTGGGTGTGTGAGTGGTGTGACTAGTTTTATTTTGCATGAACATCCGGCTAGGGGGCCTTGGAACTCTTTTCCTTGGTACCCGGGAAAAAACCTAACCAAATTTTTAATTGGATCCCATCACTACAGTGGTTGGGCGGTTGGCTAACCCATGGGACTGGATGGGGTTAGGCTGGACTGATGGATCCGTAAATCGAGACTCAAACTTTTGTTTTTACGATAGAAAAAAAAAAATCCTGGACAGAAACTGTTCTATGGATAGGAATCAACGGCTGTGCCTCTTGAATGGGGATGTTCATGCAGAATAAAACTAGTCACACCACTCACACACCCAATATGAAATTGCCTTTTTCAACCAGATTCAACCAGTTTAAAACAATCCTTTAATAAAACCATAGTATCATTGATCACCATCTTCCAATTTATCCAATTGATTCTTAATTTCCCATCATTCCTTCATCAGAGTATCTATGGCATCATTGGCAACTAGAACGCTCAGGAGCCGTTTCGATAGTTCCTAGCCCATAATACTTGGCAATATAATCACTTAACAAGATGGACTCTCGTTGAAGATCAGCAAGATCAACCAACAGATCCATATAAGGAGCCATGGACTCATCCATTGAAGACCAGCAAGGTCAATCAACCAGATCCATGCTCGATTTCAGAAAACAACTCCAACTCTGTTCCAATATCTTCCTCGACGCACGCGTGGGTATCCTAGGCGACCCAGAGCCCGAGCACCGTATGGTCAGCACCCTCTAGGATCCTTCGCAGGTAACCTAGCGCTTCACGCATAGGCCGCTTCCTTGGCCCCTCATCCACCGTACCGGAAGCTCACCATTTTAATCGCACCGAGGCTGGTCAAGACCTCGGCCGACCTTGCTACGCGAGACGTCCTTCATTGACTCCCCGTCAGCAGTTGCAACTTTCTCATCACGACCTTAATCACAAGACGGTCAAAATGCTCCCCCCAGCATTCTTGACATAAAACAATCATTTACAGACAGCATTTACAAACAGTTTACAATACAATTTCTATTTTAACCTTCATTTTTTCACATTATCCCTCCTCAATCTACATTACTTATTCCATATTCCATTTATATGTATACTCATCCCATCACATCATTTCCATCTCATCACTTCAGCTTCCCTCACATCACAATCGTATATTCACATCCATACATCCACAACTATATGCGTACATTCACATCTACATGCATACATCTACATCCCTATGCATACATCCACATCCACATTCACATTCACCTCCATACATCTACATCTATGGAGAGACGGAATAACTCTCTCACTTGTAGCAAGAGTAGTATGATCCACACTTAGCTCAATCCAATGGGATTTGCATCCCTTTCGGAGCTAGGGATTCAACCCGTACCGGTGCACAAAAGCTTATCCATTTGATGGAGAGAATGCTAAGAAAACTACTACTAATGACATAGATTCAACACATACTCAAGCTCAATCTTGCTATTGCTCAACTCCACATTCCATTCATCCATACATCCAAACAAGAAGAAAGCCTAGCTATTGCTTACACAAAGATCAAGCATTCTTCATTCTCAAATAAACATTTCCCTAGCATGCACACAACCCTTTAAGCTATCAATAAGAAATATGCATACTAGAGAATTGACAAGAGAAGAGAGACTAATATCAACTCATTGCATTGAATTAACAAATGAATAGAACTTACAACAATGTAGATGGGGAGTGAGAAGAGCTTGCACCTCTATGGAAGAAGAGGGAGAGCTAGTCTCAAGAGAGCTCAAACATGAGTTTGCCCAATGTGTCCATGCTCTCAAATGAGCCACCTTTTATACAAAAATTCTAGAACTCTCAAAAGTTTCCATGTGGGATTATTGTGAAGCCCTCTCCCACATACATCTACAAAGTGGAACTCTTTACAAGAGCCCTAAGTATCTTTTTTGTTGCTTCCTTGTATTGATCTTCATTTGCATGCAACACTCCCCCCTTCCTATTTTGTGCACGTCCTCGAGCGCGGTAGTAGCAAGAGCTGCAACAAAAATAATTGATACATTGAAGTCTTTTATTGAAAAAGAAAAAGAAAAGAAAAGAAAAGAAAAATCAGCAATGATATTTTTCACACGTGAGCATACAAGTGCAAGGCTGATTAAAGTTTTAATGAGTACTAAAATAGGTGAGTAAAGACTGGTCAAAGTGAGACTTAAGTAGTAGATAGTGCTACGTAAAGGCAAGTGTGCTTTGTACACCACCGGTTATGTCCGTAGTCTCAATGTCCTACCAGTATGTAAGTTACTCCTAAATGGTATACCTACTCCTAAATATGAGCAAAGGTGATTGGAACTTTCTTTTTTTTTCTTTTTTTTTTTAAATTGTGTGTAGAAGGTGATAAAATTAAGGTTCTATCCCAAAGAGACCCAAGCAATGGCCAAGAGACCTCCGCCAAGAGAATCTAAAGACCGCTAAGTATCTCAAGGGCGACAGACCCTTTTTCTTTCTGTTATGACCTAAGGAGTACCCCTTGAAGATGAAAGCATCGGTCTTGAGGGCCCATAGTGTACCCCCGAGTCCTACCAACATCTATCAAGGCGATAGATTCCTCAAAGTTCTTCTTCTGAAGTTTTTAGACATCAGTGTTCACCCCATGGAAACCAAGGCATCGGCCCCAAGGTGCTAAGACAACCTCAGGTCCTACCAAGCATTTCACATGGCGATAGACACTTCCTGTCTCAATTTATTTTGGATATATATTTTTTAGGGCACATTTTCGTAAATTTTTATTACTCCTAGCACCTAGCTCATATCTAAGAGGTAGCTACCACTAAGGATAACTAATATACCTTGAAAACATAAGTACTTGGCATACTCCATTGGTATATATCCTACACTGTCTTTAAATAGAAATATCTTTTACTAAGTCTTCTAAGACTCTAGAACTCACTCACCATATTTTAACAACTAATCAAAAACTTAAACCAGCCAATATTGTGTGAACATGCAAACCATATATTCGAAAGATAAGAGCACAAAAAGAAGTAGAGATTAAGATTTGAATACACCTGTTGTAGTGCTCTATTGATGTTGTTCGTTTGCATTGAGGCATTGCTGATTTTGGTGCAGATTGCTCCTCCTTGATCTTTGTAGGCGTAGCATGTCTCCCCCCTTCCTAATTTGTGTGCAAGGTAGGTGGACTAGTGGGGCATGTTTGATGCTCTTGTTTTAGCGAGGATCTCTGCAAAATTTTTATTAACAAACACAAAAAAAAAGAAAAGAAAAAAATAAAATTTACCATTGGTGCCAAACACCGAATATAGCCGAGGGGAAAAAACCCAATGGGAGAAAAGTGCCCTGGCTTGTCGATCTTATTGTGGAGTCGATGTGCTTACCCTTGCTCTGGTGGTGGATCCGTGTCCTCGTCTGCTGGAAAGATGGTATCAATTTCCTCAGGATGCAGAGACAACCCCTCACAAAAACCTGCCGCTGGAGAAGGTGGTAGAGGAAGGAGTGCTTCCTCACTAAAGTATGGCATTGGTTCTATGGGAAGGTTAATCAGACAGTTTCGATTTTGGAACTGTGCAATGTAGGTACTCATATTGATCCAATATTGACATGTGGGGGCTTGGGGAAGGAGGGCTTGCAAGATCGGTGGTTGCAAGTCACTCAGGCTTGTATCCCTCCATTGTTGTGCTTGAACCTCCTCAGGTAATCTACGCTGATGTGGTCCTCTCTCTGGTATTCTCACATTAAGAAGATTATGGCGTTGGGGTGTAACTCCCACAATTTGCTTCATTAAGCCCGTGCCATATCGTCTAAAGTAAGAGCGGCATATCCAACAAATATGTGAAGCTTCTTCTAATACAAGCCGTGCACACTCTTGACAATGTGGAAATGGGTGATGCTGTTGATAGAATAATGTGACAAAGTGATGCCCACAGCAACTTTCACCTAAGGGAGCATAGAAGTACCTAGAATGTGTTTGAAATGGAGGAGCACTATAACCCCCGCGATGATCTGGTCGAGTACTATCGGGGTCAATGCATGGTGGACATGTATCACGCCAAATATCCATCAGGAGTTATCTTATCTTCTTCCACCGCTTCGCTTCCGGATTCGTCGCTGGGACTTCACGTGCTTCTTCGCCAGCTACAGCCAGCTGCCCTCCACGTCTTCAATGCCCTTCACGTGCCTGGCTGCAGCAGTCGCCAGCTCCTTCACAGCCACCGCCGTTTCCTTCGCTCGCCTCTGCTGCTCAGTCGCCTCCACCTTTGCGTTCACTTCCTTGCGTTCTCTTTGGCGCCTCCTTGCCCGGCCTTCAGTGGCTTTCAACAGCCTTGGCCACTGCAACAACGCCACTTCTTCACGCCACCTCTTGCTACAGCCACCGCCGGCCACGTCTTCGCAACTTCACCCCGCTAAGCTACTCGGTAGCCGCCTGGGCTCACTTCACAGCCACCGCCCTGCGCCAGTACCTTCGCCCTGCTGCAGTTGTGTGTTTTTTCTTCGTCTCCTTGCCAGTCGCCGTCGTTTGCTTGCAAAGACCTTTTGCTGCCTCGCCTTCGTTTGCTACTCCACGCAGACCTTCACGCGTACAGTCTCCACGCCTTCCACCTTCACGCGGCCCACACGGCGAATCTCTCCTCACAGCTCGCTGCAATCGGCCACTCTCTGGCCTTCGCTCACTGCAGCAGTCGGCCGTCACCTTCAATGCTTCCCTTCAACGCCTTTTCTACTCCTCTGCTTCTCCTTCGCCACCCTCTGCGCTTTCTGGCCGCAGCTACCGGCGCTTCAGCCGCTTCAACCACTCGTTAAAAAAAACGATTATATATATATATATATATATATAATGGTTTTTTTTTTTAAAGCCGTCTACTGCACGCCTCCGACTTGTTCAAGCGTCTTGTTCAAGTTGTTTTGTCCAACATGCCAGTGGAAACAGAAAACGTTTAGAGAGAGGTAGAGAGAGAGCGCGCACGCAGACTGAGAGAGAGAGAGAGGCAATATTTTCCATCGGATGCACAGCCCTCGCCTTCACCTCCAACCCCTTCTCCTCACCGCCTTGCTTCCTTAAGCGGCCTTTACACTTGAGAGCCTATGGAGCTTGCATAAGCTATGGAAGAGCTTAGCAACGCACTTTTTTTATTTTTATTTTTTTACTAAATACATGTTAGCGAAAAGCATGAAAGCAATAACGAAAAAAACAATGCAGTAAGCATAATGAACGTACTTGAAAAAGCATAAAAGCAATGAAACATAAAAAAACAATGCGGGAGAAACCTCAACCGCTCAATGGTTAACCTTATCCACTCACACCGGGATCACACACCCAAACTTAACCTAATCACTCAATGGTTTTGCAACCAAAAGAGGAAATAGTGGTGGTTTTCACACACTCTCAACCGGATTTGAGTCTTCTCCCCGGCAGCGGCGCCAATGGAGAGACGGAATAACTCTCTCACTTGTAGCAAGAGTAGTATGATCCACACTTAGCTCAATCCAATGGGATTTGCATCCCTTTCGGAGCTAGGGATTCAACCCGTACCGGTGCACCAAAGCTTATCCATTTGATGGAGAGAATGCTAAGAAAACTACTACTAATGACATAGATTCAACACATACTCAAGCTCAATCTTGCTATTGCTCAACTCCACATTCCATTCATCCATACATCCAAACAAGAAGAAAGCCTAGCTATTGCTTACACAAAGATCAAGCATTCTTCATTCTCAAATAAACATTTCCCTAGCATGCACACAACCCTTTAAGCTATCAATAAGAAATATGCATACTAGAGAATTGACAAGAGAAGAGAGACTAATATCAACTCATTGCATTGAATTAACAAATGAATAGAACTTACAACAATGTAGATGGGGAGTGAGAAGAGCTTGCACCTCTATGGAAGAAGAGGGAGAGCTAGTCTCAAGAGAGCTCAAACATGAGTTTGCCCAATGTGTCCATGCTCTCAAATGAGCCACCTTTTATACAAAAATTCTAGAACTCTCAAAAGTTCCCATGTGGGATTATTGTGAAGCCCTCTCCCACATACATCTACAAAGTGGAACTCTTTACAAGAGCCCTAAGTATCTTTTTTGTTGCTTCCTTGTATTGATCTTCATTTGCATGCAACAATCTACATGCATACATCCACTCCACATTCACATCCACATCTATACATCTACATCTACATGCATACATCCACCTCTACATCCACATCTACGTCTATACACCTACATCTACATGCATACATCCCCATCCACATCCACATCTACATCTATACATCTACATCTACATGTATACATATACATCTCCATTCACAACTACATCTACATGCATACATCCATATCTCCATTCCCATCTACATCTATACATCTACATCTACATGCATCCATCCACCTCCACATCCACATCTACATCTATACATCTACATCTACATGTATACATCCACATCTCCATTCACATCTACATCTATACCTCTACATCTACATGCATCCTTCCACATCTCCATTTACATCCTCATCTACACATCTATTTCTACATGCATACATCCACGTCCCATGCATACATCCACCTCCACATTCACACTCACATCCATACATCTACATCTACATGCAACACCCACATCTCCATGCATAATAAAATTCTTTTAATTAATCTAGGATGATAGTTCCTAGAATATAGTAGGAATTCCTCTTTTTATACTTTGAATGAATTTATTTTATGCGTAATTTCTATAAAAATTTTGCCATAGCTCCGCTACTATGACTGATAAATCTCAATTTTTTTCTAAGGGATAAAGCTCATTATTAAAGAAATAATTAGAATGGTCTCTAATTGGATCATCAATCCATAATGGTCTCTAATTGGATCATTAAGAAAACAATTAGAATGGTCTCTAATTGGGTCATCAATCCATAATGGATTGAATCATCAATGTGCATAAACTAAAAGCATAGCAAAAAGCCATTAATTTGGCCTCAAGCATAGCTTAATCTTGGATTAAGGAAAGGCTTTATGAAAAGCTTCATTTGGATTGAGAATGGTTCATGAGTATGACCATTTCTTGAGTGAGAGAGAGAAATTACATAAAAACTATTAGAATTTAAACATAAATGGAAATTAACTTCTATAGCATTTATTAAATTATGTAACTCTTCACTACTATTCACCAATTAACTTCAATAGCATTTAAAAAACCATACCAATTAAACTTCTCAAGCTTGAGAGGGGTTGAGAAGAGAGAATCATTGAGAAATTATAGAAAGATCAAAATTCAATATACTTACCTTATAATTTGCTTGATTCTTTATTCACGGTAGAGGCCCCCAACCAATCAATTGGTTTAGTATGTTGATGGAGCCACCAATGGGGATTGAAGAAAGAGAGAAGTGTCAAAAACTAGTGAATTATTAAAGAATTCACAGTTCTTGGCTTAGGTGGAGTAACAAGGCATAAGACACTATATATTTTGGCTTAGATGGAGTAGAGTAACAAAGCATAAGACACTATATATTTTAGCTTAGGTGGAGTAGAGTAACAAGGCATAAGACTCTATATTTTTTTCAACAAGGGGAGGCTTCTATTTATAGGAAAAATTGAGCTCCTAACCAAACAAACTGATTCTAGAATTTTCCAAGTCAGTTTGGTTGAATTTGGACTAGATTTGGACCTAGTTTGGTTACTTTTTGATTCGGTTTGGTTCCATTTTGATTTGGTTTGGTTCAAGAGAGATGAGAGATAAAAATATCACATTATTTTTGAGTTTAAAACTCATTCAAGCATGTGAAATATGCACCTCCTTTAAAGAATTCCCCTTCTTTACATATGTGTCAAAATTTTATTGCTCATAGTTTTTTACTAATAAACCTTGTACATTTTCAACTCTTCATCTTATGTGAAATATGCACCTCCTTTAAAGAACTCCTCTTCCTTACATATGTGTCATAGTTTTTTTACAAATAAACCTTGTACATTTTCAACTCTTCATCTTATGTGAAATATGCACCTCCTTTAAAGAACTCCCCTTCCTTACATATGTGTTTATTTACTAATAAACCTTGTACATTTTCAACTCTTCATCTTATGTGAAATATGCACCTCCTTTAAAGAACTCCCCTTCCTTACATATGTGTTTATTTACTAATAAACCTTGTAAATTTTCAACTCTTCATCTTATGTGAGCATTTACTCATTTTTGGATACCCAAAATATCTCATATTTTTAATATTGCTCATAGTTTTTTACTAATAAACCTTGTACATTTTCAACTCTTCATCTTATGTGAGCATTTACTCATTTTTGGGTATCTTCTTTTACAAATTGGATTTATCTCCTCCCTACACATGGATTGATGCTATTGGCCCATAGGAACCTTAATTGGACCATAATCTAAAAATTTCTGAAAATCTAGACCCTTAGACTAAGGTGCTTTATACTTATTTCCAATTAATTCCAATTGCACATTGGAAAATTCTTTTTGAATTTCTGTTTCAGGGGAACTTATTTTAATAAGATGAGTTATTTTTCTATCCAAAAATATTCATAATCTGAATATTCTCTCTCTAGCATATTTTTCTCTCTCTAGGCTAAAACAGTTAGAACAAGGCCTTTATATTTCTGAAGAGGGATTGATTACAGGGGAAGATACTAGACATCAAAAAGGGGTTGGGGGAGGAATCTTACAAGTGAGAGAGAGAAATTTCATAAAAACCATTTGAATTAAGCATAAATAGAAATTTATGTAATTCTTAACTATCATTAATCAATTAACTTCAATAGTATTTATCAAATTATGTAACTCTTCACTACCATTCATCAATTAACTTCAATAACATTCAAAAACCATTCTAATTAAGCTTCTCAAGCTTGAGAGGGGTTGAGAAGAGAGAAACATTGAGAAATTATAGAAAATGATCAAAATTCACTAATTACCTTACAAATTGCTTGATTCTTTGTTCACGGTAGAGGCCCCCAACCAATCAATTGGTTAAGTATGTTGATGGAGCCACCAATGGGGATTGAAGAAAGAGGGAAGCTCCAAAAACTAGTGAATTATTAATGAATTCACAGTTCTTGGCTTAGGTGGAGTAGAGTAACGATGCATAAATACTATATATTTTTCAACAAGGGGTAGGCTTCTATTTATAGGAAAAATTGAGCTCCTAACCAAACAAACTGATTCTAGAATTTTCCAAATCAGTTTGGTCAATTTTTGACCATTTTTAGGTCAGTTAAGCTAACTTTTTGGAACTAGACTTGAATGAGGAGAGAGGAGAGATGAAATATCTCAATTTTTATGAGTTTAAAACTCATTCAAGCATGTGAAATATGCACCTCCTTTAAAGAACTCTCCTTCCTTACATATGTGTCAAAATGGAATCATTATACCTAAATATCTCATATTTTTAATATTGCTCATAGTTTTTTACTAATAAACCTTGTACATTTTCAACTCTTCATCTTATGTGAAATATGCACCTCCTTTAAAGAACTCCTCTTCCTTACATATGTGTCATAGTTTTTTTTACTAATAAACCTTGTACATTTTCAACTCTTCATCTTATGTGAAATATGCACCTCCTTTAAAGAACTCCCCTTCCTTACATATGTATCAAAATAAAATCATTATACCCAAAATATCTCATATTTTTAATATTGCTCATAGTTTTTTACTAATAAACCTTGTACATTTTCAACTCTTCATCTTATGTGAGCATTTACTCATTTTTGGATATCCAAAATATCTTATATTTTTAATATTACTCATATTTTTTTACTAATAAACCTTGTACATTTTCAACTCTTCATCTTATGTGAGCATTTACTCATTTTTGGGTATCTTCTTTTACAAATTGGATTTATCTCCTCTCTACACATGGATATAGGAACCTTAATTGGACCATAATCCAAAAATTTTTGAAAATCTAGACCCTTAGGCTAAGGTCCTTTATACACATTTCCAATTAATTCCAATTGCACATTGGAAAATTCTTTTTGAATTTCTGTTTCAGGGGAATTCATCTTACTTATAAGAGAAATTTTTCTATCCAAAAATATTCAAAATCTAAATATTCTCTCTCTAGAATATTTTCTCTCTCTAGGTTAAAATAGTTAGAAACAAGGTCTTTATATTTCTGAAGAGGGATTGATTACAGGGAAAGATACTAGACATCAAAAAGGGGGTGGGGGAGGAATCTTACAATAAAGGCCGCCACTGCACCGGATAAGGGGGTGCAAAAAAAAAGAGTGAAATTTTTTGGATTTTTTTGAAAAAAAATATATATATAAAAAACCTTAAAATTTGACCTTATGCACTTGCAGTGGTCGGGACGTCATATAGACACTGCCATAGGGCCTAGGGCACCTTCTAGAGTACCTATGCAGGAAAGTGGGACCCAATTGGTAGGAGATTTGGCAGATATTGCTGAAACCTTTTTTGAATCCCAATCTGATACCCTTTCCAGGACAACTAGCTCCTTGTCTATGGACAATATAGGGCCGTCAAATAGTCATCCCTTAGCCCCAAATAGGACACCCACAAGATCTTTTAATCCATTTGAAGCCGACACCATGGGGTTACCACTCAATGTGAGACTTCAATATGTCTACACGAAGGAGCTGAGATTTTTAGGGATCCACAACAACGGTATCTCGTTAAGATCGCAGACTTTTTCTCAGAGCAGCTTGATAGAGCACCTCTAGTCAATGACCAGGGTAACATGTACATGGGTGGAGATGGTGTTCGCTACGAAGTCACCTATCATCCAGAGAAT
Source organism: Cibotium barometz (assembly GCF_041138505.1). Lineage (NCBI taxonomy): Eukaryota > Viridiplantae > Streptophyta > Polypodiopsida > Cyatheales > Cibotiaceae > Cibotium > Cibotium barometz. Next base: position 51,559,960 of record NC_141067.1, read on the forward strand.
GTGGACAAATTAGGGGAGCTCTCTAAAAGTGAGTTCTTAGACTTATCAAAGCTTTCCAGAGCAAGGGAGTCTAGAGATGATTGGCTCATTGAGCCGAACATGCCTGGACAAATTAGGGGAGCTCTCTAAAAGTGAGTTCTTAGACTTATCAAAGCTTTCCAGAGCAAGGGAGTCTAGAGATGATTGGCTCATTGAGCCGAACATGCCTGGACCATCCAATGCCCAGTCCTCAAAGCCATCCATAGATGATTTACTTTGAGTAGATCTAAATTTGGAAAGGGATAGGAAAGGCAAGAGAAAAATGGATCAGGGGGCTGACAAAGGTCTTTCAGGATGACCCACTTCAAGAGGTCTATAAGGACTCTTTAGAAGGATATTATGCCACAACTAGATCGCCAGAGCTAGATGTTCCTCTAGCACTTGTGGTGGTAGTCGAGAAGATTGCAGATATAAGAACCAAATCGTTGATAAATGGGCCAATGAATACCGAACCTTAGATTGGAAGAAAATTCGTGAGCTCACGTGGAGAGGACAACCATTATTCATGGAAGTGTTCTCAACAAATACAGCTAAACCAGGAGAGACAGCCTTTCTTGGAGAAATTGTTGCTCCTCCCCTACGAGAGTTCACTAGAGAGGGACCCTCAACATCAAAGTGGACCACTGCAAGTAGCCCAACTCTAGCACCAAAATATTATCCTACACCAAAAGTGCAACCACAGATCACACCACAACAACGTTTCTCTCACTATGACAATCGGAGGGTAGGGGAGCCAACTCGGCCTCCCATAAATGCACCTCCTGAAATGCGGGTAACAAGATCTTTGGAGGGGGTTGGTGAGGCAGGTAATAGGGGACCCACACCAATTTGGGATGCATGTGGACCATCTTACCAAAGAGAGGAATAGTTCCCACTGAGAGTGAGAGGTCGTAGGCCCTATGATGAGTATGCAAGACAAGTAAGGCCATCAACTCTTCAGAAACTGGTAAAGAATTACGAAGGGTCGGGAGATCCATATGACCATGTAGCAGCATTTAGGCAAGCAGTTCGAGCTGAGCAAGTGACTGACAAGCATACACAAATTGAAGGATTCGGGCTCACTCTTGAGGGAAAGGCCCTTGCTTGGTTTCAGGTACTAGAGGCTTTAGAAAAATCTTCTTTACGAGTTTTGGAAGAGAGATTCATTGCTGCTTTTTCCTTGATGGGGATTCAGCATGACACAGTAGCAAACATCTACTCTTTCAAGTAAGGCGAGACTGAGAGTGTTAGAGACTGTGTAAATAGGATGAAGCAGTACATTAATTGTTGCCCAGAAGATGAGAAGCCTACCCAGAGTCGATTAATTTCTCTCTTCTTAAAAGGACTCAAAAATTCAACACTGCATATACATCTCTATGCAAAGAAGCATACAAATTTCAATGAGTGTTGCCACGATGCTATGGATTTCACAGATAACTTCAAATTCCAAGATGGTTCTGGCCCTGAGGTGCAACCTAGGGATTAGTGGGGTGATGACCAAAGTTCAGGGTCTAGTGCGCTAGTAAATCCAGACTAGATAGCTAACCTAGTACTAAGGAGATTGGGACAAACCTATCGCCCACCCATGCAGCCACAACAACAGCAGCACAGTGAATGAGGAGTGTACTACCTACAGGTCCTCATCTTTGTGGAGCATGTGGCGGTAACCATAAAACCGAAGAATGTAATACCTTTTCTCCTCTAGTCACAAACCAACCCACAAAGAAGTGGTGCCAGGCATGTGCTTGGAACTTTACCCACACCACACAGGAATGTACTCGCATTGCAAGAATGAGAAAGGAGCGTGAGCAGCAAAGGGGTGGAGTGGCTCCACAAATGCATCAACAATATACTAATTTTGAACGTAAGCCAGCGATGGCACAAGAGCAAGCACGACCTGTACTTGGAGCTCAACCTCCTGCTCCTGGGACTGCTCCTGTGAGGGTTGTTGACTAATGACAATTCAAATATGTGTAGAGACTTGGTAAACCCAGGCTATGTGGAGGAGGAATATGCATCATATTTATCCAAGGAAAATCTCTTTGAAAGTCCCGCATATCCAAGCCAAGCACTGTGGAGGCTCAACCAGGGGAACAAAATTCTTTGATGTTGCTAGGCGGCTACCAACCTAGGACTCTAGGCCCCTCAGGTCAATGGCAGCAAAGGAAAGTAGAAGCCAAACTAATGGGCCCCTGTTATGAGTGCGGAGAACCCCCTTCGGCTCGTGATTTTCCACATCGCCCAAGGCAAGCAGCTCGATCCAATACAACAGTACCACAGTTTTCCCCAATTGAAAGATATTGTCTAGGGTGTTGTGTAGAACACTTTCCAAAGGATTGTTTTGCTGAAACCACATGAGGAAGGCACCTCTCAACCAAAGGTTTCACTCAACTTTGTAGAGGCAGCTCCATCGCCACCTTCATCAGAGAATGAGGATGTCGTGCCACTTAGAGTCATGACTAGATCACAGACACGAAATGCCGAAATGCAGACTGATGAGACACCTCGAACTAGGGATGCAAAGGCAAATCTAGTGGGGACAAGACCCTACATTCCAATAGAAAAAGGACCACTAGGAGGAAAAAGAACCGCAACAAGCGAACTTAGAGTGCATCCACTAGTTCTCACTAAACAAAACATGAGGGATCAAGCTTTTACATCCCAAGAAGTGCACGAGGAGCATCAACCTCAACCTAGGCCTAGTGCTAAACAAGATGAGGCTAGTACCACCGAGGATAGTTCTCGAGGTTCTGTTTTTGTGGATAAGGTGAATGAGACTCTAGATGCCATCATTGATGCTCATACAAGTCGCATTGCAGCTTTATCTGAGCTACCCAAGAAGCTTCAAGAATACCCAAACCCTCGTGAAAAGAAGATCAATCTAGCTGTACATCAGCAACTCATTAGGGAAGCTCAATCAATACTTGAGGGTCCAGCTCCACCTATCCCTCGGGGCCCAACCTCTCTCAAGCCAACATTAGAAACCATATCAGAAGTGTCATCAAGTTGGGAAATGAAAAGTGAGCTGATCTCACAAGCTCATAGCGAGAAGTGTGCACCAATTGACACCCCATTGAAAGAAGGCATTCTGCCACCACCTAGTCTTGCCTTCCCATGTAATGATGAAGTTATTGACACCAATGAGGACATGGCAAATGAGATGTGGGCAGCAGTTCATGAGAAAGTTAATGAGAATATGTCCTCTATTATTTCACCTCCATTCTCTGAAGTGGATTTTACCAGGGGCACAGAAAACAACTTTAGACACCCAAGCATCCAGGAGGAAGTTCAAACAATTGTTTCTCCTAGAAGTAAGCATACAATGAAAACCTTACCATCTTATTTGGGAGATTATGAGAACTGTTCTCAAACCTTGAGGATACCCTCCATGCATAGAAGGTTGACAAAGGAGATGGATATGGGTATTGTGCAAGCTATTTTGTCAGCACTAGTGGCTTGTACCATACCTTTGCTTGATTTGATAAAGCTTCATCCAGAGTTGTGGAATGATATTGCCACATGTTTGTCAGAGTAGGTATTGCTACAAAAGGGTCACCATCATTGTACTATACACACTGAGACAAAGCATGTTATGCTAGTTCCTATCAACAAAGTAGGAAAATTTTGTGAGGACGATCAGGGAAATGCTACCCTCCCATTAGAAGTGCGAAAAGTAGCTTCAACTGCAATACTTGATAGTGGTGCAGGAGTGGGCATTGTGACAAGGTCCATTTGGGAAAAGTGGGGCAAACCAGCTATTAGGAGTACCAGGATGCGCTTGCAGCTAGCAGATGGAAGCTTAGAATATCCCATTGGGCTGCTAGAGTATATATTGGTCACCACATGTGGGATTGAATATGAGCACACCTTTGCAGTAGTGGATTTTGGAAAACATCCAAACTATGAAGTGATATTGGGTAGACCATTCATGTGACAATCTCAAATGATTCAAGATTGGGGATACAATTATTTGTATCTCCGACATGATTCTGTCATCACAAGGGTCAACCTAAAGAATCACTCATATCGTGATGTAACAAGGTCTCCAATAGATGAGTTTGATTGTGCTTCATCTGAGGGCTCAAGAGTTACATTGTCAGATGGGCGAGAAGATCTGTGGATGTGTGGAGCCTCATGTAGGGATTTCAACACTGAGAGACTTAAGGGTAATCGAAGTGTATCAGATGAGGCATACATTCCACAACCCTTCCCTGAGCACTTAATTGATCCCCTAGATTGGAGTCATGTCCTTGCAACATTATCCACATGTGCTTTACCTAAGCCAATTCAATTTTGTGACTCAGATGGATATGACATTATTCCTATACCAATGGTACAACCACGTGACCTTCTAGATGATTTGTACTATAGGGATGCATCCACAACAGCACTGCATGTAGAGGAAGTCTCAGTGGAGGATTTAACACTCGAATCTGCTAATGATGCTGATAAGGAAGATAAATGGGACTCTGATATTGAAGATGATGTCATAATCCCCAAGGAAGAGTTAGGAAAGGCACGCCTACTCTTGAGAGGAAGGGAGGTTCAAATAGAGATCCCTCGAAGCCGACCTAAACGTAAATGCTGTAAGAGCCATAAGAGAATCTGTAAACAAGATGAGAGGGAATGATGTGAGAGAAAGAAAAAAGAAGACGAGAAGTTTAAGAATGAACACTCTCGACCACCACCTCACTTCTCAGGAAAGAATGGATATCTATACTATGTCCAAGCACAAGATAGTATCAAAGACCAAGTAAAACGATCAGATGGATTCCAACCAGGAGAAAAGCTAAAAATTGTTAGCAAAAATCACAAAAAAAATGAAGAAATCAAAACCAAAACTCAAGTCTCAAACCGATTCAAAAGAGAGTGTCGGAAGTGCAAAGATAACGGTTGAACAAAAAAATCTGATGCAAGATTGCAAAAGAGAGCTCAAAACCACATGGTCTTCAATTAGTGATGACTCAAGTGGACAAGAACAAGGTCTCAATGTTCCCCCCAACTTCACACAGTACACTCTTCAAGATCGGAAGATTGTTCTTCAACAGCCCATGCGACAAAAGCCAAGCATGCCATGGGTTTCATATGATGGTCCAGAAGATGCAAAAAAAAATTGATGTCGCTAAGCCAGGAGAAGAGCCTCGCTATGTGTGGATTGCCACAGACTTGTTCTTAGATGAGGAGAAGTTATTGATTCAAACAATAAAGGAGTATTGTGATGTTTTTGCTTGGAGTTATAAAGACCTCAAAGGAGTTGATCCAAGCATATGTTAGCATACAATTCCATTGCGAGAGGATGCAAAGCCTTCCAAGCAACATCGTTATACTTACAATGAGAATTTTGCACGAAAGATAAAAGAAGAAATAGACAAGCTCTTAGAGGCAGAATTTATCTATGAGATTGAACACACTAAATGGGTCTCCCCTATTGTAGTGGTGCCCAAGAAAAATGGAAAACTTCGAGTATGTGTAAACCTCAAGAAGGTAAATGCAGCTACTGTACGTGATCATTACCCACTTTCAATCACGGATCATGTTTTGGAGCGAGTTGGAGGAAAAAAGACATATAGTTTCTTGGATGGATTCTTCGGTTACAATCAAGTGTCAATTGATCCAAAGGATCAAACAAGACAGCCTTTGCTACTGAAGATGGCATCTTTGCCTATCGTGTTATGCCATTTGGTCTAACAAATGCACCAGCAACCTTTCAGCGGTTAATGATTCATGTATTCAAGGAGTACCTTAGGCAATTTCTTGAGATCTTCATGGATGATTTATGTGTTCACTCACAAGAGCGTGATGATCATATAGAACACCTCAGACTTGTGTTTCAAAAGTGTCAAGTTTATCGTATATGCTTGAATCCTGACAAGTGCAAATTCATGGTAAGACAAGGGAAAATTTTGGGCCATATTGTTTCTCACAATGGGATTTCAATAGATATGGATAAAATTGATGTCATTGTCTCATTACCTCGGCCTATCAACCCTAAAGGGGTACAAATATTCATGGGACATTGTGGCTATTATCGTCGATTCATCTACATGTACGCTGTCCTAGCCAGACCATTATATGCTCTTCTTGTAAAGTTTAATTGGACTGATGAGTGTGAGGAATCCTTTGAAAAGTTGAAGCAGGCATTAGTGACTGCACCCATCTTACGGGCACCAGATTGGAACCAAATCTTTCATATCCATATTGATGCTTCAAACTTTGCAATTGGATGTATTTTGGCTCAATCGGGAGAACATAATAAGGATTTCCCAATCTCTTATGCTAGTCGATAGTTGAACAATGCTGAGAAGAATTATACCACAACAGAAAGAGAAGGTTTGTCCATGATATATGCAGTGAAAAAGTTTCGCCATTACCTTTTGGCAAACAAATTTTAATTTTTTTGGACCATCAAGCACTGCTATATTTGGTGAATAAGCCTTGTGCAACTGGAAGGATTGTGAGGTGGTTTTTCATCCTTCTTGAGTTTGATTTTGAAGTGGCAGTCTGAAAAGGAACAACTCATCTTAGGGCAGATCATTTGTCTCGAATCACCTCTGGCGAAGCTCCTGTGGGTGTGGATGATGATATGTTAGATTCAACACTTTTCCTTGTAGAGACAGCTCCTAAATGGTCTGAACCCATCTTAGAAATTTTGACAAGTGGGCAAATACAACTAGCGGGTCCTAATGTGGACCTATGGCGATCATTCAAGTTAATCTCAGGGAGATTATATCGTCAGGGTAATGATGGAGTGTTGCGGCTTATACCTAACCCTGACCAATATGAGAAGATCTTGGAATGGGCACATAAGGGTATCGGTGGAATCCATGCATCAGCTACTACTTGTGTGCGACGTATATCTCAGGATGGGCAATGGTGGCCTACCATGCATTCGGATGCTGAAAAATTTGTTTGTAACTGTGCTTCATGTCAAACTCAACAGCCAATTCATAATGTCACATTATTCCAAATTTCAACTACACCAAGTTGGAGTAAGTATATTGTGGACTATCTTCAGCATGGTCATACTGATGATCGAAAAATTCCTAAATATCGAAAGCATGCTATTGAAGTTGAAGCGGCAAACTATATGCTGATAGAGGGCCAACTCTACAAGAGGGGCAAGGATGGCAACTTACGCATGTGTGTATGTGAAGCTGACTACTTGAAAATCTTGACTCATGCACATGCAAGTGTTGGCGGTGGACACTTTTCGGGCAATACCACAGCTAAGTTGATTAGGTGGTCTGGGCTTTGGTGGCCAACCTTACAAATGGATGCTGAAGAATAGGTAAAACGTTGTCACGATTGTCAAAGGACCAAACCTCCCATCACAAAGGACAATATGCCATTGCGGCCTATGTTAAGCACACGTGCTTTTGCCAAATGGGGTATTGATTTTGTCGGTCCCATTAAACCTCCAGCTCGTCACACGCATGCCGAATATATTATAGTCGCAACTGACTATTTGACCAAATGGGTAGAGGCAAAGGCTACAGTCAAAAATGATGCCAGAACCACAGCCAAGTTCTTGTATGAGTACGTGTTTACACGCTATGGCTTACCTATTGAAATCGTTAGTGATCAAGGTGTGCACTTTGTGAATGAGGTCATAGAGTTTTTGCTTCAAGAATTTATGGTAATTCACAAGCGTTCTGCACCCTATCATCCCCAGACCAATGGACAAGCTGAGAGTACTAACAAGATTCTCTGCACAGCACTCACAAAGATTGTTGAGGGACATAGGACTGATTGGGAGCAAAAGTTGCACTCAGTTCTTTGGGCATATAGAACAGCGTATAAAACATCTGTGGGCACAACCCCATTTGAGCTTGCTTTTGGGCTAGATGTAATTCTTCCAATTGAATTTCTTGTACCTACTCTATGAGTTGCTAAACAATTGGACTGGACTGGTCATGAGCTTTCTCAACGCATTGATGAAATGGAAAAGCTTGATGAGACCCGCTTATTGGCGGTAATGGGGATGTATGCCGAGAAGAGGAGAAAAAAGCAATGGTATGATAGAAATGTAACAACTGGCCGATTCAAAAAAGGGGACCTTGTGCTCTTGTACACACTTAAGAAGCATAAGAGAAAGCTCAAGAAATGTGGCCTAGGACCGTTTGTGATTAATGAGCTTACTCCAAGTGGTGCAGTGCGTTTAGAGACACTAGAAGGTGAGCAAATGCCTAACTTCATTAATGGAAGTCATCTCAAGAAATACAATGAACCATTAATTGAAGCCATGCTTCAACAATGCTGCACACATACGGAAAGAAGCTCATGACCTACTTAAACGTCAGGCTCAAGAAGAGGCTAAAGCTAGAGTTGCAAAAGCCAAGGATCATCGCAAGGCTTCTATGTTGGCCTTACAGTTGGCTACTGATGAACAATATGTCGATCCTTTCAATATTCAAGTGTGTCTTCATCTTCATGAGACTACCTACTTTGTCTCTGCCTTAATTGACTCTGGTGCAGACTATAATGTTCTCTCGTTTGACACATGGATAGCCTTGGGACAACCAACACTTGTGCACATTCCTATTGACTTACGAAGCTTCTCAGGTGAGGATAACCCTATAGAGGGAAAATGTGTCATTATGATGTCCATTCAGGATCACCAGATGTCAGTTCCCTCTTATGTGGCTAGTAAGTCCAAGGCAGTGGTAGAGGCTGTTCTCGGACGAACATGGTTAAGTGCTACCAATTGTTCATTAGATTGGAAGAATAGACAATACAAATTGCAAATTGATTCTAATTGCATCTTGGGATCTGCTACTCCACGAGCTTTATCATGTCAAAAGGGTGGTATTTCTACCTTACACAACCCACTTTCAAAATCTGCTCTTGAAGCTCCAACACAAATGATGTGGATAATCGATGAGTCCTCAAGTGAGGGCCATGGCTGGCATGTTCCAACTACTCTAGTCACTGTTCAAAGAAGGCCATGCAAGAAGGAATTATCAATTTGGCTACCCAAAGATGCGTACAAACTTGTACCATCTAGCCTAGTTGCTAAACCTCCTAAAAAGCACATCTTTTCCAAGCCTAAACCTCAAATTGTTACTCATTGGGTCCCAAAGCATGTTCTTAAAGCACAAGGCTATTATGAGGGTGCAACAGCACTTTGGCTTCCCAAATGCCATGGTTTGCTAGAGGTAAAAGAGTGTATCAATAAGATTCCAAAAGCCACCCTTGGTTTTCCATATCAGTGGGTGTAAAGGAAATCAACACAACCTCTTCAAGATAGGATAGGTGGTTGTGATAGCACCTATAAATCTCCTTGTGTTGACCTTCCCAAAACATGTATTGAATCACCAGCTGTCCCAATTTCTCCTTGTTACACAATTCCACCATCAACTTGTGTACCTAAGACAAATCCAACTTTACATAAGTCTCCTTTGAGCATAGATTCTAGCACTTCACTGCCTAAATCCTCTTATCTTGCTCAAATTCCTCGACAATTGCTAACCTTCCCACCTCTTAAGAAGGACATACCCAAAACCAAAGGTAAGGCATTAACACTACAATTGAAGCTCTTTGGTAGATCAGTGTTTGAATAGTCTCACATTTAGATTGTGTTCTTTTTGAGATGATCTTATCTACAATGTTTTTGATAGGGATTGTAATGATGGATATGAGTGTATAAAGTTTGAAGTTTCTAAATTTCATTGTTCTATGCCCAGATACCTCTTGATGGATACTTGGCGAGATACATGTCCACCATGCATTGACCCTGATAGTACTCAACCTGAACATCGCGGGGGTTATAGCGCTCCTCCTTTTCAAACTCATTCTAGGTATTTTTATGCTCCCTTAGGTGAAAATTGCCGTGGGCATCACTTTGTCACTTTATTCTATCAACAGCATCACCCATTTCCACATTGTCAAGAGTGTGCACGACTCGTATTAGGAGAAGCTTCACACATTTGTTGGCTATGCCGCTCTTACTTTCGACGATATGGCACGGGCTTAATGAAACAAATTGTGGGAATTACACCCCAACGCCATAACCTTCTTGATGTGAGAGTACCAGACCGAGGACCAAATCAATGTAGATTACCTGAAGAGGTTCAAGCACAACAATGGAGGGATACATGCATAAATGACTTGCAACCACCTATCTTGCAAGCCCTCCTTCCCCCAGCCTCAACATGTCAATTTTGGATCATTATGAGTATCTATATTGAGCAGTTCCAAAATCGAAATTGTCTGCTTAACCTTCCCATAGAACCAATGCCATATTTTAGCGAGGATGCACTCCTTCCTCTACCACCTTCTCTAGAGGCCGGCTTTTGCACAGGGTTGTCCTTGCATCCTGAAGTTATTGATACCATCTTTCTAGCAGAAGTGGACACGGATCCACCACCAGTGCAAGGGTAAGCTCATCAACTCCACAATAAGATCAACAAGCCAGGGCACTTTTCTCCCACTGGGTTATTCCCCTCGGCTGTATTCGGTGATTGGCACCAATAATAAATTTTATTCTTTTCTTTTCTTTTCTTGTTTGTTAATAAACATTTTGCAAAGATCTCAGCTAAACAAGAGAATACAAACACGCCCCAATAGTCCACCTACCGTGCACACAAATTAGGAAGGGGGGAGACATGCAATGCCTACAAAGAGCAAAGAGAAGCAATCTGCACACCATAAGCAATGCATCAATTTAAATGCACAACATCAACGAGCACTACAACAGGTGTATTCAAATCATAATCTTTTGTTCTTTATGTGCTTTTAACTTTTGGATATATTGTTTGCATGTTCACACACAGTTGGCTGGTTTAAGTTTTAAATTAGTTGTTAAAATGTGGTGAGTGATTTCTAGATTCTTAGAGGACTTAGTAGAAGGTATTTCTATTTGAAAACGGTGTAGGATATATACCAATGGAGTATGTCAAGTTCTTATGCTCTCGAAGTATATTAGTTATCCCTAGTGGTAGCTACCTCTTCTCTTAGGTATGGGCTAGGTGCTAGGATTAATAAAAAATTTACAAAAATCATGCCCTAAAAAATATATACAAGTGAATCGAGACATGACGTGTCTACAGCCATGTGGAATGCTTGGTAGGACCTTGGGTCGTCTTAGCACCTTGGGACCGATGCCTTGGTTTCCATGGGGTGAACACTGATGTCTAAAAGATTCAGAAAAAGACCTTCAAGGACTCTATTGCCTTGATAGATGTTGGTAGGACTCTGGGGTACATTATGGGCCCTCGAGACCGATGTCCTCATCTTCATGGGATACTCCTTATGTCAAAAAGAAAGAAAAGGGTCTGTCACCCTTGAGATACTTAGCGGCCTTTAGATTCTCTTGGCGGAGGTCTCTTGGCCATTGCTTGGGTTTCATTGGGATGGAACCTTCCTCTTTATTCATCTTTTACACACACACCAAAAAAAAAGAGAAAAAAAGAAAAAAGAAAAAAGGAAAAAAAAAGGTCCAATCACCATTGCTCATATTTAGGAGTCGAGTTGCCACTTAGGAATAACTTAAACACTTGTAGGACATTGAGACTACGGTTATAACCTGCGGTGTACAAGCACACTTGCCTTTGCATAGCACTATCTACCACTTAGTCTCACTTTGACTAGTCTTTACTCACCTCTTTTAGCACTCTTTAAAACTCTAATCGGCCTTTCACTTGTATACTCACGTGTGCGATTATCATTGTTGTTTTTTTTTCAATCAAAGGCTTTACTTGTCTTCTTCCATTGTTTTTTACAGCTTTTGCTTCTATCGCGCCCGAGGACATGCGCGATTTAGGAAGGGGGGAATGTTCCACGGGAACACGGATTATGGAAGGAGGCCGGAAGCAATTAATGCGAGATAGCAAGATTGTAGCCATGGGAACATAAAGACACACATAATTTTTCCATATTTTTGTGCCGAAGTGCAATGTAAATCGTTTTAGGCCAATGTGGGTTCTAAATGAGAGTTCTAAGTGTATTAAGCAAGGCTCACTTATGGGGTTTTCCGCCCATGTGTGAAAGAGGCCTAGGGTTAGGGTTAGTGGCATCTCTACAAAAGAGATGTTAGCTAAAGAAAGTGGACGTTTTTTGCCATTCCCATAAGCTATTGAGTGAAGCTCTTGAGCTCTCAAGCTATGGCAGCTCTCTAACTCTCTCTCTATTGTACTCTAATGAGCATGAATCTCCAATGAGTATAGCTCCACTTCATTCTCTTAATCTGTTTTAGCATCATTGAAGTAGATTAGTCTATGATTAGTTGAATGCTTCTTTGTTTCTCTTGTGTATGCTGCATGCTTAGTGTGTGTGTGTGTAGTCTCCATTGATGCAAGCTCTTGCCCACTTCTTTGGCAATGAGTTATTCATGGATAGACTCTCTCCATGAGCTTGTTGGTTTGTGAATGTTACATTCTCTGCTTGCTTAAGCTTGTGGGTTAGTAGATGCACGCTTATGGATTTGCAGGCATTAGGGAAAGCTAAGATTTAATCAATGTTTGAATGGGATTAAGAGATTGCTATGCATTGTTTGTTGCCTTGATTAGTGTAGTGGACTTAAGGAATTGAGAGATTGATTGAGGTGTTGAATGGTTGAATCGTCAAGTGGTGGTTTGTGTATGTGAACTCTCCCTCATGGGATAAGCTTTCATGCACTAATCGGGTCGAGTCCTCGGATTGACATTGTGTTTCTTAACACATTTGTTGATCGGTAGTACTCTATGAGCACTATGTTGCACGGTAGAGAGAACCACTCTACATCAAGTTTGTAGAATTGCATTAACAGATTTATCTTTGAATTTTTTGGTTGAGTGCCAATAATTTATTAAGTTCATCCCATGCATCTTTTGCCCATTGTATCCCTGTGATGTGGTGAATGATTTCATCATTGAAAGTGAGTGCGATGAGTCCTAATGCTTTCTCATTCCTTCTCTTCCACTCATTTTCCCCACTCACCTCTGGACATTCATCTCTTCCCTCAACTAGCCCCCATAGATTTTTCCTCATGAGGAAATACATGGTTTTTGTTTGCCATGTATAAAATTGCTCCCCACCATTAAATTTGGCTCTCTTGTGCCGTGCTCATGATAATGTGAAGGGGGTCTTACCTCTTGATCTAATTTCAAGATTCAAGGGTAGTGTCTACCCTTTTACAACTCAATCTATTGTTTAGATGATGATTACAACAAATTTATCAGCATAAATTCACCAAAAATTACATAAAGCCAAGGGTAACAAATTTATACTGAATGGTTGGAGTATCAAACCATCTCTGAATTGTAATATGAAGTTATAGGGACTTGTATTAGATACCCAATGGTAAATTTGGACCCTTAATTGCACCAAAATATAGTGATTAGTACTGATTAATCACTAATTAGCAAAATAATCCTCTGTTTTGTGTGCAAAAAACAGAGTATGTGGGGAGGCGAGATCTGGGTCCTTAGAGTTCAAATAAGCTCAACGCCTTTCAAATCCATCAATAGCAATTATTCTAGTAGAGGATCAAGCCAAGAAACACAAGATTTGACCAAACATTGAATGCTCAATCTCTGTTTACCAAAGACACCTGTAGATTTGATGCAGAGCTTGATGCCACTTCTCCTTGAGGAATTTCATAAATTTGACATCACCAGCATGTAGAGCACCCTTAAAAACCTCTAGGGCTGCCAAAAATAATTAGACCAATTGCTTATGTGGAAGAGAAGATCTCAGTTTTGCTTCAAAAAAATAGCGAAAATCGCGATCTGCAGCAACTTCTCCTGGCGGTTTGGCAATTTGACTTGTTGACTGAAGCATGGATAGCCTGGCTAGATGTGGCTAAGTGGGTTTGGGCTAATGTTATGGAAAGAGGGAGATCAAGCCCCTCCACCAAGTGGGGGTACAGAGGCTAATTGAGAAAAGAGCTAAAAATTTGATTATTTCTTAATCCTAATTAACTAGGTGATTAGCAAGATAATGAGCTCATAAATTTGATGGATTCTATGTTGGGCTCTGATACCATGTTAAATTTGCAGCAATGTGATAAGCTATGGTGGATCAAATGCAAGAATCAACATCATTAACAAAGAGATTAGATTAAGATGAGATTAGTGAGCAAATTGATAGTTTAATGTAGGCATGGATAATAAAAAACCATTATTATCGTTAGGCCAATGCCTCAATTTATAGAGTTTACATCCAAGCATCTAATCCCACTGATCTCTCCTTGATTCACTCCACCTCTTTTGCTTGATTCTCTCCACCTCTTCACTTTTTCCAGAATATCTCCACACATCCTAAATCTTCTCATGCTACCCTTTATTCTCTCCTGGTTGATACCTCTCACCTTTTCACTGCTTCTCACTCATTTATAGATTCTCTTTTACAGCCTCTTACTAAGGGCTTGTTCCCGCACACACCCTATTCACTTGTATATTTCAACAAAGCTCCTCATCAAGGCTCTTCTCAGAGCCGCTATAGTCACCATCCATATATGAGTGACCTGCTGATAGATCAGGCACAAAGGGTTGATCTACATTTTCCTTCCCTTTCCATGATACATGTGTACCTACATTTCTCCTCAACCTTCCTGACCATAGCTAACATTGGATCCATTGCTAGAGGCCTCTCCTTCCAGGTCCACTAAGCACCTGTGAATTGCTACTCTATATGTGGTGTAGCATCAGTACTTCTTACATCTACATCTTTTGTTGCCTTCAATTGCTGGTGCATACCAATTACTCATCTTCGTAAAAACAACATCTCCGCTTACTCGCATCTCACAACTGGTAAGGTTATAAAATCTATAACCTTTCTACTCCATAGCATAGCCAATAAATATGCATTTCTCTACCTTTGGATCCAACTTTGTTCTCACTTTATCAGAAACATGCACATATGCAATACACCTGAACACTTTTCTAGTGAGACACATCCAGTCTTATGCCTGTAAACTTTTGTTCAAGATTCATAACATGAACAGCTACTTTGGGTGTCATGTTCATAATGTACACAATAGTTGCTATTGCTTCTATCTAAAAATAATGTGGCATACTCTTTTTAGCCATCAAGGCACTTGCCATCTTTGCAATGTGCTTGTTTTTTTTTGCAACACCATTATGTTGTAGAGAATACCTGCATGTAAACTGTCTCTTGACTCCCTACTTTCTCAAGGAATCGATGAACTCATTGGAGAAATATTCTCTCCCACATTCTAACATGTGCTATCCTGTAATTGAAACTGAATGGGATCATATAGATGTACTAGGCAGAGAGGAAAATGTTGAGGAATTAGAATGGCTAATTCGCCTATTGACCATGACTGACCCCTACTCTGTAGAGGACATATCCCCGATAGCCCAATGCTTTCCTTTTCCACAAGATGACTATCCTCGCATGGTTACATTCTTGATGAGTTTATGTGGATGGGAAAACGAAAAGGAAATATCTGACAATGATGAATGGACGGATGAAACTCATGGCACTACTGAGGTTGACTTTATTTATTTGGATGATGCGGATAGAGGCTTAGCCTTAGGGCTAGAGCCATGACTCTACAACATCCTCTTATTGTATCCTCAGTAGTAGTGTAGTGACTGATAGGTAGGTTAGTGTTTTCAAGTTTTTTCTAGTTTGGATTCCTTAAACGAGTCTTTAATTTTTCACACTGATGTGTACAGGTGGAAAAGTTTGAGGTGGGTTTGCTTTCAAGCCTGAGATAGCCGCAACGCTCATACATAAGTATCTCATCGAATCAAGGAGATCTCTAAAATACAGGTGTAATTCTTCCATGCCCACTCTCTTTCATTTTTATTGTTCAATTAATTGCATGAACTGAAGGCATGACCACATGGAACTCGTCAAAGACTACTTAGTTTTTGAAGTTTCCTGACGTGCTAGTGTGAATCATTAATGAGTTTAACCTTATTGGATATATTCTTGAGAATGTATGCAGCCTTTAGTTAACCTTGGAATACGATTGTCTTAAGTCTAGGGTTAAAACCATCGTAATGTTTAAACAACCTGGCTATGTGTGTGTTGACCTCTAGGACATAGCTTTTACCCCTTTTGTCGAAAGGATGCAAGACAAATTATAGTTCAGGAGCGAAGATCAAAAGAAATAAATTTAAAAGAAAAGAAAAGAAAAGAAAAAAAGCCTACAATAAATGGCAACACAAGTCTATTATGTGCTCTAATGTTGGCCTATTGCCTTATTGATACTTGGTAGGCAAGGAGTATTCTACTCCAGACCGATGCCTTGGTTGGTAGGGGGTAGCCTTGCCTAAGGTGAATTAATAGATTCCTGGATAATGCCTTGTGTTAAACATGGTACCAGGATCGATGTTAGTTTTGCCTTAGGAAGGTCGCCATTGTGTGTAAAAATTGTCACATGCATAAAGAAATAAAGGCAAAAGGCTCCTGTAACTCTGATGTTTCTTGTGGCCCTAGGCTCGTGGTATTAACTTGTTCTTAGAGTAGACATAGTGTGGTCAACTGTTTATTTATTAAGCTTGGTTATTTTCCTTGACTTAGGCCAGTTATAAACCTTGATTAACCTTTGACACCTTGCTAACTCTTGATTTACTTTCAATAATTTTAAACTCCTGTTAATTTGCTACACTAGCTCATTCATGTGACCCCTTAAACTAAGTTCTCATAGCAACATCCATTGTGGTCTAACATGCTTGAATTTATACACTTTATATCTTTTTCCTTGTTTTGCAGACGGTCCACAACAACCTTATCGAGCTTACCATACCATAGCTTCCGAGGACGGAATCTACATCAAGAAGGGGGGCATTAACCTATGATGGACATTGAGACGTACTATGTTTTATGTCATTAATTTAAATATTCTGAGTCATGGGCCGGGATTGTCGGCACCATATGTTAAGGATAAAGGGATTGGGTGATCGCCGATGAGAGGCGCACCTTGAATATCATTAGGGTAAGGGTTAGGATC
Organism: Cibotium barometz; assembly: GCF_041138505.1. NCBI lineage: Eukaryota > Viridiplantae > Streptophyta > Polypodiopsida > Cyatheales > Cibotiaceae > Cibotium > Cibotium barometz. The sequence goes on from NC_141067.1 coordinate 51,576,881, forward strand.
GGCCGGCCATGTATGGACGCCCATGTGTGAACGGCTAAGTCACCTATAAGAGTCAAATGCAACCCTAAAACTCTCATTCTTATGTGTTGAATACAAGAGTGCTCTTGCCTTATCCTCTTGGTTTCTTTCTCCTGCGTGTGTGTGAGAGAGAGAGAGAGAGTGAGAGAGCGATCGAGCACTGTGTAGCGGCACGACGGCGGGCGAGGCGGTAGAGCGGCGACGGCGGCTCCTTCTTCACTACTGCGACGCGAGAATCCTTCACGGTGGCGGTTTTAGTGGTGGTGAGTGACACACCTTTGCATTCTGTTTGAGCTTGCTTTCCTGGTTGTATGCTTGCAGCCATTCGTGGCTTGCATACGGTGTTCCCAGCTACGACTCATGCAGCAAAAGCGCACAATGTCTCAGTTCTTCTTCTTCTAGTTCTTCTTCCAGTTTAGCAAACTGGAGTTCCCAAGCTTTGAGCCGCACCAAGTAGCGCAGTTCACGTGCTGACATGAAGGATTGGTTCGAACACAAAGGAAATTGATTCGAACACAAAGAAAATCAAGCACCAAGTGAAATAGCTAGCAAGATGCATCGTGGTCATCACCAAAGTGTTATCGGGGTTGACTCGCTACCCTCATCAACCTACTAAGTGTCTTTGGTTATGTGCACATCAATACACTAGTCTGATATGGAACATGCATAAGATGATGTAGAAATAACTTATCGGTTACAAGAGATTGCACCAACGAACAAGGTTACTTAAGACTTATCGTTTCGTTCATATAATCTGGATTGCAACAAAAGATACAGAAGACTTAATAGATAGATTCACAGGAAAACAAGATGGATTATAAAGAACACGCTGACTAACATGATGAAAATACAAAACTAATACAGAACAATCCTCTCTCATTCACAAAGAAAAAATATATACAACAATACAAGTATCCAATAGCAATAGAAATAGCCTTTTTACAGAGTTTTGATTACACCTTTTCTACTAACGTGCATTCATAGAAAGGTACTATGACACAAAGTTGGGGTTTTGACTTCGGTCACTTTAGAATCAAAACACACTTGTATGAAACCTCACAGCCTTCTCACCTCCCTTTCTCTCCCTAGGTTAAGATAAAGATATAAACATCAAAGGTAAGATCATAATTCATGGAAGGAAAGATGAAAGGCTCCAGAGAAGCAAGAATTTCTGCCAGTATTGCAGCTCCAAACCAGAGGTGTAAGATTCCTCCCCCAACCCCCTTTTTGATGTCTAGTATCTTTCCCCGTAATCAATCCCTCTTCAGAAATATAAAGACCTTGTTTCTAACTGTTTTAACCTAGAGAGAGAAAATATTCTAGAGAGAGAATATTCAGATTTTGAATATTTTTGGATAGAAAAATATCTCTTATAATTCAAATGAGTTTCCCTGAAACAGAAATTTAAAAAGAATTTTCCAATGTGCAATTAGAATTAATTGGAAATAGGTATAAAGAACCTTAGCCTAAGGGTCTAGATTTTCAAAAATCTTTAGACTATGGTCCAATTAAGGTTTCTATGGGCCAATAGCATCAATCCATGTGTAGGGAGGAGATGAATCCAAATTGTAAAAAGAAAATACCCAAAAATGAGTAAATGCTCACATGAGGTGAAGAGTTGAAAATGTACAAGGTTTATTAGTAAATAAACACATATGTAAGGAAGGGGAGTTCTTTAAAGGAGGTGCATATTTCACATAAGATGAAGAGTTGAAAATGTACAAGGTTTATTAGTAAATAAACACATATGTAAGGAAAGGGGGTTCTTTAAAGGAGGTGCATATTTCACGTAAGATGAAGAGTTGAAAATGTACAAGGTTTATTAGTAAATAAACACATATGTAAGGAAGGGGAGTTCTTTAAAGGAGGTGCATATTTCACATAAGATGAAGAGTTGAAAATGTACAAGGTTTATTAGTAAAAAAACTATGACACATATGTAAGGAAGAGGAGTTATTTAAAGGAGGTGCATATTTCACATAAGATGAAGAGTTGAAAATGTACAAGGTTTATTAGTAAAAAAACTATGAGCAATAAAATTTTGACACATATGTAAGGAAGGGGAATTCTTTAAAGGAGGTGCATATTTCACATGCTTGAATGAGTTTTAAACTCAAAAATAATGTGATATTTTTATCTCTCATCTCTCTTGAACCAAACCAAATCAAAATGGAACCAAACCGAATCAAAAAGTAACCAAACTAGGTCCAAATCTAGTCCAAATTCAACCAAACTGACTTGGAAAATTCTAGAATCAGTTTGTTTGGTTAGGAGCTCAAATTTTCCTATAAATAGAAGCCTCCCCTTGTTGAAAAAAATATAGTGTCTTATGCTTTGTCACTCTACTCCACCTAAGCCAAAATATATAGTGTCTTATGCTTTGTCACTCTACTCCACCTAAGCCAAAATATATAGAGTCTTATGCCTTGTTACTCTACTCCACCTAAGCTAAAATATATAGTGTCTTATGCTTTGTTACTCTACTCCATCTAAGCCAAAATATATAGTGTCTTATGCCTTGTTACTCCACCTAAGCCAAGAACTGTGAATTCTTTAATAATTCACTAGTTTTTGACACTTCTCTCTTTCTTCAATCCCCATTGGTGGCTCCATCAACATACTAAACCAATTGATTGGTTGGAGGCCTCTACCGTGAATAAAGAATCAAGCAAATTATAAGGTAAGTATATTGAATTTTGATCTTTCTATAATGATTCTCTCTTCTCAACCCCTCTCAAGCTTGAGAAGTTTAATTGGTATAGTTTTTTAAATGCTATTGAAGTTAATTGGTGAATAGTAGTGAAGAGTTACATAATTTAATAAATGCTATAGAAGTTAATTTCCATTTATGTTTAAATTCTAATAGTTTTTATGTAATTTCTCTCTCTCACTCAAGAAATGGTCATACTCATGAACCATTCTCAATCCAAATGAAGCTTTTCATAAAGCCTTTCCTTAATCCAAGATTAAGCTATGCTTGAGGCCAAATTAATGGCTTTTTGCTATGCTTTTAGTTTATGCACATTGATGATTCAATCCATTATGGATTGATGACCCAATTAGAGACCATTCTAATTGTTTTCTTAATGATCCAATTAGAGACCATTATGGATTGATGATCCAATTAGAGACCATTCTAATTATTTCTTTAATAATGAGCTTTATCCCTTAGAAAAAAATTGAGATTTATCAGTCATAGTAGCGGAGCTATGGCAAAATTTTTATAGAAACTACGCATAAAATAAATTCATTCAAAGTATAAAAAGAGGAATTCCTACCATATTCTAGGAACTATCATCCTAGATTAATTAAAAGAATTTTATTATGCATGGAGATGTGGGTGTTGCATGTAGATGTAGATGTATGGATGTGAGTGTGAATGTGGAGGTGGATGTATGCATGGGACGTGGATGTATGCATGTAGAAATAGATGTGTAGATGAGGATGTAAATGGAGATGTGGAAGGATGCATGTAGATGTAGAGGTATAGATGTAGATGTGAATGGAGATGTGGATGTATACATGTAGATGTAGATGTATAGATGTAGATGTGGATGTGGAGGTGGATGGATGCATGTAGATGTAGATGTATAGATGTAGATGGGAATGGAGATATGGATGTATGCATGTAGATGTAGTTGTGAATGGAGATGTATATGTATACATGTAGATGTAGATGTATAGATGTAGATGTGGATGTGGATGGGGATGTATGCATGTAGATGTAGGTGTATAGACGTAGATGTGGATGTAGAGGTGGATGTATGCATGTAGATGTAGATGTATAGATGTGGATGTGAATGTGGAGTGGATGTGTGCATGTAGATGTAGATGTATGGAGGTGAATGTGAATGTGGATGTGGATGTATGCATAGGGATGTAGATGTATGCATGTAGATGTGAATGTACGCATATAGTTGTGGATGTATGGATGTGAATATACGATTGTGATGTGAGGGAAGCTGAAGTGATGAGATGGAAATGATGTGATGGGATGAGTATACATATAAATGGAATATGGAATAAGTAATGTAGATTGAGGAGGGATAATGTGAAAAAATGAAGGTTAAAATAGAAATTGTATTGTAAACTGTTTGTAAATGCTGTTTGTAAATGCTGTCTGTAAATGATTGTTTTATGTCAAGAATGCTGGGGGGAGCATTTTGACCGTCTTGTGATTAAGGTCGTGATGAGAAAGTTGCAACTGCTGACGGGGAGTCAATGAAGGACGTCTCGCGTAGCAAGGTCGGCCGAGGTCTTGACCAGCCTCGGTGCGATTAAAATGGTGAGCTTCCGGTACGGTGGATGAGGGGCCAAGAAAGCGGCCTATGCGTGAAGCGCTAGGTTACCTGCGAAGGATCCTAGAGGGTGCTGACCATACGGTGCTCGGGCTCTGGGTCGCCTAGGATACCCACGCGTGCGTCGAGGAAGATATTGGAACAGAGTTGGAGTTGTTTTCTGAAATCGAGCATGGATCTGGTTGATTGACCTTGCTGGTCTTCAATGGATGAGTCCATGGCTCCTTATATGGATCTGTTGGTTGATCTTGCTGATCTTCAACGAGAGTCCATCTTGTTAAGTGATTATATTGCCAAGTATTATGGGCTAGGAACTATCGAAACGGCTCCTGAGCGTTCTAGTTACCGATGATGCCATAGATACTCTGATGAAGGAATGATGGGAAATTAAGAATCAATTGGATAAATTGGAAGATGGTGATCAATGATACTATGGTTTTATTAAAGGATTGTTTTAAACTGGTTGAATCTGGTTGAAAAAGGGCAATTTCATATTGGGTGTGTGAGTGGTGTGACTAGTTTTATTTTGCATGAACATCCGGCTAGGGGGCCTTGGAACTCTTTTCCTTGGTACCCGGGACAAAACCTAACCAAATTTTTAATTGGATCCCATCACTACAGTGGTTGGGCGGTTGGCTAACCCATGGGATCGGATGGGGTTAGGCTGGACTGATGGATCCGTAAACCGAGACTCAAACTTTTGTTTTTACGATAGAAAAAAAAAAAAATCCCGGACAGTAACTGTTCTATGGATAGGAATCAACGGCTGTGCCTCTTGAATGGGGAAAAAAGCGTTGATCCCAATGATCCAAGTGCAAGTTTCTTCCTTGAACTGACTAAGTATCTTATAGATGTAATCGGATCATCTCGATCAGAAATGATCTTGACTACGTTAGAGTAAAAAGTTATCCTGGTGGAATCGCCCGTGCTTTCCGGTAAAGGAAGTTTTTCCGGGTTCGGTTTTGGAACAACCGACGGATTAGTCTCTTATCCGGATATCCGTGGGCGAGGCCTCGAGTGTGGGACCCCTATCCCGCGCGAGAAGCGCTACTTCCGCTGCCAGTACCCCGAATCCGTTGCTCGGTGGGAACAGGGATCTTACAAGAGGGCAATTCTTTGTTGGAAGAAAATCTTCCGACTCGGGATTATGTGAACGGAAACATACGGGGAATGTTGGTAAGGTTCATCCGTTCGAATTGGGCGATTTTTTGGATGGAACATATTAAAGTAAAAGAATATAGCAATCACTTACAAGAGGATAAGACACATGGGATTTGCCTTTTGATAAGAGATTAAGAGGAATTAATCATTATTAAGAAGAAATAATGGCCAAAAGTCTATAAAAACTGAGATACACAGAGAATTGCAGTCTTAAATCCATATAGATTGTGCAAAAGAGGATTACATAGGGGCATAGAGCTTGAAGAGAGCTTTGTGCCTATATAAAAACATTCAAAAATGGGCAACCGAGTGAAACGTTATGAGCATTTTACTACAAGACTATCAAACTGCCAAAATTCGCCTAAAAGTTAACAACTTTGGGAGAAATTCTAATCATCAATGAAGTAAAGGATTCAGAAATTAGGTATATGAGTAGAAAGAGAATATAAAGAGCTTCCTAGCCATATGATCAATTTTAGAAACTAATACCCAAGTGATGAGTAATTATCGATTGAAAATTGGGTATTGGACCATAAAAACTGCACTTTCCTCTCTTTGCATGAAACCTCAATTTTCACATAGCCTCTTGCCTCTCATCTCCTTCATGATTCAAGCTAGAGGGTAAGGGTTAACATTGCTACTATGCGGACAATTGTAAAGATTTACCTATGGTCCCCAAAGTCTTTCCACATGCTCATTACCGCTAAAACCATTGGTACCTCCAAAGGTGGGCGGCAATAAGGCAAGGGCTACCTTGTGAAGTCATAGGCCCACCGAGATAATAACTCCTTATCCCACTTATCATGAATCATCAAAGAGGTCCAAAATTGGGTTGAGCATGAGGAGCTAATGCTAAATGAAACATTCACATGTAAAGAGAGTGTTTGAATAAGGGTTTGAAGATAAGAGAATGGCAATGACACAAAATGCTCAATTGAGGAGGCTTATTCCTTTATTTGAAAGGGAGAGGAGGGCTCCTTTTATAGGTGGAGAATCACCCTCTCTTCCATTGTTACAAATTACAATATAAAAATCTTTAGCCCTTCAGTGTCACCATCAATTGTCCTCTTAGGGTAAGTCTTCTATTGATTATAAAATTGAAGATTTTTTTACTTTGAAAGTGTGATGAGATAATAGCCAAGTCTAAGTGGCATGTAGGTGGAGATCCCACTTACACATGGTGGAATTCTCCCCTTCCATGTAGGCATTCTAGAAGAATCTTTCCCAATTATGCACCTACACACACTCCTCCACATGCCTTCCACACTCCCCAGCTTGTAGCCTTATGGGTAAATACTATATTAATAATACAATTAAAATCCATGTGAGCATGAACGCCCACTTTTATTTTCCACATCACTAGCCTATCTACCATACCAAAGTATTTATCAAGCATACTTGTGGCATTTACAATGTCTGCACCCTAAATCAAGTAAAACCATAGTATATTTGAAGATAGAATGCTGTTATCAGGGTAGTCGCACCAAGCTACTGCATCACCATCCCGTTATTCCATTGTGGGCGCCGCAATATTCTTGGACAAGCTTCCACCTTATTACCATTGAGAAACCATCAAAATATGCACAAATTTGAAAATTAAAGATATCAATTTTTCATGTCATATCTTCCCCCCCAGCAGATTCTCCATGCTTGTCTTGGGGATCTGCTGGCCATGGTGCTCAAGGGTAAAATATCTTTAGCCGGTACTCATTGGCACATCCGGGAACCTCCTGACCACTTGCATCCTCTAGAAGATAGGTGTTATTTTTGAACTTTTGCTTTATCCTGAAGAGGCCTTCCCAGCATTGAAGAAGCTTCTTATCTAGTTGTTTCTCCACACGGCCATCATACCTCTTTTCCTCCTGGATCAAATAAAACTTTCCCCCTGGCCCCACATTGCCTGGAAGGGCTAAAGGCTCCATAAAAATGCATAGTGAGAGCAGTTGGTGGTGTCTCCAAATATTCATATACTTCTTCCTTTGTTCCTGATCCTTCTTCCTCTTTCTTCCTTGTAAGTAAATCTGTGCAAGAGAGGCCCTAGTGGTGTTTTCTATAATAAAAGTGAAAGAGAATTCTTGAAGCTCACAAATCCACTTTGCAAACTTCCCTCCTACAGGATTGGGTTTGCGGACCAAGAATTGTAAAGAAGGTTGAGATGTGAGGAAGAAAAAAGGGCGAGGTAACAAGTATGACCTGAACTTCTTTACTGCAAAAACAAGAGACAAACCACCTTTCTCCATTTCACCATACCTCTCCTCAGCATCAGTGAGTTGTCGGCTTGCATAATACACTGGTTGCATATGCCCGTGCTCTCCCTTTTGCAAGAGTATAGCACCCACTGAATGTGATGAGACACTTGGGTTCACGTAAAAGTCCTCCTCCCACCTAGGAGGCTGCACAATTGGACTTTGACTCATGCATTCCTTGAGCAAACAAAAAGATTGAATTAGATCGGGGGCCCCCATTGGAAAGAAACATTCTTCTTTGTCAACAGATTTATAGGAAACATCTTCTCAGAGAACATTTCAACAAAGCGTTGGTAATACTTTGTTTTACCCAAAATCCTCCTTACCTCCCTTACATTGGTAGGTGGTGGGAGGGCCACAATTGCCTGCACCTTCTCAGGATCCATCTCTATGCCTTCTTCTGAGATAACATGTCCCAAGAGAACCACCTTCCTTCGTGCCAAGAGGCATTTTCCAAGAATAAGACACCCTTTTGCATCATCAATACTTTTCAAGGCCAACCTAAACTTTTCCAAGTGATCCATGGGGCTTGAATAAATGCAAAAATCATCCAAAAAGACCCTTATAAACTTTCCCAAGGTGCAAATACCTGACTCATGAAGCGTTGAAAAGTTGCTGGTGCATTGGTCGAGCCAAATGGCATCACCCTATAGGCATACACTCCCCAAGGGGTGATAAATGAGGTTTTCCTTTCTTCTTCTTCATAAATCCAGATTTAAAAGTATCAAGAGTATCCATCACTTACTGAATACTACTCATGACCTGCAACTTTGTGAGATCCCTGTTCCCACTGAGCAACGGATTCGGGGTACTAGCAGCGGAAGTAGCACTTCTCGCACGGGAAAGGGGTCCCACACTCGGGGCCTCACCCACGGATATCTGGATAAGAGACTAATTCGTCGGTTGTTCCAAAACCGAACCTGGAAAAACTTCCTTTACCGGAAAGCACGGGCGATTCCACCAGGATAACTTTTTACTCTAACGTAGTCAAGATGATTTCTGATCAAACTGATCCAATTGCATCTATAAGATATTTGGTCAGATCCAGGAAGAAACTTGCACTTGGATCATTGGGATCAATGCTTTTTTCCCCATTCAAGAGGCACAGCCGTTGATTCCTATCCATAGAACAATTACTATTCGGGATTTACTTTATCTATCATAATAACAAAAGTTGAGTCTCGATTTATGGATCCATCAGTCCAGCCTAACCCCATCCAATCCCATGGGTTACCAACCACTGTAGTGATAGGATCCAATTTGGAATTTGGTTAGGTTTTGTCCCGGGTACCAAGGAAAAGAGTTCCAAGGCCCCCTAGCCGGAAGTTCATGCAAACATAAAACTAGCCACACCACTTACACACCTCTTAGCAACAGCTAACTTTAAAACAATCCTTTAATGAAACCATAGTACCACTGATCACAATCTTCAATTTATCCGGTTGATTCATAATTTCCCATCATTCCTTCATCAGAGTATCTATGGCATCATTGGCAACTAGAACGCTCATCACCTGTCCACTCAGGGGCCTTTTCAATAGTTCCTAGCCCATAATACTCGGCAATATAATCACTTATAAAAATCAAGATGGACTCTCGTTGAAGATCAGCAAGATCAACCAACAGATCCATAAAAAGAAGCATGGACTCATCCATTGAAGACCAGCAAGGTCAATCAACCAGATCCATGCCCGGTTTTAGAAAACAACTCTTACTCCTTGTTCCAATATCTTCCTCGACGCACGCGTGGGTATCCTAGCCGACCCAGAGCCCGAGCACCGTATGGTCAGCACCCTCTAGGATCCTTCACAGGTGACCTAGCGCTTCACTCATAGGCCGCTTCCTTGGTCCCTCATCCACCGTACCGGAAGCCCACCATTTTAATCGAACCAAGGCTGGTCAAGACCTCGGTCGACCTTGCTACGCGATACGTCCTCCATTGACTCTCCATCAGCAGTTGCAACTTTATCAGTTAGGTCTCCAGGACCTTAGTCACAAGACGGTCAAAATGCTTCCCTAGCATTCTTGACATAAAACAGCCATTTACAAACAGCATTTACAAACAGTTTACAAATACAATTTCTATATTAACTCTCATTTTTCCACATTATCCCTCATTAATCCACATTACTTATTCCACATTCCATTTATATGTGTAATCCAATCACATCATTTTTCCACATTATCCCTCATTAATCCACATTACTTATTCCACATTCCATTTATATGTGTACTCATCCAATCACATCATTTTCCATCTCTTCAGTTCAGATTCCTTCACATCACATATCATATATTCACATCCATATCCACATCCATACATCCACATCCACATCCACATCCACATTCACATCCATACATCCACATCCACATCCACATCCACATTCACATCCATACATCCATATCCACATCCATACATCCACATCCACATCCACATTCACATCCATACATCCACATCTACATGCTTACCTCCATTTTCACATCCTCATTTATACATCCACATCCCATATCTACATTCATACATACACATCCACATCCACATTCACATCCACACATCCACATCTACATGCTTACCTCCATTTTCACATCCTCATTTATACATCCACATTGATACATACACATCCATATCCACATCCATACATCCACATCCACATGCATGCATCTACTATCACGTCCTCATTCATACATCCACATCCACATACATACATACATCCACATCCACATTCCCATTCACATCTATACATCCATATCTACATCCACATACATACATACATCCACATCCACATTCCACATTCACATCTATACAGCCACATCTACATCCACATTCACATCTATACATCCACATCTACATCCACATTCACATACATCCACATCCACCTTTCCATTCACATCTATACATCCACATCTACATCCACATACATACATACATCCACATCCACATTCCACATTCACATCTATACAGCCACATCTACATCCACATTCACATCTATGCATAAACATCTTCATGCATACATCCCTTTCCACATCCACACATCCACACTCCCATCTCCACATCCACACATCCACACTCCCATCTCCACATCCACACATCCACATACATACATCCATTTTCACATTCCCATTCATATAACCCCATATGCCTTCACATCTAATCTTTTACATCACATCCATTCTCGCCCTATCACAACCCATATACATCTTATCCTATCACATACACTTCTTACCTCATCCCATACACATCTTATCAAATCTTAATTCATCTTATCACCTCATAACTTATTTCATAAGCATCTTATCACCTCTTGTCACATCTTATACACATCTTATCACATCCTATCACATCTCATATCTATTTATAGAATACAAGAGAATTCTTATATTTGATATAAGATTTCTTTACACATTTATTTATGCATAAATTCTATTTAAGGAGATTAATACTTTCGAAGTAAAAATCAATCTTTTATGCATCTTCTTATGCATAAATTCAATTTGGTAGGAATTACACTTTTAGAATAAAAGAATTTCTCTTATGCATCTAAGTTATGCATAAAATCCATTTATGATGAAAATCACACTTTTAGTATAAAAGAATATCTTTTATGCATACCTCTATGCATGAAATCCAAATATAAATAAAGTCATACTTTTAAAATAAAATAATCAACTTTTATGCATGAAATTCAAATATAATAAAAGTCACACTTTTAAAACAAAATAATCAACTTTTATGCATACCTCTATGCATGAAATCCAATTATGATAAAAGTAACACTTTTACAATAAAATAATCATCTTTTATGCATACATCTATGCATGAAATCCAAATATGATAAAAGTAACACTTTTATAATAAAATAATCAACTTTTATGCATACTTTTATGCATGAAATTCAAATATGATAAAAGTAACACTTTTATAAAATAATCAACTCTTATGCACACTTCTATGCATGAAATTCAATTGTGATAAAAGTAACACTTTTATAATAAAATAATCAACTCTTATGCATACTTCTATGCATGAAATTCAATTGTGCTAAAAGTAACACTTTTATAATAAAATAATCAACTCTTATGCATACTTCTATGCATGAAATTCAATTGTGCTAAAAGTAACACTTTTACATTAAAATAATAATCTTTTATGCATACCTCTATGCATGAAATCTAATTATGATAAAAGTAACACTTTTATGCTAAAATAATAATCTATTATGCATACCTCTATGCATGAAAATCAATTATGCATAATATAAAAATCAATTTCTCTATGAATATATTCAATTAATCTAGGATGATAATTCCTAGAATATGGTAGGAAGTCCTCTTTTCATGCTTTGAATGAAATTATTTTATGCGTAATTTTTATAAAAGTTTTGCCATAGCTCTGCTGCTATGACTGATAAATCTCAATTTTTTCTAAGGGATAAAGCTTATCATTAAGAATTAATTAGAATGATCCCTAATTGGATCAATAATCCATAATGGATTGAATCATTAATATTCATGAAATACATAAACTAAAAGCATAGAAAAAAGCCATTAATTTGACCTCAAGTATAGATTAATCTTGGATTAAGGAAAAGCTTTATGAAAAGCTTCATTTGGATTGAGAATGGGTCATGAGTATGACCATTTCTTGAGTGAGAGAGAGAAATTTCATAAAAACCATTTGAATTAAGCATAAATAGAAATTTATGTAATTCTTAACTATCATTAATCAATTAACTTCAGTAGCATTCATCAAATTATGTAACTCTTCACTACCATTCATCACTTAACTTCAATAACATTCAAAAACCATTCTAATTAAGCTTCTCAAGCTTGAGAGGGGTTGAGAAGAGAGAAACATTGTGAAATTATAGAAAATGATCAAAATTCACTAATTACCTTACAAATTGCTTGATTCTTTGTTCACGGTAGAGGCCCCAACCAATCAATTGGTTAAGTATGTTGATGGAGCCACCAATGGGGATTGAAGAAAGAGGGAAGCTCCAAAAACTAGTGAATTATTAATGAATTCACAGTTCTTGGCTTAGGTGGAGTAGAGTAACGATGCATAAACACTATATATTTTTCAACAAGGGGTAGGCTTCTATTTATAGGAAAAATTGAGCTCCTAACCAAACAAACTGATTCTAGAATTTTCCAAATCAGTTTGGTCAATTTTTGACCATTTTTAGGTCAGTTAAGCTAACTTTTTGGAACTAGACTTGAATGAGGAGAGAGGAGAGATGAAATATCTCAATTTTTATGAGTTTAAAACTCATTCAAGCATGTGAAATATGCACCTCCTTTAAAGAACTCCCCTTCCTTACATATGTGTCAAAATGGAATTATTATACCCAAATATCTCATATTTTTAATATTGCTCATAGTTTTTTACTAATAAACCTTGTACATTTTCAACTCTTCATCTTATGTGAAATATGCACCTCCTTTAAAGAACTCCTCTTCCTTACATATGTGTCATAGTTTTTTTACTAATAAACCTTGTACATTTTCAACTCTTCATCTTATGTGAAATATGCACCTCCTTTAAAGAACTCCCCTTCCTTACATATGTGTCAAAATGGAAGCATTATACCCAAAATATCTCATATTTTTAATATTGCTCATAGTTGTTTACTAATAAACCTTGTACATTTTCAACTCTTCATCTTATGTGAGCATTTACTCATTTTTGGATACCCAAAATATCTCATATTTTTAATATTCCTCATATTTTTTTACTAATAAACCTTGTACATTTTCAACTCTTCATCTTATGTAAGCATTTACTCATTTTTGGGTATCTTCTTTTACAAATTGGATTTATCTCCTCTCTACACATGGATTGATGCTATTGGCCCATAGGAACCTTAATTGGACCATAATCCAAAAATTTCTGAAAATCTAGACCCTTAGGCTAAGGTCCTTTATACACATTTCCAATTAATTCCAATTGCACATTGGAAAATTCTTTTTGAATTTCTGTTTCAGGGAAATTCATCTTAATTATAAGAGATATTTTTCTATCCAAAAATATTCAAAATCTGAATATTCTCTCTCTAGAATATTTTCTCTCTCTAGGTTAAAATAGTTAGAAACAAGGTCTTTATATTTCTGAAGAGGGATTGATTACAGGGAAAGATACTAGACATCAAAAAGGTGGTGGGGGAGGAATCTTACATTCTACCCCACTTAAAAAATGCGAGATGTCCTCATCTCGCAAACTAGGGTAAGTTCGCAAGATGCACGAATATGAGACTTAGAGAAAAATTTTAATCAAGATTAACCACCAAGAAAAGTCTCAAAGAGAGCAAGATAAGAACAAGATTTAAACTTTATTCATTCTCAGAACTTATACAATAAAGATAGAAGAACTCTTTACACTTCCATAAGCCCGTCCATCATATGGTCACAAAAACAGCACTCACAAGCTGCACAAGTATAAGGTAACTCATCTATGGGAATAATTCTGTTGGTTATTGCCGCACCTATCTCAGTGGTATGAGGTGATCTAACAAAAGGACCTCTGAGAGGCAAGCCAAAAACGGGGTAAAGGCATATCTTCTCATGAGGAAGAAAACACGCTAGTAAGAAGACCCACTCAGAAAACCCAAGATGTCTTGATCTCATGACGCAGTAGTATCGGGGACCCAAACCCAAAGCTTCAATAACCATGGTTAAGCGGACATTGTTACGAAAGTGCTGCTGACCCCAGGGTGTTACCCTAGTTATGTCTTGATAGGTCCGCCATTTGGTCTAAGCTATAGAAGTTCCCAAGTGAGGGAAAAGTGAGCGCTCATACTGTTCTATAAAATCCTTCTTCACAAACTCACTTGCGTCTTGAAGGTGAGGAATCATTATGGATTAAACTAATTCTTGTTGCCAAGCCATGAAGGAGATTAAGAAAGAAAGGAGATCGATGGGACAAAGATTACTGTGAACGACAAGTAAAAGTTACGACTTATATAAAGGAAGGAGCTAGCGTAACTTAGAAGCCAACGATAACTTGCCACTGAAGTTTTATCGTCTTTCCATGATTTGGGTTTGGCACATTTTTCTATAGAAGGCATTCAGAACTTTGAGATGAGGAGATAAAAGAAGTTCGTAAGCTAAATCACCTACTTTCTTTAGTCCACAATATCTGGGAGATAACTTCTTATACTTCTCAAGAGATAAAGAACTTTTGGGCCGTACTCGAATGAAGACCAAAACCTTGATATCCAAAACATCGATTCTCACTTCTGAACTCATTGTTATGAATCCTTAAAACAGGTGGGACTCTTGAGAAGTATTCAGGGAAAAGGTTCTTCCTTTTTTAAACAGAATCTTTCTTTTATTTTAGAGAGAGAATAATTATAAGATCAGAAAGGGAGATTCTTACTCCTGTATACCTCGAAGGCTGGGGGAGAATCTTACATTCTACCCCACTTGAAAAGTGCGAGATGTCCTCATCTCGCAAGGTAGAGGACAACTCTTTTTCTTAAGATCCAATTTTTTCCTGGGTTCCTTATATTCTGGTCAACCCAACAGAATACTGGGATAATTATCCCTTAAATGGAACTCATCATTAAATGACAATTCATTCTATTCATATTTTTAACATGATAATGGTCCATTAGACCGAAAAATTCCCTTCTGAAGATTCCTCCACGGAAATTTCAGTTAAGCAAGTTCTCAATTTGTCATTCCTTAACTTGATCTACGGGTCAAGTGTTAACAATAGCAATCTGACAGCACAATCCACTAATCTCATAGTGATTTGCTGAAATCATTATTATCATTCCATTTATGAATATTATCATTGCTGGGACTCGTCCCATTCATCCTCATTGTGATTTCGCTCAGCTTATTACATTTTAACTAAATTTCAGAAATCATCATTTTTCAATCAGAATCCAAATCAATTTCATCAGTTCCCAAATAGGATTAAAAATCATATCAACAACATTCGAATTCATCGTCTGGATAGCATTAACGCTTATAATTTCAAGTCTTAGATTTACTCGTATATACTGTCAATAAGAGCTCCAGTATACTCTCGGTATATACGGGTAGTCACGGCCCTTGGAATTATAAGGTAAATACCATCATATCTAGGCCTCAAGCAAGTCAGGGATTCTATATAATTACGGTATTTCCATCTAAAGACCCAATTACCAAATTACGAATTGCAGTTTGAATATCAAATTGTATGAATTATATCACACAATTATAACCTTTTTGTGCTTCTTGATAAATTTTTGACATATTTGGTTTCTCAGTTGATCTTTATTAGCCAAATGCTCTGATACCAACTGTGAGATCCCTGTTCCCACTGAGCAACGGATTCGGGGTACTAGCAGCGGAAGTAGCACTTCTCCCGTGGGACAGGGGTCCCACACTCGGGGCCTCACCCACGGATATCCGGATAAGAGACTAATTCGTCGGTTGTTCCAAAACCGAACCCGGAAAAACTTCCTTTACCGGAAAGCACGGGCGATTCCACCAGGATAACTTTTTACTCTAACGTAGTCAAGATCATTTCTGATCAAACTGATCCAATTGCATCTATAAGATATTTGGTCAGATCAAGGAAGAAACTTGCACTTGGATCATTGGGATCAACACTTTTTTCCCCATTCAAGAGGCACAGCCGTTGATTCCTATCCATAGAACAATTACTGTTCGGGATTTACTTTATCTATCGTAATAACAAAAGTTGAGTCTCGATTTATGGATCCATCAGTCCAGCCTAACCCCATCCAATCCCATGGGTTAGCCAACCGCCCAACCACTGTAGTGATAGGATCCAATTTGGAATTTGGTTAGGTTTTGTCCCAGGTACTAAGGAAAAGAGTTCCAAGGCCCCCTAGCCGAAAGTTCATGCAAACATAAAACTAGCCACACCACTTACACACCCACCAATATGAAATTGCCTTTTTCTTAGCATCAGCTAACTTTAAAACAATCCTTTAATGAAACCATAGTACCACTGATCACAATCTTCCAATTTATCCGGTTGATTCATAATTTCCCATCATTCCTTCATCAGAGTATCTATGGCATCATTGGCAACTAGAACGCTCACCACCTGTCCACTCAGGGGCCTTTTCAATAGTTCCTAGCCCATAATACTCGGCAATATAATCACTTATAAAAATCAAGATGGACTCTCGTCGAAGATCAGCAAGATCAACAAACAGATCCATAAAAAGAGCCATGGACTCATCCATTGAAGACCAGCAAGGTCAATCAACCAGATCCATGCCCGGTTTCAGAAAACAACTCTTACTCCTTGTTCCAATATCTTCCTCGACGCACGCGTGGGTATCCTAGGTGACCCAGAGCCCGAGCACCGTATGGTCAGCACCCTCTAGGATCCTTCGCAGAGCAGGTGACCTAGCGCTTCACTCATAGGCCGCTTCCTTGGTCCCTCATCCACCGTACCGGAAGCTCACCATTTTAATCGAACCGAGGCTGGTCAAGACCTCGGTCGACCTTGCTACGCGAGACGTCCTCCATTGACTCTCCATCAGCAGTTGCAACTTTATCAGTTAGGTCTCCACGACCTTAATCACAAGACGGTCAAAATGCTTCCCTAGCATTCTTGACATAAAATAGCCATTTACAAACAACATTTACAAACAGTTTACAAATACAATTTCTATATTAACTCTCATTTTTTCACATTATCCCTCATTAATCCACATTACTTATTCCACATTCCATTTATATGTGTACTCATCCAATCACATCATTTTCCATCTCTTCACTTCAGATTCCTTCACATCACATATCATATATTCACATCCATATCCACATCCATACATCCACATCCACATCCACATTCACATCCATACATCCATATCCACATCCACATCCACATTCACATCCATACATCCATATCCACATCCATACATCCACATCCACATCCACATTCACATCCATACATCCACATCCACATCCACATTCACATCCATACATCCACATCTACATGCTTACCTCCATTTTCACATCCTCATTTATACATCCACATCCCATATCCACATTCATACATACACATCCACATCCACATTCACATCCATACATCCACATCTACATGCTTACCTCACATCCTCATTTATACATCCACATTCATACATACACATCCATATCCACATCCATACATCCACATCCACATGCATACATCTACTATCACGTCCTCATTCATACATCCACATCCACATACATACATACATCCACATCCACATTCACATTCCCATTCATACATCCACATCCACATTCCCATTCACATCTATACATTCACATCTACATCCACATACATACATACATCCACATCCACATTCCACATTCACATCTATACAGCCACATCTACATCCACATTCACATCTATACATCCACATCTACATCCACATTCACATACATCCACATCCACCTTCCCATTCACATCTATACATCCACATAATACCACATACATCCTCTCCCAAATTCCTAAGGTTTTCAGCCTACAGCAAGTTTGATGCGATAGGGAGAGTTAGTAGAAGACAACTTTAAATCAACATCTTTCATTGTTTTTTCACTCATGACATTGATTGACGCACCTCCATCAATGTATGCATTAGAAATTATTTGTCCCTCAATGATGACATCAATCACATGCACATCATCTCCTACATCAATATCCACCTTTTGAGCCATAGGAGTCCCATAATCCCTCTTCTTCTTTTTCTTAGATTCCCTTTGTGCTTAGTCAGCTTACCCCATTCCTTTCTGAGCTTTGGAGAGAGTGCCAAAAGCTGCCCAAATGTGATTTGTGTCATTTTCTCCCTAAAATCTGTTAAGAGGTCATAACTAAGACATCCTTGTCCAAGAGGAAAGTCAGATTGTCCAATTTTTCTCGTAGACGATTTCTTCTTCTTCTTATTTTTCTCCTCTTCTTCAGATTTATCTTCTTGTTCCTCTTCTTCTTGACTCCTAGTTTTACGACCCCTTTTTGCCATGAATGGCATCAATGTTTCCTCTTCTTCTTCTGAGCATATTTCCTCTAAAAGTGATAAACTTTTATCCTCTCTTTTCCTCAATTTTGGACACTCAGTGCGATAGTGCCCCTTCTCTTGACATTCATAGCATGTGACACTACTTCTATCCCTAGGTTTATCCTCAACTCGTGGAACCCTAGGTGGCCTTGCATTGACTAAGTGTAACTTCAAATCAGCAAATTCTACCATAAGTTGTGCAATGTTATGATCCAAGGATGGAGCTTGTACCTGAGATGTTGAGACTATCTCGTCTCGTGGGGGTGGGGTTGGCACACTCGGAGAATATTGGAATGTGGACTCAATATGAAGAGTGGCCTCCTTCTTCAAAGAAATACGAAGAGCCTCTTTAAAATTAGTGGGATCTTTGCTAAGAACTTTTCCATGCAAGCGGGGATCCAAAGCCCAACTTGCTCATCTTAAGGTGCTCCATTGCTAAAGAAATCTCTGAATCTCCCATAGAAAGTGAAGAAGAAGAAGAACAACATGTAAAGCAGCTTGTTGATATTTGATGAACAAGGCTTCATACCTCACTGAAAAGGTAAAAATTGACTCTTCTTCCTTTTGGAAAATCTGATCCAATTGCAATAGTAAAGCATTTGGTGACTCCACTGTCCCAAATCTCTCCTTCATTGCTTTGGTCAACCTTTCCCAATCATTCTTGGACTCCTCTGCCAAAGCCTCATGCCAAGTTAAGGCCACACCCTCCAAGAAATCGGGAAGTATTTCTGCCCTCTCCTTCATAGAGACCAACCTGTCAAGCGGCATGCTCGGTTAAACTCTCCGAGATAACTCATCGGGTCTTCTCCTTCCGATCCTTGGAACACCGGAATGTTGAACATCTTGCACCAAAAGATGAGTAGCAACAAAACAAGGGAAATTTACTTATTTCAAAATAACTTTCCTTTAATCCTGCGGAACCTTGAGGTTAAAATAGAATAATTCTAAGTAAAACCTGCCCACCGTCTCCACCAAAAGATGTGACACAAAGTTGGGGTTTTGACTTCGGTCACTTCTTAGAATTAAAACACACTTGTATGAAACCTCACAACCTCCTTACCTCCCTTTCTCTCCCTAGGTTAAGATAAAGATATACACATCAAAGGTGAGATCATAATTCATGGAAGGAAAGATGAAAGGCTCCGGAGAAGCAAGAATTTCTGCTAGTCTGGCAGCTCCAAACAAGAGGGCAATTCTTTGTTGGAAGAAAATCTTCCGACTCAGGATTATGTGAACGGAAACATACAAGGAATGTTGGTAAGGTTCATTCGTGTTCGAATTGGGCGATTTGGACGCAACATATTAAAGTAAAAGAATATAGAGGATAAGACACATGGGATTTGCCTTTTAATAAGAGATTAAGAGGAATTAATCATCGCCAAAAGTCTATAAAAACAGAGATATACAGAGAATTACAGTTTTAAATCCATATAGACTGTGAAAAAGAGGATTCCATAGGTGCGTAGAGCTTGAAGAGAGCTTCGCACCTATAAGAAGAAATAATGGCCAAAAGTCTATAAAAATAGAGATACACAGAGAATTACAGTTTTAAATCCATATAGACTGTGTAAAAGAGGATAACATAGATGCGTAGAGCTTGAAGAGAGGCTTCGTGCCTATATAAAAACTTTCAAAAATGGGCAACCGAGCGAAAAGTTATGAGCATTTTACTACAAGACTAAAAAACTGCCTAAATTCGCCTAAAAGTTAGCAACTTTGGGAGAAATTCTAATCTCAATGAAGTAAAGGATTAAGAAATTAGTTATACGAGTGGAAAGATATTATAAAGAGCTTCCTAGCCATATGATCAATTTTAAAAAACGTGAAGTAAACCCACACTTTCCTAGTGTGGGTCATCAATGAATGACCACACTTTCCTAGTGTGGTCATCAATGAATGTAACATACCTGTAACATGCAATTGTTGCGTTCTTGGTCATTCCCCATACATCTAAATGTATGACATCTAATGGCCTTGCACTCACATGCTTTTCATGTGGGAAAGCATGTTTGGCCTGCTTACCAAGCTGGCATGCTTCACATATTTTATGTATACCATCAACCTTAAAGGCAAACCTACAATAATATTTTTCGCTTGCATAGACTTCGTTGTACATTCACATGACCAATGCGCTTGTGCTATATTTCAATATCTACAAACAATGACACATATTCCATGCACAAACATGCCTGCCTTTACTTTAAGCATGTTCACATCCAAAGTAAACATCCTGCCATTTTGGTTACCCTTTGCAACCAAACGACACTGATTTTTAAAGTTATCCACAAAACATCCTTGAGGATTAAACCTGACTTGTAGAACTTGCTCAACCATCTTTCCAACAGAAACCAAGATCTTTGTAATATTTAGAACATGAAGTACATCTACCAAGTACTTTATTTTTCCATCCTGCATAGACAATGGAGCTTTACCAACATGCACAATAGGATGCACAATATCATCACCTATTATCTACATAACTTGGTTTTTCAATTTTCTACATGTCTCTAAACCACTCATCATTAGAGGCACTAGAATCCATATACCATGTATCTTGAGATCTTGACACATCTCCTGATATGGAACTGAGCATGTGCTGCATCACAACAAATTTCTCACTTCTATCATCAGTTTCCTGTGTACTAGATGATGCATAGTTTCCTTATTGCAACTTTCCACTTTTAATGTAATTCTTCTTTTTATAGCAGTACTTTGCCATGTTCCCTAGTTTGCCACAATAATAGCGCTCTATGCTATTTGCATTTTGATTTCTTTGCCAACCACCTCAGCCTCTTTGACTTGCCTGGCCTCTTCCACTTGTGTATGATTGCTATTGTGAATCATTAGACTATTGTCTAGAATTATAATTTCCTTTTCGTCCAGCACCTTGGTCCTGACCACGACCTCTACCTAAATTGGAGTAAAAAATGTTCAAATGTGTTCTTGCTTTGTGAAGAAAAGTCCTCACCTAAAGACTTTTCTTCAATGGAGGTCTTGAGTGGCTTTTACTCTTTGCTAAGCCCATTCAAATAGACACTTACCAAGTCATCATCTTCCATCGATACATTGATAGACCGAAGAGATTCAACAATTCCCTTGATCTTTAAAGCATACTCATTGATTGACATGCTTTTCTTTTCCACAGTATCTATCTCTTCCTTTAGCTAAAATTTCCTTGCCTTTGTGTTGGGGCAACTTCTATGCTTTGAAGTTTAGAATTACCAATTTCCTTATGGGTAAAGGATTTTGGGACTGCCAAAAGGAGATAATGAGGAACCAATTTCCTTATGGTGGGTAAAGGATTTTAGGACTGCCAAAGGAGATAATGAGGAACCTCCTGATTTGTCTAAAGAGAATGCCACTCCAATAGACATAAAGGCATTCAAGGATTGGAACTAGGGTTCAAGGAAATTCATGTATTGGCTTTCCATTAGTGTCACAGACACGATGATAGGAGACATACATGATGGCAATGCTCTAGCAGGTGTGTGGTAGAATTTGGTGTAAATATTCTAGACTCTTATCTAGCTTCTCATCACTGACAATATGATTGATTCCATCATGAGACATGTTTTCTTGCAACAATCAAAAAACTGTAATAGACAATTTATGTATGCAACCTGTAATAGACAATTTATGTATGCAACCTGTAACATAGTAGTATCTTCTATGACTACTGCAGAGTGGTACTTCAGCACAACCTATAGGCCAATAGATTTGACCAAAGTACATGTACATATACCCAATATCCACAATACATATACTATTAGTATTTGCACTCCCAAAATGCACTGCTATGCTGCGATAACCAAATTTCGACTAGAGACAGTTCTCAACCAGAACTTCCCGAAACTGTCAAAAATACCTTGCGGTGATATAACGAAGACCGAGAAGTGCCCAAAATGTGATTCTCACCAAAAAAAAAATAAGTATAAAATACCAATATAAAGTCCTATGTACCACACATGCACCTCCAAGCCTGCAAAGACATCTCCTCAATCAGATATGCGTAGCTGCCGGAGCTACCGAGGGGTGTTATACCTAAACCAAGAACGGAAAGAGATGGTAATGCTCTTACTCATGTACCACTTCCTTGCTAGATTATCCTTGATTCTTTCTTGCCTCCTTATCTCTCACACAAATTGAAGCTCTGATACCATAAAGAGAATGTGGTGGAGAGAGAGAGCTTGCGTTCCTTGCAAGAAGCAAACACAAACACACACACACACACACACACACAAAGGAGTCCAAGACACAAGAGATATGGATGCCTAAATTTTCTTCTATCTTCTTCTTTTCTCTATAACAACATAACTAAAAGATAAGAGTATATAAATAAAGGAAAAGTACTCTCCTACAACATACAAAGTGGTCAGTCTATAGTGTGAAAACGACTATATGAGTTGGCGCTATAACTATGCCATAACTCTAGTACTCCAAAGTGGCTATGACATAGCCTATCATCCACTGGCGGCATATAAACCATAATCTCACCAACCATGCCAAAAGTGACATAAGTGCGGAAACTATCACCAAGGCGGGTCGCCGTAGCACTAGTTGTGCTTGATATCTCAGTGTACTCATGCCTTACCTCTATCTTATGCTCAAGGCACCACAAATTGTAACACCCCCCCTTGGTGCCTTTATGTTTAGGCTACTACAAGGTGGTTGGATGTGAGTTACAAAATATCCATCACCCCTCCTTAGTGCAACATGCTACTTAAGGTGGTCAAGTGTCATAATAAAATATGCTATCACCCCCTGGGTGCATAAGTTACTACTCTCAGGTGCTCGGGTGTGATGAAAGCAAAAGACTAGGTCTACTCATTTGGTGTCCTTTTGTAACCATAGGCTAAGGTGGTGAGGCTTTTCAATATAGCTTTGGTTTTAGAAGGATTTGTTTGTCGAGGGTGTTCTCTTTTCTTGATGATGAAGAGTCCATGTAGTTGGCTTCTTGGTTCTTTAGTCTGTATTCCTCTTCTTTGTGCCTGGGTTTGTTATACAATGTTTACATTTTAACTTATGTTTGAGTCTGCACTCGCTTTTGAAGTGTCCTTTTTTTCCATAGTGGTAGCATTATTTTGTGCCATTGTTGATGTAGAATGGTTGTTCCCTTGTGGTTCTTTGTGTACTATTCTTTAGCTACTTCTTTTCTTCAAGTAGGGATCAAATACAACCATCAAATTTTGGTTCAAGTGAATTATTTTAGAGTGTTCATTGGTGCAATCTGTTCCTCATGCATGCTCTTTAAAAGTATGGCAAGTGCACCCCTTTTGACCTATCTTTGTATTAATGTCATTTAGGTGGGTCAAGATGCTTTTCATTTTGCTTATGAATTGTGTTAGTGACTCATGAAACTTCATCTCTAAGCCATAAAATTCTATTTTGAAATAGATTTCTTGATTCTTGGCCTTAGAACCAAATATTAAATTTAACTGATCGCATTCTTACTTTGCCATGGTTTTGGAATCAATGTGATGAATAAGGTTGGTGCCCAAATGCAATCCAATACATGCATAATCCATTACCCACACTCTCTAGTAGTGGATTTGTTTTAAAAAGAGTTTATTTGATAGAGATTTGTGATGATTTTTTTATCTTTTTTGTTTCGAAAAGAATACTGTTTAATTTGATTTCTTGCTTAATTTATTCTTGACGTTATATTTAAATTACTTTTAATAGTTCATTTAGCATTGACATATGTAAATCTATGCTTCGAAATTATCATTTGTATTATTCACATAATAGTTCATTTAGCATTTACGTATGTAAATCTATGCTTCGAATTCATCATTTGTATCATTACATTATGTATTAGGAAGTAATTTAGTAACTATTTTAGTTCATGAAGACTTCATATGCTATTTTATGCACTTCCAATGTGTTTTTTGTTGGATTTGAGCAAATTAGAGTGTTAGCATGCATTTTATTTAGCTTGATAATTAAAAAACCGGTAAAAGACTCTTAATTTTCACTAAATATATAATTGAATTGATTTTTTATTTTAAGATATTGACTAATGAAAATAGAGTGAAAAAAACTCACTTTTTTATTTTAGTGGTTTTGGACTTATAATGTGAGCCTAAATAAAGTTTAGTACATACAGTGCATTTTGATGTAGTAATATGTCAAATTAACCTAAAAGAACTCTTAAAATTAAAGACTTTAGCTCTCTTTTGTAAGATCCCTGTTCCCAGCGAGCAACAGATTCGGGATACTAGCAAAACGGAAGTAGCACTTCTCGCGCGGGACAGGGGTCCCACATTCGGGGCCTCACCCACGGATATCCGGATAAGAGACTAATCCGTCAGTTGTTCCAAAACCAAACCCGAAAAAACTTCCTTTACCGGAAAGCACGGGCGATTCCACTAGGATAACTTTTTACTCTAACGTAGTCAAGATCATTTTTGATCGAGCTGATCCAATTACATCTATAAGATACCTGGTCAGATCAAGGAAGAAACTTGCACTTGGATCATTGGGATCAACGCTTTTTTCCCCATTCAAGAGGCACAGCCGTTGATTCCTATCCATAGAACAGTTACTGTCTGGGATTTATTTTATCTATCGTAAAAACAAAAGTTTGAGTCTCGATTTACGGATCCATCAGTCCAGCCTAACCCCATCCGATCCCATGGGTTAGCCAACCGCCCAACCACTGTAGTGATGGGATCCAATTAAGAATTTGGTTAGGTTTTGTCCCGGGTACCAAGGAAAAGAGTTCCAAGGCCCCCTAGCCGGATGTTCATGCAAAAATAAAACTAGTCACACCACTCACACACCCAATATGAAATTGCCTTTTCACAGATTCAACCAGTTTAAAACAATCCTTTAATAAAACCATAATATCACTGATCACCATCTTCCAATTTATCCAGTTGATTCTTAATTTTCCCATCATTTCTTCATCAGAGTATCTATGGCATCATTAGCAACTAGGACGCTCACCACCTGTCCACACAGGGGCTGTTTCCTAATCCCTAGCCCATAATACTCGGCAATATAATCTCTTATCAAGATGGACTCTCGTTGAAGATCAGCAAGATCAACCAACAGATCCATATAAAGAGCCATGGACTCATCCATTGAAGACCAGCAAGGTCAATCAACCAGATCCATGCCCGATTTCAGAAAACAACTCCTACTCTTGTTCCAATATCTTCCTCGACGCACGTGTGGGTATCCTAGGCGACCCAGAGCCCGAGCACCGTATGGTCAGCACCCTCTAGGATCCTTCGCAGGTGACCTGGCGCTTCACTCATAGGCCGCTTCCTTGGCCCCTCATCCACCGTACCGGAAGCTCACCATTTTAATCGCACTGAGGCTGGTCAAGACCTCGGCCGACCTTGCTACACGAGACGTCCTTCATTGACTCTCCGTCAGCAGTTGCAACTTTATCATCACGACCTTAATCACAAGACGGTCAAAATGCTCCCCCCAGCATTCTTGACATAAAACAATCATTTACAAACAGCATTTACAAACAATTTACAAATATAATTTCTATATTAATTCTCATTTTTCCACATTATCCCTCATCAATCTACATTACTTATTCCATATTCCATTTATATGTATACTCATCCCATCTCATCATTTCCATCTCATCACTTCAGATTCCTTCACATCACATATCGTATATTCACATCCATACATCCACATCTATATGCGTACATTCACATCTACATGCTTACATCCACATCTCTATGCATGCATCCACATCCACATTCACATTCACCTCCATACATCTACATCTACATGCATACATCCACCTCCACATTCACATCCACATCTACATGCATACATCCACCTCCACATCTACATCCACATCTACATCTACATGCATACATCCACCTCCACATCCACATCTACATCTATACGTCTACATCTACATGCATACATCCATATCTCCATTACCATCTACATCTATACATCTACATCTACATGCATCCATCCACCTCCACATTCACATCCACATCTATACATCTACATCTACATGCATACATCCACCTCCACATCTACATCCACATCTACATCTACATGCATACATCCACCTCCACATCCACATCTACATCTATACGTCTACATCTACATGCATACATCCATATCTCCATTCCCATCTACGTCTATACATCTACATCTACATGCATCCATCCACCTCCACATTCACATCCACATCTATACATCTACATCTACATGCATACATCCACCTCCACATCTACATCCACATCTACATCTACATGCATACATCCACCTCCACATCCACATCTACATCTATACGTCTACATCTACATGCATACATCCATATCTCCATTCCCATCTACATCTATACATCTACATCTACATGCATCCATCCACCTCCACATCCACATCTACATCTATACATCTACATCTACATGTATACATCCACATCTCCATTCACATCTACATCTATACATCTACATCTACATGCATCCATCCACATCTCCATCTACATCCTCATCTATACATCTACTTCTACATGCATACATCCACATCTACATGCATACATCCACCTCCACATTCACACTCACATCCATACATCTACATCTACATGCAAACATCCACATCTCCATGCATAATAAAATTCTTTTAATTAATCTAGGATGATAGTTCCTAGAATATGGTAGGAAGTCCTCTTTTTATGCTTTGAATGAAATTATTTTATGCGTAATTTCTATAAAAATTTTACCATAGCTCCGCTACTATGACTGATAAATCTCAATTTTTTCTAAGGGATAAGGCTTATCATTAAGGAAATAATTAGAATGGTCAATAATGGATCATCAATCCATAATGGATTGAATCATCGATATACATAAACTAAAAGTATAGAAAAAAGCCATTAATTTGGCCTCAAGCATAGCTTAATCTTGGATTAAGGAAAAGCCTTATGAAAAGCTTCATTTGGATTGAAAAGGGTCATGAGTATGACCATTTCTTAAGTGAGAGAGAGAAAGACCATTAGAATTAAATATAAATAGAATTTTATGTAATTCTTTACTATCATTAATTAACGGTAACTTGCCACTGAAGTTTTTCCGTCTTTTCATGATTTGAGTTTGACACATTTTTCTATAGAAGGCATTAAGAATTTTGAGATGAGGAGATAAAAGAAGCTTGTAGGCTAAGTCACCTACTTTCATTGAATTCAGATATAAGGGTCACAATATCTGGGGGATAACTTCTTATACTCCCCAAGAGATAAAGAACTTCTTTTGGGCCGTACTCAAATGAAAACCAAAACCTTGGTATCCAAAACACCGATTCTCACTTTTAAACTCATTGTTCTAAATCTTTAAAACAGGTGGGACTCCTGAGAAGTATTCTAGGGAAAGGGTCTTCCTTTTTTAAACAGAAACTTTCTTTTATTTTAGAGAGGGAATAATTATAAGATCAGAAAGGAAGATTCTTACTCCTGTATACCTCGAAGGTTGGGGAGGAATCTTATATTCTACCCCACTTAAAAAGTGCGAGATGTCCTCATCTCGCAAGGTAGAGGACAGCTCTTTTTCTTAAGATCCAATTTTATTCTGGGGTTCCTTATATTCTGGTCAACCCAACAGAACACCGGGATAAATATCCCTTATATAGAACTCATCATTAAATAACAATTCATTCAGATCATGTCATTCATATCTTTAACATGGTAATGGTCCATTAGACCGAAAAGTTTCCTTCCGAACATTCCTCCACGGAAATTTCAGTCAAGCAAGTTCTCAATTTGACATCCCTTAACTTGATCTACCGGTCAAGTATTAACAGTAGCAATCTAACAGCACAACCCACTAACCTCATAGTGATTTGCTGAACTCATTATCATCATTCTAGTTACGAATATCATCACAGGGACTCGTCCCATTCCCCCTCATTGTGGTTTCATTATATTTCACCTAATTTTTAAAAATCAACATTTTTCAATCAGCATTTTCAACCAGAATCCAAATCAATTCATCAATTCTCAAACAGAATTAAAAATCATATCAATCACATTCGAAATCATCATCTAGATAGCATTAACGCTTATAATTTCAAGTCTTAGATTTGCTCGTATATACTGTCAGTAAAGAGCTGCAGTATACTCTCGGTATATACGGGTAGTCACGGCCCTTGGAATTATAAGGTAAATACTATCATGTCTAGGCCTCACTACAAGAGCTTGAGGGCATACCGACGCTAAAATACCGACGCAAATGTTGAACGTCGGTATGTCCATCGTAATGTTGGAGGAGTATTGTAGGGCGGGGTTTTTTCAAATTTTCGTGTCCCGACGCGTATACCGACGACTATACCGACGCATATTTCGACACGTATACCGACGACTATACCGACGCATATTCCGATGCGTATACCGACGCATATTCCGTGGCATATACCGACGTATATTCCGACGAATATTCCGTAGCATATACCGGCGCTCGTAAGTTTTTCACAGCCGAGAGCTTATTTTCTGATTTCTTCGCACAGGAGGGCGCGTTACAGCAAGAGAAGGTCACTTTCTCTCCCTCTCCTCTTTTTTCCTCTCTCCTCTTTTCTCCTTCTTTCTTCTTTTCTCCTCTTCTCCTTCTCTTAATATGTTCTTGCAATTGCTTTTACTTTTTAATTTAAGAATTAGGATGTTTAGGGTTTTGTGTTTTTTTGGCTCTCTATGCATGTTGAGAGCTCTCTATGTATGCATAGATCTCCTAATGCATGCATAGAGATTTAAGGGTTTTTGTATTAGTTCTTTTTCTTGTGTTTAATTTACTAATTAGTTTGTTTAATATTTTGTTTTGCAGCTCTTTCACCTCACCAATCTTTCACCAATCCTCTCCTTCAGCTTTGCAAAAAAGAGGTAGATTCTCTTTCGATTTTTCTTGTTTATGCTATTTTCTATGAATTATTGCATCCTTGATTTATGGTTTAGGGTTAGTTTTGGGTTCTTGTAAGCTTACACATAGGATTAATTTAATATCTATGCATAAAACCTATCATAAGCTTGCAATCTCTATGCATAGCCTTCTTGCAAGCTTTATGCATAAGCTCTATTCATAGAGCTTGTGAGCTTGTGAAATCTCTATGCATAAGCTCTATGCATAGGCTTTATGCATAGAGTTTGCAAGCTTATAAAATCTCTATGCATAGGTTTCTTACAAGCTTATAAAATCTCTATGCATAGGTTTCTTGAAAGCTTGCATGGACATTGTACATAGAGCTTGCGTAGCCTTCTTGTTGAAAGCTTTTTGAATGTTTTTACTCTCTTATACATATAACATATAAGTATTATGCTCTGTTTTTCTATGCATAAGGTATTCTCTTTATTCATAGAGTTTATATATGTTATCAAGGTAAGATCTATTATCCATGTAAAACAAGATCATGTTTATTACACCATTGGGTGATGGGATTAAGGGTTAGCATAGTGCATAAGGCATATAGCATAGAGCTTATGCATAAGTCTTGCATAGAGCGTATGCATAAGACTTATGCATAGAGCGTATGCATAAGACTTATGCATATGGCTTATGCATAGAGCTTATGCATATGGCTTATGCATAGAGCGTACGCATAAGACTTATGCATATGGCTTATGCATAAGACTTATGCATGTGGCTTATGCATAAGGCTTATGCATAGAGCGTGTGCATATGGCTTATGCATCGAGCGTGTGCATAAGGCTTATGCATAGAGCGTAATTGCATAGAGCGTGTGCATAAGACTTATGGCTTAGGGATTGTTGGAATGCAATTATAATGTCTTGATTGTGGTTAACAAATGCTTATGCAAATGCCATGGTGAGGGCATTGTGAACTGTTGGTTTGTGTTGGAGCTTTTGGATGATGGATTGAGGCATGAGTCCATGCTTTATTGATGAGTTCTAAATTGTAAAAGGGCATGAGTCATGCTCAATACTTGTAAGCCAACAAACTTGTTCTATCATTTGATATTATCCACATCATTTTGTACCTACACTCACCATTGCTACCACTTCAAGTTTCTATAGAATCTAGAAATGTGTGAGGGTACCTTGGCATTGGGTTGGAGAGGCCAAGGGGAGAATGGCTTGAACTCTTTGTGCCGTGATTGCTTGGTAAAGCAGTACAAAGGGAGATTAGGTACACCGGTGTGAAGAAATGGCCTCAACCTTCACCTTGGAGGAAAACTCGGTGAAGGGGTGAGAAGAGCTTGGCCGGGAGATCGGCAAGCTTCAACGCGCGTCCTCAACAATCCTCACCATCGACTTTGTGGATGCATTTGGGCAATGGGGCCCCTTTTCCGTCATATTGTGTGGATATTGCAAATGCTTTGATGGACAAAGAGTGCATATGATCTTTCATGACATTGTGGGATACAAAGAGTATTGCATTGTGATTTGAGAAGTTGCATTTTCATTTGAGATTTGGTTCCAATTACAAAGGAGACTCTGGCGGAATTTTTCCAACAAGGGAGCCAAACAAGCTTATTGATTGGAGATTTACCCCATGGGTACACTTGAAGAGTTATTCACAACTACCAAGGGGAGAAACACCAATCATTTGTAGCCGGATTGAGCTTTGGGACCGAATTTTGGGAATTTCTGGGATTTTACAAAACCCTAATTCAGTCCTAGGGTTTTTGGGATTAGGTCTGAGTGATTACACGACTCTATTCTACTCCTTGAGAGTTTTCAAATGAGCCATAGAACCCCTTAATCGGATATCACAATCTCGGTCAAAGTAGTCATGTTGACTTTTTGGTCAAAGTCAAACAGAATATACTTCCACTTTGACTGAATCAAAATGCTTTTAGGGGTAGGTTCTATCTTCCGTTAGCTTTCTATAGAGCCGTCGAAATCCTAATTCCGACATATATTTTGCGTTTTAGAGCCAAATTACTACTTTCAGCTGTCCCGCACAGAAAAGAATTATGGTGACTACGAGCAAAGAAAAGGCAAGGGCATCTTGAATGAGGGTTTAGGGTTTATGCATAGAGCTTATGGCTTATGCATAAGACTTATGCATAGAGCGTGTGCATATGGCTTATGCATAAGACTTATGCATAGAGCGTGTGCATAAGACTTATGCATATGGCTTATGCATAGAGCTTATGCATATGGCTTATGCATAAGACTTATGCATAAGGCTTATGCATAGAGCTTATGCATAAGCCTTGCAGCCTTATTATGCAAGCTTATACTTATACTATGCATTTAGATTATTGCATAAGGCCTTTATAAATAGCTATTTATGAATAGAGATAGCTTCTCTCTCCATCCTTGTTCAAATTCTATTTAATTTTCAAACAGGGCTGGGAAAAAGAAGCCCTGTTTTATGGTTTACATAGTGCTTTGTGTAATGCATAATGATTTGTGTTTAATGAGCTGCATATACATGTTATCCTGCTAGATGGAGCCTCTCAATCTTGAAGAGAGAATAGCGTGTCCATGCATGCGATGTAAGTACCAAATCTTTCGAAAACGAAGGATTTGCAACGAGCATGTTCATGACGCTGGCATATTTCCAATGGAGCGCTTGCAAAATTTACGGTTTCAATCGTACAACCAAGCAAGTGTGCAGCCGCATCTTGATAACATTGCGCCTGTGAATTCTCGTCCCCAACAAAGGATGAGGATATCGCAGGAGGGAGTGACAGATGGAGCTCAATTAACAGCACCCAAGGGAATGGAAGAAGGTCAGGAAATGGAAGAAGGTCCAATGGAAGAAATGTTAGATGCCTTCATCGAGCAACAAGAAGCTCTCTTCGAGGAGCATGAACATGAAGATCATCAACCACGACATTCTCAACGGTCAAATTATGAACCAGAGGAAGAGGCCATGCGTAAACTTGCACGCCTTCCATTATACAATGGTGTCAACATATCTGTATTGCGTGCATCTCTTACGATGCTAAATTTGCAGTCAATTTTTGGATGGTCTAATACAAGTGTCACTGAACTATTCAAGTAAGGTCTTTTTTTGGAGATTACACCTACTGTTGAAATGATAAATTATCAACTTGTATTTGAGAAAATCTTAATAGTAACGATCAGATATTGCCATACTTGCAGGCTTTTGAAAGATCAGATATTGCCCCCTGGCAACGAGATGCCTCCATCTCGTGCAGATGCGAAGAAGTTATTGAAATCCATAGGCATGGATTACAATAATATTCATGCTTGTTGCAATGATTGTTGCCTCTTCCGCCATGAATATGAGCATTTGCAAGAATGTCCCCATTGTGGCTCTAACAGATATAGAGAAGATGTTCAGGGGGAAGCTGTCCCGGTAAAGGTTCTCAGGCACTTTCCAATCATCCCAAGGATAAAAAGCATGTTCAGGTACAAATCAATAGCAAGCTTGATGACATGGCATGCCACAACTCGATCCACAGATGAAGTGATGCGTGTGCCTGCTGACTCACCCGCATGGAGACACATTGAAGAGAAATGGCCGGCTTTTAAGGAAGAACCTCGAAACCTCCGTCTTGGCCTAGCAATGGATGGTGTAAACCCTTTTGGTTTAAGGAGCTCTTCATGGAGCACATGGCCTGTTTGCCTTGTGAATTATAATCTTCCGCCATGGTTAGCAATAAAGAAAGGTCATCTGTTGCTCTCATTAATAGTTCCAGGAAAGTACAAGGTGAAGAACATGGATGTATATTTGGCACCACTTATTGATGAGTTACGCACCTTGTGGAACGGAATTGAAGTGAAGGACATGTCAAAGCAGCAGAGTGGCCAAAGACTTACAACTGTGCAAGGTATTCTCATGTGGACAATGCATGATTGGCCTGGCTATGGAGAATGCTCAGGTTTGTCTATATCAGGTTACAATGCATGTCCTCTATGTGGTCCTCGACTTGATTCAAGATACTCAAAAGCATTACGAAAGAATGTCTACCAAGGACATGTTAGGTATCTTCCAGAAAATCATGAATTGCAGGATGGTAATATAGGAAGACCTCCTCCAAGTGCATTGAAGGCAAGCGATTGGAAGATCAAATGGGAAGAATGTGGCAACTTGGCATGTCCTGGGATGAAGAGGCTCTCTATCTTTCACCAACTCCCCTATTGGGGTGATCTCCTTATAAACCATTTGCTTGACCCGATGCATATTTTCAAGAATGTAGCTGACATTCTGTGGAAGACCATGACAGGAAAAAAGGATACTAAAGGCCAAAGGGATGACTTGGAAGAGATTGGTTGCATGCAAGAATTGTGGGCTCGCACTAGACCCAATGGAAAGGTGCTACTTCCAAGAGCCCCATGGGTTCTTAGCAAGATGGAGGAACAACAAGTCAAGAGGACAATTTCAGAGTTTCGGACTCCTACAGGTTGTATGCATTGCTTGAAAAGTGCATTTACAAAGGATGATGATCTTAGTGGTCTCAAGAGTCATGATTGGCACAAGTTTCTACAATTTGTGCTACCCATAGCAATAAAAGATTGCCTCACTGAAGACATTAGAGCTACTATCTATAAGATTGGCACATTGGTGCGCTGGATTTCTTCAAAAGAGATAAAGAGAGACACTTTGGAGAGAGCGCGTTTAAACTCCATAGAGGCAGTCTGCTGCATGGTAGAGAAGTTTTTCCCTACAAGTTTATTAACAATCCAGATGCATCTGCTAGTTCATGTTGTAGATGAGGTTGCAGCTGCTGCTGGAACAGTCCATTCAAGATGGATGTTCTTTTTGGAGAGGTTTATGAAGACATTAAAGGGATTTGTTCGCCAAATGGCTCGCCCAGAGGGTAGTATGTCAGAAGGGTGGCTGATACAAGAGTCCCTTGTTTACATCACTGAATATTTAAGTTCCTCAGATCCAGAGATACCTCGACTATGGTCTCAAGAGTCCAACAGGCGAGTCATTGGTGAGGAACCTCAAGGCCAAGGCATTAAGAGAAAGATGGATAACACTTTGAGGGAAAAAATCAACAAATTTTGCATCTTGAACTCTCATGTAATGGAGAAGTGGATTGAGACATATGAAGCTCTCAAGCGACAGCGAGTACAAGATCGTTTAAGTTTCAGAAGGAATCGCACTACAAGAAATCTCCCATACCCAGAAGGTATGTAAGCTCTTCCGGACTTTCCCACCACCACAGGTAGATGGCTAGAAGCTACAATTTTAGAAGCCAAACGTGCTGGTTTACCTATAACAAAGGAGGAGGAGGAGCTTACAAAAGGATGCGATTGGCATGTAAGTGTTTAAGTTCTACATGTCTCTCTTATTTTTCTCTACATGTCTCAGTGTTTGATTCTCCATCAACAAACTTTTTGTGCTATTTGTAGTATCACAAATATGGGGCGTTTTGGTCACATGGACGTCATTTTCGAGTAGAACGAATAGACCAAAGAAGAGCAACCTTTGATTGTGGTGTCACAGCACAGTTTGTTCAAGAAAGTCGTGCAAGTGCAAGTGATGATAACACAATTACTGGAATGCTTGATTACTTTGGAACCATTCAAGATATATTAAAGGTTGGCTTCAGAAGTTTTGAGTTGTTTATCTTTGATGTGAAGTGGTTCAAGGTAATCATGAATGGGCCACATGCAACTGTACGTAGAGACAAGAGTGGCCTCATCCAAGTGGACTCCACAAAGGTATGGACCGATCAGCAAGATACTTTTGTGCGCCCCGAGCATTGTGAGCAGGTTGTCTTTAAAGCGGATCCAAAAGATCCACGCTGGCTGTTTGTGGTTCAAGTCGCCCCCCGCAGTAAGCAAATTCTTGAAGAATTTGAGCTACAACATGGTGATGTGGATGCACAGGGTAATGGAGAGCAGCAGAACAAGCCGATATCAACAATGAAGAGGAGCAAGCAAATGAAGAGGAGCAACTAGAGCAAGATCCAAATGAAGAGGTGCAAACCAAGGAAGCTGAAAAACAAGTTGAGGAAGAAGACATAGATGATGAAGACATCCTTCATCAAGGGACTTTTAATGATGAGGATGCTGAAATGTACATAGACATAGATCTCTTTGGGGCTACTGATCTTAATGAGGATGATAGAATAGATAATGATTTTTAAAATGATGTATCTTAATGATTATGCAAATAGTTATGACATATTTGTAATGGTTTTATGACATTGAAGGTCATTGTTTACCATTGTTAATGTTTACCATCATAATCACTACTGTAGGAGCAAGTTGATATAGTTTTACCAATGTTGTTTATCATTGTTAATGTTTGTCTTATGGTTCTTTCATTCATTGTTTACCGTGTAATTTTCATTTCGCACAAGTTTGTCATATGGTTTTTTGTCCAACAGGCCATGGGTGACTCACCGCCCTACGACTACAGTCCAGATTTCTCATTTAATCCTACACCGCAGGGCATGAGTCCCCAGCAGTTATATGGTTTTCTTTCGTCCATGACTCCAGAGCAGAGAGCCATGGCTCAGAGTTATTGGGGTTCTGGAGCAGGGACATCTGCCTCGCCATCTGGCTTCCCGACGCCAGTTCCCACACCCGTGGGTACGACAGCAGCTCCCACACCTCATACCACATAGCCTTCCACTCCTCTTACAGCTCGATCTACCACCTCTTCACATAGACGGCGCTCACGTAGTAGGTCTTCAGGGGGAGGTTGTTGTGGTGGTAGTGCCACAGATGCTGTGACACCACCACCACGTGAGCGTCGTCCTTCGCTCTCATCTGTTGATAGCACACCCATAGGGTCACCTTCCACTCTCTGGGGTGCACATGACCATGACAACAGCAAGATTTACGCAATTAGGGATGGGGCACCAATAATGGATAGTGCAGGGAAGGCAATGAAGACACGCATTCGACAATTGTGCACTATATAGTTTCATGACTCTGTCATGACTAAATGGGATCAGCAAGACAAGGGGAAGAAAAATTATATAAACACAAAGATAAAGCAAGAGTTCCAGCCATCTGACCCTATGAATGTCGTCTCTAATGAGTGGATACAGTATACAGCTCGCATTTTGATGGGGCATCGTAGGTCAGAGGCGAGGGACGCATTTAGAGAGGGGAAGGAGAAACCTGTTTGGCTAGATGACAGGGAGTGGGCAGCCATTGCTCAGGAGCTCACCGAGACACCAGACAGGTTTCAACAACAAAGAGAGGCGGCAAGGGAAAGACTCCAAACAGTAGGGGCTTCTCATCTCGGGAGTGGTGGTTACGAAACCATGCGCCATGAATTCGTAAGTGTTTGTAGCAATTTTATTTATTTAAATGTATGTATGTGGGCTAAATGTTGATTTCTAAAAGTTATAATTGTTAATCGTGTGTGCAGGAGTTGGCCATGAATCGCCCACCAAGTAGGCGAGAGGAGAAGTACGCTCACAAACATGGCCTTGTGGCCTTGTTTGAGATGCTTGAAGAAGAAGGAGAGACCGTCAATTGGGAGGCATTACCATGATGTAAGATGACCTTCAAACTAATGAAATATGATCAAAACATTCTTGAGTATTAATGTTTAATTTAATTTCTTATTTGTCGATCAGGAAAATATGCAAACGAGCACGGTTGTTTCTGTGCTCTATTTTAGACAGAATGGTGCTGTCTGTTTGCTGTTGTTGATCCTGCTCATTGCAGGCAGCTAGGCAACAGCCAGGCAGCACTATTCTGCCCAAAAAAAATTTCTGCTACAGCGTCGGTATATACCCCGGTACTGACGTCGGTATATACAGTGGTATTTTTCTCGGTATTAAAGTCGGTATACACCCCGGTATTGACCCCGGTATATACGACGGTACATGCACCAGTATAGACGCCGGTTTATGCGTCGGTATTACCCCCGGTGAGCGTCGGTATATTAACCGGTATAGGCGCCGGTATTACCACCCGACGCTTATATCGACGGTATTGTTCCGATGCTTATACCGGCGCTTATACCGATGACGAGGCTTTTTTAGACCCCGTTAAAGAGCGCCGGTATAAGCCCCGGTATTAGGCTAACATGTAGTAGTGCCTCAAGCAAGTCAGGGATTCTATATAATTGCGGCACTTCCATCTGAAGACCCAATTACCAAAATTACGAATTTCCGTTTGAATATCAAATTGTATGAAATATCTCACACAATTATAACCTTTTTTTGTTTCTTGATAAATTTTTGACATATTTGTCTTCTCAGTTGATCTTTATTAACCAAATGCTCTGATACCAACTGTAAGATCCCTGTTCCCACCGAGCAACAGATTTGGGATACTAGCAGCGGAAGTAGCACTTCTCGCGCGCGGGACAAGGGTCCCACATTCGGGGCCTCACCCACGAATATCCAGATAAGAGACTAATTCCTCGGTTGTTCCAAAACCGAACCCGGAAAAACTTCCTTTACCGGAAAGCACGGGTGATTCCACCAGGATAACTTTTTACTCTAACGTAGTCAAGATCATTTCTGATCGAGCTGATCCAATTACATCTATAAGCTACTTGGTCAGATCAAGGAAGAAACTTGCACTTGGATCATTGGGATCAACGCTTTTTTCCCCATTCAAGAGGCACAGCCGTTGATTCCTATCCATAGAACAGTTACTGTCTGGGATTTATTTTATCTATCGTAAAAACAAAAGTTTGAGTCTCGATTTACGGATCCATCAGTCCAGCCTAACCCCATCCGATCCCATGGGTTAGCCTAGCCAACCGCCCAACCACTGTAGTGATGGGATCCAATTAAGAATTTGGTTAGGTTTTGTCCCAGGTACCAAGGAAAAGAGTTCCAAGGCCCCCTAGCCGGATGTTCATGCAAAAATAAAACTAGTCACACCACTCACACACCCAATATGAAATTGCCTTTTCACAGATTCAACCAGTTTAAAACAATCCTTTAATAAAACCATAATATCACTGATCACCATCTTCCAATTTATCCAGTTGATTCTTAATTTTCCCATCATTCCTTCATCAGAGTATCTATGGCATCATTGGCAACTAGGACGCTCACCACCTATCCACACAGGGGCCGTTTCCTAATCCCTAGCCCATAATACTCGGCAATATAATCTCTTATGGACTCTCGTTGAAGATCAGCAAGATCAACCAACAGATCCATATAAAGAGCCATGGACTCATCCATTGAAGACCAGCAAGGTCAATCAACCAGATCCATGCCCGATTTCAGAAAACAACTCCTACTCTTGTTCCAATATCTTCCTCGACACACGCGTGGGTATCCTAGGCAACCCAGAGCCAAAACCCAGAGCCCGAGCACCGTATGGTCAGCACCCTCTAGGATCCTTCGCAGGTGACCTAGTGCTTCACTCATAGGCCGCTTCCTTGGCCCCTCATCCACCGTACCGGAAACTCACCATTTTAATCGCACCGGTCAAGACCTCGGCCGACCTTGCTACGCGAGACGTCCTTCATTGACTCTCCGTCTCAGCAGCAGTTGCAACTTTATCATCACGACCTTAATCACAGGACGGTCAAAATGCTCCTCCTAGCATTCTTGACATAAAACAATCATTTACAAACAGCATTTACAAACAGTTTACAAATACAATTTCTATATTAATTCTCATTTTTCCACATTATTTCTCATCAATCTACATTACTTATTCCATATTCCATTTATATGTATACTCATCCCATCACATCATTTCCATCTCATCACTTCAGATTCCTTCACATCACATATCGTATATTCGCATCCATACATCCACATCTATATGCGTACATTCAATGCTCTGATACCAACTGTAAGATCCCTGTTCCCACCGAGCAACAGATTCGGGATACTAGCAGCGGAAGTAGCACTTCTCGCGCGCGGGACAAGGGTCCCACATTCGGGGCCTCACCCACGAATATCCAGATAAGAGACTAATTCCTCGGTTGTTCCAAAACCGAACCCGGAAAAACTTCCTTTACCGGAAAGCACGGGTGATTCCACCAGGATAACTTTTTACTCTAACGTAGTCAAGATCATTTCTGATCGAGCTGATCCAATTACATCTATAAGCTACTTGGTCAGATCAAGGAAGAAACTTGCACTTGGATCATTGGGATCAACGCTTTTTTCCCCATTCAAGAGGCACAGCCGTTGATTCCTATCCATAGAACAGTTACTGTCTGGGATTTATTTTATCTATCGTAAAAACAAAAGTTTGAGTCTCGATTTACGGATCCATCAGTCCAGCCTAACCCCATCCGATCCCATGGGTTAGCCTAGCCAACCGCCCAACCACTGTAGTGATGGGATCCAATTAAGAATTTGGTTAGGTTTTGTCCCAGGTACCAAGGAAAAGAGTTCCAAGGCCCCCTAGCCGGATGTTCATGCAAAAATAAAACTAGTCACACCACTCACACACCCAATATGAAATTGCCTTTTCACAGATTCAACCAGTTTAAAACAATCCTTTAATAAAACCATAATATCACTGATCACCATCTTCCAATTTATCCAGTTGATTCTTAATTTTCCCATCATTCCTTCATCAGAGTATCTATGGCATCATTGGCAACTAGGACGCTCACCACCTATCCACACAGGGGCCGTTTCCTAATCCCTAGCCCATAATACTCGGCAATATAATCTCTTATGGACTCTCGTTGAAGATCAGCAAGATCAACCAACAGATCCATATAAAGAGCCATGGACTCATCCATTGAAGACCAGCAAGGTCAATCAACCAGATCCATGCCCGATTTCAGAAAACAACTCCTACTCTTGTTCCAATATCTTCCTCGACACACGCGTGGGTATCCTAGGCAACCCAGAGCCAAAACCCAGAGCCCGAGCACCGTATGGTCAGCACCCTCTAGGATCCTTCGCAGGTGACCTAGTGCTTCACTCATAGGCCGCTTCCTTGGCCCCTCATCCACCGTACCGGAAACTCACCATTTTAATCGCACCGGTCAAGACCTCGGCCGACCTTGCTACGCGAGACGTCCTTCATTGACTCTCCGTCTCAGCAGCAGTTGCAACTTTATCATCACGACCTTAATCACAGGACGGTCAAAATGCTCCTCCTAGCATTCTTGACATAAAACAATCATTTACAAACAGCATTTACAAACAGTTTACAAATACAATTTCTATATTAATTCTCATTTTTCCACATTATTTCTCATCAATCTACATTACTTATTCCATATTCCATTTATATGTATACTCATCCCATCACATCATTTCCATCTCATCACTTCAGATTCCTTCACATCACATATCGTATATTCGCATCCATACATCCACATCTATATGCGTACATTCACATCTATATGCGTATATTCACATCCATACATCCACATCTATATGCGTACATTCACATCTACATGCTTACATCCACATCTCTATGCATACATCCACATCCACATTCACATTCACCTCCATACATCTACATCTACATGCATACATCCACCTCCACATTCACATCCACATCTATACATCTACATCTACATGCATACATCCACCTCCACATCTACATCCACATCTACATCTACATGCATACATCCACCTCCACATCCACATCTACATCTATACGTCTACATCTACATGCATACATCCATATCTCCATTCCCATCTACATCTATATATCTACATCTACATGCATCCTTCCACCTCCACATTCACATCCACATCTATACATCTACATCTACATGCATACATCCACCTCCACATCTACATCCACATCTACATCTACATGCATACATCCACCTCCACATCCACATCTACATCTATACGTCTATATCTACATGCATACATCCATATCTCCATTCCCATCTACATCTATACATCTACATCTACATACATCCATCCACCTTCACATTCACATCCACATCTATACATCTACATCTACATGCATACATCCACCTCCACAGCTACATCCACATCTACATCTACATGCATACATCCATCTCCACATCCACATCTACATCTATACGTCTACATCTACATGCATACATCCATATCTCCATTTCCATCTACATCTATACATCTACATCTACATGCATCCATCCACCTCCACATCCACATCTACATCTATACATCTACATCTACATGTATACATCCACATCTCCATTCACATCTACATCTATACATCTACATCTACATGCATCCATCCACATCTCCATTTACATCCTCATCTATACATCTACTTCTACATGCATACATCCACATCTACATGCATACATCCACCTCCACATTCACACTCACATCCATACATCTACATCTACATCCACATCTACATGCATACATCCACATCTACATGCATACATCCACCTCCACATTCACACTCACATCCATACATCTACATCTACATCCAAACATCCACATCTCCATGCATAATAAAATTCTTTTAATTAATCTAGGATGATAGTTCCTAGAATATGGTAGGAAGTCCTCTTTTTATGCTTTGAATGAAATTATTTTATGCGTAATTTCTATAAAAATTTTACCATTGCTCCGCTACTATGACAGATAAATCTCAATTTTTTCTAAGGGATAAGGCTTATCATTAAGGAAATAATTAGAATGGTCTCTAATTGGATCATCAATCCATAATGGATTGAATCATCGATATACATAAACTAAAAGTATAGAAAAAAGCCATTAATTTGGCCTCAAGCATAGCTTAATCTTGGATTAAGGAAAAGCCTTATGAAAAGCTTCATTTGGATTGAAAAGGGTCATGAGTATGACCATTTCTTAAGTGAGAGAGAGAAAGACCATTAGAATTAAATATAAATAGAACTTTATGTAATTCTTTACTATCATTAATTAATTAACTTCAATAGCATTTCAAAAACCATATCAATTAAGCTTCTCAAGCTTGAGAGGGGTTGAGAAGAGAGAATCATTGAGAAATTATAGAAAAGATCAAAATTCACTATACTTATCTTATAATTTGCTTGATTCTTTGATCACGGTAGAGGCCCCCAACCAATCAATTGGTTTAGTATGTTGATGGAGCCACCAATGGGGATTGAAGAAAGAGAGAAGTATCAAAAACTAGTGAATTATTAAAGAATTCACTGTTCTTGGCTTAGGTGAAGTAGAGTAACAAAGCATAAGACACTATATTTTTTTCAACAAGGGAAGGCTTCTATTTATAGGAAAAATTGAGCTCCTAACCAAACAAACTGATTCTAGAATTTTCCAAGTCAGTTTGGTTGAATTTGGACTAGATTTGGACCTAGGTTGGTTACTTTTTGATTTGATTTGGTTCCATTTTGATTTGGTTTGGTTCAAGAGAGATGAGAGATAAAAATATCACATTATTTTTAAGTTAAAAACTCATTCAAGCATGTGAAATATGCACCTCCTTTAAAGAACTCCCCTTCCTTACATATGTGTCAAAATTTTATTGCTCCCTCATAGTTTTTTTACTAATAAACCTTGTACATTTTCAACTCTTCATCTTCTGTGAAATATGCACCTTCTTTAAAGAACTCCCCTTCCTTACATATGTGTCAAAATTTTATTGCTCATAGTTTTTTACTAATAAACCTTGTACATTTTCAACTCTTCATCTTATGTGAATTATGCACCTT
Source organism: Cibotium barometz (assembly GCF_041138505.1). Taxonomy (NCBI): domain Eukaryota; kingdom Viridiplantae; phylum Streptophyta; class Polypodiopsida; order Cyatheales; family Cibotiaceae; genus Cibotium; species Cibotium barometz. The sequence goes on from NC_141067.1 coordinate 51,620,053, forward strand.
CTTTAAAGAACTCCCCTTCCTTACATATGTGTCAAAATTTTATTGCTCATAGTTTTTTTACTAATAAACCTTGTACATTTTCAACTCTTCATCTTATGTGAAATATGCACCTTCTTTAAAGAACTCTCCTTCCTTACATATGTGTCAAAATTTTATTGCTCATAGTTTTTTACTAATAAACCTTGTACATTTTCAACTCTTCATCTTATGTGAGCATTTACTCATTTTTGGGTATCTTCTTTTACAAATTGGATATACCTCCTCCCTACACATGGATTGATGCTATTGGCCCATAGGAACCTTAATTGGAACATAATCCAAAAATTTATGAAAATCTAGACCCTTAGACTAAGGTTCTTTATATCTATTTCCAATTAATTTCAATTGCACATTGGAAAATTCTTTTTGAATTTCTATTTCAGGGGAATTTATTTTAATAAGATGAGATATTTTTCTATCCAAAAATATTCAAAATCTGAATATTCTCTCTCTAGAATAATTTTCTCTCTCTAGGCTAAAACAATTAGAAACAAGGTCTTTATATTTCTGAAGAGAGATTGATTACAGGGGAAGATACTAGACATCAAAAAGGGGTTGGGGGAGGAATCTTACATTCTACCCCACTTAAAAAATGTGAGATGTCCTCATCTCGCAAACTGGGATAATTTCACAAGATGCACGAATATGAGACTTAGAGAAAAATTTTAATCAAGATTAACCACCAAGAAAAGTCTTAAAGAAAGCAAGATAAGAACAAGATTTAAACTTTATTCATTCTCGGAACTTATACAGTAAAGATAGAAAAACTCTTTACACTTCCATAAGCCCGTCCATCATATGGTCACAAAAGCAGCACTCACAAGCTGCACAAGTATAGGGTAACTCATCTATGGGAATGATTCTGCTGGTTATTGCTGCACCTATCTCAGTGGTATGAGGTGATCTAACAAAAGGACCTCTGAGAGGCAAGCCAAAAACGGGATAAAGGCATATCTTCTCATGAGGAAGAAAACACGCCAGTAAGAAGACCCGCTCAGAAAACCCAAGATGCCTTGATCTCATGATGCAGTAGTATCGGGGACCCAAACCCAAAGCTTCAATAACCATGGCCAAGCGGACATTGTTACGAAAGTGCTGCTGTCCCCAGGGTGTTACCCTAGTTATGTTTTGATAGGTCCGCCATTTGGTCTGAGCTACAGAAGTTCCTAGGTGAGGAAAAAGTGAGCGCTCATACTATTCTATAAAGTCTTTCTTCACAGACTCTCTTGCGTCTTGAAGGTGAGAAATCATCAGGGATAAAACTAATTCCTCTTGCCAAGCCATGAAGGAGATTAAGAAAGAAAGGAGATTGATGGGAGTAAGATTACTGTGAGCGACAAGTAAAAGTTACGACTTATATAAAGGAAGGAGCTAGCGTAACCTAGAAGCCAACGGTAACTTGCCACTGAAGTTTTTCCGTCTTTCCATGATTTGAGTTTGACACATTTTTCTATAGAAGGCATTAAGAATTTTGAGATGAGGAGATAAAAGAAGCTTGTAGGCTAAGTCACCTACTTTCATTGAATTCAGATATAAGGGTCATAATATCTGAGGGATAACTTCTTATACTCCCCAAGAGATAAAGAACTTCTTTTGGGCCGTACTCGAATGAAAACCAAAACCTTGGTATCCAAAACACCGATTCTCACTTCTGAACTCATTGTTCTAAATCTTTAAAACAGGTGGGACTCCTGAGAAGTATTCTAGGGAAAGGGTCTTCCTTTTTTAAACAGAAACTTTCTTTTATTTTAGAGAGGGAATAATTATAAGATCAGAAAGGAAGATTCTTACTCCTGTATACCTCGAAGGTTGGGGAGGAATCTTACATTCTACCCCACTTAAAAAGTGCAAGATGTCCTCATCTCGCAAGGTAGAGGACAGCTCTTTTTCTTAAGATCCAATTTTATTCTAGGGTTCCTTATATTCTGGTCAACCCAACAGAACACTGGGATAAATATCCCTTATATACAACTCATCATTAAATAACAATTCATTCAGATCATGTCATTCATATCTTTAACATGATAGTGGTCCATTAGACCGAAAAGTTTCCTTCCGAACATTCCTCCACAGAAATTTCAGTCAAGCAAGTTCTCAATTTAACATCCCTTAACTTGATCTACCGGTCAAGTATTAACAGTAGCAATCTAACAGCACAACCCACTAACCTCATAGTGATTTGCTGAATTCATTATCATCATTCTAGTTACGAATATCATCACAGGGACTCGTCCCATTCCCCCTCATTGTGGTTTCATTATATTTCAACTAATTTTTTAAAATCAGCATTTTTCAATCAGAATCCAAATCAATTCATCAATTCTCAAACAGAATTAAAAATCATATCAATCACATTCGAAATCATCATCTAGATAGCATTAACGCTTATAATTTCAAGTCTTAGATTTACTCGTATATACTGTCAGTAAAGAGCTGCAGTATACTCTCGGTATATACGGGTAGTCACGGCCCTTGGAATTATAAGGTAAATACTATCATGTCTAGGCATCAAGCAAGTCAGGGATTCTATATAATTGCGGCACTTCCATCTGAAGACCCAATTACCAAAATTTCAAATTTCCGTTCGAATATCAAATTGTATGAATTATCTCACACAATTATAACCTTTTTTTGTTTCTTGATAAATTTTTGACATATTTGTCTTCTCAGTTGATCTTTATTAACCAAATGCTCTGATACCAACTGTAAGATCCCTGTTCCCACCGAGCAACAGATTCGGGATACTAGCAGCGGAAGTAGCACTTCTCGCGCGGGACAGGGGTCCCACATTCGGGGCCTCACCCATGGATATCCGGATAAGAGACTAATCCGTCGGTTGTTCCAAAACCGAACCCGGAAAAACTTCCTTTACCGGAAAGCACGGGCGATTCCACCAGGATAACTTTTTACTCTAACGTAGTCAAGATCATTTCTGATCGAGCTGATCCAATTACATCTATAAGATACTTGGTCAGATCAAGGAAGAAACTTGCACTTGGATCATTGGGAGCAACGCTTTTTTCCCCCATTCAAGAGGCACAGCCGTTGATTCCTATCCATAGAACAGTTACTGTCCGGGATTTATTTTATCTATCGTAAAAACAAAAGTTTGAGTCTCGATTTACGGATCCATTACTCCAGCCTAACCCCATCTGATCCCATGGGTTAGCCAATCGCCCAACCACTGTAGTGATGGGATCCAATTAAGAATTTGGTTAGGTTTTGTCCCGGGTACCAAGGAAAAGAGTTCCAAGGCCCCCTAGCCGGATGTTCATGCAAAAAAAAAACTAGTCACACCACTCACACACCCAATATGAAATTGCCTTTTCACAGATTCAACCAGTTTAAAACAATCCTTTAATAAAACCATAATATCACTGATCACCATCTTCCAATTTATCCAGTTGATTCTTAATTTTCCCATCATTCCTTCATCAGAGTATCTATGGCATCATTGGCAACTAGGACGCTCACCACCTGTCCACACAGGGGCCGTTTCCTAATCCCTAGCCCATAATACTCGACAATATAATCTCTTATCAAGATGGACTCTCGTTGAAGATCAGGAAGATCAACCAACAGATCCATATAAAGAGCCATGGACTCATCCATTGAAGACCAGCAAGGTCAATCAACCAGATCCATGCCCGATTTCAGAAAACAACTCCTACTCTTGTTCCAATATCTTCCTCGACGCACGCGTGGGTATCCTAGGCGACCCAGAGCCCGAGCACCATATGGTTAGCACCCTCTAGGATCCTCCGCAGGTGACCTAGCGCTTCACTCATAGGCCGCTTCCTTGGCTCCTCATCCACCGTATACCGGAAACTCACCATTTTAATCGCACCGAGGCTGGTCAAGACCTCGGCCGACCTTGCTACGCGAGACGTCCTTCATTGACTCTCCGTCAGCAGTTGCAACTTTATCATCATGACCTTAATCACAAGACGGTCAAAATGCTCCTCCCAGCATTCTTGACATAAAACAATCATTTACAAACAGCATTTACAAACAGTTTACAAATACAATTTCTATATTAATTCTCATTTTTCCACATTATCCCTCATCAATCTACATTACTTATTCCATATTCCATTTATATGTATACTCATCCCATCACATCATTTCCATCTCATCACTTCAGATTCCTTCACATCACATATCGTATATTCACATCCATACATCCACATCTATGTGCGTACATTCACATCTACATGCTTACATCCACATCTCTATGCATACATCCACATCCACATTCACATTCACCTCCATACATCTACATCTACATGCATACATCCACCTCCACATTCACATCCACATCTATACATCTGCATCTACATGCATACATCCACCTCCACATCTATATCTACATGCATACATCCACCTCCACATCCACATCTACATCTATACGTCTACATCTACATTCATACATCCATATCTCCATCATGCTTTGAATGAAATTATTTTATGCGTAATTTCTATAATAATTTTGCCATAGCTCCGCTACTATGACTGATAAATCTCAATTTTTTCTAAGGGATAAGGCTTATCATTAAGGAAATAATTAGAATGGTCTCTAATTGGATCATCAATCCATAATGGATTGAATCATCGATATACATAAACTAAAAGTATAGAAAAAAGCCATTAATTTGGCCTCAAGCATAGCTTAATCTTGGATTAAGGAAAAGCCTTATGAAAAGCTTCATTTGGATTGAAAAGGGTCATGAGTATGACCATTTCTTAAGTGAGAGAGAGAAAGACCATTAGAATTAAATATAAATAGAATTTTATGTAATTCTTTACTATCATTAATTAATTAACTTCAAAAGCATTTCAAAAACCATATCATTTAAGCTTCTCAAGCTTGAGAGGGGTTGAGAAGAGAGAATCATTGAGAAATTATAGAAAAGATCAAAATTCACTATACTTATCTTATAATTTGCTTGATTCTTTGATCACGGTAGAGGCCCCCAACCAATCAACTGGTTTAGTATGTTGATGGAGCCACCAATGGGGATTGAAGAAAGAGAGAAGTATCAAAAACTAGTGAATTATTAAAGAATTCACTGTTCTTGGCTTAGGTGAAGTAGAGTAACAAAGCATAAGACACTATATTTTTTTCAACAAGGGAAGGCTTCTATTTATAGGAAAAAATTGAGCTCCTAACCAAACAAACTGGTTCTAGAATTTTCCAAGTCATTTTGGTTGAATTTGGACTAGATTTGGACCTAGGTTGGTTACTTTTTGATTTGATTTGGTTCCATTTTGATTTGGTTTGGTTCAAGAGAGATGAGAGATAAAAATATCACATTATTTTTGAGTTAAAAAGCATGTGAAATATGCACCTCCTTTAAAGAACTCCCCTTCCTTACATATGTGTCAAAATTTTATTGCTCCCTCATAGTTTTTTTACTAATAAACCTTGTACATTTTCAACTCTTCATCTTATGTGAAATATGCACCATCTTTAAAGAACTCCCCTTCCTTACATATGTGTCAAAATTTTATTGCTCATAGTTTTTTACTAATAAACCTTGTACATTTTCAACTCTTCATCTTATGTGAATTATGCACCTTCTTTAAAGAACTCCCCTTCCTTACATATGTGTCAAAATTTTATTGCTCATAGTTTTTTACTAATAAACCTTGTACATTTTCAACTCTTCATCTTATGTGAAATATGCACCTTCTTTAAAGAACTCTCCTTCCTTACATATGTGTCAAAATTTTATTGCTCATAGTTTTTTACTAATAAACCTTGTACATTTTCAACTCTTCATCTTATGTGAGCATTTACTCATTTTTGGGTATCTTCTTTTACAAATTGGATATACCTCCTCCCTACACATGGATTGATGCTATTGGCCCATAGGAACCTTAATTGGACCATAATCCAAAAATTTCTGAAAATCTAGACCCTTAGACTAAGGTTCTTTATACCTATTTCCAATTAATTCCAATTGCACATTGGAAAATTCTTTTTGAATTTCTGTTTCAGGGGAACTTATTTTAATAAGATGAGATATTTTTCTATCCAAAAATATTCAAAATCTGAAGATTCTCTCTCTAGAATATTTTTCTCTCTCTAGGCTAAAATAGTTAAAAACAAGGTCTTTATATTTCTGAAGAGAGATTGATTACAGGGAAATATACTAGACATCAAAAAGGGGTTGGGGGAGGAATCTTACATTCTACCCCACTTAAAAAATGCGAGATGTCCTCATCTCGCAAACTGGGATAATTTCACAAGATGCACGAATATGAGACTTAGAGAAAAATTTTAATCAAGATTAACCACCAAGAAAAGTCTTAAAGAAAGCAAGATAAGAACAAGATTTAAACTTTATTCATTCTCGGAACTTATACAGTAAAGATAGAAGAACTCTTTACACTTCCATAAGCCCGTCCATCATATGGTCACAAAAGCAGCACTCACAAGCTGCACAAGTATAGGGTAACTCATCTATGGGAATGATTCTGCTGGTTATTGCTGCACCTATCTCAGTGGTATGAGGTGATCTAACAAAAGGACCTCTGAGAGGCAAGCCAAAAACGGGATAAAGGCATATCTTCTCATGAGGAAGAAAACACGCCAGTAAGAAGACCCGCTCAGAAAACCCAAGATGCCTTGATCTCATGACGCAGTAGTATCGGGGACCCAAACCCAAAGCTTCAATAACCATGGCCAAGCGGACATTGTTATGAAAGTGCTGCTGTCCCCAGGGTGTTACCCTAGTTATGTTTTGATAGGTCCGCCATTTGGTCTGAGCTACAGAAGTTCCTAGGTGAGGAAAAAGTGATCGCTCATACTATTCTATAAAGTCTTTCTTCACAGACTCTCTTGCGTCTTGAAGGTGAGAAATCATCAGGGATAAAACTAATTCCTGTTGCCAAGCCATGAAGGAGATTAAGAAAGAAAGGAGATTGATGGGAGTAAGATTACTGTGAGCGACAAGTAAAAGTTACGACTTATATAAAGGAAGGAGCTAGCGTAACCTAGAAGCCAACGGTAACTTGCCACTGAAGTTTTTCCGTCTTTCCATGATTTGAGTTTGACACATTTTTCTATAGAAGGCATTAAGAATTTTGAGATGAGGAGATAAAAGAAGCTTGTAGGCTAAGTCACCTACTTTCATTGAATTCAGATATAAGGGTCACAATATCTGGGGGATAACTTCTTATACTCCCCAAGAGATAAAGAACTTCTTTTGGGCCGTACTCGAATGAAAACCAAAACCTTGGTATCCAAAACACCGATTCTCACTTCTGAACTCATTGTTCTAAATCTTTAAAACAGGTGGGACTCCTGAGAAGTATTCTAGGGAAAGGGTCTTCCTTTTTTAAACAGAAACTTTCTTTTATTTTAGAGAGGGAATAATTATAAGATCAGAAAGGAAGATTCTTACTCCTGTATACCTCGAAGGTTGGGGAGGAATCTTACATTCTACCCCACTTAAAAAGTGCGAGATGTCCTCATCTCGCAAGGTAGAGGACAGCTCTTTTTCTTAAGATCCAATTTTATTCTGGGGTTCCTTATATTTTGGTCAACCCAACAGAACACTGGGATAAATATCCCTTATATAGAACTCATCATTAAATAACAATTCATTCAGATCATGTCATTCATATCTTTAACATGGTAATGGTCCATTAGACCGAAAAGTTTCCTTCCGAACATTCCTCCACGGAAATTTCAGTCAAGCAAGTTCTCAATTTGACATCCCTTAACTTGATCTACCGGTCAAGTATTAATAGTAGCAATCTAACAGCACAACCCACTAACCTCATAGTGATTTGCTGAATTCATTATCATCATTCTAGTTACGAATATCATCACAGGGACTCGTCCCATTCCCCCTCATTGTGGTTTCATTATATTTCAACTAATTTTTTAAAATCAACATTTTTCAATCAGCATTTTCAATCAGAATCCAAATCAATTCATCAATTCTCAAACAGAATTAAAAATCATATCAATCACATTCGAAATCATCATCTAGATAGCATTAACACTTATAATTTCAAGTCTTAGATTTACTCGTATATACTGTCAGTAAAGAGCTGCAGTATACTCTCAGTATATACGGGTAGTCACGGCCCTTGGAATTATAAGGTAAATACTATCATGTCTAGGCCTCAAGCAAGTCAGGGATTCTATATAATTGCGGCACTTCCATCTGAAGACCCAATTACCAAAATTAAGAATTTTCGTTTGAATATCAAATTATATGAATTATCTCACACAATTATAACCTTTTTTTGTTTCTTGATAAATTTTTGACATATTTGTCTTCTCAGTTGATCTTTATTAACCAAATGCTCTGATACCAACTGTAAGATCCCTGTTCCCACCGAGCAACAGATTCGGGATACTAGCAGCGGAAGTACCACTTCTCGCGCGGGACATGGGTCCCACATTCGGGGCCTCACCCACGGATATCCGGATAAGAGACTAATCCGTCGGTTGTTCCAAAACCAAACCCGGAAAAACTTCCTTTACCGGAAAGCACGGGCGATTCCACCAGGATAACTTTTTACTCTAACGTAGTCAAGATCATTTCTGATCGAGCTGATCCAATTACATCTATAAGATACTTGGTCAGATCAAGGAAGAAACTTGCACTTGGATCATTGGGATCAACGGTTTTTTCCCCATTCAAGAGGCACAGCCGTTGATTCCTATCCATAGAACAGTTACTATCCGGGATTTATTTTATCTATCGTAAAAACAAAAGTTTGAGTCTCGATTTACGGATCCATCAGTCCAGCCTAACCCCATCTGATCCCATGGGTTAGCCAATCGCCCAACCACTGTAGTGATGGGATCCAATTAAGAATTTGGTTAGGTTTTGTCCCGGGTACCAAGGAAAAGAGTTCCAAGGCCCCCTAGCCGGATGTTCATGCAAAAAAAAAACTAGTCACACCACTCACACACCCAATATGAAATTGCCTTTTCACAGATTCAACCAGTTTAAAACAATCCTTTAATAAAACCATAATATCACTGATCACCATCTTCCAATTTATCCAGTTGATTCTTAATTTTCCCATCATTCCTTCATCAGAGTATCTATGGCATCATTGGCAACTAGGACGCTCACCACCTGTCCGCACAGGGGCCGTTTCCTAATCCCTAGCCCATAATACTCGACAATATAATCTCTTATCAAGATGGACTCTCGTTGAAGATCAGCAAGATCAACCAACAGATCCATATAAAGAGCCATGGACTCATCCATTGAAGACCAGCAAGGTCAATCAACCAGATCCATGCCCGATTTCAGAAAACAACTCCTACTCTTGTTCCAATATCTTCCTCGACGCACGCGTGGGTATCCTAGGCGACCCACAGCCCGAGCACCGTATGGTCAGCACCCTCTAGGATCCTTCGCAGGTGACCTAGCGCTTAACTCATAGGCCGCTTCCTTGGCCCCTCATCCACCGTATACCGGAAGCTCACCATTTTAATCGCACCGAGGCTGGTCAAGACCTCGGCCGACCTTGCTACGCGAGACGTCCTTCATTGACTCTCCGTCAGCAGTTGCAACTTTATCATCATGACCTTAATCACAAGACAGTCAAAATGCTCCCCCCAGCATTCTTGACATAAAACAATCATTTACAAACAGCATTTACAAACAGTTTACAAATACAATTTCTATATTAATTCTCATTTTTCCACATTATCCCTCATCAATCTACATTACTTATTCCATATTCCATTTATATGTATACTCATCCCATCACATCATTTCCATCTCATCACTTCAGATTCCTTCACATCACATATCGTATATTCACATCCATACATCCACATCTATATGCGTACATTCACATCTACATGCTTACATCCACATCTCTATGCATACATCCACATCCACATTCACATTCACCTCCATACATCTACATCTACATGCATACATCCATCTCCAGATTCACATCCACATCTATACATCTACATCTACATGCATACATCCACCTCCACATCTACATCCACATCTACATCTACATGCATACATCCACCTCCACATCCACATCTACATCTATACGTCTACATCTACATGTATACATCCATATCTCCATTCCCATCTACATCTATACATCTACATCTACATGCATCCATCCACCTCCACATTCACATCCACATCTATACATCTACATCTACATGCATACATCCACCTCCACATCTACATCCACATCTACATCTACATGCATACATCCACCTCCACATCCACATCTACATCTATACGTCTACATCTACATGCATACATCCATATCTCCATTCCCATCTACATCTATACATCTACATCTACATGCATCCATCCACCTCCACATTCACATCCACATCTATACATCTACATCTACATGCATACATCCACCTCCACAGCTACATCCACATCTACATCTACATGCATACATCCACCTCCACATCCACATCTACATCTATACGTCCACATCTACATGCATACATCCATATCTCCATTCCCATCTACATCTATACATCTACATCTACATGCATCCATCCACCTCCACATCCACATCTACATCTATACATCTACATCTACATGTATACATCCACATCTCCATTCACATCTACATCTATACATCTACATCTACATGCATCCATCCACATCTCCATTTACATCCTCATCTATACATCTACTTCTACATGCATACATCCACATCTACATGCATACATCCACCTCCACATTCACACTCACATCCATACATCTACATCTACATCCAAACATCCACATCTCCATGCATAATAAAATTCTTTTAATTAATCTAGGATGATAGTTCCTAGAATATGGTAGGAAGTCCTCTTTTTATGCTTTGAATGAAATTATTTTATGCGTAATTTCTATAAAAATTTTGCCATAGCTCCGCTACTATGACTGATAAATCTCAATTTTTTCTAAGGGATAAGGCTTATCATTAAGGAAATAATTAGAATGGTCTCTAATTGGATCATCAATCCATAATGGATTGAATCATCGATATACATAAACTAAAAGTATAGAAAAAAGCCATTAATTTGGCCTCAAGCATAGCTTAATCTTGGATTAAGGAAAAGCCTTATGAAAAGCTTCATTTGGATTGAAAAGGGTCATGAGTATGACCATTTCTTAAGTGAGAGAGAGAAAGACCATTAGAATTAAATATAAATAGAATTTTATGTAATTCTTTACTATCATTAATTAATTAACTTCAAAAGCATTTCAAAAACCATATCAATTAAGCTTCTCAAGCTTGAGAGGGGTTGAGAAGAGAGAATCATTGAGAAATTATAGAAAAGATCAAAATTCACTATACTTATCTTATAATTTGCTTGATTCTTTGATCACGGTAGAGGCCCCCAACCAATCAATTGGTTTAGTATGTTGATGGAGCCACCAATGGGGATTGAAGAAAGAGAGAAGTATCAAAAACTAGTGAATTATTAAAGAATTCACTGTTCTTGGCTTAGGTGAAGTAGAGTAACAAAGCATAAGACACTATATTTTTTTCAACAAGGGAAGGCTTCTATTTATAGGAAAAATTGAGCTCCTAACCAAACAAACTGGTTCTAGAATTTTCCAAGTCAGTTTGGTTGAATTTGGACTAGATTTGGACCTAGGTTGGTTACTTTTTGATTTGATTTGGTTCCATTTTGATTTGGTTTGGTTCAAGAGAGATGAGAGATAAAAATATCACATTATTTTTGAGTTAAAAACTCATTCAAGCATGTGAAATATGCACCTCCTTTAAAGAACTCCCCTTCCTTACATATGTGTCAAAATTTTATTGCTCCCTCATAGTTTTTTTTACTAATAAACCTTGTACATTTTCAACTCTTCATCTTATGTGAAATATGCACCTTCTTTAAAGAACTCCCCTTCCTTACATATGTGTCAAAATTTTATTGCTCATAGTTTTTTACTAATAAACCTTGTACATTTTCAACTCTTCATCTTATGTGAATTATGCACCTTCTTTAAAGAACTCCCCTTCCTTACATATGTGTCAAAATTTTATTGCTCATAGTTTTTTACTAATAAACCTTGTACATTTTCAACTCTTCATCTTATGTGAAATATGCACCTTCTTTAAAGAACTCTCCTTCCTTACATATGTGTCAAAATTTTATTGCTCATAGTTTTTTACTAATAAACCTTGTACATTTTCAACTCTTCATCTTATGTGAGCATTTACTCATTTTTGGGTATCTTCTTTTACAAATTGGATATACCTCCTCCCTACACATGGATTGATGCTATTGGCCCATAGGAACCTTAATTGGACCATAATCCAAAAATTTCTGAAAATCTAGACCCTTAGACTAAGGTTCTTTATACCTATTTCCAATTAATTCCAATTGCACATTGGAAAATTCTTTTTGAATTTCTGTTTCAGGGGAACTTATTTTAATAAGATGAGATATTTTTCTATCCAAAAATATTCAAAATCTGAATATTCTCTCTCTAGGCTAAAATAGTTAGAAACAAGGTCTTTATATTTCTGAAGAGAGATTGATTACGGGGGAAGATACTAGACATCAAAAAGGGGTTGGGGGAGGAATCTTACATTCTATCCCACTTAAAAAATGCGAGATGTCCTCATCTCGCAAATTGGGATAATTTCACAAGATGCACGAATATGAGACTTAGAGAAAAATTTTAATTAAGATTAACCACCAAGAAAAGTCTTAAAGAAAGCAAGATAAGAACAAGATTTAAACTTTATTCATTCTCGGAACTTATATAGTAAAGATAGAAGAACTCTTTACACTTCCATAAGCCCGTCCATCATATGGTCACAAAAGCAGCACTCACAAGCTACACAAGTATAGGGTAACTCATCTATGGGAATGATTCTGCTGGTTATTGCTGCACCTATCTCAGTGGTATGAGGTGATCTAACAAAAGGACCTCTGAGAGGCAAGCCAAAAACGGGATAAAGGCATATCTTCTCATGAGGAAGAAAGCACGCCAGTAAGAAGACCCGCTCAGAAAACCCAAGATGCCTTGATCTCATGACGCAGTAGTATCGGGGACCCAAACCCAAAGCTTCAATAACCATGGCCAAGCGGACATTGTTACGAAAGTGCTGCTGTCCCCAGGGTGTTACCCTAGTTATGTTTTGATAGGTCCGCCATTTGGTCTGAGCTACAGAAGTTCCTAGGTGAGGAAAAAGTGAGCGCTCATACTGTTCTATAAAGTCTTTCTTCACAGACTCTCTTGCGTCTTGAAGGTGAGAAATCATCAGGGATAAAACTAATTCCTGTTGCCAAGCCATGAAGGAGATTAAGAAAGAAAGGAGATTGATGGGAGTAAGATTACTGTGAGCGACAAGTAAAAGTTACGACTTATATAAAGGAAGGAGCTAGCGTAACCTAGAAGCCAACGGTAACTTGCGACTGAAGTTTTTCCGTCTTTCCATGATTTGAGTTTGACACATTTTTCTATAGAAGGCATTAAGAATTTTGAGATGAGGAGATAAAAGAAGCTTGTAGGCTAAGTCACCTACTTTCATTGAATTCAGATATAAGGGTCACAATATCTGGGGGATAACTTCTTATACTCCCTAAGAGATAAAGAACTTCTTTTGGGCCGTACTCGAATGAAAACCAAAACCTTGGTATCCAAAACACCGATTCTCACTTCTGAACTCATTGTTCTAAATCTTTAAAACAGGTGGGACTCCTGAGAAGTATTCTAGGGAAAGGGTCTTCCTTTTTTAAACAGAAACTTTCTTTTATTTTAGAGAGGGAATAATTATAAGATCAGAAAGGAAGATTCTTACTCCTGTATACCTCGAAGGTTGGGGAGGAATCTTACATTCTACCCCACTTAAAAAGTGCGAGATGTCCTCATCTCGCAAGGTAGAGGACAGCTCTTTTTCTTAAGATCCAATTTTATTCTGGGGTTCCTTATATTCTGGTCAACCCAACAGAACACTGGGATAAATATCCCTTATATAGAACTCATCATTAAATAACAATTCATTCAGATCATGTCATTCATATCTTTAACATGATAATGGTCCATTAGACCGAAAAGTTTCCTTCCGAACATTCCTCCACGGAAATTTCAGTCAAGCAAGTTCTCAATTTGACATCCCTTAACTTGATCTACCGGTCAAGTATTAACAGTAGCAATCTAACAGCACAACCCACTAACCTCATAGTGATTTGCTGAATTCATTATCATCATTCTAGTTACGAATATCATCACAGGGACTCGTCCCATTCCCCCTCATTGTGGTTTCATTATATTTCAACTAATTTTTTAAAATCAACATTTTTCAATCAGCATTTTCAATCAGAATCCAAATAATTTCATCAATTCTCAAATAGAATTAAAAATCATATCAATCACATTCGAAATCATCATCTAGATAGCATTAACGCTTATAATTTCAAGTCTTAGATTTACTCGTATATACTGTCAGTAAAGAGCTACAGTATACTCTCGGTATATACGGGTAGTCACGGCCCTTGGAATTATAAGGTAAATACTATCATGTCTAGGCCTCAAGCAAGTCAGGGATTCTATATAATTGCGGCACTTCCATCTGAAGACCCAATTACCAAAATTACGAATTTCCGTTTGAATATCAAATTGTATGAATTATCTCACACAATTATAACCTTTTTTTGTTTCTTGATAAATTTTTGACATATTTGTCTTCTCAGTTGATCTTTATTAACCAAATGCTCTGATACCAACTGTAAGATCCCTGTTCCCACCGAGCAACAGATTCGGGATACTAGCAGCGGAAGTAGCACTTCTCGCGCGGGACAGGGGTCCCACATTCGGGGCCTCACCCACGGATATCCGGATAAGAGACTAATCCGTCGGTTGTTCCAAAACCAAACTCGGAAAAACTTCCTTTACCGGAAAGCACGGGCGATTCCACCAGGATAACCTTTTACTCTAACGTAGTCAAGATCATTTCTGATCGAGCTGATCCAATTACATCTATAAGATACTTGGTCAGATCAAGGAAGAAACTTGCACTTGGATCATTGGGATCAACGCTTTTTTCCCCATTCAAGAGGCACAGCCGTTGATTCCTATCCATAGAACAGTGTCCGGGATTTATTTTATCTATCGTAAAAACAAAAGTTTAAGTCTCGATTTACGGATCCAGCAGTCAGCCTAACCCCATCCGATCCCATGGGTTAGCCAATCGCCCAACCACTGTAGTGATGGGATCTAATTAAGAATTTGGTTAGGTTTTGTCCCGGGTACCAAGGAAAAGAGTTCCAAGGCCCCCTAGCCGGATGTTCATGCAAAAATAAAACTAGTCACACCACTCACACACCCAATATGAAATTGCCTTTTCACAGATTCAACCAGTTTAAAACAATCCTTTAATAAAACCATAATATCACTGATCACCATCTTCCAATTTATCCAGTTGATTCTTAATTTTCCCATCATTCCTTCATCAGAGTATCTATGGCATCATTGGCAACTAGGACGCTCACCACCTGTCCACACAGGGGCCGTTTCCTAATCCCTAGCCCATAATACTCGGCAATATAATCTCTTATCAAGATGGACTCTCGTTGAAGATCAGTAAGATCAACCAACAGATCCATATAAAGAGCCATGGACTCATCCATTGAAGACCAGCAAGGTCAATCAACCAGATCCATGCCCGATTTCAGAAAACAACTCCTACTCTTGTTCCAATATCTTCCTCGACGCACGCGTGGGTATCCTAGGCGACCCAGAGCCCGAGCACCGTATGGTCAGCACCCTCTAGGATCCTTCGCAGGTGACCTAGCGCTTAACTCATAGGCCGCTTCCTTGGCCCCTCATCCACCGTATACCGGAAGCTCACCATTTTAATCGCACCGAGGCTGGTCAAGACCTCGGCCGACCTTGCTACGCGAGACGTCCTTCATTGACTCTCCGTCAGCAGTTGCAACTTTATCATCATGACCTTAATCACAAGACGGTCAAAATGCTTCTCCCAGCATTCTTGACATAAAACAATCATTTACAAACAGCATTTACAAACAGTTTACAAATACAATTTCTATATTAATTCTCATTTTTTCACATTATCCCTCATCAATCTACATTACTTATTCCATATTCCATTTATATGTATACTCATCTCATCACATCATTTCCATCTCATCACTTCAGATTCCTTCACATCACATATCGTATATTCACATCCATACATCCACATCTATATGCGTACATTCACATCTACATGCTTACATCCACATCTCTATGCATACATCCACATCCACATTCACATTCACCTCCATACATCTACATCTACATGCATACATCCACCTCCACATTCACATCCACATCTATACATCTACATCTACATGCATACATCCACCTCCACATCTACATCTACATGTATACATCCACCTCCACATCCACATCTCCATCTATACGTCTACATCTACATGCATACATCCATATCTCCATTCCCATCTACATCTATACATCTACATCTACATGCATCCATCCACCTCCACATTCACATCCACATCTATACATCTACATCTACATGCATACATCCACCTCCACATCTACATCCACATCTACATCTACATGCATACATCCACCTCCACATCCACATCTACATCTATACGTCTACATCTACATGCATACATCCATATCTCCATTCCCATCTACATCTATACATCTACATCTACATGCATCCATCCACCTCCACATTCACATCCACATCTATACATCTACATCTACATGCATACATCCACCTCCACAGCTACATCCACATCTACATCTACATGCATACATCCACCTCCACATCCACATCTACATCTATACGTCTACATCTACATGCATACATACATATCTCCATTCCCATCTACATCTATACATCTACATCTACATGCATCCATCCACCTCCACATCCACATCTACATCTATCATCTACATCTACATGTATACATCCACATCTCCATTCACATCTACATCTATACATCTACATCTACATGCATCCATCCACATCTCCATTTACATCCTCATCTATACATCTACTTCTACATGCATACATTTTATTGCTTATAGTTTTTTACTAATAAACCTTGTACATTTTCAACTCTTCATCTTATGTGAGCATTTACTCATTTTTGGGTATCTTCTTTTACAAATTGGATATACCTCCTCCCTACACATGGATTGATGCTATTGGCCCATAGGAACCTTAATTGGACCATAATCCAAAAATTTCTGAAAATCTAGACCCTTAGACTAAGGTTCTTTATACCTATTTCCAATTAATTCCAATTGCACATTGGAAAATTCTTTTTGAATTTCGGTTTCAGGGAAACTTATTTTAATAAGATGAGATATTTTTCTATCCAAAAATATTCAAAATCGTAATATTCTCTCTCTAGAATAATTTTCTCTCTCTAGGCTAAAACAGTTAGAAACAAGGTCTTTATATTTCTGAAGAGAGATTGATTACAGGGGAAGATACTAGACATCAAAAAGGGGTTGGGGGAGGAAGCTTACATCTTTTGTATATTTATGGATAAGAGAATAGTCTATAATTAGAAACTTGAGTCAAATTTAAACATTTATTATTATTATATATTAACAATGCAATGCTCAATATAATGATGTACTTGATTGTATAAATTAATTAATAACTATTGGTTTATTAGAGTCTCTTAATCATTTCAAAAATAATAATAAAATAGTTTTTTTAAATTAAGTCTTTATCACTATTTTTCTCAATTCATTAATGAGTTATGTGTATTCAATGAGAAGATACCTAGGGAGTTGGATACGATTCACATTTGGATGTTATTTAAGTGTTGGCAGCCACCCAACTATGGACTGCCACCAAGAATGTCCATCGGGCAACAACTCAAGATATTTTGTTGTAACAACCTTGTAAATTATTCTTGCCAAAACGGGTAATACCCAGGTGAATTGTAAAAGAAAGGATAGAGAGAGCGAGGGGTGAGGATATATAGGGCTAAGCCTTATTCAATAATATAGCAATTTGTTGGTGTCATCTTCACCCAGTAATGCGCTATCTAATTCTCAAGTTGTGTCCTATCTATTTTGAATATGTCTTTCAACTCATACCTCTTAGTCTTGAGTCAGTCCTATCGAGAAGAGATTCCCATTCAGAGATAGCACTAGGAACCATGGCAAGCATCTCAGAGGTTTCAAGAGCTAACTGTTGCTCTAGCGCGCAACTGACTCCCTTGACCTAGGGCAGATTGGTGGCATAACGCTCTAGCATTGGCTTATTATATTGGGCAGCACAGTTTCATTAGTTGCATCTCCTCTGGGAGCCGACTAGGTGGTTTGGAACCAAGTAACTACCGGGTCTTGATCGGACATTGATACTTTTGGTGATCTTGCTGGAAATGGCATGCCAGTAGAGAGTAGAAGATAATGGCTAGTATAGGTTAAGTCCTACACAATTAATAGGGTAGACTAGAAAGAAAGCACAGACTACATAGGGTTGGGAATGCTAGCAAGAGAAGCGTAAGAGAAATGGAGCAGGAATGGAGAACAAAGGAGGCACAAACAAGGAAATGTGGTACTGCCGTAGACAAGATGAAGCAGTAGAACAATGAAAACCATTCATTGTCCTCTGCATTGACCAAGGAGATTGGCAAACAGAATTCCATAGCATCTAGAAAGGTTAATTCTATAACAACAAAGAAATCATGAAGATCACCTGGAACCGGACAGGAATCCCCATTAGTAGGAAAGGCTGATTGCAAAACCACCAAGGAATTAGGAAGAAGATCATCCAAACAGAAGACTGGAAGCTCAAGAAGGGGAAGAACTCACAGTTGGGGGCATGATGTCTCTCAAATACCCAAAATTTAAAGGCAAGAGTGAGGAGGACTTGGAAGCCCATACTTTTGCCTTTGAAACCACGTTCCAAGCAAATAGAGCTCCATAGGGGCAAAAGACTGAGTATTTTGCTACAACCTTGGGAAGCCAGGCCACAAGCTCGTACGCTCAGTACGGTCTGGAGCACTTCTACACATTTGAAGAGCTAAATAAGGCCTTCATAAAAAGATCTAGGAAAGACAAGACCATAACAAAATTACTAGAAAAGCGGCACAAGATGACGTAGAAAAAGAGGCCAACATAAGACTATGCAGTAGAGTTGAGAGCAATGTTAATGCAACTGGACCAGCCCAGTTGTCCCGTTTTACAGCCACGCTATGCCAGTGGTTTGTAAGAGGGCTAAGGGAAAAGCTCTAGACGGCGGTAGCCTCATATGATCTAGAAGCCCTTACCTTTGAGAAAGTGGTGGCAGGAGCCCTTAGAGCAGAAGGTCCTGAAGCAAACCAACAAAGACTCCAAGAAGAAAAAGAAGGACAAGAGGAAGACAAATGTGGAAGAAACTTTAGAAACTGATTTCGGAGAAGATACCTCAAAATCCAAATCCCTACTTCTTGCCTTTCTTTCTCGGGGGCTTTTGCTCTTCAGCATCCGACTCCTAACTGGATTTGGATTTTGAGGTATCTTCTCCGAAATCAGGATTGTTGGAGGATATGTAGAATCAGGACTCAGACTAGATGTCTAGTGCACGAGGTGCAACAATCAAGGGCACACAAACGAGGAGTGCCAATGAAGGAGCACACATCAATTATGCACCATCTATGGAAGGCATAACCATACTATAGAGACGTGTTACTGTAACACACAAAATAGGATCTCGAGGGTGGGGCGAAAAGGCTGCAGTAGCAAGCCCCCACTGTCAACCAAGTTACGAGAACACCCCAAATCAACAAACCATTTGGAAGAGGAGGTGGAAGATTTGAGGGAGGTGGAAGATTCGGTCCTAGGGGAGTCTCCTTCTATGCCCCATATTTCAACAACATCAGCAGGATTTGCACGAGGCAAGGTCACAAGGGAAGCAAACACATCAAGAAATGATGTGGTTGTGAACATGGTACTAATAGACCATGGGGCAGGAAAGGAAAAGCCACCAGAAGTGACGGAAGTAAGAAGATCACAAGCACATGCCAAGTTGCCAACATGAATGAATGCCAAACTAGAACAGAGATAGAAGCCAGAGGAGTGGGCAACACAGCAAACAGTCCATGGGTGATCAAATAACCAAACTAGTGTAAAGTGCACAAGGAATGGTAAAGACCATACATGAAGGACCACACCTGGGAAACTCGGTTTGGATAAACCTGATCAAAAAGGAAGAAGAGATTACAGTAGGAAATAAGCTGGTTTGCGATGAGAGGGCAGCTGGTGGAGGACGTGCACTGAAGTGCCAACAACCACGACCAGGTGTAGCGCAAGGCAGTAGAAGCATTTGGAGAGAAGAAAGAGAAGGATCTCTGAGAGGGATCAAGATAGGAATACAAACAAGAGGAAGTCAAGAACAAGAAAGAGAAGAAAAAGAGAGAGAAAGAAGGATGCATGGAAGACAAGGCATGCCAGCTAGTGAGGATAAAAGTAGCAAAGAATATGACTTGTGGGAGGATCTCAACAAGATGAAATTAAATATCACTCAAGACTAAATGATGAACCTGGTTCCCAACTACAGGCAAAGGCTGCTGTGTAGTAGGACATAATACCAAGTGAGAAACTGGCACATATGTCATTGTAGGAACCGGAGAATCCAGCAGCAGAATGTAGAAATGGGGAAACTATACAGGATGGTGATACCTCTATTCTGGAAGTGACCATCAAGATTAGAGGTGAGATAGTAACAAGAGTAATTCTAGATGGTGGATACACATAATATCAAATAGCCTAGCCAAAAAGCTGGAGATCACAGACGGTGGATCAGATGTACACATAATATCAAATAGCCTAGCCAAAAAGCTGGAGATCACAGACATGCAACCTACTCCATTCTAGATTCACATGGCTAACGAGAGAAGTGTTTGACCTATCAAGATAATCAAGGGAGAAAAGATAGAGGTGTTAGGATGCAGCTTCACCACTATTTTCATTGTTTACAAAATGATTGAGATAGCAGTTGCATATCCCATTCTCTTAGGAAGGCCTTGGCTCTGGAGTGGAAGAATAAAACATAACTAGGAGATGGACAATATTACGATCAAAAAAGGAAAATAGAAGGTATGTATCTTAGTGGTAGGAAAAGACAGGATAAGCTCAGGAAACCAACCAATTCATGCAGAAGGTCTGAACTACCTAGAGGGGGTAGAAGATGATGAATAAGAGCAAATCTGGAAGGAGAATTCAGATCTTCTTTCCATGTTAGAAAGGATTGTGCAGAGGTATGACCGAGAGGTTCTAATAGCCCATCCTGAGGTGATGAAGAAGGAAGAAAGTGCTTGGAAAGAAGAAGAAGACACTCACAAGGATAAGGTGAAAGAACTACAGGCAGAACAAAAAAGATCCATGGTGGCACTAAAATAGAAAGAAGATGAGCTTAGGAAACAAAATACCAGGGTACAAGAAGATAAGCTTGAGGAGGTGAACCTAGAGGATGATGAGGAGTCGAAGATAGTCTCACAACATGAATGCTAAACTAGATTAGGAATTCAGAGGGAGACTTCTAGAATTGTTGAATTCCTATAAGGATGTCTTTTCTTGGAACTATTCTGACATGAAAGGGATTGATCCCATGGCTTCTATCAACACACAATCAATTTGAAAGAGGATGCAACCCCAATTAGGTAGAGCAAATATAGGATGAACTTAAACTATGTAAAATAGGTAAAAGAAGAAATTGATAAGATATTGAAAGTAGGGTTCATCTATCTGGTGGATTGGGAGGAATGGCTGTCACCAATAGTCATTGTTCCAAAAAATAATGGGAAGCTTAGTAGGGTGTGCAAATTGACTATCGCAAGCTGAATGCTTCCACTATATCCGACCCGTTCCCATTGCCATTCATTGAGTCCTTGTTGGATGTAGGACATGAAACATATTCTTTTCTAGATGGATTTAGTGGGTACAATCAGGTACGAATGCCTCAGGATGACAAGGAAAAGACATCATTTGTTTGCTTCCAATGTAATGAAATTTGGGTTGAAAAATGCTCCTACTACATTCCAAAGAATGTTTCAGGAAATATTCTATGAATACCTGACCACTTTCATGAGGGTGTTTGTAGATGATTTCAGTGTGTTTAGAAAGAAGGAATAACACATTACACACCTCACTATGTGTCTAGAAAAGTATAGGAGGGTCAGACTAAGCCTAAATCCAGCCAATTGTTGTAAACTTATGGATCTCTCTTGGGCCAAATAGTGTCTGCAGAAGGACTGACTTAGTGGATCTAGCCAAGGTTGCAGTTATTATAAAGCTGCAACCTCCCAAGAATGCTAAGGAGCTTGCAAGATTTTTGAGGCTCATCGAGTGGCATAGCAGGTTCATGAGATGAAGGATGCAGAATATGTTTGGTCTAGATCCTATCAAGAGGCATTCCGGAATCTAAAAAGGATACCATCAGCCGTGGTGGCCATCCTATAGTAGCCCAACTATGACTTGGTTTTCCATGTGTTTGTCGACACCTCGGATGTGACCATTAGTAGTGCCCTGATGCAGGAAGCACAAGAAGGGTGGTATAGACCAGTGTACTATGCAAGCAGGACACTATCCAGATCGGAAAAGAACTACTCCACCAAAGAGAAGGAGTCACTGGGAATGATCTACTCCATACCTGTGCTAGGTAAGATGTTTGAGTTTCATGTAGATCATAGAGCTCTCTTATACTTAATAAACAAACCAAACCTGGTAGGAAAGCTGGCTAAATGGATGCTTTTGCTGCAAGAGTTTGAATTTAACATAAGGCACACCCCTCAGGAAACAAGCATGTAGTGGCAAACTTCCTATCATGACTAGAAATAGGAGAGGAGCCAGAAGGGGTGGAAGATGATTTCCCAGATGCACAACTCTTCATCATAGAAGGAGAAAGACCCAGCTGGTATGACGAAATGCTAAAATTCCTATATAACTTGTTCTTTTTTGGAGTACATGACCAGAGATCAGAGGAGAAAATTGACTCTCTGGAGCAATCATTTATGGTAGTTGTTGGGGAATTATACAAAATGGGCATCAACTAGATTCTTCAGAGATGTGCCCCCGAGCTTGAGCAGCAAGCCGTGTTAGCAGAAGCACATTAAGGTGTAAGCAACAGGGATGCTTTTACACCCATGTCTCTAGCCGCGATGATACACGCACTGATACACGGGCCCATTACTTTTTTTCCACAAGTCATTTTCGGCGGCTAGGAGCACGGGTATGAGCCCGATCCCTTGTAGTGCATCCACAAGAAGTTGAATGTTGTTGAAGAGGAACCTAGAACAAATGAAATATGATAATCAAGCAGTAATTGGAAGACCAAGATAATGGGCTCCTAAATAAAGTCATTTACCTCTTGTTTAAAAAACTTGTAAAGAGTTTCATTTTGAAGATCCTCATACTTCTCTTGTAGGAAATCAATTGTTGCCTTGCTTGCACTGGCAAAAAGGATAAAACATAACACAATGAATGACCAATGCAAAATGCAAGAATGACTGAAAGATTTTATTATTACTCACAGTTTTCTCATCCCATGCATCTTATCCATGGAGTTCATAAAGGTTACATGTCACTCGAGAAGATCAATAGTTATCAATCTCCAATGAACACTACCATGAAAACAAAATGGCAAAAAATAGAGGAAACAAATGAAACATTCAAATAAGAAATGAGCAAACCTTTCAACATAGGGAATAAAAATGAAATTGCAAGGCATAGAATCGAAGTCATTGAAAAAGAACTTAACTCAGGTACAGGTTGCGTTTGAAGGTTGGCGTATGCTAGAGGATCCACAACAAGAACTGTGCTTGATATCTTGGAAGGCAACGAAAAAATAATAGACCTAAAATAAGACAATAATTATAAGAGAACATGAAATTTGATACATGCAAATGATGAATAATCGTCAAAATTGTATTCTTTTAATGCGATTCTTCTTGTTACTAGATAAGAAGTTGGATATAAACCTACTTGGAGGATACAAGAGAAAGACATTTTTGAGATATAAAGGCAAAATTCTCATCCCTGTGAAGAAAAGCCAAAAATAGTATTGTACTAAAGAAGTTTGTACATTATAGGGGATTTTAAGCCATACATTGTAGGGATTTTAAAGTCGTTCTATGTTTTTCAATTGGTTTTCTACTTTCTCTATAAAACCACCATATGTTGAATTTTTGCATCAAGATAGATGTATGCCTTTGATGAAATATATTCAGCTTCCTTTCTTGTTTGTGTTTATGATTGATGAACACCTACAATTCTTTAAAGTTGTCTCTTGTAAAACCAATTTGCTCCTTATTCTTCCGCCTCCATGTCAACTCTGTAAAAGTCGCATGTATATACGCTGATACTCTGTGAAATGCGCGTGTATAAGCGCTGCTAAACTGAAAAACGCGTGTATCAGCGCGTCTAAGCGCAGCTAAACTAACAAAACACGTGTATACGCTCTCGTATCAGCGCGTCTGACTGCTTCTATACACGCGCATTTACACGCATGTCTCTGGCTGCGATGATAATAAAAATGAAATTGCAAGGCATAGAATCAAAGTCATTGAAAAAGAACTCAACTCAGGTATAGGTTACGTTTGAAGGTTGGCGTATGCTAGAGGATCCACAGCAAGAACTGTGCTTGATATCTTAGAAGGCAATGACGTAATAATAGCCCTAAAACAAGACAATAATTATAAGAGAACATGAAATTTGAAACATGCAAATGATGAATAATGGTCAAAATTGGATTCTTTTTATGCGATTCTTCTTGTTACTAGATAAGAAGTCGGATATAAACCTACTTGAAGAATACAAGAGAAAGACATTTTTGAGATATAAAGGCAAAATTCTCATCGCTCTGTGAAGAAAAGCAAAAATAGTATTGTACTAAAGAAGTTTGTACATTATAGGGGATTTTAAGCCATACATTGTAGGGCTTTTAAAGCCGTTCTATGTTTTTCAATTGGTTTTCTACTTTCTCTATATAACCATATGTTGAATTTCTGCATCAAGATAGCTAAATGCTAGTTGATGTATGCCTTTGATGAAATATATTCAGCTTCCTTTCTTGTTTGTGTTTATGATTGATGAACACCTACAATTCTTTAAAGTTGTCTCTTGTAAAACCAATTTGAAGAGCTCTTTTAATGCATTGCTCCTTATTCTTCTGCCTCCATGTCAACTCTGTAAAAGTCGCGTGTATATACGCGGATACTCTATGAAATGCGCATGTATAAGCGCAGCTAAACTAAAAAACGCATGTATAAGCTCGCGAATCAGTGCATCTAAGTGCAGCTAAACTGACAAAACGCGTGTATATGCCCTCGTATCAGCGCGTCTGACTGCTTCTATACATGTGCTTTTACACGCATGTCTCTGGCTGCGATGATACACGTGCTGATACACGGGCCCGTTACTTTTTTTCCACAAGACATTTTCCACAGCTAGGAGCGTGGGTATGAGCCTGATCCCTTGTAGTGCATCCAGAAGAAGTTGAATCCTATTGAAGAGGAACCTAGAACAAATGAAATATGATAATCAAGCAATAATTGGAAGACCAAGATAATGGGCTCCTAAAAAAATTCATTTACCTCTTGTTTAAAAAACTTGTAAGGAGTTTCATTTTGGAGATCCTCATACTTCTCTTGTAGGAAATCAATTGTTGCCTTGCTTGCACTAGCAAAAAGGATAAAACATAACACAATGAATGACCAATGCAAAATGCAAGAATGACTGAAAGATTTTATTATTACTCACAATTTTCTCATCCCATGCATCTTATCCATGGAATTCATAAAGGTTACATGTCACTTGAGAAGATCAATAGTTATCAAACTCCAATGAACACTACCATGAAAAAAAAATGGCAAAAAATAGAGGAAACAAATGAAACATTCAAATAAGAAATGAGCAAACCTTTCGACATAGGGAATAAAAATGAAATTGCAAGGCATAAGATCAAAGTCATTGAAAAAGAACTCAACTCAAGTACAAGTTGCATTTGAAGGTTGGCGTATGCTAGAGGATCCACAACGAGAACTATGCTTGATATCTTGGAAGGCAATGATGTAATAATAGCCCTAAAACAAGACAATAATTATAAGAGAACATGAAATTCGATACATGCAAATGATGAATAATTGTCAAAATTGGAATCTTTTTATGCGATTCTTCTTGTTACTAGATAAGAAGTTGGATATAAACCTACTTGGAGGATACAAGAGAAAGACTTTTTTGAGATATAAAGGCAAAATTCTCATCGCTCGCTGCTGTGAAGAAAAGCAAAAAATAGTATTGTACTAAAGAAGTTTGTACATTATAGGGGATTTTAAGCCATACATTGTAGGGCTTTTAAAGTCGTTCTATGTTTTTCAATTGGTTTTCTACTTTCTCTATAAAACCACCATATGTTGAATTTTTGCATCAAGATAGATGTATGCCTTTGATGAAATATATTCAGCTTCCTTTCTTGTTTGTGTTTATGATTGATGAACACCTACAATTCTTTAAAGTTGTCTCTTGTAAAACCAACTTGCTCCTTATTCTTCCGCCTCCATGTCAACTCTGTAAAAGTCACATGTATATACGCTGATACTCTGTGAAATGCGCGTGTATAAGCGCTGCTAAACTGAAAAACGCGTGTATCAGCGCGTCTAAGCGCAGCTAAACTAACAAAACACGTGTATACGCTCTCGTATCAGCGCGTCTGACTGCTTCTATACACGCGCATTTACACGCATGTCTCTGGCTGCGATGATAATAAAAATGAAATTGCAAGGCATAGAATCAAAGTCATTGAAAAAGAACTCAACTCAGGTATAGGTTACGTTTGAAGGTTGGCGTATGCTAGAGGATCCACAGCAAGAACTGTGCTTGATATCTTAGAAGGCAATGACGTAATAATAGCCCTAAAACAAGACAATAATTATAAGAGAACATGAAATTTGAAACATGCAAATGATGAATAATGGTCAAAATTGGATTCTTTTTATGCGATTCTTCTTGTTACTAGATAAGAAGTCGGATATAAACCTACTTGAAGAATACAAGAGAAAGACATTTTTGAGATATAAAGGCAAAATTCTCATCGCTCTGTGAAGAAAAGCAAAAATAGTATTGTACTAAAGAAGTTTGTACATTATAGGGGATTTTAAGCCATACATTGTAGGGCTTTTAAAGCCGTTCTATGTTTTTCAATTGGTTTTCTACTTTCTCTATATAACCATATGTTGAATTTCTGCATCAAGATAGCTAAATGCTAGTTGATGTATGCCTTTGATGAAATATATTCAGCTTCCTTTCTTGTTTGTGTTTATGATTGATGAACACCTACAATTCTTTAAAGTTGTCTCTTGTAAAACCAATTTGAAGAGCTCTTTTAATGCATTGCTCCTTATTCTTCTGCCTCCATGTCAACTCTGTAAAAGTCGCGTGTATATACGCGGATACTCTATGAAATGCGCATGTATAAGCGCAGCTAAACTAAAAAACGCATGTATAAGCCCGCGAATCAGCGCATCTAAGTGCAGCTAAACTGACAAAACGCGTGTATATGCCCTCGTATCAGCGCGTCTGACTGCTTCTATACATGTGCTTTTACACGCATGTCTCTGGCCGCGATGATACACGTGCTGATACACGGGCCCGTTACTTTTTTTCCACAAGACATTTTCCACAGCTAGGAGCGTGGGTATGAGCCTGATCCCTTGTAGTGCATCCAGAAGAAGTTGAATCCTGTTGAAGAGGAACCTAGAACAAATGAAATATGATAATCAAGCAATAATTGGAAGACCAAGATAATGGGCTCCTAAAAAAATTCATTTACCTCTTGTTTAAAAAACTTGTAAGGAGTTTCATTTTGGAGATCCTCATACTTCTCTTGTAGGAAATCAATTGTTGCCTTGCTTGCACTAGCAAAAAGGATAAAACATAACACAATGAATGACCAATGCAAAATGCAAGAATGACTGAAAGATTTTATTATTACTCACAATTTTCTCATCCCATGCATCTTATCCATGGAATTCATAAAGGTTACATGTCACTTGAGAAGATCAATAGTTATCAAACTCCAATGAACACTACCATGAAAAAAAATGGCAAAAAATAGAGGAAACAAATGAAACATTCAAATAAGAAATGAGCAAACCTTTCGACATAGGGAATAAAAATGAAATTGCAAGGCATAAGATCAAAGTCATTGAAAAAGAACTCAACTCAAGTACAAGTTGCATTTGAAGGTTGGCGTATGCTAGAGGATCCACAACGAGAACTATGCTTGATATCTTGGAAGGCAATGATGTAATAATAGCCCTAAAACAAGACAATAATTATAAGAGAACATGAAATTCGATACATGCAAATGATGAATAATTGTCAAAATTGGAATCTTTTTATGCGATTCTTCTTGTTACTAGATAAGAAGTTGGATATAAACCTACTTGGAGGATACAAGAGAAAGACTTTTTTGAGATATAAAGGCAAAATTCTCATCGCTCGCTACTCTGAAGAAAAGCAAAAAATAGTATTGTACTAAAGAAGTTTGTACATTATAGGGGATTTTAAGCCATACATTGTAGGGCTTTTAAAGCCGTTCGATGTTTTTCAATTGGTTTTCTACTTTCTCTATATAACCATATGTTGAATATTTGCATCAAGATAGCTGAATGCTAGTTGATGTATGCCTTTGATGAAATATATTCAGCTTCCTTTCTTGTTTGTGTTTATGATTGATGAACACCTACAATTCTTTAAAGTTGTCTCTTGTAAAACCAATTTGAAGAGCTCTTTTAATGCATTGCTCCTTATTCTTCTGCCTCCATGTCACATACTTCGAAAGAATGGTGTTCGGGCTTGGTAGTGTGATTTCTCCATGCCTTGAGTACTCCATGTTGCAAGTGGTCCTTGGTTCTCAACAAATAATGGCCCATGAATATAAAGTATATGATGTATGGGTAATGGTAGTATTTTAGTTTTTTGATACACATCAGTAAGTTGTTTCACGTGTAAACTAAACAATAGCTTGAAGACCTTACTAGGTAGTATGTGATGTCCTTTTCTCCCCATGTGAACTTGATTGCTTGAATTAGACACGCTATAATTTCCTTGTACTCATGAGAATATGTATCTG
Source organism: Cibotium barometz (assembly GCF_041138505.1). Classification (NCBI taxonomy): domain Eukaryota; kingdom Viridiplantae; phylum Streptophyta; class Polypodiopsida; order Cyatheales; family Cibotiaceae; genus Cibotium; species Cibotium barometz. Next base: position 51,649,195 of record NC_141067.1, read on the forward strand.
TTCTCACTTGTTTCTTGAAAAAGCTTCAAAAAGTCATCAAGTATCATCTACACTTCCATTCTTTTTTTGGCTACTTGAGGATTTCTGGAGACATTTGTTGTTATTTGGCATAGCTCTTTCCAACACACTTCCACATTACGTTTACCTATTTTTTGTCATGATTGTTGAAAATCTTCTTGCCTTTGATCCTCCCATTGAAACATCCTGCAAGAACATCACTTGTTTTCCTATAAAGGTTTGGGTCTTTCTTGAGGTGCACTTGACCACCATGGAAAGCCATGCTTGCAGATAGCAAATTTTCACATTTATCTATGCATTCATTTGCAATTCTGTAAACTTCAATGAATATGCATAGTCTAGATGAAGATGAAGAAGTTTATCAAAAGTATTCTTATTTCAGCATCATGCAACATGCAAATATGAACATTTGTAAGTTGATTTGGGAGTATAGGATGTTGAATCAATTCAGTGTTTCTAAATTTTGATAAATCCATTGTTTCTTATTATAGGCCTACCAATAGCTTTTGTGTTACACCACTCATCTGTCCCCATACTAGCCATGCAATATAAGCAAAGATACATAGAATTAGCACCATCACTAATACCATACATTGATTTTAATCCCTTTCAATGACATTCAATTGAAAAACTACCAACACCAACATTCAAGCATTCATCTACACTTTGGGATTTAATAATGCTAGGAAATTTAGTATGAGAGAAAAGCCATTTGAGTGTTTAATGGCTTTCAACCGGTACTTAGGCAAAGCTTATCCACCATAGCTCCATCTTTGATTGTACATTATGACCAGGAACATCCCTCATGCCCTCGCTATACTCTAATGATGGATTCATAAGAGAAATACTCACTCTTTCCATTTTCTAGCACTTAAGAATATGTGCTTCATCTAACTTTAAAACAAATGTAAGTCTCCCATTACACTCATCTAGAGTTATTACATACAACATAACCATAGCAAATTGCATTTTTATAATATCCATCCAAATGTTATTCAATTCATTGTATTCAAAAACACTATCTTTTCTATTTTTCAAATGCCATAGAGCCTTCTATATGATAATAGCTTCCAAAGAAGTTAGGAATTTCAAGATTCAATAGGTTTCCTGCTTTAGTGACCTTATGTGGCCTTTGCAAGTTAAAAGGCCTAATTTTTTATGTTTTAACTTTTTGAACCATAATTTGGATAAAGCTTGATATCTGTTTCTACTTCCCCAACCTTGTCACATGTCTCTAAAATCTTTGATGGGTCTATGTTAGAGTTAAAATCCTTAAGAAACTCTTTAAGAATAGATTTTCTCAAAGTTGAATCTTCTAGTAGCTTAAGAACTTTAACATTATCCAACTTATTCATTATCTCGTTAAGTAGTTATACCCTGTCTTCTGAATTATCTAGACCTGAAATCTCAGCTACGTATTGCTTAGTAAGTTTCATTCTCCTTTTTCTTAGCCCCACATGTCTTTAGAAAACTATGAATCTGCTTCATTTGCCTTGATTTTTCTATCATCTCAATGGTTGTGTTTTTTAGTCTATTTACCTTAATTTACAAGTGTGCATTTGAATCTTCAAGAAATTTTACTTTCTTCTGAAGTTGAGAAACTTGAGTTTGAAAATTTGATATAGCTCTATGTAAGTTTTAGATATTGTTAGAATGTTCATTATATGACTGGCATAATCTTAAACAATATAGAAGTTGTCTATTTGTAGGTTATTTGATTGCTATAGGAGAACATGTCAGCAAAATCAATCAGATTGTTAGTGAGAAGCTGGATAAGAATAACTTCCATGCTTGGAAGTTTAGAATGACCAATTTCCTAATGGGTAAAGGTTTTTGGGATTATGTAGAAGGAGATAATGAGGAGCCTCCAGAACTATCTGAGGAGAATGTCACTCCTGCTGATATAAAGGCATTCAAGGATTTGAATCAGGGTGCAAGAAAAGTCATGTACTGGCTCTCAATTAGTGACACATACAGGATGAAAACACTCCCAGAGTTGCATGGTAGAATATGGTTTAGATGTTCCAGAGACTAACACACAAAGGCAAGGAAGTTTTAGTTAAAGCAAGAGTTGCATACTGAGGAAAAGAAAAGCATGTCCATCAATGAATATGTCTTAAAGATCAAGGGCATTGTTGAATCCCTTGGGTCTATCAATGTATTAGTGGAGGGTGATGATTTGGTGTCTGTCTGGTCTCAATGGGCTTGGCAAAGAGTACAAGCCATTTAAGACCTCCATTGTAGTTAGGGAAAATATTTTCAACTTTCAGGACTTGATATATATGCTGATCATAGAAGAAAAGGCTTTAGCTGAGGATTCTTCTTCACAAAGCACAAACACATCAGAACACGCCTTCTACTCTAATTCAAGTAGAGGCAGAGGTAGAGGTCGTAGTCGAGGCCAAGGTGGTGGCCAACAAGGAAATCAGAATTCTGGACAACAACAGTCCAATGATTCACAGCAGCAATCATACATAGGTAGAAGAGGCCAGTCTAGAGGTAGGGGGAGACAAAGAGGCCGACGTGGTTGGCAAAGAAATTAAAATACAAATAGCATAGAGTGCTATTACTGTGGCAAACTAGGACACATGGCAAAGGACTGCTACAAAAAGAAGAATGACATTAAAGTGGGAAGTTCCAGCAAGGTAACTATGCATCATCTAGTAAACATGAAGGTGATGATGATAGAAGTTAGCAGCTATTTGTGATGCATCACATGCTTAGTTCCATAACAGGGGATGTGTCAGGATCTCACCATATATGGTATGTGGATTCTGGTGCCTCTAATCACATGACCAGTCATGCTGAGTGGTTTAGAGATATGCAAATAATGAAAAAACCAGGTTATGTAGAAACATGTGATGATACTGCGCATCCCATTTTGCGCATGTTGGTAAAGTTCCATTGTCTATGCAGGATGGCAAAATGAAATATTTGGTTGATGTACTTCATGTTTTGAATATTACAAAAGAACCTAGTTTCTATGGACAGATGGTTGAGCAGGGTATGCAAGTGAGTTTAATCCTCAAGGATTTTTTATGGAAGACTTCAAAAATAAGTGTCGCTTGGTTGCAAAGGGTAACAGAAATGGCAAGATGTTTACTTTGGATGTGAATATACCTGAGATAAAGGCACCCATGTTTGCGTACGAAACATGTGTCATTATAGATATTGGCATATGGCACAAGCGCATTGGTCATGTGAATGTACAGCAACTGAAGTCTATGCAGGTCCAAATTATTGTTGCAGGTTTGCCAAAGTTTAAGGTTGATGGTATGCATAAGGTATGTGAAGTATGCCAGCTTGGTAAGCAAGCCAAACATGCTTTCCCACATGAAAAGCATGTCAGTGCAAGGCCATCGGATGTCATACATTCAGATGTATGGGGGCTGACCAAGATTGCAACAATTGCAGGTTGCGGGTACTATGTTACATTCATTGATGACCACACTAGGAAAGTGTGGGTTTATTTCATGAAGGAGAAAAGTGAGGTGTTTGCTCACTTCCAGAGATTGAAAGCCTTGGTCAAGAAGGAAAAAGGCATGCAAATAAAATTCCTAAGATCAGATGGTGGGGGAGAATATTTCTCCAATGAGTTCAACAATTTCCATAGAAAGCTAGGAATCAAGAGGTAGTTTACGTGCAGGTACACTCCGCAAACAACAGAATGGTGTTGCAAAAAGGAAAAACTGGCACATTGCAAAAGTGGCACGTGCCTTGAGGGCTAAAAAGAATATGTCAGGTTACTTTTGGGCAGAAGTAGTAGCAACTACTGTGTACATTATGAAGAGGACACTCACTACAGTTGTTCATGGTATGACTCTTGAACAGAAGTTTACAGGCATAAGATCGGATGTGTCTCACTTGAAAGTGTTTGGGTGTACTACATATGTACATGTTCTTGATGAAGTGAGAACAAAGTTGGATCCAAAGGTAGAGAAATGCATCTTCATTGGTTATGCTATGGAGAAAAAAGGTTATAGATGCTATAACCCTACCACTCGTAAGATGCGAGTAAGCAGAGATAATGTCTTTGATGAGATGAGTAGCTAGTATGCACTAGTAGTGAAGGCAACATAATATGCATATGTAAGAAGTGTTGATGTTGCACCACATGTGGAGCAGCAATCACAGGTGCTGAGTGGACCTAGGGAGTCCTCAACTAATGGATCAATTATTAACCCATGGTCAGGTAGGTTGAGGAATGATGCAAGTACACGTGTATCATGGAAAGGGAAGGAAAAGGTAGATCAACCTTTTGTGCCTCATCTGTCAGCAAGTCACTCATATGTGGATGGTGACTCTAGTGGATCTCAGCAGAGCCTTGATAAGGAGCTTGGCATTCCGTCTATGGTTACTCCTAGTGTAAGGAGTACCAGGGCTGTTTTGAGAGGACACCTGGCAGTAAACCATGTGTACGCACATCTACGAGGGTTAGATACCCTATTGACAGGTTGAGATAGGATGGGTATAAATCCCATCATTATGCTGACGTGGTAAAAGTAATACAAGAGTTGAGCCCACTTGATTTGAACATGAAATTGGAAATAAGAAATGGGAAGATGCCATAGATGTGGAGATGGCAACATTTGATGTAAATGCAACATGGGAGTTAGTGCCTTTGCCTAAGGAAAAGAAGGCAATTGGATGTAAGTGGGTGTATAAAGTCAAGCACGATGTTGATGGTTAAGTGAGAAGGTACAAGGCAAGATTGGTTGCCAAGGGCTATGCGCAGACTTATGGCATAGACTATGAGGAGACATTCAGCTCGGTTGCAAGAATGACAACTGTGAGAGCTATCATTGCTATGGCTGTAGCGAAGGGTTGGTCTTTACATCAAATGGATGTAAAGAATGCTTTGCATGGTGATTTGCAAGAAGAAGTGTACATGATGTAGCCACCAAGTTATGAGAGTCATGCACATCCACATTTTGTGTGGAGGTTATGCAAAGCTCAAAGGTTCTTGTCCCCATTTTTCTAAAATTCTAAATGGGCCAGTTTTCTTGGGGTGGGGTCCTATTCTTGATGAGAAAAGCAGGACTGCTCTTCTTCAAAGATCTTGAATTTTGTCCATTTCATTTTCAATTTTTCTGGGTGTCCATCTCATTTTGAATGGGCCTGTCCATCTCATTTTCAGCTTTCCTCGGTGGGGTCCCATTCTTGATGACTGCATCTCCTTCTTTTAAGATCTTCAATTTTGTGTTCTTGTCCACTTGCAAATTTCTCATCTTGTTTACAATTTTGGCTGTCCATGCACTACGTAGTCTCCTTTCATCCAGCTTAAGGAGTTGCTCAATCCTGTGCACATGTGATTCTTTCATCAAAGAGAGCATTTCTGCTAGTGCTATCGTAAGGCTTTGTGTGAGGAATTCCATGGGCACTAGAGCTTCCATTTCATACATCATTATGAAAGGCATAAGTCCTATTGCATTCTTGTAAGCAGTTGAGAATTCCCATAATGCTGAGTGCAACTTTGTGTCCCAGTCAATCTTGTTCTCATTTATTGTCTTGAACAAAATTCCCTTCAGGATTTGAAGGCATAGTTCTCTTAGGATGAATGTTGCTAAGTCGGATATGTGCTTAGTCAGATAGTTAGTAAGTCGGATATGTGCTTAGTCAGATAGTTAGTAAGTCGGATATATGCTTAGTCAGATAGTTAGTAAGTGGAATATGTGCTCAATCAGATATTTAGTAAGTCGGATATATGCTAAGTAAGAATTATAAGGTGGTAGGAATGTATGATGAATTTCTTGGGATCTTGGAAGTTACGAAATGTAACGGTTATTCAAGAATAACGTTTTGGGGAAAGAGTAACGTTTTTTGAGCAAGGTAGAAAAGAAGGGGAAGCAATGTAATGCAGGGAGGAGAAGAATGAAGCAGATTTTTAGGGTTTTATTTCTTGTGTGACCTTGCTGTGTCAAAGTTCTGTCTGTGCATTACGTTTCTACTGTGTCTAAATCTCTGTTTTTGCCTAATCAACATGTTTCTTGTGGAGAAATTGTGTCTGCTTGTTGTATTCGTGTTTGTGTTGATGAACCCCAACACAATTGCGGATCCTGCTGTGTTCACGGTGGTTTCAACAACCACAATGGTTGATTAGGACGGAGCCTACAATAGGAGCATGCAAAGCAAGTGCTGCAGATTTAGGCACTGCTACAGATTTTGAAATCAGATTCAGGAGGCGAAATCTGATTTAGGAGGCGAAATCAGATTCTTGCTACATTTTCAACCTTGTTAGGCTGCGATCTACGTGGTTACTTTGAGTTATTCCAGAAATCAGAGTTCCACCTCTGAACCTGCTGCTGCAGACTGCTTTGAACCTGTTGTTGCAAACTGCTCTGATTCTGCAGACTGGTCTGATCTTGCAGGCAGACTACTTAGAACCTGTAGGTGGAGCAGAATGAGAATCTGTAAGTACAGTAGAATCAGAATCTGTAGGTGCAACAGAATCACAAACTGCATATCCTTGGATGGGATGGTGGAATTCCTCATTCAAAGTGCTACTTCACATTGGAGGTTGATGTGTTCCAAGTAAGCCATCATTCAGATTTTGAATAAAATAATACCTCAAATTTTGATTTTAGAGCAATGTTTGAGCACCTATTTGTCATGAGTGGGGTGGATCTCGGTATAGCACCACAGCTCTCCATTCCAAGCATACATATGGCTCTATTTGGTGTGGTACATTGAATATGAGAGCTCACATAGCTATCTAATTTCTAACTTCAAATATGGGTAAAAAGAAGAAAAAGAAGTGTTTGATTTGCATGAGTCATAACCATGCAACAAATGAGTGCTCATACATGTGTGAGCCATGTTCAAAAGGAGATTAATGCATGAAATTTTGCATGGTTGGTTTGAGCACCAAACTTCACAAAATCATTTCAAAGTTCAAATATGCATCCAAAAATGGGTCTTGTGAGAAGATGGAGAGAGCTAGAGAGAAGCTAGAAGCCTTTGAAGAGGTTCTTATGATGCATATGTATATTGTGAAAAGCATGAGGGTAGGAAGGAGAGAACTTGTTCAAGCCTTAAGCGGGTAGCTAGATTGCAAAAAGCATGTGAAGCATTGCATGAGAGTTATGAAGATGAGTTTTAGAGTGAATCAAGTGATGACGATGATGAGTGGGGATACCCAATAGGAGTGTCGACGATGATTGAGGGAAAGGGAGTACAAGTGGGAGTGAGCCAAAGATGCCACCAAGAACCCATAGATACCCCCAAGCCAACATCAGGCATTCAACCAAATGGGAAAATTCTTCACCACACGCATCCCAACAACCAAGATGATGATGAAATCATGTGCATGAGCAATGTTTTTGCATCACAAAACTCCAACTCTGAATTTTCAAAAATGGAATCAAATCAGATTTCAGTTCAAAGCTCTCAAAGAGAGTACTTCGAATTTGAGAATTCCATGTTTTTCGCAAGTTTCCTTCACCTAGTGCTGCAAGGTGAAGGGCAGGTCTCAAATGATGCCCAAGATCATGAAGATGGGGCTAAAAATCAGCAAAATTCAGATCAAGGTAGTCACCTTGAATGCCAAAATTTTCCAATTTCATGCAAAACAAATGAAAACAAAGCTAACATGTTTGATGTTGATTCTTTGCAACATTCTATTCCAACTCTCATGGCTGAAAATGACTTTGAAAGTGATCCCATGGATGAAAATGGGGATTCTCTGATAGTTGAGGTGGATCAAAACCAATTTTACACACTGTCTAATCCATGTTTTAGCATTCAAAAGAATTTTTACAGCAAGCAGGTGCAAATCTCATTCAAAGAGGCTGCTATGTCGGATTCTTGATATGACCAATTATTGATATTTCTGATTGACGGCACTATCCCAGATTTTGAACAGAATGCTGTTATTCACAAGAAGCACATTCTGGTGCAGCAGGTGGACATTTCTCAGGAGATATAATAGGAAAGAAAATTCTCTAGGCTGGATTGTGGTGGCCCACAGTTTTGAAGGATGCACATGAGTATGCTAAGAGGTGTGCCATATGTCAAAAATAATAAGGATAGAATGTCAAATCATCCTATTCTGCCACTAGAGCCTTTCCAGAAGTGGGGGATGGATTTTTTGGGACCTGTTAAGCCTACAACAAGGAAAGGATTTTAGGGTCGAGATGTCCAGACAAATGCTTGACGACATGGAGCAGTAGATGCAGGCAATTCATAAAGATATAAAAGCTGCCTAGGATCGACAGAAGCAATATGCAAATAAGAAGAGGACAGTTAGAGAATTCAAAGAAGCAGATATGGTCTTCATTCGAGTACGGCCCAAAAAAAGTTCTTTATCTCGTGAAGAATAAGAAGTTATCCCCCAAATATTATGGGCCATATCTGATTTCAAAGAAAGTAGGTGACTTAGCCTACGAGCTTCTTTTACCTCCTCATCTCAAGGTTCATAATGTAATTCATATAAGCCTTCTAAAGAAATATGTGCCAAACCCAAATCATGGAAAGATGGAAAAACTTCAGTGGTAAGATACACCGTCGGCTTGTAGGTTACGCTAGTTCCTTCTTTTGTATAAGTCGTAACTCTGACTTATCTCTCACAGTAATCTTACTTCCAGCGATCTCCTTTCTTTCTTAATCTCTTTTATGGCTTGGCAGCAGGACTTGGTTTTATCCATGATGATTTCTCACCTTCAAGACGCAAGCGAGTCTGTGAAGAAGGATTTTATAGAACTGCATGAGCACTTACTTTTCCCTCACTTGGGAACTTCTGTAGCTCAGACCAAATGGCGGACCTATCGAGACATAACTAGGGTAACACCGTGGGGTCAGCATCACTTTCGTAACAATGTCCGCTTGGCTATGGTTATTGAAGCTTTGGGTTTGGGTCCCTGATAATATTGCGTGATGAGATCAAGGCATGGTGGGTTTTCTGAACGGGTCTTCTTACTTGCGTGTTTTATTCCTCACCAGAAGATATGCCTTTATCCCATTTTTAGCTTGCCTCTTAGAAGTCCTTTTATTAGGTCATCTCATACCCTTTGAAATCACTCACAAAAATAATTCTAACAAATGGAAAACATTTATTAACATCCTTCACACATAAACCATGCATGACACATAATTAATTGGGTTCACTCCCATTATAAAATATTCTAAAAAATCTCACTCTGATGATAGTCCTCTTGTTTGAGAAGACCACCGTTGTCAGTTATAACTATTCGCACACACAGGAGATTAAACACATTAATCGTTCCTACATTGGCCCTTCACTCACAATGTCTTTTACACGCATCACACGTGTCTTAGAGTTGATCGGATTCACTCACCATTAAACTTACACAACCTTTACACGCATCACACATGTTTTAAAATTGATTGGATTCACTCACAATCAAATTCCCACATTACTTATGTGCGTCACAAATGTCACAGTTGGTCAGGTTTTAAAAAACTTAAACAATACATAATTATGAGTTTTAGGCTTACCTCTCTAGGGGTAGAAATCGTGATTGGGAGTACTATCTTATTTAGGTTGGTTGCCATTGTCTTCTTCTTTAACCATATTCATGATTGCAGTTTGATGCTTTGTCTTCTCAAGACACTCCTATGCATAATGCCCTTCTTTGTTGCACCTATAGCATGTACGAGGTTTTCAATCTCCACCACCATTGTTTGTCTTCTTTGTAGCTTCATTTTTCTGCCCATTCACTTGTGAACCATTGTGCTTCCCTGGTTCATCTTTGTGCTGAAACTTCTCAAAATATTTAGATCAAGAAATTGAGGAATATGAGGATCTGCCACTATCGTGTCCCTTGGAAAGACATTTTTCTTCTCACAGTTTGTTGATAGAGAGATGGCATTGCTAAGGAAATGAGGATGAAACATGTTCACTTTTGCTCTAATAACTTGCTTCGGACCTGCTACTATGAACTTCCTCCTTTGCTCTCTTTCATGCACCTTCTCTATAGCTTAAAGTTGCAATAAAGTTTGCAAAAACATGTCAACATAGGCTGCTATGTTCTCCTTTTTGAGCTATCTTAAAATATCCCATTGTTGTTTGGCTTTACTCTTATATGACGGAGGTAAGAAATCCTTCTTGATCAATTTTTGAAATTCTTTCCATGACTCTGGTTTGTGTTTTCCCTGTCTAATAACATTCCACCAAAGAGCTGCACTACCTACCAAATGATTAGTGGAACATTTCACCTTACTCTTCTCATAGAATTTCTCTCTAGAAAAATAATCACCATTAAGCTAGCTCAACCATGCGAGTATGATGTGTGCTTCCTTTTTTCCATCATAATCTTGAAAATTAAAAGCCTTTTTGTTGATCTTACATCCCTTTCGAGACTCTTGAGCTTTGAGAGTAGCTCGTACAGTCCTTTGGATAGGGTCCTCCTCGTAATCAAAAGAATTAGATTCCAAAGATGCATGTCTTTGCTTCTTGCAAATTTTTTTTTGCCAAGATCTTCTCTTTGCCTCTTCTCACTCAACAATTGAGCTTGAAGTGTGTTTCATTGATCTTGGATAGTAGGTGGTTGTGGAATTATAGCCATGATTAAAGAAAAGAAAGAAAAATATTGAGATAGTATGAATTGCGATAAAATAAATAAACTTAGCTATTATTTTCAATGTTCCATGTCAAGTCAAAGTCGATGGCATCCACCAATCAAGAATAAAAATAATAATCCAGTAATGCCTTGATGTTGACAATAAAAACTCGTTGAAAGAGTCTTTAAAAGAGTCGAAAGAAATGTCTTAGAGGAAAACCCAATTAATCATGCTGAATTTCTTTTCTCCCAAAATCTAAAAAATTAATAATATTTGATGTCCATAAACTGCACTTTGAAACCCTCTTTGATGATATGTGAAAGCTTTATTTTAAAGCTTTTGTCAGTCTTTTGAGTTTTTTAAAAAAGGTAAAAGTTTTGACTTTTAAAGCTTTAAAACTAAGCTTTTAATTAAAAGTTTAGTAACCTTATTAAATCTTTGTGAAAAGTTTCTCCAATGAATGGAAGATATGAATGGAAGATGGCCCTCAAGGCGATGCACAACAAAAAATCTGCCAAGTGCGTAGTGCGATTTGGAGAGAAAAAAAGAGAGCAATGCATAGATGTTGAAGTCATCCAGGAGGGTAGAGAGGAAAAAAATATATAATAAAGCTTTGAAAAGAAAGATCCAAATTTTTTAAATCTTAGTCTCCCTCTCTTGAAGCCGACGCAGAGAGCTTTCTTCCCATGAGGATAATTGGAAATCTTTGATTTGTAGGATTATACAAAGTCAACTCAGTGTAAGCTTACCAATTTTGAGAATGGGTTCTTGATCTCCTCAATGAGTTTATTTGATCCATAAGGATGTATTATGGAGAGAATTAGAATTGAGAAAGGTGGTTTTGAGAGAATAATCACATCCAAGGGTGTAAAAAATTCACATAACCATGTCTTCTTTTGCCCAAAAATCTTCAACACCTTCTCTTCCTTTATCTCTTAGATTTTTTATTAAACTCTCTCTTTTTCCCAAAGTATTTGTATTCTTGCTATAGGATTTTTATAGATTCTCTCTTCCAAGTATTTTGAATTTGTTGAAAAGTCTTCAAATTTTCTCCAAGTCAATAACCTTTGAGGAAAAATCAATTTCTTGATTTTTCTTCAAGTGTCTATGACCCAAATTCAATACTTGAATTTTTTGTGCTCTGATACCACTATTACAGGATCATGGTACATGGAGATTAGAGTATTCCACAAATTGAATAGTAGAAGAAATAAACCATAAACACCATAGTATAATTCATGAGAATAAAAATAAAAAAACACAAAATTGGGTGCAATCTCCCCCTCGACATGCGTGGCTCCACTCCCACATACGGTATTTAAATCATATTATCATAAATTTAGTCCTTGGAGCCATAAATAGCATAGCTTTTTCAAAATTGGGCTTTTACAAAATTGAACCATAGTCTAATGCTTTTAAAGTATCTCATAAAAAATAAACCTTGCCCAACATATGTACAATGGGCCAAACCATACAAAAATAAAATATTTAGCAGACATCTACTCAGCTAAATAATCTCGTCCAATGTCCACCTTGGTTGTTCCAAACTCATGATCTATACTCAACATAGTCCACAATGTTAGATCACAATTACTTTGGAATCACTCACAAAAATAATTCTAACAAATGGAAATTATTTACTACCATGCTTCACACATAAAACATGCATCACACATAATTAATTGGGTTCACTGCCATGATAAAATATTCTGCAAAATCTCACTTCCATGATAGTCCTCCCATTTGAGAAGACAACCATTCTTGGTTATAACTGTTAGCACACACACAAAAGATTAAACATATTAATCGTTTCCACATTGGATTCACTCACAATGTCTTTTACATGCGTCACATATGTCTTAGAGTTGATCAGATTCACTCATGATTAAACTCACACAACCTTTACAGGCATCACATGTGTCTTAAAGTTGATTGGATTCACCCACAATAAAACTCCCACATTCCTTACATGTGTTACACATGTCATAGTTGGTCGGATTCACTTACAACCAATTAATTCTTTAATGATCACACTTAGGTCACCCAAGATAAATAGTTAATATTATTATTGATAACATAATGACACCAGGAAGGATATCACGAAGGGTAAGGCTCGCATGGTTTGTACCTCTTCACAATTTTGTGGCTTGTTTTAGTCCCTTGGCAAAAGGCAAAGAATATGTGGTAGAAAAGAAGATTGACTGAGCGTGACATGGACACTGTATTTGGAGAATGCTGAAAATCAAGGGAAAGCTTTCACCTACATGACACTATAAGTTGAAAAGCTAGTCCCAATTCATTGGCCCTTTTCTACCATGTTTCTCGTCAATCTTTAGTTTTACATCTTGACTATCCGAGGTGGAGAAAATGTCCAGGAAAATGGGTTCCCCATACTCTAATGAAAATTGTCTAGAGTTTGAGCTTAAGATAAAGGTTTCACCATTCTTAGACCCTAGGAAGCTTGTTGTAAATGCCAACTGGACATTAAAAGATATAAAACACTCACTCGAGTTTCTTGACTGTATAAACTCTAAGTATAGGTTCAAGCTTAATGGCATAGCTGTTTGTAGTTGAAGGGTTGAGAAAACCATATCTCGTTTGAAATGCTTGTCCCCAAACCATTGTACATTTTGAGCCACTATCATCAAGAGTAAACTAGGAGATTTCATTGTAATATTCTTATTAAAATTCTCAAATGAAATCAAATGTTTTGAAATTGTCACTCCTTTTTGTCATATTGATAATGAGTAAACACAAATGCAAGATGGGAGGAAGGTGATCATTGAAAAAACTTCAATTACACAAGACTTTGGGATTTTGATAACACAAGGGAATAGGGTTTGTAATTACAAGTGAAAGAATTGGCTACAATGATACAAAATAAGCATGACAAAAAAAATTTATATATCAGCAAAGGCTTAAATGTTTATGAAGCCTCACGTTCTTCTTCTATAGGTTTCTAATATGCATCTGGACCTATGGAACTTGCTACTTTAGGTGCCTTATGTGGACCTGGACCTGGACCTATTTTCTTGTTGAAGAGGAACCTAGAACAAATGAAATATGATAATCAAGCAATAATTGGAAGACCAAGATAATGGGCTCCTAAATAAAGTCATTTACCTCTTGTTTAAAAAACTTGTAAGGAGTTTCATTTTGAAGATCCTCATACTTCTCTTGTAGGAAATCAATTTTTGCCTTGCTTATACTGGCCAAAAGGATAAAACATAACACAATGAATGACCAATGCAAAATGTAAGAATGACTGAAAGATTTTATTATTACTCATAGTTTTCTCATCCCATGCATCTTATCCATGGAAGTCATAAAGGTTACATGTCTCTCGAGAAGATCAATGGTTATCAAACTCCAATGAACACTACCATGAAAACGAAATGGCCAAAAATAGAGGAAACGAATGAAATATTCGAATAAGAAATGAGCAAACCTTTCGACATAGGGAATAAAAATGAAATTGCAGTGCACAGGGTCAAAGTCACTGAAAAAGAACTCTAACTCAGGTACAGGTTGTGTCTGAAGGTTGGCATATGCTAGAGGATCCACAACAAGAACTGTGCTTGATATCTTGGAAGGCAATGATGTAATAATAGCCCTAAAAACAAGACAATAATTATAAGAGAACATGAACTTTGATACATGCAAATGATGAAGAATTGTCAAAATTGGATTCTACCTTAAACCACAAAAGACAATAGAGTCACTAAGCTTGATGTCTCTCTTCTCCAAATGCACCTTGTCCTCATCAGTAGTAATTTTGAGATATGACTTTTCACCCATTCTCTTGTAATTCTCGGGTGCAAGTCTTTCGATCTCCTCTTTGTTGGAATTAGGGTTGCAGGAAAGCACACAAAGCTTGGAGAAGAAGAAGCAAGAATGCACACAACACAAAGTGTATTAGATTGTGTCAATGTACAAAAGATAACTTTGCCCTAGAATGATGGGCGTATATACAAGCCGGGGGAAAAACCTCCTAAAGAGGGAAAAAGTGCCCCGGCGGTCCTAAGTGTGTTCACACACATCACTGCCTATGTATATGGCAACAAATCTCCCCTGGGAGTGATGGTGTGAACGAGAGCTGGCACTCATGTATAGGGGAGTGCCATGCCCGAAGTAGATCAATCCACAGAGGGGAGCAAGCCCAAAGCTTTGTGGAAAGCTTCAAACTTCTCACGAGGAAGTGCCTTTGTGAAAAGATCGGCGAGGTTGTCCTGTGTTGGCACATAGGCCAAGCTGATCTCTCATGCTGAGAGTCTCTCCCTGACATAGTGATAATGCACCTCAATGTGCTTTGTGCGAGCATGAAAAAATGGGTTTCTCGCAACTGCCAATGCGCTCTGACTGTTAGTGTAGATAGAGGTGGTAGACTCCTGTCCAACACCCAAATCAGCCATAAGCCGTCTGAGCCACACACACTCAACCGTAGCTGTGAAAGCTGCCCTGTACTCAGCTTCACAACTAGAAGTGGCCACAGTAGGTTGCTTCTTGCTCAACCAAGATATGCATGAGCTACCGAGCATGAAACAAAAACCACTTGTGGACACTCTTGTGTCATAGCAACCAGCCCAATCTGAGTCCGAAAAGGCATGTAAATCTGGCGGCAACGATCCCCCCTTGGGATAAAACAACCCAAGATGTATGGTGCCACTCAAGTAGCGAAAGATGCGTTTAACTGCCTTCCAATGCTGAGACCCTGGGCTATGCATAAACTTGCTCACCTGTGAGATTGCAAACTGAATGTCCGGCCTCGTAATACATACATAAATGAGGCAACCAACAGCTGTCTGATAGAGTGTGACATCAAAGTGATCTCCAACATCATGAAGACTTAACTTCAAACCTGTCTCCATTGGAGTAGCAATAGGCTTGCAGTCTTCAAGGCCAAATCTCCTCAACAATGTCTCAATATACTTTGTTTGACACAAAGCAATACCTCCATCACACTGCTTAAATTGTATCCCCAAATAATGATACAAATACCCCAAATCTGACATCTCAAAAGAGGCATTCAAATCAGCCTTAAAATCAGCAATATGACTCTCATTTAGTCCTGTAGGCAGCATGTCATCGACATAGAGAGCAATGATTAGATGTACATCATCCACACGTTTAACATACAAAGTGCTCTCTGTTGGACTATTCTGAAAACCATGTGTAGTCAAATATGCATGTATTTTTTCATACCAAGCTCGTGCAGCTTGCTTTAAAAAATATAAAGCCTTTTTCAACTTGCACACTTTGTTTTCCTGCCCTCTTGGAACAAAACCACGAGGCTGTGATACATACACCTCCTCATGCAAATCTCCATTTAAGAACGCAGTCTTTATATCCAACTGATGTACATTCCAACCATTATGAGCTCCCAATGCACAAATGCTACAAATGGTAGTCATACGACAAGTGGGAGCAAAGGTCTCATCAAAATCAATGCCCTTTTCTTGAGCATAATCCTTTGCAACAAGCCTAGCCTTATAGCGATCAACACTGCCATCTGGCTTTTGTTTCAACTTAAAAACCCACTTACATCCCAATGGCCTTTTTACCAATAGGCAAATCACACAAAGACCATGTACCATTCTTCATTATAGCATCATATTCACTTTGCATTGCAGCCAACCAATTTTCTGATTTTTTGTGCCTCGTCAAATGAAAGAGGTTCTTCCTCTTCACACATACTAGACACAGCCAAAGCATAACAATCTGATGCATAAGAGGCATGCTGAAAACTTGAACGAGTACGACTAGATATAGGTGCATCAATTTTACTATCACGCAAGGTTTGCACCAGCCATTTAGGCATACCTCTAGCCTGCTCATTTTCAGCCCTATCCTCATGAATTATATCCTGTAAATCTGCATCAGAAATAGGCTGATCTATGATGTCGTTTGAAACCTGCATAGGCTGAATATTTGCCTCATTAGGACTTACATTTGAATTCCCACCTGTAAATAGAGGCAAATACATCCCATGAGCTCACACCTGTCTCTTTGGTACATGATAACAAAGGCTGCACAGCATCTTCCACAAAAACAACATCTCGACTAATCAAGATACGCTTTAACTGCGGATGATACAATCTGTAACCCTTGCTCTCAGCACTGTAACCAAAAAAAATGCATTTGACAGCCTTATCATTCAATTTTCTGCGTTGTTGCACAGGCACTAAAGCATAGGCCAAGCAACCAAAGACACGCAAGTGACCAATAGAAGGTTTCCTGCCATGCCAAGCTTCATATGGAGTAATAGACTGCAAGGCCTTAGTGGGACACCTGTTGAGTACATATGCAGCACACATGACAGCTTCAAGCCAAAACGCATGTGGCAAAGCTTGGCTCTTGACCATACATCGTGCCATCTCCATAAGTGACCTGTTTTTTCTCTCAGCAACACCATTTTGCTAACCTTAGCCTAAGGATCTAATTTTTAGAAATTTTTGGATTATGGTCCAATTAAGGTTCCTGTGGACCAATAGCATCAATCCATGTGTAGGGAGGAGATAAATCCAAATTGTAAAAGAAAATACCCAAAAATGAGTAAATGCTCACATAAGATGAAGAGTTGACTATGTACAAGGTTTATTAGTAAGAAACTATGAGTAATATCAAAAATATGAGATATTTTGGGTATCCAAAAATGAGTAAATGCTCACATAAGATGAAGAGTTGAAAATGTACAAGGTTCATTAGTAAAAAACTATGAGCAATATTAAAAATATGAGATATTTTGGGTATAATAATTCCATTTTGACACATATGTAAGGAAGGGGAGTCCATTAAAGGAGGTGCATATTTCACATGCTTGAATGAGTTTTAAACTCAAAAATAATGTGATATTTTTATCTCTCCTCTCTCTTGAATCAAACCAAATCAAAATGGAACCAAACCGAATCAAAAAGGAACCAAACTAGATCCAAATCTAGTCTAAATTCAACCAAACTGAATCTGGAAAATTCTAGAATTCAGTTAGCTTTGGTTAGAGCTTCCCTCTCCTATAAATAGAACATGAGTCCTTTGAAAAAAAATAGAAGAATTTTACTATACTAGAGTTATGCTGAAATAATGCTAAATTCTACTACTCTCTAAAATTCTCTCCAAATTGAAGAAATTGGAGCTTCCCTCTTTCTTCAATCCCCATTGATGGCTCCATCAACATACTTAACCAATTGATTGGTTGGGGGCCTCTACCGTGAACAAAGAATCAAGCAATTTGTAAGGTAAACGGTGAATTTTGATCTTTTCTCTAATTTCTCAATGTTTCTCTCTTCTCAACCCCTCTCAAGCTTGAGAAGCTTAATTGGAATGGTTTTTGAATGCTATTGAAGTTAATTGATGAATGGTAGTGAAGAATTATATAATTTGATGAATGCTATTGAAGTTAATTGATTAATGATAGTAAAGAATTACAAAAATTTTCATTTATACTTAATTCTAATGGTTTTTATGTAATTTCTCCCTCTCACTCAAGAAATGGCCATACTCATGACCCATTCTCAATCCAAATGAAGCTTTTCATAAAGCTTTTCCTTAATCCAAGATTAATCTATACTTGAGGTCAAATTAATGGCTTTTTTCTATGCTTTTAGTTTATGTATTTCATGAATATTGATGATTCAACCCATTATTGGATTAATGATCCAATTAGGGATCATTCTAATCATTTTCTTAATGATAAGCTTTATCCTTCAAAATAAATTGAGATTTATCAGTCATAGTAGCGGAGCTATGGCAAAATTTTTATAAAAATTACACATAAAATAATTTTATTCAAAGCATGAAAAGAGAACTTCCTACCATATTCTAGAAATTATCATCCTAGATTAATTGAAAGAATTTTATTGTAATCATGGAGAAATTAATTTTTATCTTATGCATAATTGATGATTATTTTATTATAAAAGTGTTACTTTTATCATATTTGGATTTCATGCATAGAGGTATGCATAAAAGTTGATTATTTTATTATAAAAGTGTGACTTTTATCATATTTAAATTTCATGCATAGAGATATACATAAAAGTTGATTATTTTATTATAAAAGTGTGACTTTTATCATATTTGGATTTCATGCATAGAGGTATGCATAAAAGTTGATTATTTTATTATAAAAGTGTGACTTTTATCATATTTGGATTTCATGCATAGAGGTATGCATAAAAGTTGATTATTTTATTATAAAAGTGTGACTTTTATCATATTTGGATTTCATGCATAAAGGTATGCATAAAAGTTGATTATTTTATTATAAAAGTGTGACTTCTATCATATTTGGATTTCATGCATAGAGGTATGCATAAAAGTTGATTATTTTATTATAAAAGTGTGACTTCTATCATATTTGGATTTCATGCATAGAGATATGCATAAAAGTTGATTATTTTATTATAAAAGTGTGACTTCTATCATATTTGGATTTCATGCATAGAGGTATGCATAAAAGTTGATTATTTTATTATAAAAGTGTGACTTTTATCATATTTGGATTTCATGCATAGAGGTATGCATAAAAGTTGATTATTTTATTCTAAAAGTGTGACTTTTATCATATTTTAATTTCACGCATAGAGGTATGCATAAAAGTTGATTATTTTTTTGTAAAAGTGTTACTTTTATCATATTGGATTTCATGTATAGAGGTATGCATAAAAGATATTCTTTTTATACTAAAAGTGTGATTTTCATCATAAATGGATTTTATGCATAACTTAGATGCATAAGAGAAATTCTTTTATTTTGAAAGTGTAATTCCTACCAAATTGAATTTATGCATAAGAAGATGCATAAAAGATTGATTTTTAAATTCAAAGTGTCATTCTCATCTAAATTGAATTTATGTATAGGAAGATGCATAAAAGAATGGAATTTCAATTCAAAAGTGTTATTCTCATCCAAATTGAATTTATGCATAGGAAGATGGATTTTTAATTCAAAAGTATCAATTCTCATCTAAATTGAGTTTATGCATAGGAAGATGCATAAGAGATGGAATTTTAATTCAAAAAGTGTAATTTGTATTTAAAATGAATTTATGCATAGGAAGATGCATAAAAGATTGATTTTTATTTCGAAAATGTTAGTCTCCTTAAATGGAATTTATGCATAAATAAATGTGTAGAGAAATCTTATATCAAATATAAGAATTCTCTTGTATTCTATAAAAAGATATGAAATGTGATAAGATGTGATAAGAGGTGTATGAGATGTGATAAGATGTGATAAGATGCGTATGGGAAGTGATAGGATGTGATAAGAGGTGTATGAGATGTGAAAAGATGTGATAAGATGTGTATGAGATATGATAGGATATGATCAGAGGTGTATGAGATGTGATAGAATGTCTTACGATGAGTTAGGATGTGTATGGGATGAGGTAGAGTGTATCTGATGGGATAAGATGTATATGGGATGTGTTAGGGCGAGAATGGATGTATGAATGTAGATATGAATGTATGAATGTGAATATGGATGTGTGGATGTGAAATGGAAGTGTGGATGTATGAATGTGGATGTGAATGTATGCATGTAGATGTGTATGTATGAATGTGAATGTGGATGTGGATGTGGATGTATGGATGTAGATACGAATGTGTATATATGTATGTGGATGTGGATGTATGAATGAGGATGTGAAAATGGATGTATGTATGTAGACGTGGATGTATGGATGTGAATGTGAATGAAGATGTGGATGTGGATGTATGGATGTAGATACGGATGTGGATACGAATGTGTATATATGTATGTGGATGTGGATGTATGAATGAGGATGTGAAAATGGATGTATGTATGTAGACGTGGATGTATGGATGTGAATGTGAATGAAGATGTGGATGTGGATGTATGGATGTAGATACGGATGTGGATGCATGTATGTAAATGTGGATGTGAAAATGGATGTATGTATGTGAATGTGGATGTATGAATGTGAATGTGGATGTGTGGAAGTGAAAATGGAAGTATGGTTGTATGAATGTGGATGTGGATGTATGCATGTAGATGCGTATGTATGAATGTGAAATTGGAAGTATGATGTGGATGTATGAACATGGATATGTATGTAGAATAATGAATGTGAAGGTGTATGTGAAATAATGTGTAGTCTATATGAGTGAATGGATGAGAATGAGTACACATTGAATGGAATGTGGAATAAGTAATGTGGTCCGAGAGTGAATAATGTGGAAAGATGAGAGTTCGTTATAGAAACTGTATTTTGTGACTGTTTGTAAATGACTGTTTTATGTCAAGAATGCTGGGGAAGCATTTTGACCATCTTGAGGATTAAGGTCATGAAGACCGAACTGATAAAGTTGCAACTGCTCACGGAGAGTCAATGGAGGACGTCTCGCGTAGCAAGGTCGATCGAGGTCTTGACCAGCCTCGGTTCGATTTAAAAGGTGATCTTCCGGTACGGTGGATGAGGGACCAAGGAAGCGGCCTATGAGTGAAGCGCTAGGTCACCTGCGAAGGATCCTAGAGGGTTCTAACCATACGGTGCTCGGGCTCTGGGTCGCCGAAGATACCCACACGTGCGTCGTGGGAAGATATTGGAACAAGGAGTAAGAGTTGTTTTCTGAAACCGGGCATGGATCTGGTTGATTGACCTTGCTGGTCCTCAACGGATGAGTCCATGGCTCTTTTATATGGATCTGTGGGTTGATCTTGCTGATCTTCCACGGAGATTCCATTCTGTTATATGAATATATTATCGGTTACTATGAGCTAGGAACTATAGAAAAGGCGCCTGAGTGAATAGGTGGTGAGCGTTCTGGTTGCCAATGATGCCACAAGTACACCGATGAATGAATGACGGGAAATAAGGATTCAACCAGAGACTTTGAGGATTGTCATCAGAGTGACATAATGGTTTCATTAAAGGATTATTTGAAAGATAATTGATGCTGAGAAAAAGGCAATTTCATATTGGGTGTGTAAGTGGTGTGACTAGTTTTATGTTTGCATGAACTTCCGGCTAGGGGGCCTAGGAACTCTTTTCCCTGGTACCCGGGAAAAAACCTAATCAAATTCTTAATTGGATCCCATCACTACAGTGGTTGGGAGGTTGGCTAACCCATGGGACTGGATGGGGTTAGGCTAGACTGATGGATCCGTAAATCGAGATTTAATTTCTATTACTACGATAGATGAAGTAAATCACAGATAGTAATTGTTCTATGGATAGGAATCAACGGCTGTGCCTCTTAATGGGAAAAAAAGCGTTGATCCCAATGATCCGAGTGCAAGTTTCTTTCTTGATCTGACCAAGTACCGTTAGAGGTGCAGTCGGATCAATTTGATCAGTAATGATCTTGACTACATTAGAGTAAAGAGTTATCCTGGTGGAATCGCCCGTGCTTTCCGGATAAGGGAAGTTTTTCCGGGTTTGGTTTTGGAAAAACCGACGGATTAGTCTCTTGTCTATCCGTGGGCGAGGCCCCGAGTGTGAGACCCTGACCCGCGCAAGATGTGTTACTTCCGCTGCTAGCACCCCGAATCCATTGCGCGGTGGGAACAGGGATCTCACACTGCCAAACATGCATCATGTACAGATGGGTCATACTGGCAATACACGCTAAACGCCCATTCTGTATCCTGCACAACATTTGCAGAATCTGCATTTGTAGAAGCATCCGCTATTGTGGCTGCATTTGACTCTTTCTTCTTTGCCTCTTTAGCCTTTAGCTTAGGGCAATTCTTAATGACATGATCATTTGCCTTACAATAGTTGCACCTGGTCTTTTTCTTGCCTTTATCAAGAGCCTTCTCAGACTTATTGTTGCTACCTGTGGAAGGTGAAGAAGTTGCAGACCTACTAATAGGAGAAGAAACAGTGGAAGGGGCTGCCTTACCACTTCTTCTCTGCTGCTGGGCAGCCATAAATGCTTGATCAACTGCACGCTGCCTGGCCCTGTTTTGCCTGGACTGCGCTTCTTGCAAGAGCTTGTTGACTAAAGTATCATACTTGACAGCATCAGGTCTGTCCTCAGTAAGAAGTCTCCACGTGGAAGCAAAAGTCTGATATGTCTCAGGTAAAGCATCAAGAACAGTTTGCACAAGAGAATGATCAGGAATAATCTCACCTGCAGAAATCAACTGTTCTTTGAGATCTTTAATCTCAGCAAGAAAAACATTCATGTCATCATCTTCCTGCATAATCTTCAATTCTAGCTCTTTACGCAGGTAAGCGATTTTTGCCTCGTTACGACCTGCATACAAACCAGCTAGAATATCCCAAGCCTGTTTTGCTGTTTTAGCTGAACGAATATGTGGGGTGATGTTATGTTTGATAGAAAGAGAAATCAAGGCATGAGCCTGCGCATCTTTACCATCCCAACGAGCTTGTTCAGCAGTGGGTAAAACAGCAGAAACAGTAGAGCTGCTAGAACCTGCAACATCCTCAACAGATCCTACATCCATAGAACCTGGACGTACATCCATACCCTGCACAATGTTCCACACTCCTTTTGTAACCAAAACATGCTGCATCATGTGAGCCCAAAGTGGGTAGTTGCTGTCTCCATCCAATTTGTCATCAGCAGATAACATGCGAAATACATCATTGCTGTTATCAGCCATGGCCACTGACTGAAACTGATGCAAAAGCTACCTGTAATGAAGCAAAGATTGAACAGAAAACAACTCGTGCTATGTAGCACGGTCCACAATAGAGTACGTATGCCTGTTTTGCAGAAAACTGCACTGTCAAAATTTCTGCAGAAAATGACGAAAACACTTGTGTAGAACTTGAAATGCAAAAACCGAGCCCGAAACAACCTCAGATGCGATTTCTGAGAACGCGAAGCCCTACGGGTTGTTTTGCAGAGTATAGGGACCTACAAGCGCTCATGAAAGCTCACCTTATTCGGAGAACGTGAGTCAGAGGATGTTGGTGGCATAGCCCTGAGAGCCGATGCCTGCTCTGATACCAATTGTTGGAATTAGGGTTACAGGAAAGCACACAAAGCTTGGAGAAGAAGAAGCAAGAATGCACACAACACAAAGTGTATTAGATTGTGTCAATGTACAAAAGATAAGTTAGCCCTAGAATGATGGGCGTATATACAAGCCGGGGGAAAAAACCTCCTAAAGAGGGAAAAAGTGCCCCGGCGGTCCTAAGTGTGTTCACACACATCACTGCCTATGTATATGGCAACACTCTTGCATTATTTTATCCTCTTGAAGGACGGACTTGTCTATGGAGTTCTGCATGATCTCTTGCTCCTTTTTAGTCCTCCTCAATTAATCAACATTTCTTGTCTTGTCATAAGCCTTCTTGTTGGATGATGGGATTGGGTGAAGGAACCTATCGAACATGTATATTATTCTGTTGACAACATTGATATCCTTGTTCATCAATGTGACTCGATGGGCGTGTGCCGCAACAATGTAACTATCATTCATACAATCTATGAGCATGTCCTCTACAACCTCTTGGAAACATAAAATAACGACATATTTCCATCTCATAGCTTGGAAAACGCCAATCTTAATCCTCTTGCATAACCTATTAGAAATGTCCCTCACAAGACACATAAATGGCACCTTGGGGATATCCAAGTTTGATGCCTTTTTTCCTTTCCTTATCTCTCTCAGGCAATGAAACTGATAGCCGATCCTTCCCTTCACTTTCTTGTACTTGATACCTTCAATTTTATTATGGAGGGTAGTTGCTTCTTCTTTTTTTTTGCAAGACCTGGACCATTCCCAACCTTTTCTTACAGTTTGCTTTGTCCTTGTCGTTATAGTGTAAAGCAAAAAGATAAGTTCTTTGGCCAAGGAGAGGCTTTTCAAAAAAATGTCAATACAGCACAAAGACAGGGGTCAAGCCAAATCAAATGGGCCTTTTTTTGTGCTTTGTGGTTGTGGAGCCAAATCAAAAGACATATGCGTATGGTCGTGGAGAGAGGCATATGGTCATGGAGAGAGGCTCAAAATCTCAATAAAGAAGCAATACAGTGCCAAAAGGGGGGGTCCCCAGAAACCCAAGTGGTTGATTTCACACCATATGGTCATGGAGAGATATGCATATCGTAGTGGAGAGATTGGCATGAACTCTCAAGGAAGATATTAAACAATATGGCGTGAAAAGTTGAGGTCCAAGGATAAAGATACTTTTATAGGGATTTTATACAATGCCATTGACACGTACTGGTTAGCTCTGTAAACCATACCAATGGGTAGTACACATGTCACATGATGATCGACTCTGTACACCATACCAATGGGTAGTACACGTGGTACCTTATGATTGACTTCATGAAAATGGTCATCTCACACGTCGGCAAGTGACACGCGTTAGTCTCTTGGCAAAAAAATTACAACATTAAGAACATGTGGAGAAATTTGATTGGGTACATGTGTCATATCAACGGTTTGTACATGTGTCATTGTTTCATTGGTTGCAAAGAGGAACACTTGCATATAAAGAGGAACGGTTGCATATTTTTTCTTATTTTCATCCACAATAGGCATCCACATAGTGACCACATAGCACGACTTCGAGGTTTCCTCACATTGCTTTCTTAGGTCATTTTCACATCCTAGTGTCATTTAGTGCAAAACCTTTGTATCCCATTGACCACACAATGTGAATTTTAGGGTTTCTCTTTGCTTACATGGGCCCTTTTTGCGCTATATGGTCATTTGTTCTTAAGAGTGTAATCAATGGAGGGTAAAGAAATGACGTCCTCGTCAAATCATCAAAGAGCTCACAACTGAAACTCCCAGTGAAAAACTCTTTGAATTTATCATTAAGGGGGGATGAAAGAGCGGATATTTCAATGATGCGAGGGAGATTTTCAATGCATCCGTTGATGTTTCTCTATTATTTGACCACTACAAGGAATTCTTGCATGAAGAAAGAAGGAGTTTTGAAAACCTCATTGAGCAACATACAGTGACTTTGGATGGTGGTCTTTACATGCACATTTTAGCCAAAGGTTCTACCCCATCGTTAAGGGGTAAGAATACAAGGAGATGCATGACAATGGGAGTTGACGATATGATGATGCCGATCAATGTGAGATATGCCCATTACACACAAAGTGTTGGAGGTTAGTTTTGAAGTCTCTTACATTCATTATATTCCTCGATATGTGCAAATCAATATGAAAGATAGATTTTATGAGGATGATATTGCGAACAAAAAGAAAATTTTTAATCATCTGAGCTAGAGGAGGGGGAGTCTACAGATTTTGAAGAGCCTATTCAAGTTGATGATGAAATTAAATCTAGTGTTACATTAGATGTTGCTGCTTTCAGGGCTCAGAAAGTTATTTTTGATCCATCTGCCAGAGAGGAAGTCGAGATTTCAGAGAACTCTTTCACCCCTCCTACCTTACCCTCATTCCACATCAATGGGAAGGACTTCATTTTGATTCCTCATATTCAAAGTCTCTTCAACTTCAGGGAGGAGGACTATTGCTTGTCCATTATTGCACGGGGATGTGAGGCTGTTTCAAGGCTTATTCATGTGGAGAACGAATCTTTGAAGGAGTTTATTTCTCTAGGAATAGAGACATCCAATGACAAGTTCATAGATGCATCTTCAGCTCTAGCTTTATGTCTGAGAAGGGCTTGAGATTGGTGATATTGGAAGGGAGAAGGTAGAATATGTAGAGCCTAAAGAGGACAACCAAGGCTCCATCAATTTATGAAAGGATGAAGTTCTAGAGGAAGATGAGAATCAGAAGGTAAGAATTTTCTCCATTTTTGTGTTACGTCTTTTTCTTTTTTGTTTAATTCAAATCCTATTTTGAATGTCAGATCACGATAGAAGATGTAAACAACTTTTTGGGAAGGGGGAAGGGTTCTAGAGGAGCACTAGACATGGAATCAAGTAAAATAGACACTGCTCTGGCTCATCATTTGCCATATCTTAACAAGCATGTGTTTATCATCTACCATTATGTTCTCTCTGAGATTCCTGATATTTTTTGTGAAGGTACTTTCTAGGTTCATGGGATACACATCCATTTAGTCAAATGCAAACAAACTTATGCTCTTGGAGAGGACGACTCCCATAAGGATATTTGGTTATGGTTTTGGATTTTGGCCCTCGTGGACATGATACTTTTTATGCGATTCTTCTTGTTACTAGTAGATAAGAAGTCGGGTATAAACCTATTTGGAGGATACAAGAGAAAGACACTTTTGAGATATAAAGGCAAAATTCCTCTTGACACTACTGTAAAGAAAAGCAAAAAATAGTATTGTACTAAAGAAGTTTGTACATTATAGGGGATTTTAAGCCATACATTGTAGGGCTTTTAAAGCCATTCTATATTTTTCAACTAGTTTTTACTTTCTCTATATAACCATATGCTGAATTTTTGCATCAAGATAGCTGAATACTAGTTGATGTGTGCCTTTTATGAAATATATTCAGCTTCCTCTATTGTTTGTGTTTACGATTGATGAACACCTACAATTCCTTAAAGTTGTCTCCCCTGTAAAACCAATTTTAAGAGCTCTTTTAATGCATTGCTCCTTATTCTTCTGACTCCATGTCACGTACTTCAAAAGAATGGTGTTCGGGCTTGGTAGTGTGATTTCTCCATGCCTTGAGTACTCCATGTTGCATGTGGTCCTTGGTTCTCAACAAATAATGGCCCATGAATATAAAGTATATGTTGTATGAGTAATGGTAGTATTTTAGTTTTTTGATATGCATCAGTAAGTTGTTTCACAAGTGTAAACTAAACAATAGCTTGAAGACCTTACTAGGTAGTATGTGATGTCCTTTTCTCCCCATGCAACCTTGATTGCCTGAATCAGACATGCTATAATTTCTTTGTACTCATGAGAATATGTATCTGTTCTCACTTGTTCCCTGAAAAAGCTTCAAAAAGTCATCAAGTATTATCTACACTTCCATTCTTTTTTTGGCTATTTGAGGATTTCTCGAGACATTTGTTGTTATTTGGCATAGCTCTTTCCAACACTTCCACATTACGTTTACCTATTTTTTGTCATGATTGTTGAAAAATCTTCTTGCTTTTGATCCTCCCATTGAAACATCTGCAAGAACATCACCTGTTTTCCTAGAAAGGTTTGAGTCTTTCTTGAGGTGCCCTTGACCACCATGGAAACCCATGCTTGTAGATAGTAAATTTTCACATTTATCTATGCATTCATTTGCAATTCTATAGACTTCAATGAATATGCATAGTCTAGATGAAGATGAAGAAGTTTATCAAAGAATTCTTATTTCAGCATCATGCAACATGCAAATATGAACATTTGTAAGTTGATTTGGGAGTATAGGATCTTGAATCAATTTAGTGTTTCTAAATTTTGATAAATTCATTGTTTCTTGTTATAGGCCTACCAATAGCTTTTGTGTTACACCACTCATTTGTCCCCATACTACCCATGCAATATAAGCAAAGATACATAGAGTTAGCACCATCACTAATACCATACATTGATTTTAATGCCTTTAAATCACCACTCAAATGCCATTCAACTGAAAAACTACCAACACAATCAACATTCAAGCATTCACCTACACTTTGGGATTTAATAATGTTAGGAATGTTAGTATGAGGGAAAAGCCATTTGAGTGTTTAATGGCTTTCAACCGGTACTTAGGCAGAGCTTATCCACCATAGCTTCATTTGTGATTGTACATTATCACCAGGAACATCCCTCATGCCCTCGCTATACTCTAATGATGGATTCATAGGAGAGATACTCTCTTTTAATTTTCTAGCACTTACGAATATGTGCTTCATCTAACTTTAAAACAAATTTAAGTCTCCCATTACACTCATCTAGAGTTATTTCATACAACATAACCATAGCAAATTGTACTTTTATAATATCCATCTAAATGTTATTCAATTCATTGTATTCAAAAACACTCTATCTTTTCTATCTTTCGAAGGCCATAGAGCCCTCTATATGATAATAGTTTCCAAAGTAGTTAGGAATTTTAAGATTCAATAGGTTTCCTGCTTTAGTGACCTTATGTGGCCTTTGCAAGTCGAAAGGCCTAATTTTTTTATGTTTTAACTTTTTGAACCATTATATGGATAAAGATTGATATCTGTTTCTACTTCCCCAACCTTGTCACATGTCTCTAAAATCTTTTAGTGGGTCTATGTTAGAGTTAAAATCCTTAAGCAACTCTTTAAGAATAGATTTTCTCAAAGTTGAATTTTCTAGTAACTTAAGAACTTTAACATTATCCAGCTTATTCATCATTATCTCGTTAAGTAGTTATACCCTTTCTTCTGAATTATCTAGACCTAAAGTCTCAGCTACGTATTGCTTAGTAAGTTTCATCCTCGTTTTTCTTGGCCCCACATGTCTCTAGAAAACTATTAATCTGCTTCATTTGCTTGATTTTTCTATCATCCTAATGGTTGTGTTTTTTAGCCTATTTACCTTAATTTACAAGTGTGCATTTGAATCTTCAAGAAATTTTACTTTCTTCTAAAGTTGAGAAACTTGAGTTTAAAAATTTGATATAGCTCTATGTAAGTTATATAGATATTATTAGAATGTTCATTATACGACTGGTATAATCTTAAACAATACCCTAGAAAACCATTAACACCATCTCCCACAATCCTTATTATATCATAAATAGATGTGAAGGAAGGACACCTACCAGTTAAGGGATCAATAGGCTAGAAACTAACATCCACCCATAAGTCAATGTGTTTCCTCCCTTCATTCTGAAGGTGGTTTGATTCAAATGAATCTCTCAATGACCTCTGATTTGCACTTCACCAAGTTGCGTATTCAGAGCCAAGAGCTTGATGTTCATGTGAAACCTCCTTTGACGGGATATCTGAAGTGGACATGTCTCAGAAAGCAAGGAGAGCTTGTAAGGGAGAAAAAATGTGATGGTTGTAAAAATAATGCGTGAGAAAATAAACATAGAACAATACATTGAGCGAGAATAGTCAAGAATAAGGTTGAGGTAAGAGGTGAACATTTGGAGGGAAAAACGTGTGAGGGAAATGAGTTGGGAGGATTCAAATCGTCCAAACTACATGAAAGGTACGATACACACACAAGGAAAAGTGACCTTTGACATAAATTTGAACTATCTTTACATTAATGCAAAGACATGCTTTATAGACCACAAATATTCATGAATCTAGTCAAAACAACCATATTTGGAGGCATTCGACCTCTAAAACCTCTACTAAATTAACAAGTTAATCTCTTTCGTTGGGGGGCCTTTTTTTTCATTTTTGGCCCTAATGATAGAAGAGTTTTGTGTTGTAATTTGGGCTTGTAGTTTGAAAAATCATGGTGGTAAGGTGGCTTGCTTTTCAAATTAAAAGAGCTCTATACAAGATATTCAATAGTTATGAAAACATATCGAGTTCTAGTACTAAGGATTTGTTTTAAAAAGAGATCTTAATAAATTTAATTTTTACAAGTTTAATTATAAGGTACCAATTAAGAGTGCTTCATTACCTATAGTAACATTTCCAGGACATTGCTTTATATCACACTAAAGACCATATTTGAAATGTTTTTAAGAAAGAAACAAAAACCATGTAAACTATGTTCAAATAGAAAACATGAAAAAAACTTTGTATTTCCATAAAAACATACAATGTCAGAACTTGTAAGGTAATTTATTTTTTTGAAACTAGAAGGTTTTATTTAGAATATATTTATAGATTTTTTTTAAAAACCTCAAAGTTGTTTTTTTTTAATAACTATCTATGAATGCTATACAATAAAAGATTTTATCCCTAGTTTAAGGTGGCCACCAGGAGTATAATGAGTTGAGAGCTATATGTGCAATT